>NC_092754.1:65079602-65764604 GCF_047496795.1 Chiloscyllium punctatum
AAAATAACCAATTACTTTCCAAATGCATGACATAAAAAACTAAGAAGTAGGAACATGAGACAGCTATTCGGCCCCTCAAGACTGAATTGGCATTCAATGAAAACATGGCTGATCTATTTCCGGGCTCAACTCCACTTTCCTACTCAATTTCCTGCATCCCTCCACAACTCTCTGGGTTAGGGAATTCCAGACATTCACTACCTTCTGTGAGAATGCATCATTTTTCACCTCAGATTGAAATCGATGTCCCTTATTCAGTATCTACCACCTCGAGTTCGAGACTCAGGGGAAACACCTTCTCAGCATCTACCTTGTCAAGCCCCCTCTGTATCTTGTACATTTCAGTAATATCACCCTCATTCATTTCAACCACAATGAATAATCTCCTCACCATTTTAAATGTATTCAATAATTCAACCCTTCCATCTCAGGAAGCCGCCTCATGAACCAAACGAGTTACTTGCTGCATCAGCATGCAGACGTTACGTTTCATACTCAGGAACACTCCAATCTCTTTGTACTACTCCTGTTTTGGGAGACCTCTTCATTAAATAGCAGCCTGCATTTTGGTTCTCAAAGTCATCCACAAACCCCAATGTATCTTGCACTCAGCTCCCGCCGTCAGGCTATCAGTATAGATTGTACATAACTGATGCCATCGGCCTGATATTTGTGGTAATCCAGTAGATACGTCTTTATCATAAAGATCCATTAATCCTGACTCTCTGATTTCCATGTGTTAAGCAACCATTATCCCATGCAAATATATTATTCATCATACTACAAGCATCTGTCTTGTTTCAGAACATTTATTTTGTGATACCTTGTGAAATCTTTCTGGAAAGCCTCATGTTGACCAGTGCCCTTTATCAAATCTGCTTGTCACTTTCTCAGGGATTCCTGATGAACGGCTCCTGCCCGAAACATTGACTTTCCTGCTACTCGGATGCTGCCTGACATGCTGTGCTTTTCCAGCATGACTCTAATCTTGACATTCTCAGGGGTCTCCAAAACAGAATTTGTATGATTGTACAGAGCAAAAATAGTTTCCCGTTCACAAAACCATGCCAACTCTGCATTAAGCTTTTCTAACTGCACTGCAATGCCTTCCTTCATAACAGGCTCTGGCAGATTCTCAGCAATAATGGTTAGGCTAAATTGTTCCTGTGTACTGTCTCATTCCTTTCTTGAAGACAGGCACAACATTGGAGGTTCTCCAGTTTCACTGGAACACTCCTGGAATCCAAAGTGTTATGGAATATTTCACACAATGCCGCTAGTCACTTCTTTTAAAATGAACTACGAATTACTGCTGACCTGCCTACCCTTATTCTTACCTGTTAGGTAAATACCTTGTTCCTTTTGTTAGAGACAGTTCAATAACTTCCCTCCTGTTACCACTTTGTTTATACCTTCGGCATGCTTACAGTACTTTCCCAATGAGGAGTGATTTAAAATACTATTGTAAATTATCTGCTTGTTCCCTGTGGCCAGTTCTCCAGTCACATCCTCCTAATGGCCTCAATGTACTTTCCTCACTTCACTTCTGCTTCAGCTCACACACACATTTTGAAGCTTTTTTTATGTTGACAGAAAAGCTCATGATGCTTGTTTTAATATTTCTTACCAATTTATTGCATCATATCTTTTTGTACATTTTCCTCAGTTTCTACATTCATACAGTCATATTGTGCACAAACAGACCCTTTGGTCCAACTTGTCCATGCTGACCAGGTTTTCTAAATTAAACTAATCCCATCTGCTTGCACTTGGCCCAAATGCCTCTAAACTTTTCCCATTCATATGTTGGTCCAAATGTCTTTGAAATATTGTAGCTGTACTTGCATCCCCCACTGTTCCTCTGGCAGTTCATTCCATAATACATCACACTCTGTGTAAAAAAGGTTGTCCCTTTGTCCCTTTCAAGTTTCCCTCCTTCCACCTTAAAGCTATGCATCTGTGTTTGAACTCCCCGATCCTACAGAAAAGACCTTCGCTATTCACTCTATCCATGCCTCCCATGATATTATAAACTTCTAGAATGCCACCCCTCAAACTCGTACACTCCATCTGATACTAACGTCAAGATCAATCGTTTAACAATAAGCACTGCAAATTTGAAAGAATATTAAAAATGACAGGTGTAGAAAACAGCCCAAACTTCATACTGTTAGTTTTGCTCTATGTTACAAAATTAAGGCAGCACGAAACTCTTACTCGTGCCAATAAGAGGTCAAGCACCTGAATTTCATAGTGTGAAGGCAGTGATGATATATACTGTGAAAATGTACAGATCTAGATCTATTTAATACAATATGGTCAACATTCTCCCTCCTGTTCTCCCTATGGCCTTGTGTGGTTGTGTCTTCTTCATCTTACACTCAACGAGAGAGAACCCCTTTCCTCCATTCACACCTTAATTTAAACCCATTTTGCATCATATTCTCGTTCACCACTGATAATAGCCTGTTTATCTTTTTGCCACGCCCTCTTTTCCAAGTCACCCATCCCCCATCTCCGGCAAGGGATTAAAAAGCCAACCCTTTTCAGTTCAGAATAAGTCACATTGGACTTGTTACGCTAACTCTGTTTCTCTGTCTCTGCAGATGCTGCCAGACCTGCTGAGGTTCTTCAGAAACGAATAGGCACAGCACAAATTTTCAATGAAACAAATAACTATGGATACTGGAAATAAATACAAAATAAATACAAAAATTGCTGAAGAAACTGCGGGCTTTGTAGAGGGCCACTGGACTCAAAAGATTAACTCTACATTCACTACAGAAGATGCCGCCAGAGCTGCTTTATTTCTTCAGCAATTTCTGTTTTTGAACAAGTTCCAATGATGTGTGTGAAAGCTGCTCAAACGCCCTGTCCAACACGGAGCGCCCTACACTGGGAACTGAAGTGCACACATTCATTCGCTCAGAAACTGCATAAGTCCGGCATCACTGACACCACAGCGCTCTTGATCATGGTCAGGGAGAAAACCAGAGGGAAACACATTTAATTCAAACGCGGATGGCACGACAAGCAAGGAAAAGATTCAGATGAATATGTTAAAGGGTTTGAGTAATGTAACAAATTGGAAGCATGGAACCAAGGAGAATCAGCAGCAGAATGAGAATATGAAAATGGAAATATTACTGCATTAAAAACCAGGAGCGGTCACTGAGTACACGGCTGATCGGTGACTGGGTCTCGATGTGAACTGGGGGAGAGTCAGTAGAATTGAATTGCAGATATTGCAGCTCAAACTGGAATTTCACGTGATGCTGTAGACAACAGCAGCAACAGAAGCAGGTTTGTATTCAAACATAATCTGTATCTTTTTCCCCAGGATATTCCATCAGTCAACCATTTCCAACAAACCGAGTGATGGTTCAGTGACGAGTGTGGGTGAACATGACAACGTCAGAACCATGTGTACCTAAAGCTGATGACAAACCATCAAAGCTACGGCGCTTGAGTGGTTTCATTCCAAAGAGCAGAACTGACATCTGATAGAGGACGAAATGATCCCAAGACCAACAGATCAGATCTAAGATCTGCAGTCCTGCCACATCCAGACATAAATATCAGTGTAGTATTAAACAGCTTACTGGAGGAGAGGACACCAGAAATATCCCCATGCTAAATAATGAAACAGCCCTGTACATTAGTGAAAATGACAAGGATGTAGTATCTGCACCATCCTCAGCCAGAGGTGTTGAAAGGATGATCCACCTCATCCTCGCCATGATATCCACAGAATCACAGATGGCAGTGTTCACCCAATTCGATTCGCTGTACGTGACATGAAGAAACTGCTGAACACAGTAGATACGACAAAGACAATGGGCCCTGACACCATTCCTGCAATAGGACTGAAGACTTGTGCTGCACAACAAGCCGAGTCCCTGGGGAAGCTGTTTCATTCCAGCTCCAACTCTGACAACTCCATGGCAATGTGGAAAATTATCGAGGAGAAAGTGAGGACTGCAGATGCTGGAGATCAGAGCTGAAAATGTTTTGTTCGAAAAGCGCAGCAGGTCAGGCAGCATTCAAGGAACAGGAGAAGAAGGGCTCATGCCTGAAACGTCGATTCCCCTGCTCCTTGGAGGCTGCCTGACGACTGCGCTTTTCCAGCAACACATTTTCAGCAATGTGGAAAATTACTCAACTATGTCTGGTCCCCTAATAGGTGAATAATTACATTCTGACAATTTACCACCCCCTCAGTCCCTTCACGATAATCAAATTGGTGGGAGTTCTTTTTGACAGAGCTGTCAAGCAGTCCAGAAATAACCCGCTCATTGTGGTTTCCGATAGGTTCCTATGTGGCGATGGTGCTGATGTGGAAATGTCACTGGATTACTAATCCAACACAGGATAATGCTCTGACAGCTGGTGGTAGCTAAAAACAATGAATAAAATATCAAGATCTAGAATCTGGTGAATGTAACAGTGACCTTGCATCCAATGTTGATTGTAAACTTCGATCTCATTCCCCAACGTACTTTCCGTAAGTAAATCTCCCTTGCTTTTCTTGTATGGCTCCAGACACATAGACAATGGTCCCTGAAATGGCCAAGCAAGACACTCGATTGTATCACACTGCTCCAAAGTCTTAAAGGATAACAGGAGACAGGATACCCGGCACCAGCCTCGATATCAGAGAAGGGAACTGGAATCACAGTCCTGTTGACCCTGCAGAGCCCTCCTTCCTAACATCTGAGAGCTTGTGACAACATTTACAGAGCTTTCGTACAGGCTGCACAGAAACATCGGGAAAAGAGTAGGTCATTCAACACATTGAGCTTCCCCATTCTAGTTCATTGAGAAAATCTCCTCAATGCAGTTTTCCCGACAGAGTGTTCATATCTATGAATATGTTTAAATATTGTGAAATATAAAATAAGAACTGTTGTAGACCTTCAGTCCATCAATCTTGCTCCTCGATTCAATATACAGGCAGTTCTCTGATAACGAATGTTTATTAAACTGATTTGACTGCAATGCGATTCGTGAATTGCACACCTCTATTCTATAAAGTGATCTCCCGCTCACTGTGACACGATTCCTTGCCAGGTACCAGCTGAACAACAAAACCCAGCTTCAGGATCCTCTGTCTGCAAAATGCACCCTCTGAGTGTTCAGCTAAAACAGGAATGCAATCCGCTCTGCAAGCTTTGAACCTGAGCTTGAAATGGGGAATTGCTCTCTCCAATTAGAAGGAACTTTATTTGAAACCGGGGGAGAATCTTCAGGAGAACTGTAATTCCATGTTGGCATCACGTGGTCAGTCAGTCCTGCGCACTTTCTGGTGAAGAGCTTGGTGAAAGGTACAGGGATGTAGCCAGTGACTGAATTGTCATTATTAACACTATTTCATTACAAAATATGATTTAAAGGTTTAATTAGACTGTTCTAGTGTGTGTTAGACGAACTTTAATTTGGTTTTTACTGATATTTTGCAGTTCGCCCATTATCCTCTTTTCCCCATAAACGACATCATTAATATTACATGATTTTCTGCAACACAGTGATGCACAGGAACACAGCTAACACGTTATTGGAGAACAACCTGTAATGGTATCTGATCCTCTAACTTCATACCATACCCTGCTGTCTCCCTATCCCTTTAGTTTCCATAAAACATATTTATATTCAGTGCCTTGGTTTCCACAGCCTGATCTGGGAGATAGTACCCCAGGTTCACCAGTCTTTGAGTGCAGACATTTATTCTCATCCCAATGCAGAGTGGCCTGTCTGTACATAATACTGTGGCCCCTTGTTTTGAAGTCCCAGCCAGGGGAATTGTCATGCCTGTTTCCAATCTGTCTCGCCCTAACAGAGTTTTATATATTTCACTGAGATCTCCACTCATTTTCCTAAACCCCATGGAATACAGGCACAGCCGCCCCAAACTCTGCTCCCACAACAAGCCTGTCATCCCAGAGATCAGTCTGGTTATCATTTATACTCTCCCTCAATGTCAGGTTTGTCCTTTATTCGGTAAGGAGACCAAAACTGCACACAATACTGCACAATGTGCGAGATGAGGTCTCACCAAGGCCCTGCTCAGCTGCAGTAAAACACCCTTACTCCTGGATCCAAATCCCCCTGAAATAAAGGGGAATACACTATTTATCTGCCTATCTGTTTTCTGCTCCTGCAAAATTGCTTTCTGTGACCAGTGACCAGGGATATCCAGATCCTTTTCAATGTTACACCCCCCCACGTTTTGGGTCTGTGTATACTGGTCAGCGTGCCAATGCCATTCCCAGTATTGACCTCTCGATTCAGATCTCATTGCCCTACACTGACCTCGGAGGGTTGCACAGAAGGAAACAAAAATGCAGCTTCAGTTCCTTTATAGATCAACATTTTTCAAACAATCCCTTTTCAAATGATAGGCTCCCGTTCTGTTTTTACCATCAAAGGTCACAATATCATATATCCCCCATAGACTGTATCCCCCCCACGCCCCCCCCCCCCCACCCCCATTTCTCTCCATCTGCCATGTATTTACCCAGATACTCCACTTGTCGGAATCAACTTGCAGTTTTTTTGACAACCAGCGCACCCACTCACAATCCGATATTGTTTAGTGCCATCAACCAACTTGGAAATATTAAATTTGATCCACTCAACTGAATATATGTTGTGTATTGGGAATAGCTGGAGCCCAAACCCGATCCTTGCTTTATCCTCCAAGCCTTCCTTTCAAATAAACCCATTGTTTTATTCCAACTCACTACTTCCTGCCCGCTCTCCAATTCTAAAACCATATTAGTCCCAGTCCCAGAGTATTTGAATTTGCATAATAGGCTTGGGGCTTTATCAAAAATCTTATTGCATTGATTGCTTCTCCATAATTATGCTAAACGTCACTTTCTCAAATATGATTCCCATTTGATCAATCTCGGTTGACTTTATCTGTGCTCATTACATTCAGTTCCAATAATTCCTCTATGACTGTTTGCTTGCGAATTTCATTCTATTCCTTTTTTCTCAACAGACTAATGTTCACTAGGATTGTTGGGAAGTTTTCTTTTTTGTTTTGGTTTCTTCTGTGAAGACATAACTAAAGTATTTGCTCCATAGTTCTGCCTTTTCCCGTTCCTCAATTCTCTGGTATCAGACTGTCAGAAAGCTGCACATTTTTCCACTTAATTTTGCCATTGACATATTTTCAGAAGATATTACAAGTTCAATCTTAAAAGCCTTGTTAATATACTCTTCAGAAACCTATCAATTCGTATCTTAAACGACTCAATGATTGACCTTCCACAGCCATACAAACACAGAAGCACAGACTTTGTACCATCAACAATACAGCACGGTCTACTTTAGTCCCATTTTCGGACACAAGTCCCGTAGCCGTGAATCTTATGGCATTTCAAGTGCACAGCCGTGTATTTTCTAATGGTTGTGAAGTTACCATGACAATTTCCCTCTCAGGAAGGGCATTCCTGACCCCAATACACTCTGGATGAAAAACAAACCTCAATTCCCTTCACTTTAAAATGTGCTGCATTGTTCTTGGCCCTTTGACTAAAAGGAACAGCTGCAGTCTATCCACCCTGTCCATGTCCCTTAGAATCCTATCCTTCTGAATCACGGCCTCCTTAGCCATCTCTGCTCCAAACTAAACAACCTGAGGTTATCCACCCTCTCTCCATAGCTGATATGCTCCATCCGTGGGAACATCCTGGTGAATCTCCTCTGAGCCCCCTGCACTACATTCACGTCCTTCCCTAATGTGGTTCCCAGAACTACACACAGTACTCCATCTTGGCCAAATCAAAGTCCCGCATAGCTCTTATAATCTATGCCTTGATGAATAAAGATTACGTTTATGGTTCCTTATGCTTTCACAAAATTGTGCATTAACGTATTTAGTCACATTCAGGAAAGTGTGGAGAAACACCCTCTGAGCTTCCTCGTGTGCTGCCATTCATTGAGTACTCCCTGTCCAGTTCCTTCATCCAAAGTGTATCACATCATATTTATCAAGGTTACATTACATCTTTCATTTCTCTGCCCATCTGACCTTCCATCTGTATCTTCCTGTAACATAAGATCTTCCTCCTCACTGACAACCACCCGGCCAATCTTTGTATCAAACACAAACTTAGTTGTCATACTCCCAGCACCCCCGCCTATATTCACAGCTGCATCATTTATGAACACCCCAAATAAAAGGGATAATGATCACACAACACCAGGTTACAGTAAAACTGGTTTATTTGGAGGCACTAACTTCGAGGCGCTGCTTCTTCATTAGGTGGTTGTGAGCTTTGGAAGCTTGTGCTTTTGAATAAACCTGCTGGACTATAATTTGGTGTTGTGTGATTTTTAGGTTTGTTCACCCCAGTCCAACACCAGCATCTCCAAATCACAGCACTGATCCCTGTGATACACCATTGGACACCGGTCTCGAGTCACACAAACAGCCTTCAACCACTACCCTCTATCTCCTCACACTAAGTTGATTTGGATGCAACTTGGCAAGTCATTAATGACTCGTACCTGTTCCCTTGTTATACATTTCCGCTTGACACACTTGCAGAATATCTGGAGATTTTCCTTAATCTTACCCTGCCAGGAGGTTTCTATGACCCTGTTTTAGGCAGTTCTCACCGAGTGATGAATTTCATCAAAGTTACAGTCTTAAGTGGGCAATCCCTTATCTTGCCATTATTTGCCTTGAATTTGGATTGGGGAGCCAGGGAAGCGTCCTGTTAATTTCCCATTTGTTATATGTTTTGTGAATTTTGTAAATCTCACTGTGACTCACTTCTCATTCATTGAAACACTGGAGAACATAGGCCGAGTTTCCTCATTCGACAATCTCGCCATCTGTGAGATTAATCTGGACAACGTCCATTGCAATTTTATTGTGGTCAGTATATTCTTTCTCAGATTGAGTCACCAATACTGTACATAATGGATGCAGGTTTGCTCGCTGAGCTGGCAGGTTCATTTCCCGACGTTTCCTTACCTTACTAGGTAACATCTTCAGTGGACCTCTGGCGAAGTGATGCAACACATTCCTGCTTTCTTTTTAAGGGTTTCTTTGGGTAGTTGATATCATTTCCTGTGGCGAATTCACTTTCTGTTCCTTTTCTCAGGGGGTGGTAAATGGGGTCTAACAACTAATAGCACATCGAGTTAGACATCTGCCAGAAATACATGTGGATTCTCTCCATTGATGCTATTAATTTCTAAATATCCATTATCACATGCTGCATAATAGATTACAACAGTTTCCCTGCAGATGTCAAGTTAATTGTTTGGCAATTCTCCAAACTATGTCTTCTTCCCTTTATAGATGCTTGGATCCCTTCTATTAATCTATAGTGCTTGGACCACGTTTAATAACTTCCATTTATCCGGAATGGCTTGCGGCCTCTGCAGAATGCACAGGAAAATAATACACAGTCATCGACAGTGCAATTAATACTTCTGTTGATGATTTATGTCTGACATTTTAATATGAAGTACGTCAGGTTTGTCAGGCTGAGCAATGCTGAATCCAGTTACTCTTTCAAATACTACCTTGTTACTGATATAAATTGACTTTTTGTCTTCAGTTGCACAAGCGCTACATGATCACTTGGTATTACTGGCTGATTTTATGGATCTTCCTCCTTGAAGACAGATACAAAGCAGCTGATTATTTTCTTGGCCATTTCCCTGTTCTTCACAATAAACTCTCCTCTCCCAATTACCAATTTCCATATTTGACCTTGCTTTTACTTTGTTTCCTTTGAAATACACATTGTGGATTTATGTAGTGTTTTTGTTCCTGTTTGTTAGCATTCATGTTCTGTTTTTGATTTCCTTATCAGTTTCATGGCCCTTGTTTCTGGATCATGAATTTCTGAGAATTCTCAGGTTTCCACAATGACTGAAATTCTTCTGAAGCCATTTCCTATGATTATGACATTTTCGAATTTGTTATGTTCAACATCATTGTGTCACTTTTCCTTTCTTTGGTGTTTGTACCTGAAATAAAAAGACTTTGCAATATTTCTATAAAGTTCCTCGTCCTGACCAGATATAATCAGGAACACTGCAGGAGGACATAGAAGGAATGGCCGGAGCCCTGGCTGATATTTTTGCATCATCACTGGCCAACGGGCGAAGTCACGAAGAACTGGAGGACAGTGAATGCTGTGTCCTTACTCAAGAAGGGCTACAAAGAAAAGCGCGGGAGCTATAGACCAGTAAACGTAAAATCTGTTGTAGGTAATTTACTTGAACAGGTTCTGAGAGATAAGATATAAATGCATTTGGAAAGACAGGGTGTGATTAGGAGCAAGATTAGAGTGGTGCTAGAAAAGCACGCAGGCCAAGCAGCATCCGAACAGGAAAATCAATGTTTCAGGCAAAAGCCCAACATCAAACTCAGCACGGCTTTGTGCATGGGAGATCATGGCTCACAGATTTTTCGAATTCTTTGATTAAGTGACTAGCAACGTTGAGGAGGGCAGGATGGTGTATGCAGTCTTTATGGATTCCAGTAAGGCCTTCAATAAGGTTCCACATAGTACGCTGCTCTGGAAGGTTAGATCGAATGAAATTAAGGAGGAGCTGCCAAATCAGCGACAAAATTGTCTTCATAGTGGGAAGCAGAGGGTAATAGTGGAAGGATGCTAGTCAGACTGGAGGCCTGTGATTAATGGAAAGTCTCACGGGTTACTGCTTCGTCCACTACATATTACATATATCTATGGTTTAGATGAGAATGAACAGGCAGATTTGTAAGTTTGAAGACAACACTAAAATAGGCAGCATCATGGAGACTGAGGAAGGTTATCAGAAATTTCAGAAAATACAGCAGTACCTTGATCAGCTGGAGAAGTGGCTGAGAAATGGCAAATGGATTTTAATATTGATCAGTGTAAGTTCTTGCATTTTAGAAAGTCAAATCAAGGTTGGAATTTCATGTTGAATGGTTGGGTCCTAAGGAGTGTAGTGGAACAGAGGGACCTTGGAATTCATGTGCATGGTTCTCTGAAATTTGATTCAGAGGTAGACAGGGCAGTGAAGAAAGCTTTTGGCACACTGGCTTTCATCAGTGTATATCTACGTTGCAATTATACAGGATGTTGGTGAGGCCATACTAGGAGCGTTATGTTCAGCTGTGTTCACTTTGCTATGGAAAGGATGATATTAAACTGGAAAGAGTGCAGAAGAAATTTACAAGAATGTTGCAAAGATCTCAATGGTCTGAGTTATTGTGAGAGGTTGGACAAGTTAGGACTTTTTATTTAAGATGTATGAGGCTGAGGGGGAATCTGAGAGAAGTGTATAAGATCATGGGAAGGACGGACAGAGTGAATACACTCAGTTCCTTTTTCCAGGGTTAGGCAATCACGGACAAGAGGGCATCAGTTTAAGGTCAGAGGGGAAACAATAAAAGGGAACCTGAGGACCAACTGCTTTTCACACAGGGTGAAACGCATATGGAATGATGTGCCAGTGGAAGAGTTTGAGGCGGGCACATTCGCAACATTTAAAAGACATTTGTACAAATACATGGACAGGAAATGATTAGAAAGATACAGGACAACAGCAGGGAAATGGGGTTAGCGTGGATGGACAGTTTGGTCGGAATGGACGCGTTTGGGCCGAAGGGCCTGTCTCTGTGTTTCCTGACTCTATGACTCCAACAAACATTGCTTGCCTCCCACTGTATGTTAATATGTACTTTCCCAATTTACTGGAGCGAACTTGACCCTCTAGCCTCCAGGCTACCATGATTTTTAACCAGAACGTTCAAGCATTCTATATTCATGCAGACACCGTGTAAAATGTACCTTATTAGCGTCTCTATTCCTTCAAAGCTGATTCAGAGCAAGGTTATTAACTCTTATTTCTGATCACACAACAAACCCAAAATAAACTGCTCTATAATTTGCTTCACAACATACTCTTTAACCCACCTCACATACACGTACAGAATTTATTTTGCACAGCATAAGCAGTCACTTAGTTAATACAGTTTAGATGCAATTTGAGTACATCTTACAAAACTGCAGTATCCTTAATACTTGCATATCTAATTCCCAGAGCATATGATGCTCAGATTTTCTGCAACCGATATATAATACACCAATATTTGCTGCGCCTTGCTCTTTGTAAGTTCTACATAAACTGATTCTGTAGAATGGGAGGGACAGGTCTGTGTCATTATTCGTGATAGACTTGGAAAGGACATTCGGGGAGACTCACCTCGACGCTGAGATGATCTGAAGATATCTCCATCAATACAGGACAAGCATCAATGTCCTCCCGGCTGTCTCAGGATATTGGTCACCGAATTCTCTCTGCTTCGTCACCCTCTCTGTATATCTGTTATAGCACCTACCCCAGAAAATCCTCATGCTCTATCTCCAAATAAGGCTCAGGCACGACCGATCTGACTATTGAATTCAGCAACGTCCTTCCCACACTTTTTCTGTCACCTACGCAATACGCCCACACATTAATAATACTATATGGATTCAAAACTGTCGACTGTCTCATTCCGGACGACTCACAATTCCTCCCAGATCAACCTCCACTAGCACTAACAGCAAGGCAATCCACTCCTGCCCTCACTCCATCCATCCCTTTCTTCTATTCCAAGAGAAAAAACCTGGAATAGGACAGAAATGGCCAAGCTGGATGGTGGAGTGCCCAATATCCATTCCCTCACCCCTCCCCCACACCCGCCATGTATGAGGAACCTAGTACAAGATGAAACGGACTGGGATGCCTCGCGTGAAATTTCTCAAACTTCCATGTCCCACTGAGCGATTAAGGAGCAGTGCTCAGTGAAAGACAATTCTCACTGTAAACACATTGGCATTTCAAACCACAGTCCTTTAACTCCCACCCACCCCCCAAATGCAGTTACCTCACTGCACAGAGATGCAGCCACAGAAATACACAGAATTATTGGTATCACACCAATATACGAACAAACACAATACATACAAGGGAATAGACATACACACACGTAGAAACACACGCAGACATATAGAGTTACACACAAAAAAGACACAAACATAAATAGAAACACACAGGCTGATACACAGAAAGACAAACGTAGAAGCACAAATACCCAGATGACAAGCATATGGACAAACATACGCACACGTAGACACAGATACAAATTGATAAGTTTTTGTTTTATAACGGGATCAAGGATTATTGGGGGAAGGCAGGAGAATGAGGTTGAGGAACAGAAAAGAAATTATTGAATGGCAGATCAGACTAGATGGGCCGAATGCCTCATTCTGCTCCTTTTTTCATGCTAACAGGTATTCTCTTCCTGAGACAGCAGCAGAGACTGGGTTTGATACATATTCGATTGGAAAGGTTCTTTGGGAATGTGAGACAGGTTTGGAGTCCGAAATGGTTTATGTTTATTCCTAATTATTCTGTGCTTATATCTGCAAAGAGGTGGTGATTTGATGTTCAGTTAACAAAGTTTTAAAATAACAGGTTCCACAAAGAAATAAGGACGTACCTTTCACTTTAGTGTTGTGCTACCTGTGGTGTCCTCATCCTCAGGGAGCAGTGAAAACTCGTTTATAGAGTCATAGAGATGTACAGCATGGAAACAAACTTTTCAGTCCAACCCGTCCATGCCGACCAGATATCTCAACCCAATCTAGTCCCCCCTGCCGGCAACTGGCCCATACACCTCCAAACCCTTCCAATTCGTATACCCATCCCAAATGCCTCTCAAATGTTGCAATTGTCCCAGCCTCCACCACTTCCTCTGGCAGCTCATTCCATAGAAGTACACCCACTGGGTCAAAACCGTTGCCCCTTAGGTCTCTTTTGTATCTTTCCCCTCTCATCCTAAACCTATTCCCTCTCGTTCTGGACTCCCCGACACAAGCGAAAAGACTTTGCCTATTTACACTATCCATGCCCCTCATAATTTTGTAAAACTCTATAAAGTCAACCCTCAGCCTCCGATGCTCCATTTAAAACAGCCCCAGCCTGTTCAGCCTCTTTCTGTAGCTAAAATCCTTTAACCCTGGTAAAATCTTCGTAAATCTTTTCTGAACTCGTGCAAGCTTCACAACATCTTTCCGATAGGAGCGAGAACAGAACTGCATGCAATATTCCAACAATGGCCTCAACAATGTCCTGTACAGCAGCAACATGACCTCCCAACTCCTGTACTCAATACTCTGACCAATAAAGGAAAGCATACCAAACGCCTTCTTCACTATCCTATCTACCTGCGACTCCACTTTCAAAGAGCTATGAAACTACACTCCAAGGTTTCTTTGTTCAGCTACACTCCCGAGGACCTTGCCATTAAGTGTATAAATCTGCGCTCGACTGATCTGTGTTGGACAGGAGAGTCAATGTGTATTGGGAACAGACAGGAGACGGATGGACAGACACACTCGGATCAGCCATGAGCATTCTAAATGGTGCAGCCAAATGACCAACCATTGTCCCTACCCCGTGTGTTGTTCCCTCAATCCACCCTCGAGGCTATTAGGTGGTAGGGGACCACCCCATTCAATTAGACAGGATCGATACAATGAGACAGGAGGAGACCATTCTGTCACTCTAAGGAATTGCACGGCAATATAGAATGAAGTCATTCAGCTCGTTGAGTACATTACACAGCCCAGCAGGAGGCCATTCAACCCGCCTGAACAGCTAACCAGGAGCAGGGAACATTCACTCTCATGTCCAGCAAAGATCAGTCGCTAACAGGAAACCGAGAGTAGAGACAAATGTTTATTTTCAGGCTGCAAAGCTGTAACTGATGGAGTGCCTCAGAGATCACTGTGGGGTCATCAATGATCAACAATTTGTATCCAAGATCTGGAGGAAGGGGAGGGAATTGTTTGGAGCTCAATTAGCTCGTAAACCAAGATGGTCATTTAATGTGTCATCAAATGAAGGTAGTGAGTCTGCAATGTATAACAGACAGGGAAGGTTAGTGAGCAAACCTTCAGCAGAAATAGCATAAGGTAGGTTGTGTATTTTGGCATGAAGAATAAAACAATGGTAAACAATGTAAATGCAGAGAGCTTGCAGAACTCTGTGATTCAGGCGGTTTCCATGTTCCTGGAACATGAATCATATGAAGTCAGTCTGCAGATGCAGCAAATGATTTGGAAGGTAAGTGGAATGATGCTGTTTTTGGCAAAACGTATCAGGTTTAATCGCAGGAATGTTTAACTGCATCGGTACGAGGGCATTGCTGTGACCACATTTGATGCACTGTGTGCTGTTTTGATCCCCGAAACTAAAATGAAAGGATTTAATTCTTTTCGAAGATTTTCAAAGAGGTTTCCCTTTACTCATTCCTGGAATGCCGGCCTTTTGTTATCGGGGATTATCAGTTTTGATCTTAGCTGAGAAATAGTATTGAACCATTCATGACTTTCGGAAGAGTGTATCAACTGGATGCACATCATCTCTTGTCAGGGAGACTAAAGCTAGAGAATAAACTTTATGAAAAAGATGCATTTATATTAACACACATACTATGAAGACACCGACCAATATTTACAAATTACACAGACACATGTAAGCATGTCTTCAAATTATAAAGTGAGGACTTTTTGCGATTGAAACGAGTGCACTTGCATATAATCTATAATCGGGTTTTCCAGAGAATGTTCCAGAAGAGCACACCTGGTCCAGTTTGGTGTTCAGTTGACATTATCGTATGTTTCAACACAGAGAGGGAGAAAAATGTCCCCTGCCTGAGAAGCAGCAGCCTATTGATCTCTCTCTCTCTCTTATGTTGTTCCATCCAATAGCAAAGTGTGAGACCATAAAATCCCTGTGTTATCTTTACCACTTGTGAAGGATTTCTGGTGAGAATTCACTGGAATCTCTCCACTGCCTGAAACAAAGGGAATTCAGCCAAATTCAACTGTTCCAGAGTGAAACCCCTCTACCAGTAGCTTGTGTGAGCAGAATAACTTCAAAGGCAGAATAACGTTTGGGGCACTCTATCATTTTACTAGTTGTTATGAGTTCAACTTTCTGTATCTCACACTTTTCTAGAAAATGACCTACTCTGATACCTACATCATTGCTCACATCACAAAACTGGTTGCATTTAAGATTGGTATAACCAATGGAGGAGTGGGACTGGAAAAGGACGGAGTGACCTTCCAACATTGGTTGAAACACAAATGAGAAATTTTCAAAGGGCTGTTCAAGTGGAAATTCCCTTCCCCAGAATTTTGTGGTGCTGGATGCTTGCATTTATTCTTAATTATATTTGGTGACATTTGACAGACAAGTGAATGCAGGAAAATGGCATACAGACTGAAAAATGCTTTAGAGACCACATGCACATCACCCATGGAATTTGTGAGTGGTGGAGCGGTGACAAAGTGTCTAATAGCCCACTTCTGCTGCTCAGTCCTATGTCCCTATGTTCAATTCAGCTCCTCACAGCTCCTGATATTAGCAGATGGAGGCCACCTGCTCCAAATACCTGGTCCACCAGAACACAGGATATCATCCTCAAGACTGTCACACACGGTTTGGTGTGGGTTGGAAAATGTTACTTGGAAAACTAGGCTGGTTTCAAAAGACAGCTCTGGTCTCTTTACAGAGTATCTCCTCTCTGCAACTTGTGCTTCATTTGTTGGTCATGTTGGAGACCCAGGTTCACTGTGAATACAGCCCCCATACCTCACCCTGAAATGACTCACAAAATATTTTACTCTCTGTGACTGCAACATTCAATAACAGAACGTTCAGGAAAATTACAATTATTAACTTTATAATTACAGAATATGAGAACATAAGAAGCAAGATTAGGTGACTCGGACGATCAAACTATTGTAAACCATCATGGCTGACTTACTGTTATCAATAACTGGTCTTTAATGTCCAATTCTTCACACCGTTTAGCACTCTGACAGGCCAAAAAATCATGTACCACCTCTTTGAATACTTCCGTGATGTAACTTCCCTCACGATCTAGCCCAGATAATTCCTGGCATTGATTACCCTCTATGAGAGGAAAACACTCCCAACACAGACACCATCATCTATTGATATGAACAAGAGGTGAACACAGGGGCTCAGGAAAGAGTGAATGGCCTTGATGACAAGGTAGCATTTTACTGTGGATGACATCAGGACCACCTACTTATTTGAGATTAATGGGAATTAGGTATACCCACCCCACTGGTTTGGGGTCTTTCAGAGCACAGAGAAAGATGTTTGTGGTCGGTGACCGACAATCCTTTCAGTCCTGGGACATCTCTACAGGAGATCCTCAGGTTGGCTGCCTCAAAACAAACACCTTCAGCTGCTTCACCACTGTCTTACCTTATCATAAGATCAGAAATGGGGATGGTCACTGAAGACCACCCAATGTTCAGAACAATGTGTCACACCTCAGCTTCTGAAACAGTCTGTGTCCATGTGCAGTAAGACCTGGACAGCATTCAGGTTTGTGCTGTTAAAGTGTCGGTAACATTCATGTAACAGCAAGGCCAGACACTCTACATTTCCACAGTTAAATGAAGAGCTCATTCAGCATCTCAGGCACATTAGAAACGGATATGTGGAAGCGAATCAGCTCATCGAAACTACTGAACAAAGAGAGGAATAGCCGATTCAATCCTTCTGCCTGTTCCACAGGAAGAGAAGGCGTCTGATTACCACATCAAGCTGTTAATCAGGAACAGGCAGGGCCAAGTCCGACCCATGAACCTGTTCCATGGGACATGGAGGAGGCCATTCAGCCCCTCATACACTTATACAGGAACAGGAGGGTGTCATTGATGCTCCAACCTGACAAATGCACTCTGAAAATGCACTCTGAGACGGAACCACGATGTTCCTCGTGGTTCCATTACCTGTGGGACACTTGACACTTTGATGTGGTTTGCTGGCAGTGGGGAAGGTAGCCAGATGCTTTGTCTGAAGTCTCAGAGAGGCATCTTTCATCTCTGAGAAGACAGACCCATGTCCTCCATGGATGTCAGAAGCTGGTGGGAATACTTAACTGTTTTAGAATGAAGGTATTGTGGCTGTTGTCGGGATTGTGGATAACATGACGTTTCATGCAGAATCACACACTAAATGCACTGCATTAATGTGGAGAGAATTAATTCAAAGACTGACCCTCTGTCTCTCTCAATCAACATATGGAGTGGGGGTGGGATGAGGGGAACGTCCTCGGAGGCTCTTATCCTATTGAGAATCAGTTAACCTGAGTTAATAAAAGCCATGGAATTTATCATCGTATCAGTGTCTGTTTAGAACATCATGAGTGACTGTCCATACCCCTTAAGGTTCAATACAATCATCTCTTATTCTCTCACACAGCTTCACTCGCTTCTCATGGTGCCATCATCCCAGGGATTAGTCTGGTGAAACTTGAGAGAAAGTCTATCCACAGTACCCCAAAAACTGCCTCAACAACACTCTCAGGGATGATCGCAATAATCATTTTCTCTCACTTAGACATCGCCGTTTCTTTCCTGTGCCACAAAAAAACATTCCTTCTCTATGCACTATGACTGACATGGAGTGTATAAGTTCCTTACATCTGTACGTCAGCATCAATAAAGCCAACACCAGAGATGCGTATGGAGATGGGCATCACTCTTGGGGAGAATTTCAATGAGATGAATACACCTAAAATAGGGGATGATCACCTACCTGAATAGAAATGAGCTATAGGAATACGGGAAACAGGCAGAGGAAGGGAGCTATCTTTACTTCTGTTCTTCTCTCACAGGATGTATGCAGCCCTGGTCACGGCAGCACGTTATGCCGATTTTGAACTGAGTGTTTGTTTCAGCTATTCCACAGGACAGTAAAGAGAAAAGCACATTCCTGTGGGATTGTAGTGTTACAACACAGGATACATTCTCCTGCTTAATGTAAAACCAACAATAGGAAAAGATTTATCCACTGCAGTAATCCATGATAATTGTCGAGTCCAAAACTATTTGAAGTAAAAATTAACAACTTTATTTCTTAAAGTATAACAGGGAATAATAGACGAACGAATATTTACAGCTTCTTCCTCTAAGCTATATTTTATCTCTCCCCCCCCCCCCCCCACTACACGAGATCGATTAGACTCGTAATTAAGATTTACAAAACAAAACTTCTTATCTCAAAACCGAGAAGCTGTCGGTTCTTCTCCATGTTCCAGTCTTCTTTTCTTCTTTGCAATTCTGCTTTTCCAAGTTACTAATCAATAAAGTTACCGAGAGGAGAACTATTTTTCAGGCGGTCTTTGCATGCTGGTAACTTGGCAGTTCTCCTCTCAACTGTCAATTTCCCGCGGTCTCTTACCCCCAAACCATTGGACTGTGTCATTGGCTTTTAAGATCATCAATACACTAAATTCAAACTTGATTGGAGGTGGGCACTTTGGGTTATAACTTAAACTGTTTGGCTCAATTTGTTTTTGTCTTGAGAAAATAAGCTAATCGACCAAATGTTACATTAAATCTATTTTTCGAAGACTTGGTGCTGTCAGGCAATTATTGCTGGCTTTTAATTCTGTTAAAGGTGCAGAACACCAACATGTTCCTCACAGAAGTCACACTAAAACCTGACTAGAGATGAATGACCCATTGACTTCGCTTAAGGACTTGGGGCAAGCAGATGGGCTTTTATGGCAAATGAAAATTGTTGCTTTTAATTTCCCTCATGAGATATCAACAGAGTATTATTCTGTGGCTCTAGAGTATGAGTCTTGAACACCATAAACTGCCGTCTCGTATGTACAGAGAACAAGTTAAACATCCTCAGAGAATTTTTTTAGTGATGGACATATGGTTAGAAGGAACTTGAATCTGTTAAACAAAGGCACAAATTATGGTTTATTCAGAAGTTGCAATGAGACTGAGACGAGACTGGGGTATCATGACGGTGGTATTGGACAGGATTGGTGCGTGGGGAGGAGATGGAGATGTAAATTTGTAAAGGACAAAATGGATTATGGAGTTTGAGAACAGTCTGGTTCCTTCTTGCATATCAGTGAGTAATTTAGAAATAGTAGTTTGACACTGATTAATATAAGGAAAGGAGGTTTTGTTTGTAACTGAAGACATTGTCTTGCACTTTCCAAACTTTATATATCATGAGCAGAAATTCAGTTCAACCCAGTTGAGTAGACAAATATAATGACTTACCAGGTACACCAACTATAGCGAGGATGGGATAGTAACCACCTTGAATAATCCAAAGGATATCCTGGATCCGTGATGCTAATGATATCCAAGGCTGAGAAAGATAGTAAAGACCCAAGGATAAACTCCTGACTGTTATTGTAATATTCCAGTCTAATATTCTCAGAATCTGATAGATTGTTGAACCATTCCAGTCTAATGACCTCAGATTCTGATCCATTGTTGTACCAATCCAGTTTACTAATCTTAGATTCTGATCCACTATTAGAACATTCCAATCCAAGGTCCTCACATTCTGAACCATTCTTCTAACGTTCCAGTCTAATGTTCTCAGATTCTGATTTCTACTCCCCCTCTATCTCTAGCTGATGATCCGTGTTAGTGCTGTCAGTGATGCTCCGACTCATACTACGGGACAACACACTGAAAAGAGCCCACTTATCATTCAACGATGGAAACTCTCCACTGGGATAATTAGGATCCACGGAGATTGACATTAATCACAGTCACTGAACAAATAGCTCCAGTTAACACATTTCAATTTAACATTGATTTTATTAAAATTCTAAAGAACGTTTAAAATTTATACATTTGGCACGGGATATGTGGGAGTGACTGAGGGTCGGAATATTGGAGATGGTAGATTGATTGCGTGCAATCATTCAATCTGCCTTGGATATGGTAATAATGACAAAGGATTGTCAGAACATAAACAAGTTTCTACGTTGATAAATGGAAACATACAATCTGCAACTACTGATCAGTGATTATAATGTCAGTAAAATATGGAGAGAACTTTTCTAGTCCAGAATCTGACAGGAAAATGTGCCTACGATAACATGAGTGATAGAGGACAACTGACATGAATATGTCAACAGAGAATATGACGTGACACACAATTCAGATGATTATTCGAGAATCAGAGAGGGCAGGTGAGCGTCATGCTGTTAATGTTATCGATGTCAATCAACTGTGATTATTTACCATTGGATTTCAATTGCAGTGTGATTATGATATTGGGGACATGGCTGCTGAGACTGGAGTGAGGAAACATGATATTTCCCACTCATTAGTAGTGACACGTTACTCTTTGTAAATCAGTTCCAGTCTAATGTTCTCAGATTCTGATTTCTACTCCCCCTCTATCTCTAGCTGATGATCCGTGTTAGTGCTGTCAGTGATGCTCCGACTCATACTACGGGACAACACACTGAAAAGAGCCCACTTATCATTCAACGATGGAAACTCTCCACTGGGATAATTAGGATCCACGGAGATTGACATTAATCACAGTCACTGAACAAATAGCTCCAGTTAACCCATTTCAATTTAACATTGATTTTATTAAAATTCTAAAGAACGTTTAAAATTTATACATTTGGCATGGGATATGTGGGAGTGACTGAGGGTCGGAATATTGGAGATGGTAGATTGATTGCGTGCAATCATTCAATCTGCCTTGGATATGGTA
The DNA here is from genome assembly GCF_047496795.1 of Chiloscyllium punctatum. Classification (NCBI taxonomy): domain Eukaryota; kingdom Metazoa; phylum Chordata; class Chondrichthyes; order Orectolobiformes; family Hemiscylliidae; genus Chiloscyllium; species Chiloscyllium punctatum. Next base: position 65,101,221 of record NC_092754.1, read on the forward strand.
ATAATGACAAAGGATTGTCAGAACATAAACAAGTTTCTACGTTGATAAATGGAAACATACAATCTGCAACTACTGATCAGTGATTATAATGCCAGTAAAATATGGAGAGAACTTTTCTAGTCCAGAATCTGACAGGAAAATGTGCCTACGATAACATGAGTGATAAAGGACAGCTGACATGAATATGTCAACAGAGAATATGACGTGACACACAATTCAGATGATTATTCGAGAATCAGAGAGGGCAGGTGAGCGTCATGCTGTTAATGTTATCGATGTCAATCAACTGTGATTATTTACCATTGGATTTCAATTGCAGTGTGATTATGATATTGGGGACATGGCTGCTGAGACTGGAGTGAGGAAACATGATATTTCCCACTCATCAGTAGTGAAACGTTACTCTTTGTAAATCATTTGAAGATTAAATTTCAGGATACAGCTCCAATGAGGAATGAGGAGAGCCAATATTAACCATACGGCCAGAAGACATTGGAGCAGAAATTTGGCCATTAGGCCCATTGAGCCTGCTCCACCATTCAATGATGGCTGTAAAGCTTCTCAACCCCATTCTCCCGCTTTCTACCTGTAACCCTTGATCCCCTTTACAGTCAAGAACCTATGTGTCTCACTCTTAAACGTACTCAATGACCTGGCTTCGACAGCCTTCCGTGGCAGTGAATTCCATAGATTCACCGCTCTCTGGCTGGAGATGTTTCTCTTTATCTCTTTTTGAAAAGATCTTCTCTTAACTCTGTCCCTTTGGGTACTCGTCTCTCCTAACTTTGGATATCTCTTCTCAAAATCCACTCTGTCCCACGGCATGCAGTATTCTTTAAGTTTCAATCAGACCTCCTAACATCTTTCTGAACTCTATCAAATACAGACCCAGAGCCCTTAAATATTCTTCATATGTTAAACTTTTCATTCCTGGCACCATTCTTGTGAATCTCGTCTGAAAACGCTCCAAGACCAGTACATCCTTCCTGAGATATGGGTCCCAAAGCTGCGCACAATAATCCAAATGTAGCCTGACCAAAGCCTTGTAGAGCCTTAGAAGTACATCCCTGGTTTTATATTGAAGCCTTCTTGAAAAAATGCTATCATTGTATTTGCCTGCCTAACTACTGACAAACTGCAAGTTTACCTTTCAAGACTCCTGGACTAGAACGCCCTAATCTTTTTGCACTTCAGATTTCTGAATTTGCTTGCTATTTATAAAATAGTATATGCCTCTATTCATCCTGGTAAAATGCTTTTGCACACTTTTCCACATTGTACTACATCTGCCACTTCTTTGTTCACTCTCTGAACCTATAAAAATCCTTCAGCAGGTGAAAGTGAGGACCGCAGACGCTGGAGATCAGAGTCAAAAAGTGTGGTCATAGAAAAGTACAGCCTGGCAGGAAGCATCCGAGGAGCAGGAGATTCGACGTTTCAGGCATAAAGCCTTCATCAGGAATGTAGGGAGGGCGGAAGGTGCCAGAGAGATAAATGAGAGAGGCTGGTGCTGGGAGGAAGGTCGCTTGGAAGGCGACAGCTAGATAAAGGTGGGTGGTGATAGTGATAGGTCAGAGTGTAAGGTGGAGTGGCTAGATGGGAAGGAAGATGGACAGGTAGGACAGTTCAAGACGGCGGTTCTGAGTTGGAGGGTTTGATCTGGGATAAGGTGGAGGGAGGGGAGATGAGGAAACTGGTAAGATTGTCCTTGATACCGTGTGTTTGAAGGGTACCAAGGCAGAAGATAATGCGTTCTTCCTTCAGACGTCAGGTGGCTAGAATTTGGCAGTGGATGAGTCCACAAACCTGCAATGCCTTGGCGGAGTCGGAGGGGGAGTTGAAGTATTCAGCCACAGGGCAGGGGGGTTGTTGGGTGTGTGTGTCCGAGAGTATTCCCTGAACCGTTCTGCAAGTTGACGTCTTGTCTCGCCAATGTAGTGGAGACCAGGAGCAATGGACAGACTAGAAGAGGTATTTGGATGCACAGGTTGTTATCTGACTGATGTGGAAGGATCCTTTGGGGCCTTGGGTGGAGGTGAGGAGGGAGGTGTTGGCACAGGTTTCATACCTGTTGTAGTGGCAAGGGAAAGTGCCGGGAGTGGAAGGTGGCTTGTTGGGGTTGAGTGGACGTGATGAGGGAGCTGTGAGGGAATGGTCTCAGCAGTATGATGATAGGGGTAGGGAGGGAAGTATATCTCTGGTGGTGGGGTCTGACTATTGGTGGCAGAAATGGCGGAGGATGATGCGTTGTATCCTGAGGTTGGTGGGATGGAAGGCATGCACCAGAGAGGTTCTAACTTGTTGTAGTTGGAAGGGTGAAGCTTAAGGCTGGAGTTTTGGGCAGTTGGGGAGATGCGCCAGAGCACCCTCCTGCAGCCAAACCACCTCTTCAATGCTACCTGTCCCTCTATCTATCTTTGCACAGTTTGAAAGATTGGCCAGAATACCCTCAGTTCCTTCATATCGATAATGAATGCACAAAGTGAAAAGTAGTGGTCCCAAAACTCAGTCTTGTGGAACACTACTTGTCACTGGCTGCCATCCTGAGAAAGACACTTTAATCCACACTCTCTGCTTTCTGTCAGACAGCCAAACTTCAACTTCCACCTTGCCTCTCACACCATGGACCCATATCTTTCTCAATAGCCTCATGCATGACATCTTGTCAAAGGATTCTTGAGGTGCAGATGGATAACATCTATTGGTTCTCCTTGATAAAATCTGCACATTACTCCCTCAATGTATTCTAGCAGGTTTGTCAGGCATGACCTCCCCTTGATGAAACTATGGTGACTCTGCCCTGTTTTACCAAAGACCTCCAAGAATTCAGAAATCCCATTCTTCACGATGAATTCCATGATGTTACCCACAACCAAGTCTGCGAATCAGTCTGCAGTTTTCCATCTTCTGCCTAACTCCCTTATTAAACGGGGTGTCATGTTTGCAATTATACAGCCACTTGGCCGTTTCCTGATTTTAGTCATTCCTGAAAGATTACCACTTTCGCTTGCACTAAGTCTTCAGCGATCTCCCTTACAAGGCTGAGGTGTAGTCCATCTGGTCCAGGTGAGTTATCCACATTCAGGACATTCCGTTTTCTAACATGTTCTTCTTGGTGATGGCCACTGTATTTAGGACTGCCCTCTCACTCTCTTCAATTCCTGGGAAATTACTCGTGTATGCCACCGTGAAGACTGATGCAAAATTCCTCAGCCATTTCTTTGCTTCCCACTACTGTCTTTGCAGCATCATTTCCCAGTGGTCCATATTCACATTTACGTCTCTTTTCAATTTTATATATCTAAAGAATCTCTTACAGTTTCCTTTATACTACTGGTTAGCTTACTTAATGTTCTCCCTCCTTATTTATTTTTTCTTGCCTTCTGTTGGCCTCAATTCTCCAGTTCCCCACTGCCCTTCACTCTGCTTGCTCTTTTGCTTATATGCAATCCCTGACTTCCCTTGTCAGCCCTGGTTACCTCATCCTCACTGTACCATACCTCTATTACTCAGCACACATCTCTGCAGTGTCTTTTAAATTATCATGGAATCTCCAGCCATTGCTGTTACCCTGTCTTTCTGGCTAGACGCCTGTCCCTGTCAATTCTACCCAGCTTCTCCCTTATGCTTCTCCTGTTGCCTTTATTCAGCTGAAATACTGTTAACTCTGATTCTATCTTCTCTCTCAAATTTCAGAATAAATTCAACCATGTTCTGATCACTGCTTCTGAAGTTTTCCTTCACCTTAAGCTCCCTTGTCTAGCCTGCGTCATTAAATCCAGTGTCATCTGTTCCCGAGTGGGCTCCACCACATGATGCTCCAAAAAGCCATCCCGTAGATATTCCACAAATTCCTTTTCTTGCGATTCACTACCAAATTGGTTTCCCATTTCACTTGCATATTGAAATCCCCCATGATCACTGTAACGTTGCCTTTCCTACAGATCTTTTCTATCTCCTGGTGTATCTTGTGCCCCAGCTCCTGACGACTCTTTGGAGGCCTGTGCAAGTCTCCAACTGTGGTTGTCTTACCTTTGTGGTTCCTCAATTCTGCCATGCAGATTCTACACCATCTGACCTTCCTTCCTTTCTTATTGTTGATTAAATTTCATTTCTTATTAACAATGTAAATCCACTCTCTCTATCTTTTCGATACGATATATGTCCTTGAATATCCTGATCCCCTTGCAGCCACTTCTCTGTGATGCCCATTACATCATACCTATCAATTTCAATCTATGCCACAAGCTCATTCACCCTATTCCTTATACTGCTCGCATTCAGATATAACCCTTCAATCTTGTGTTAACGTTTCCTCTTCTATTGCCATTTGTTTGTCCAGTGTGAGTGAAGTTTGATTGCTTACACTTTCCATACACTCTGTTCTATTTGCGTCTATTCTGAAAATTTTAATAACCTCTCTTGAGCTCTGTGCTCTGACCTCCTCTTTTCTTATTAAACTCTATAAAGAAACCCCTACCCCGCGCTCACACACACACACACTCCTAATCAGTTTAAAGCTCTGTCTACATCCTTGGTTAGGACTCACTTGGACTCTGGTCCCAGCATGGTTCAGACGAAGACTGTCCCATCAGAACAGGTTATTTCTTCCTCAGTAATAAAATGTGTTTAAAGTTTGTGAGAAGATTTGTAGCTCGGGTGATCATTGTTGTGTTTCTGTTCGCCGAGCTAGGAATTTGTGTTGCAGACGTTTCATTGCCTGTCCAGGTGACATCCTCAGTGCTTTGGAGCCTCCTGTGAAGCGCTTCTGTGATGTTTCCTTCGGCATTTATAGTGGTTTGAATCTGTCGCTTCCGGTTGTCAGTTCCAGCTGTCCATTGCAGTGGTCGGTATATTGGGTCCAGGTCGATGTGCTTATTGATTGAATCTGTGGATGAGTGCCATGCCTCTTGGAATTCCCTGGCTGCTCTCTGTTTGGTTTGTCCTATAAAAGTAGTGTTGTCCCAATAGAATTCATGTTGCTTGTCATCTGCATGTGTGGCTACTCAGGATAGCTGGTCGTGTCGTTTCATGGCTAGTTGGTGTTCATGGATGCGGATCGTTAGCTGTCTTCCTGTTTGTCCTATGTCGTGTTTTGTGCAGTCCTTGCATGGGGTTTTGTACACTACATTGTTTTTGCTCATGCTGGGTATCGGGTCCTTCGTTCTGGTGAGTTGTTGTCTGAGAGTGGCTGTTGGTTTGCGTGCTGTTATGAGTCCTAGTGTTCGCAGTAGTCTGGCTGTCAGTTCGGAAATGCTCTTGATGTATGGTAGTGTGGCTTGTCCTTTGGATTGCGGCATGTCCTTATTTCATTGTATTTCCCTGAGACATCTGTTGATGAAATTGCGGAGGCATCCGTTTTTGGCGAATACATTGTATAGGTGTTGTTCTTCCTCTTTTTGCAGTTCTGGTGTACTGCAATGTGTTGTGGCCCTTTTGAATAGTGTATTGATGCAACTTCTTTTGTGTGTGTTGGGGTGGTTGCTTTCGTAGTTCAGGATTTGGTCTATGTGTGTGGCTTTCCTGTAAACCTTTGTGGTGAATTCTCCGTTAGGTGTTCTCTATACCATCACGTCGAGGAATGGGAGTTGGTTGCCCTTTTCTTCCTCTCTAGTGAATCGGATTCCTGTGATTGTGGCGTTGATGATCCGGTGCAATTTCAACAACAGATGCCTAAGGGAAAGACAACGGAACGAGGACATGCCGCAACCCAAAGGACTAGCCACACTACCATACATAAAAAAAACATTTCTGAACTGACAGCCAGACTACTGCGACCACTGGGACTCACAAGAGCACACAAACCAACAGCCACTCTCAGACAACTCACCAGGACGAAGGACCCGATACCTCGCATGAGCAAAACCAATGTAGTGTACAAAACCCCATGCAAGGACTGCACAAAACACGACATAGGACAAACAGGAAGACAGCTAACGATCCGCATCCATGAACACCAACTCGCCACGAAATGACACGACCAGCTATCCTTAGTGGCCACACACGCAGATGACAAGCAACATGAATTCGACTGGGAGAACACTACTATTATTGGACAAACCAAACAGAGAACAGCCAGGGAATTCCTAGAGGAATGACACTCATCCACAGATTTAAATAATAAGCACATCGACCTGGACCCAATATACCGACCACTGCAATGGACAGCTGGAACTGACAACCGGAGCGGGAGATTCAAACCACTATAAATGCCGGAGGAAAGATCACAGAAGCGCTTCACAGGAGGCTCCCAAGCACTGGGGATATTACCGAGACAGGGGACAAAACGTCTGCAACATAAATTCCCAGCTCGGCGAACAGAACCACAACAATAAAATGTGTTTATTCAAAACAAAATACTGGGACAAAAAACAAGCGTTTCAGCACATACCAAAACATGAAAAATATAAAGAGACAAGTCTGTTAAAATTCACTTACGATGGGGAGCTATATGAATTGAAATGTGAATTACAAAACCACGGACGAGGTATTCAACCTTTATTGGTCATTATTTGACCCACAGCTGAGGTACTCATTTCCCCCCAGTCAGTGATCCACCTCACTGAGACTCTCTCGCCCTGTCTCACACATTGTCTAGAGGGACTACAAGTTCCTATTGGCTCAGAATTTCTAAATTCTCCCTGGAACCAATCTACTTTTATTTTGGAACTTGTTCAGCAGTCAGCAACCCGGTTCTGTGAAATTATTGGCGATAAATGATCTGGGATGACAGCATAGTGCTCACAGGGTACGGCACCAGACAAAGGGCTTGCAGTCTGTGGGAATTTCTAAATAAAATTTATGTACGTTTGTCCTCATACTGTCTTCTGATCTAACTTCACACTCGTCTGACACCCCTTGCTCTCACTCACTCTGTCGCTCCATTTTCCCTCCATTCCTTTTATCTTTCTTCACTTCCTTTTTCTCTATTAATTTTTCTCTCTCTCAGGCACACACACACACACACACACACACACACACACACACACACACACACACACACACACACACACACACACAGTTCTCTCTGTTTTCAAATTGTGATATTGGAGAGCTCATCGTTGTACAATTGGCTAAACGGCTTCGTTCAGTGCTCTATTAATTCTGAAGCTCTCTGAACCACTATGAAGACTTCAGCACAATAAAGACATCAGGTGCCTGGAAAGACAAGCTGGTCCTGCGAAGGACACAGTGCAGAATTATCCTTTATCTCTGCCTGTTGCCTGTTATGCAGTGGCCTTGAAATATCTGTTCAAACAAAATAGATTGAAATTCGTGCAGGTGGGAGGACGATCACCAGATGATTATGCTGTCAGGATTGAACAAGCAGTTCCCACATACAAAATATGGATTTCCCTGATAGCAGCTCCTCCCAATTTACACGGCCTAGCTCTGCCTGATGCTCACGTAATTTGCCTTCCGCCAATTCAGTAGCTTCACACAAGGTCATGACTTATCCATGTTCGTAACTATCTTAAATCTGAAGGAGCTGTGACCACTGTTTCTAAAATTATGTCCCACTGAAAGGTCAGTCACCTGGCCAGGCTCATTCGCCGATACGAGGTCCAGTATGGCTCATCCTCTCGTTGGACTATCCACATACTGTTGCAGTTAATAAATTCTGCCCCGTCTAAGCCTCTTGCTCCAAGGGACTCCTAGTCATTACTGGAGATCTTAAAGTCACTCACTATGACCACTCTGTTTTTAATACACCTTTCCTTAATCGACGTACATATCTGTTCCTCGATCGCTCCGTGGCTGTTGCAGGGATTATAGTAACGCAGTGCTAGCAGCCATCTTATTTTTGAGCTTTAACCATATTGCTGCAGTGGATAGTCCCTCCTATATGTCCTCTTCAAGTACAGATGTAGCATTCTCCCGATTATTAAAACACCTCGTCCACCTCTTGCACCTTTCTCTCCATCTCGCATAAAACAATGAAACCCTGGAATGTTAAATGGCCAGTCCTTTCCCTCTCTCAACCAAGTCTCTGTAAAGCTGCAACATCATAGTCCCATGCACGGATTCAGGCTGTCAGTTCATCGGTCTTAATCATAATAATTCTTCCATTGAAATAAATACACTTCAGCCCAACTCCATCAGATCCTGACCTGATATTTGGTTTGAATTTCCCTGATGTAAATTCTCGTTGTCTATTCTCTGGTAATAGGAGATTAGAAAAGGCTGTCAGTAAAGCAGAAAATATTGCAAACAGACAATTTCTGTTTCCTCCATTGTCCCTTCTATATGTACATTTCATCACACACTGTCCAATTCCAATAAACTGCTGGATAATTATTATGCTTCAAACAACAGTCTCCAGCCTCTCAATGCACATTCTTCAACTCTCTCTGGACCCATTGGATTGACAGTTTTCCGATCCCTCTCTCAACCAAATCTCTGCAACAGTTATATCATAGTTATATGTACTCATTCAAACTCCAAACTCCAAGCTCATCTGTCTTGCCTGTCATACTGCTCACATTAAAATCAGCATACTTCCGACTGCCAGTCCCATTGTGTTCACTCCACACTGTCAGTTTGTTGCTGGTCTTAGCTGTACTGGGATTAGTCTCCAACTACTCTTCAGTCATGTGCTTGTGGACGTACTGCTCTGGCTCCCCACCCCCACCACACTAGTTTAAGTCCTCCTGAGTGACAATTGCAAACCTGCCTGCCAGGAGATTGCTGCCGGTTCACGTCCATCCCGTCCTTCTTGTGTATTTCATACTGACCCAGGAGTCCCAATGACTCACATATCGGAGGTTGCTGCCAGTTCAGATGCATCCAGTCCTTCTTGTGTATATCCTACCGACCCGGAAATCCCAATGATCCACATATTGCAAGTGCTGCTTACCCTACCAGCTCTTTGGCCATGTTTTTAACTATACTGCCTTCCTATTCCTAACTTCACTGGTACGTGGCATAATCTCGTCTCTCCAACATTCAAAAATCCTTTCAGCATAACTCTGGCACGATCTTTACTTTGAAATGGATAGACTTGACAATAAAAACTTAGTGTGATCTCATTAACTATGAAAGTGGAGCCCAACGAATTAGTCGCAATGACCATAGGATCTGATATCTATCATCTTCACCAAACCTGTGTGACAAGGTATACATATGGAGTATGTATTTGTAGATGGACGTGGATAAACAGAAATTAGTCCAAAAGACATGAAAATGTCATTACAGATGGCTGCCATTCAGCCTGTTTACTCTGCTTTGCTGTTCAATTGGATTTTAGCTATTCTGTTCCTTTTAATGCTGGGGCTTTAGCCCGGATCCCTAGCGGATCAGAAAGTGCCCAGTGTCTTTGTGCGCTCCTTGCGTAGGGAGCATCCAGTGCCAGGCGATGGGGTGTGGGGAACCCCGGGATGGCTCGGTGAAAGGCTGCATGCAATAACGGATGGACTCCGGGCTCGAGAGAGACGGAGTAGGTAATCAGAGACATGCACTCACATCAGTAGCTGAGCAAGATTCCCATGTACTCGGGGAGCCCGAGCACCAGTGCCACTTTTATAATAAACCCGTCATGTTTGCAGTAATTCTCCATCAAATACAAGTAAATATACTGCAGATGGCAGAAACCTGAAACAAACATAGAAACTTACTGTGAAGAGAAAAACGAGTTAATTCTCCCAATGCAGACACGGGGAGATTGTAAAAAACTCCACAAAAACAGGGTCCAGAGATTGGAAGTATTCTTATTTGAATGAAAATAGTCTTATCAGTGATAGGCAACATGGTTTTGTGCAGAGAAGGTCATGTCTTACCAAATCAATAGATTTCTTTGAGGAAGTGACAAAGTTGATTGATGATGGAGGCACTGTCGATGTCATGTACGTGGACTTCAGGAAGGCGTTTGGTATGTTTCCCCATGGTCGGGGTATGTCGAAAGTGAAGTCACATGATGTACGAGCTGGTGGATAAAGAACTGGCTGGGCAAAAGGAGGCAGAGAGTAGTAAAGGGAGGGAGTTTCTCAAAATGGAGAACTGTGACCAGTGGTTTATTTTAAGATGTTTCTGGAAAGATACATGAATGGGCTGGCAACAAAGGGATACAGATCCTTAGAAAATAGGCGACAGGTTTAGACAGAGGATTTGGATCGGTGCAGGCTCGGACCACCGAATGGCCTGTTTCTGTGCTGGAATGTTCTTTGTTATAAGATTAGCAATGACCCATCAGACCCCAGTAATGGTCTCCTCCAACCTCTTCCCTCAGACTAAAAGGTACAAAAACTTGAAAACACTGAGCAGCTGGTTCAGGAACAGCTTCTTCCTGACTGTTATTAGACTGATGGACTCCCTAATCTCAGATAATGGTGATCTTGTTCCTGCTGATCTCGCCTCGCACACGCCCTGTGTATCGTAACCGGCATGGCTCTCAAACATATTTTATAGCCATTGTTCTGTACATCATTGTTTACTATGCTTTGTCTGCATTTCTTGGTAAAGATCAAAGTAAATCCTCACCTCCCTTCCCCCAGTTACGACAGTGCTCACTCCCAGCTGTCTCTGGTCCTCAGCCCCAGAACCTCCCATTCACCACCCCCAGCACACTGTGACCCCATCCCCACTCCCTGTGTGCTTTGTATCTCACTATTTCTCTCACACTGTCTGTTTCCTTGTATTTTCCTTTTATCTGTCTTCTGTTTCTTTCCCATAACTTACTATCTCCCCTTCTCCCTGTTCTTGTGAATGTTTCTTTCTTATTTTGTTTCCTTTCTCTGTTTTACTGACTGTCCTTCTGTTTGCCTCGCTGTGTTCTCTCTGTCCTTCTACGTGTCCATCTCTTTCTCTCTCGTTGTGATGGTGATGGCTTCTCTATTCTTTTGAAGCATGTGATGGCTCTTTGGTTGGATGTTGGCAATACAATAAATTCAATTATGTTTTGGTATCTTAAACATAATTTAAATTTATTGGTTAAATTTCAATTGTTGTCAAAACAGCAACCAGAATCCATTTAACAACCAATTGTTACATCTAAATATTTTGGAACTGCCTTCTCCCAGTGCTCTGCATACTGGCAACTGAAAGCATTCTATTCACGTGCATAATAGTGCGACGTTAACTGCTCTTCCCAGGACCATAAGAAACGACAGACGGTTTTGTGCACAGCCCATACTATCATGGAGGACAACCTTCCATCCATTTATACTTCTCATTGTCAGCGAATGTCTGGCAACATCAAATATCTCTCCCAAACTGGTAATGATCTCCTACAACGTCTTCCAAAAGGGAGGAGATACAGAGACTTGAAAACATGGACCAGTATGCTCAGGAACACCTTCTTCCCTACCGTAATTAGACTGACGAATTGACATCTCTAACTTTTCAAATAATATTAATCTTGCTAAATTCGATCTTGAATCGCACTGCTCCTGTGCAGTGTCACCTTGTACGCCTCACTCTGTGTAAGTGAGCTGTGAGGCTCAAGGTCTTCTCAAGCGCAATCAAAAAAGTGAACTAATGCTGGCCTAGCCAGCGATTCCTATATCCCATTAATAAATATAAGAACATGAGGACACTCAGGGAACACAGACAGGTGGGATCAAATCGCTTTAAACATGATCTTAGATAGATAGGGATTTCCCTCGGTATCTGAAAGTAGAGTATTCCAACATAAGCTGATATGGCATAAAGTGAGGTATCATTAATTTATGTGGGGAAAATTTACTTTTTTTGTTAAAAGTGAAAATCCTCTTCTGATTTCTTTTGATTAGTGAAAACAGGACGGAATGGAGGTTTTTCGGAAAGGGAAATGGCAAAAAGCGATTTTTTTTAAAAGCGGGGGATACGTGTAGCAGCATGGGCGTGATATTCAGGAAGATGTGAAAAGTTAAAAATAAATGAGGTGATTCTCACACTTTATTTCCACCCCAGCTGATCATCATTCCCTTTGTTTGCTCTTTGTCTTCTATCTCTCTCTTTTTCTATCGATTCAACTCACTCCTCCTGCCCTTCAAAGCAGACTTCCCTGTCACCAGCATTGTTCACACTATTTTCCAGATGCTTTCAGTTCAGAAAAGCTTCCCAGCACTTTCTGATCTTTTTCTTGCATTATTTATGCAATTTCAGATCTCCAGCACATTTCAAATTTTTTAACTTCAAATTTGTTATTCCATGGGAAGTCGGCATCTCTGCCCAGGGCAGCATTTGTTAACCATCACTAATTGCCCTGACTCTGACGACATTCCACAAACCAATAGAAAGTCAAGCACATTGATATGGGTCTGAAGTCACACTTAACACAAAGCGGGTCGTAACATTAGATTTCTTTACCGAATGGTCATCAGTGAAACAGGAAAATGTTCAGACAAAATGTGGTTTTATAATTGTTTTTCGTGAAATTCACTTTTATTCCAATTCTTATCATTTTTATTTAAGTTCTGCCATCAGCTGTGGTAGGACTTGAAACAAATCGCTTGAAACAATGTCTTTCGGTTAATAAGCTTTGCTCCAGAATTATGTCCAGCGACATTCCTACTCTGATACATTGTCCTAATCATGAAGGAACGTCCGAGACAAGAAAAATTTTGTGATTGAAATACTTGTAACTGGAAAAGTGGCCAGAAGAGAGCTTGAAACATAAAGTCTGAATTTTACCAACGAGCAGACAATGGTTTGTTCAGCCACAGCACTGACGCAGAGATGGAGACTGGGGATATTGTGAGCTGGTACTGGACAGGGTTCGTGACAGAGAGAACAAGATACATAAATCAGTTAAGGACAAAAAGAGATCTCGAGGTTGTGCACAGTTTTGTTCTCAGATGTTTATAAGCGAGTGGTCTGCAATTCAGATGATTAGAAACTGCAATTGAAATTGAAGATAAAAGTTTCTTTCATTGGCAAATATAGAGAATAGAAATTGCAATGAAGTTCAAAATTGTTTATGGGATTAATGAATGGACAGAGGTAGAGAACACCAACAATAGCGAGAATAGGTTATGATTTGGAGATATTGGATTAGTGGTGCTAGAAGAGCACAGCAGTTCAGGCAGCACCCAAAGAGCAGCGAAATCGACGTTTCGGGCAAAAGCACTTCATCAAGAATAAAGGCAGTGAGCCTGAAGCATGGAGAGATAAGCTAGAGGAGGGTGGGGATGGGGAGAGAGTAGCATAGAGTACAATGGGTGAGTGGGGGAGGAGATGAAGGTGATGGGTCAAGGAGGAGAGGGTGGAGTGGATCGGTGGAAAAGAAGACCGGCAGGTCGGACAAGTCAAGGAGACAGTAACTGAGCTGGAAGTTTGAAACGAGGATGAGGTGGGGGAAGGAGAAATGAGGAAGCTGCTGAAGTCCACATTGATGCCCTGGGGTTGAAGTGTTCCGAGGCGGAAGACCTGGCAGAGCGCTTGAGGGAACATCTCCGAGACACCCGCACCAATCAACCAAACCGCCCCGTGGCCCAACATTTCAACTCCCCCTCCCATTCTGCCGAGGACATGGAGGTCCTGGGCCTCATTCACCGCCGCTCCCTCACCACCAGACGCCTGGAGGAAGAACGCCTCATCTTCTGCCTCGGAACACTTCAACTCCAGGGCATCAATGTGGACTTCAACAGCTTCCTCATTTCCCCTTCCCCCACCTCATCTTAGTTTCAAACTTCCAGCTCAGTTACTGTCTCCTTGACTTGTCCGACCTGCCGATCTTCTTTTCCACCTATCCACTCCACCCTCTCCTCCTTGACCTATCACCTTCATGTCCACCCCCACTCACCCATTGTACTCTATGCTACTCTCTCCCCATCCCCACCCTCCTCTAGCTTATCTCTCCATGCTTCAGGCTCACTGCCTTTATTCCTGATGAAGGGCTTTTGCCCGAAACGTCGATTTCGCTGCTCGTTGGATGCTGCCTGAACTGCTGTGCTCTTCCAGCACCACTAATCCAGTATTTGGTTTTTCGCATCTGCAGTCATTGTTTTTACCTTGTTGATTTTAACCCTGCTGCGAATCCTTTTGCAAGGATGCCTGCCTTGAAGAAGTTTTCCTCCTCTCTCTACAAGAAGCTCAGGGAGTCCCTCTCCCACTGCAACTCCCAGGTCATTTCCTCTGCTCTGAAGCTCTTCAACCATGTTGTGAAACAAACTCGGTACCACAGCCACATTTGCTTCCTCAGTACATGCCTCCGTAACCGACTCATCCCACACGGACTCCAGACCACCTCTAAACCAGCAGAGTTCGGATCCGAACAGGACAAACAGTACAGACTACAGATTCAAAAACACCAGCAATGGTTCTCCTTCAGGATCCTCCGCTCCACGCTTGCAGCAATGCGCTGTCACCTAACCTCTCTACAGTCAGCCCTGCCTCAGCTGAGGGCCACACTCTCTCAGAATTGCAAAGGACCCACTCTGTACTTCATCCTCAGGAGAATTCATACTCTCAACAAACAATATTTCAATTCCATCTCAAACATCAAAAACTGTAAGTACAACAAACTTTTATGCACCCACCTCCATAATCAGCGCTCCTCAAACATTCCAGAAGATTCTCCTGGCCTCGGAAACGCCAATAGCCATGCGGCTGACGCAGCTACCACCCCCACACTGAGTGATGATGTCACTTCCGCCCACATCATGGCCACTCCCACAGCCACTTCCGGCTCTCACATCATCGCTGATGCCACACGCTCAGTGACTTCCCCTACTGCCATGATCACCACCACTTCCGCCTCCACCAGCGCCACTCACCTGCATTCTGCTGACACGCCCCCCACAGACCCCACTGTCACTATCCCCACACCCCAGAACTCCGAGGGCAACATTACCCCAGCTCATGCCTCCACCCCCATTCACCCCACCATCACACCCACTCCAGGTACTGGCTCCGACCCCACTCCCAGCTCGACACCCGCACCAGATCCCAGCTCCCCGCCCTGCCGAGTTTCCACCATCCCTCCAGACCTCCCACTCACTGAGGACGAATGATCAGTCCTCAGCAAAGGACTCACATTCATCCCCCTCCGTCCACGCATCAATGTATTGAATACACGACGTGACATCGAACAATTCTTCCGTCGCCTCCGCCTCCGAGCTTACTTTCACAATCAGGATTCCCGCCCACCTTCCGAGGACCCCTTCGCCCACCTCCAACACACTGCATCCACCTGGACACCCCGCGCTGGCCTATTACCTGCCCTCGACCTCTGCATTTCCAACTGCCGCCGGAACATTAACCGCCTCAACCTGTCGTTCCCCCCTCCCCCACTCCAAACTCTCACCCTCACAACGCGCAACCCTCCAATCCCTCTGCTCCAATCCCAACCTCACCATCAAACCAGCGGATAAAGGGGATGCAGTGGTAGTCTGGCGCACTGACCTCTACACCGCTGAAGCCAAGCGCCAACTCGAGGACACCTCTTCCTACTGCTCCCTCGACCATGACCCCACCCCCCATCACCAAACCATCATCTCCCAGACCATACAAAACCTCATCACGTCAGGAGATCTCCCACCCACAGCTTCCAACTTCATAGTCCGGGAACCCCGCACTGCCCGGTTCTACCTCCTTCCCAAGATCCACAAGCCTGACCACCCTGGCCGACCCATTGTCTCAGCATGCTCCTGCCCCACTGAACTCATCTCTACCTACCTTGACACTGTCCTTTCCCCCCAGTCCAGGAACTCCCCACATACGTTCGAGACACCACCCACGCCCTCCAGCTCCTCCAAGACTTCCGTTTCCCCGGCCCCCAACGCCTTATGTTCACCATGGATATCCAATCCCTCTACACCTCCATTCGCCATGTCCAGGGTCTCCAATCCCTCCGTTTTTTCCTCTCCAGACGTCCCCAACAGTACCCTTCCACTGACACTCTCATTCGTTTGGCTGAACTGGTCCTCACCCTTAACAATTTCTCCTTTGAATCCTCCCACTTCCTCCAGACCAAAGGCGTAGCCACAGGCACACGTATGGGCTCCAACTATGCCTGTCTCTTTGTTGTTTATGTAGAACAGTTGATCTTCCGTAATAACACCGGCACCACTCCCCACCTCTTCCTCCGCTACATTGATGACTGCATTGGCGCCACCTCGTGCTCCCGCGAGGAGGTTGAGCAATTCATCAACTTCACCAACACATTCCACCCTGACCTTAAATTTACCTGGACTATCTCTGACACATCCCTCCCCTTCCTGGACATCTCCATCTCCATTAGTGACGACCGACTTGACACTGATATTTTTTACAAACCCACCGACTCCCACAGCGACCTGGATTACACCTCTTCCTACCCTATCTCTTGCAAAAATGCCGTCCCGTATTCCCAATTTCTCCGCCTTTGCCGTATCTGCTCCCAGGAGGACCAGTTCCACCATAGGACACACCAGATGGCCTCCTTCTTTAGAGACCGCAATTTCCATTCCCACGTGGTTAAAGATGCCCTCCAATGCATCTCGTCCACATCCCGCACCTCCGCCCTCAGACCCCACCCCTGCAACCGTAACAAGGACAGAACGCCGCTGGTGCTCACTTTCCACCCTACAAACCTTCGCATCAACCAAATCATCCACCGACATTTCCGCCACCTCCAAAAAGACCCCACCACCAGGGATATATTTCCCTCCCCACCCCTTTCCGCCTTCCGCAAAGACCTTTCCCTCCGTGACTACCTGGTCAGGTCCACACCCCCCTACGACCCACCCTCCCATCCTGGCACTTTCCCCTGCCACCGCAAGAACTGTAAAACCTGTGCCCACACTTCCTCCCTCACCTCTATCCAAGGCCCTAAAGGAGCCTTCCACATCCATCAAAGTTTCACCTGCACATCCACCAATATCATTTATTGTATCCGTTGCTCCCAATGTGGTCTCCTCTACATTGGGGAGACTGGGCGCCTCCGAGCAGAGCGCTTTAGGGAACATCTCCGAAACACCCGCACCAATCAATCAAACCGCCCAGTGGCCCAACATTTCAACTCCCCCTCCCACTCTGCCGAGGACATGGAGGTACTGGGCCTCATTCACCGCCGCTCCCTCACCACCAGACGCCTGGAGGAAGAACGCCTCATCTTCCGCCTCGGAACACTTCAACCCCAGGGCATCAATGTGGACTTCAACAGCTTCCTCATTTCCCCTTCCCCCACCTCAACTTAGTTTCAAACTTCCAGCTCAGTTACTGTCTCCTTGACTTGTCCGACCTGCCGATCTTCTTTTCCACCTATCCACTCCACCCTCTCCTCCTTGACCTATCACCTTCATCTCCTCCCCCACTCACCCATTGTACTCTATGCTACTCTCTCCCCATCCCCACCCTCCTCTAGCTTATCTCTCCATGCTTCAGGCTCACTGCCTTTATTCCTGATGAAGGGCTTTTGCCCGAAACGTCGATTTCGCTGCTCGTTGGATGCTGCCTGAACTGCTGTGCTCTTCCAGCACCACTAATCCAGTATTTGGTTTTCAGCATCTGCAGCCATTGTTTTTACCTTTATGATTTGGAGATGCCGGTTTTGGACCGGTGTGTACAAATTTAAAAATCACACAACGCCATGTTATAATCCAACAGGTTTAATTGGAAGCACACTAGATTTAGGAGCGTCGCTCCTCCACCATCGGTTAGTAACAAACTCTCCACCCCGCCCAATTAGCACCACTAATTTCCGATACGGTAGACATTTCCATCAGAGGAAACTGTTGAAAAGACCCAAGGAAAGCCTCCTCTCCATTTGTGTAATTATCCAGTCCATTATTCGCAGATTCAGATCTGTCCTCTCCACGTCTGTGCAGCTGCTGATCTCTGTTACTGTTAGAACTGATGCATCTGCTCCTACACTGGGACAGCGCACTGAGTGAAGCCCCTCACCAATAGGGCACAGTTACAATGCATGGAGACTGACATCAATCGCGGTTACTGATCAAACAGCTCTAGCTTTCAATACAGCACATTCAGTTCACAATATATCTGGACTGGACTGGACTTGATGCTGACATCGCTCGCTATTGGTCACATCTCCCATCGCCAATTCCTCGAGTGAAGTCAGTTGTGAGGGAGAATGATGGAAGTTTTCTGATCGCAGGCTAGAATACTCTGCCTTGTTGTACGTTTGCAATGCTGTCACCATCTTACCCGGAATCTCTGCCCCTCCACAAAATAAAGAAACACAGTCAGGATGTTGTTACTGTGCTGACCTCTCCTTCACGGGAACAAACCCCAGCCAACAGACTGTCACTGGGCACAATTGCCCTGAACTTAAACAGGAAGTGTGGACTTCTCTGAATGGTTCTCTCCTGCTCTAATAAAGAAACGTTGGACCTTCCATATAGAATTTGCTTCAGTAATTAATTTATACAAATTGACAAACATCTTAATGCAGTTTTATTTGCTGTAAAGCAATAATTTTTCACCTTTTTTCTCCTCAGCCCAAACTCAAAAGTGAACTTAGACATTAAGACTTATGAATTAATCAATCAGATTTACCGAGTAGATAGGGCGGAATGGGGACAGTGGCTGTGGAGACTGCATGGGGAGTACAATGATATTCCCCAGTCATCATCACTCTTAACGTCAGATAGAATTAAATATAGTTCACAACAAGGAACGAGCCAACGCTTGGGATATGTAATGCTCAATGACAATGTGAACTGAACCGGATAATTTTAAATGTGATAAAGTGAACTATATTTTATATACACACCATTTCATCATTGGGAATACAGATTGAGTAGTGTCACCGCATCTGAAGCATTAACTTTGATGTCTCTTCACAGATACAGGCAGACCTGCTGAGCTTTCCCTCCAACGTCTGTTTTTGTTTGAAATTGATCATGTTGTTCATATCTGGCAGGATGCTTACAATTAAAAGCAGATGCTAATAACAAAATGTACAGGGGTATGGTGACAATACAAGAGAATGACAGTAGAAATATCGCTCATTCCAAACTGGAAGAGACAATGGGCTGAGTTTTCACCACCTTTGCTGTAATAATTCTATGTTATGCATTGAAAGCTATTGGAGATTGGGGAGACAAGCTTGTTCAATGAAGGACACAAGTGTTCCATCATCAAAAATCTATCGCTATTATTTCATGAAGTTCAGCTGCCTCTAAAACGTATTTTCAAACAAAATAGATTTCCTGAAATTTACAAGATGTTCAGATTTTCTTTTTACTTTCGATATTAAAGAAGAAACCGATTTCGGCTGTAATTCAGGTATCACAGACACACCAACAGTAATAGAAACATGAAAGTACCACATTGTCCAAATATTACCAAGGTCAACATGTAGACCTGTCAAGAAACATGCAATATAGTGATAATGGAAGCATGAAATGCAAACAGAAAATGCTGGATAAACAAAAAAGGTGAGGATGTGTCTGCAGAGAGCAGCAGAATTAACATATGTAATATGATGTGACACTGTTCTGAAAAGTCCGATTAGAATCAAATGTTAATTTTTTTTGCATCTCTGTTCAGATGTTTCCAGATTTACTGAGTTTCGCTCCAGCTCTTTTGATTTGTTTCTTCTTTTTGAACTGTGACAAAGTGTCTGATCTGAATGATAGCAGGACAGCTGTTATCTTAGTTGAATCTCGAGTAATTTGTTATTGATTTTAAATGAGAAATTACAAAGTTCCTATGTTTGACAGCGCTCTAAATATCGATGACGTATTGCATTGTGAGACCTTGCGATGAAAATGTTGAAACAAAACAGAAGTTGCTGTAAACGCTCAGCAGGTCTGGCATCACCTGTGCAAAGAAATCAGAGTTAACATTTCAGGACCAGTGCCCCTTCCTCAGAACTGATAGTAACACGGAAAATGTTGGTTTATATGCAGAAGAGACTGAATAGCTCTTAATGGAGACTGTTAGTAGTTAACAATCGGGTGTGAGTAATGGAAGGCTATGTGACAACTCGGCCTGGTGTATGGATAGGGAGCTAGGACATTGGGGGTTTCAGGCCCGAAAATTATTGAACTTGATTTTGAGTCTAAAGGACTGCAGAGTCTGCACATGGAAAATGAGATGTAGTTCTTCCAGCGTGCGTTGAATTTGCCTGGAACACTGCAGCAAGCCTGACACAGAGATATTGGTCAAGGAACAGGATGGGCTGTTAAACTGGCAGGCAACTGAAAGCTCAGAGTCATCTGCAGCGGTCCAACTTGGATGTTCTGTGAAGCGGTCACCCAGTCTACCCTTCATCTCCCCAATGTAGAGGAGACCACTATGTGAGCAGTGCATGTAGTAGACCGGATTCTGGGAATTGTTGATAAGGTGCTGCTTCACCTGGAAGGTATAGTTGGGCGCTTTGATACTGATGAGGAGGGAGGTAAATGGGAATGTGTCACACCTCCGGCAGGGGAAAGTGAAGGGGACCTGTGGTGGGAGTGAATAAACAGTAGACCAGTGTGTCCTGGAGGGAATAATCCGTCTAGATGGTGGACAATGGAGGAGAGGTGAATATGTGCAGGAGGGGACATCTCGCCGGAGGTGGGGGAAATGTGGGCTGATGATCCTCTGCATGTGAATGCTGCTGGGATCGTAGGCAAATGCAAGGGAAATTCCGTTGCGAGAGGGAAGGGGAGGGGGAGGGTAGAAGTGCAGGAGATGGGTCAGACTCGGTTGAGGACCCTGTTGAAAACAGTGATGGGGAATCCCTTGATTGAAGAACAAGGTGGACATTTGAAAGGATTCCTTGTTGAATTTAGTATCATCAGAAGCAATGCGGTGGAGACGGAGGAACTGGAGGAATGGAATTGAGTCTATGCAGGAAACCAGATGTGTGGATATATACTCCAGGAAGCTGTGGGAGTCGGTGGGTTAATACTGGATATCAGTTGCCTCGGTATCCCCAGAAATGGAAGCAAAAATGTGGAGGAAAGGAAGTAAGCAGCCAGAGATCGACAAGGTGAAAGTGATGGAGAGTTTCAAATTCCAAGCGAAATCGGTGAACTTTTCCAATTCCGGACAAGAGAGAGATGCAGCAGCGATGATATCATCTATGTATCGGACAAAGATTTGTGGATGGGTGCTGGAGTAGAACTTGAACAGGGAATGGTCGACGTCCCCCAGGAAGAAACAGGCATAACTGGGGTCCAAGTGTGTATCCGTGCACTTCCTCTGTCTGGCAGGAGCAGGCTGAAGCAATGGGTCTGCCCGGGCAGTTCTGTTTGTGAATTTTTGAGAGGAGATAGAAGCGAGCTCTGCTATCAGAGGATCATCAGCTCGGGGGCAGTTAGGGGCGTGGGACGAGTGGGGCAGAAATCTCCAGATAAAATGTGGTCAGTTATCATAGTTGATACAATTGCCTGATGTGCCATGGTAGGGTCATGGTCCCGGGGGAGATTAGATGAGGTACCTGAGAGTGGGTGTTCAACCTTTGCAATGTCGAGGTCAGTCCACCAGACTATAGCAGCATCACCCTTGTCGGCACAGGCTGAATAACACAGTCAGGGTTGGACCTAAGCACATGGAGTGTAGGCTGTTCGGACATTGATAGTATGGATTTGGTGAGGCAAGTGCAGAGAAATTACGACAACCAGTGTCATGTTGAGATTTCTCAATGAACCGATTTAGTTCAGGTAAAGGCCAGAGGGAGGAGTCCAGGTGGAGGGAGAGTGTTGGAGCTGGGTAACGGCGTATATGGGACAGGGAGAGGAATATTGCCGAAAGAAATGGGCACTGAGGCGAACGCAGCGGAAGAGCTCAACTAAATGTCATGCCTAAAGTTCATTAAAGTGGGGGCACAGAGAGGTAATGTTCAGATATTTGCTTAGCACAGAACATTCAGCATCAGAGAGTGGAAGTTAAGGAGGGATGGTGAATAAACGACAGCAGGTGGAGTTGGGGGAGGGCATGGAGTCAGTGGGCAGGTATGGGAGGGGAGGAAGGTTCCAGAGGATCAAGGGCATCTCTACCTTGTTGCAAATTGTGTGCCCAGTACATCTGTTTAGCATGACGAATGAGCCGGTGCATAAATTAGAATTGTAGAGTGGTGCAGCCTTGAGAGAATATAATGCGATACTGCTGGACAGAGAAAACGTTGATTTCAGTGGTACTGATATCGCACGATCAGACCTCAGAAAGTAACTGATTGAATATAATTGGGAAGGTATACTTACTGTAACATCCTGTCATTCTCAATAGCTCTGGGGAAAGTGTCATTGTTCAGTGAGGAAATTGCCAGCGCAGAATTTCCTGCGATTCCCAGTGACCACAGTTTACTCAGGATCTCTGATGTCACATGAGTCAAATACTACTTTAATGCAATGCAAGTTACTCTGATCTCACCTCAACTGAGATTGGAAGATCAGTTAAATGAATAAAGAATAAAAGGCCAGTACACAGCCTGTTAGAACAATGTGCTCACTCTACTCACAATGTTTAAGGTAAAACTGATGCATGGATTTCTGACTGTGAGGAGAGGTTTGACCTATTTGTGATGAGGCTGTTTGGTTAAGCGCTGTGACAGAGAGACAGAAAGACACTCCACTCTGTACCATGGGGAACAAAACCACCCTATTCACGGTGCATCAGACAGTGACAGAAACAACTATTGTCAGTTCCTATTGGACATTGATCATCACAATCTCATCATTCACTGATGCTCAATAGCAGCCCAGAAGCCAGCGGCTCCCATCATCCCAGTTGGAAAGCAAAATGGGGAAGGAATGGCCAGCGAAAGTGGGAGTAACTGGGGAATTGGTGTAATTTACAGGGGAGTGGCAGAAGAAGAGTGTGAAGGGAGATCATCAGTGGAAGAGAACGTAGCAGCAGCAGGGGTAGTGCAAGGGAGGTAGGACTGTAAGGAAAGAGTAGGACGGAGGAGGAAGAAAGGCAGATGAAGTTTTAGTGACAGGGAAAAGCTTGCTATTGAGGAAGTGAGATTGGATGAGAAAACGTCACTGTTCAAGAAGATCGGGATCTGGATTCCATTCAAAATTAAGAAAGGATTTCTTGTACTTTCTCTTCTATCACTTGATTCTTGTTCAGGTTGTACACATACTACATATTTCTATATCTCCATCAAGTACAGACGACATGTTTCTTTCTCCCCTACGGTGGTGTTTCAATATTTTTGATTTTTTTAAAAGTATATATTTGCTTCCAATTCAAGGTGGATGTGAGAATATGATTTGATCTTCTGCAGTTTGCCCATAATATAGAATTTATTTGAATATTTATCCTCATCACACTCGCTGAATTAAACAAACAATGAATGAGTGCATGTCCATCCTGCAGATGAAAAATTTCTTCAGCTCTGGCTATTGCAGGGAATGTTACAAAGAACAGTGCCACGCAAAATGCTAATGTTCTACCGCAAAATGCCAAATCCAAGTTTATCCTAAATTATTTACAATGTTCATAAACAAAACATGCAGAGGGGCGGAGTGTAAAAGGTGAATTCAACTCTGTGTCGAAAATGTTAATTGTGGATCCCTCATAAAATGTGTTAACTACATCATTCATAAATTCACCAAAATAGGAAAAGCAAGAGACTTTAATTGTCCAATCATCATCTAAATAACATCTGGCGAACAGGAAGGAAATCACTGGTTGTTTGTGATATTCAGAAATGACGATTGTGAGAATGTGGAAGGTGGGGAGCAGTGAAATGATGAACAATGTTGTGGATAACACAAAGATGAGCTGGGTGGATCACAGTCAGGAGGAAGGTGTTAGGCTACAGAAGGATAGAAACAGATTATTCAGATAGGTAGATCAATGGTCTGATGAAATTTAACACCGATAATTTGGCAAGATGCAAGTCAGAAGTAACAAGACAAGTGAGTACTCAAAAGTGAGTATGAAAGAGGAGGGCTAAATTTGCTCCTTTTTTCTTTGCAGGAGGGAAAGTTGAGGAGGGAATATGGTACAGGTGTACAAGAGCAAATGGGGTATGGAGAGGATGAACAGACAGCAAATGTTTTCCTTCGTCAAAGGATCAAAAACAAAGAGACACACTTTTAAGGTGAATATCAGGGGATTGAGAGAGGATTTGTGGAATGTGTTTAGAACTGAGTGGATGGTACGAATCTGGAATGCGTTGTCTAGATGGGTGGTTGAGACAGGTAACCTCACAAACGTTTAAAATGTCTTTGGATATGCACTTGCTGGCACAGACGTGATAGGCCTGTTTTTCATTGCATGATTCTTTGCAGAGGCAGCCATGAACACTCTGGTATATTCTGAAAAAATTAACAATGGCAGTTGTTGCTTTGTTCCTTTGACTGTACTCCGTAAGTGGCTATATTACAAACCAGCATCATCTCATGCATCTTCAGCACTCACTCAACCAAAGGCATCCCAGCCATCTCTGGGACCATCCAGTGGAATTCATATACTCAGTGGATGCTGTCCAACAACAACACTAACATTATTCTAGCTGTATGCAACCATTATTAAAGCTACAGCCATAATATGAAGACAGCTTTTCCTACATTATAATACAGACCTCTAGCAATAACGGTGTTATTTATCTGAAGTATAATAAATTCTTTCCCTGGTATTCACTTTAACAAGCAGCAAGTTTTCCTGTGTTTTGCTGCCAGTTGTTTATCATGGAATTCCCCAGCCCAACCTCTTTCACATTTAACATTTTCTTGTGCACTGTCTCCCTGATCCCACACACCTCACTCCCTCACATCCCCCACACTCTCTATCCTTACTTGTTAATCTCTGAAAAACCTGCGCCTCCTCTCTATAATTTATTCCAACTCCCAACTCACTGTTTTGATTTCTTCTCTCGGCATGGTCATTAGACTGGCTGTGCCTGATGTCCTATTCACCTAACCTTCTGCTCAGTTCCTGATCTTCTGCTTTGGTTCTCACTCTCCTGGTTTATTCAAATCCATCTGACTTGTACTAGAAAACATCCCCACAAGGATGATGGTGCTTGTACGGTTAAGATACAATCTGTCTTTTTTGTACAGGTCCCCACCTGTCCTGGAAGAGATGCCGATGATACAACAAACTGGAACTCTCACCCCTGAATTAGATTTTTAACAACATGTTAAGCTTTAGTGTCTTCCTCATCCTTCTCTCTTTTCCACATGGCACGGGAAGTAATCCAGTGATTACAGAGGATTATTATTTCTCTTTCTCGCTCGCTCTCTCTCTCTCTCTCTCCCTCATATACACGCACACATTCAAACACACACAGAAAGACACTATATTACTTTGCAAAAGAATGCAAATAACCTTAAAATAATCGGAATGACTAGTGGAATGAAGTATTTAGTTAAAGGGAGGATGAGAGAAATTGTGTTTCTTCTGGATGTCAGTTTGCTCGCTGAGTTGGAGAGTTCATTTTCAGATGGTTCATCACTGTACTAGGGCACATTATCAGTGAGCCTCCCGTGAAGTACTGGTATTATGTCCCACTTGCTATTTATGTGTTTAGGTTTCCTTGAGTCAGTGATGTAATTTTCCAGTATTGGTGATTTTATGTCCGGTTCTTTTTGTAAGAGAGTGTTCGATGGAACCAAAATCGATATGTTTGTTGATAGAGTTCAGGTTGGAATGCTATTTTTCTAGGAATTCTCGTGCGTGTCTCGGTTTGGCTTGTTCTAGATGGATATGCAGACCCAGTCTAAATCATGTACTTCCTCATCTATAAGTAAGGATACTAGTGATACTGGGTCATGTCTTTTTCTTCTGGCCAGTTGTTGTTCATGTATCCAGGTGGCTAGTTTTCTGACTGTTTTTCTGATGTAGTGCTTGTAACAGTTCTTGCAAGGCTTATCCTTGCTTGAGCAGAACAGACAAATATGTGAACTTATTGCAGTGCTCAAAAGTATGAAAAAAAGTTGTACAGTAAAACAGGAATACTCTGTTTCCGTTAGTTGGCATTACAGCATCAAGGAGTTCTAATTTCAAGCTTGTCAGCAAAAGAGCCAGGAATGAGATAAGGAAACACTTCTTTATTGAGAGAGTTGTTAGGATTTGGAATGGAACTACCTGGGAGAGTTGTGGATGAACATTAAAAAATAGAACTGGATATGCATTTGGAAATATGAATTTAACAGGCTGCAAAGATAGGGCTGGCAAATGGCAGGGGCTTGGGAGACATTCCTGGAGCTGATGCACACACAGTGGCCAATGGCCTCCTCCTGTACTTTAAGGTTTTGCACTCTATCATGTGTCTGATGCGAATAAAATTCAGGATCCGATTATTTCCCATTGTAAATGCTCACGAATATCTGATTACTTAGTGCAGCATAAGCATTTAAAATTCAACTACTGCAAGGTCAGCTTCATTAAATAATCTAATTATTACTCAGAATATGAACATTTGAAATGTTGAATTCCAATTACGAAAACAAATCTGTCATTGCTTTGGCACAAATCTCTTTGAAAAGGTTTGACTTTTCACTTACACGATAATATGCTCATCGTTTTTGTTCACTGTCTGCATTTCAAATTAAATAACATTCTTTCTAAAAGTTAAACGTTTTCAAATTATCGTTCACTAAAATTTGATAGCACAAATCATTTAGTTACTTTATATATTCACAGAGCATGTTGAACTATAGCCATTTCTAATTCGCTGACAAATAGCTGAAGCTTGTACATTTCAGTGAGAAATTGAACTGATTGATTATATATAAATATATAAGAATGCTAATTCTATTTGATTATTCAATCGTTTGCTCACCCTGAACATGTAATCACTCAGAAGCCAACCACTTTCAAAATGTTGGAGTGACAATGCATTGTTTTGAATCCTGACATTGTGTGTGCAATTCTGATCACCAAAAGAGTTACATCCATGTTGGTTGTTTGATACAAAATAAAATGTACATTCTTTATTTCTGTGTTAGAAAATCTTCACAGAAGTTTACATTTTTGTTCCATAAATATAGAATCAGCCTAACTCTTTTCAGAGATTATAGTTCAGTCGAATAATCATAGCTGACGTCTTATTTTTGCGCAATTCACGATACATGGGTCACCCAACAGATTGTATCTGAAGAAAACAGCAGCAAATGACCAGTCAAGAATTACGTTCATAACTGAACTTGGCGGAGTCTGCCTGGTGTAGGACACGTCACATATTGCACTGGCATTCAGGAGAATGAAACAATGACCAACTAACCGGAAGTTGTTTTGCTAACGCTCACCCCCCCCCCCCCCCCCCCCCGCTTCCTAATCTCACTCAGATCACTCCCTCACACTTTCAACAATTGAAAAGAATACAGAGGCTGGGTGAAACATAAAACACAGAACAGTACAGCTTAGTGCAAACCATTCAAGCCTTGACGTCCTGCCGAACTTTTATCCTACTCGAAGTTTAGACTAACTGACATACTATCATTCATGTGTCTATCCAATAGTCACTTAAGTATCCGTAATGCAGCTGACTCTACTAACGCTGCTGGCAGTGCATTCCAAGCACCCACCACTCTCTGTTTAAAGAACCTACCTCTGACATCTCCTCAAACCTTCTTCTAATCATACTAAACTTATGCCCGCTCGAGGTAGCCATTTCCACCCTGCGAAAAAGTCTCTGGCTACGAACTCTGCCTATATCTCTCATCATCTTATACACGTCTATGAAGTCAACTCCCATTCTTTCTTGTTCCAAGGAGAAAATCCCTAGCTCCCTCAACGCTTCTTTATAAGACCTGCCATCCAGTCTCGGAAGCATCCTGGTAAATCTCCCCGGCACCCTCTCCGAAGTCTCAACATCTTTGCAGTAATGAGGCGACTAGAACTGAATACAATATTCTAAGTGTAGTCCCAAGAGAGATTTTTGGCGCTGCAGCGTAACCTTGCGGCTCTTAAACTCAATCCCTGGCAAATGAAAATACCATACATCTTAACAACCTTGTCAGCTTGGGTGACAACATTGAGCATCCTATGATATGGACCACACGATCCCTATGGTCCTCCAATATGCCAATAATCCTGCCTTTAAACCTGTATGATGCATTCGAATTCGACCTTAAAAAAATGAATCGCTTTACACTTATCCAAGTTGAACTCCATCTTCCATTTACCAGCCAATCCTGTCAATGTCCAACTACAATCTAAGACAGCCCTTAACACTATCCATAACTCTAACATCTTTATTACATTGTAAAACTTACTAAAGCCCCCTTTCACTTTATCATCCAAGTCATTTGTAAAAATCACAAAGAACAGCAGTCCCAAAACCGATTCCTGAAGAACGCTACTGGTCACCAACCTCCAGGATGAATCGTTTCCATGTTCTACTACCATCAGTCTTCTACAGGTCACACAATTTGTATCCACACACACAGATTTCCCTGTTTCCTTGTACCCCATGCCTCCTTACTTTCTGAATGAGCCGATCTTATGGTAACTTTATCAACCACCTTGCTGAAATCCATGTACATCACATCCACTGCTATAGCTTCATCAATGTGGTTGATCCCATCCTGAAAGAATTCAATAAGTTCTGTGAGGCATGGTTGTCCCTCAAAACGCCATGCTGACTATCTCTAATCAAACTATCACTGTCCAAGTAATCATAAATTCTGTTTCTCAGAATCCTCTCCAATACTTTTCCCAATACAGAAGTAAGACTGACTGGCCAGTATTTCGCAGGATTATCCCTATTGCCTTTCCTGATCAAGGGAATAACTTTCGCCACCCTCCAATCATCAGGCAATACTTCAGTGGACATTGGGGACGCAAGGATCATCTACAAAGGCGCAGCAATCTCTTCCGTCACTTCCTCTGGTAACCTCGGATGCTTCCTGCCTGGTCCAGGGGACTTATCTGTCCTTATGTTTGTGCTTCAGTCAGTCTGTACTCACCTTACTTTGTCTACCCCCTGTCCAAACAACTGATTGACTGCTTTCCATTTCAGGGCTATATACAGTGCTGTCCTCCTGAGCAAGTACCGTTCCAAATTTCCCATGGAATGGAAAAAATGTGAATGCACCAATGTCTTCCTGATGAAGGGGCTGTGCTCAAAGTTTTCACTCTCCTACTCCTCGGATGCTGCCTGACTCGCTGCGCTTTAATGCACCAGACTTTTCGACTCTGATCTTCAGCACCTGCAGTCCTAACTTTTTCCATTACTGAGGGCTGACCCCTCTGCACACTAAGCAAAGTAAGATATTTGGAGTTGACTGTTCAGTTCTGGAACGTTGCATTTGATTAACACATTAATTAAAAAAGAAATTACAATTCAACAATTATTCATTCAGTCCCAGAGTTACAGTTTTAGTTCATGGAAAGGCAGTTTGATAACAAACAGTAAATGACTGAAGAACTGCGAGGTGCAGAGTATTCCGTGTGCTATATTCCAGGCTGGATGTCCTTTACCTTAGTGTTGGGAATATTATCGGACCGACAGGTGTGATAAGGGAATGAGATGACATTTTTGCAGTGTGACATTTTTGCCATCACAGAGATGTGTTTGAGGGTGGTCAGGGCTGACAACTTGATATTTTGTGGTACAAGAACTATGGGCACAGGAGAAGGGTAAAAGAGAAGGTGGCGTTGCCTTATTAATTATGGAAGTCAATGACTGCAGTTAGCTAGCATCATATCTTGGAAGGGTATTCAAATGACGCTTTGTGGGTTGAGGTTAGGATCAAAACGATGACAGATGCACTGCTGGGTATATATTACGGACTCTCAGATAAAAGAAAATACAGCAGCAGATATATAACCAATTCACTGAGGTGTGTAAAAACAATAACAGGATTATTATATTTAGACATTTCAATTCCAAATATTCATTAGGACAGTGATTTTTTTTAAAGAGGGGAAGATGACTTGACATTTATTCCAGAGAGACTTATATCAACATGGAGCAGATACAACGATGGGCGGGGCAGTGCATAGGCGTGACTGTGGGGAGCGAAGCCAGTCAGGTGCCTGGCAGGTTTGGGAGAGCATTGCAGGACCAGTGACCGTGACTCAAGCATTTTTAGCTTGTTAAGGAAAAGATCAAAAGAAAAAGGCTTGAAAATTAAAAATAATTTGGATGATGGAGGCATATCTTACCAAGAGAAAGACAGGATCTGGTCACAGTACAGTTACTTCTGGGTGAAACTGTAACAGAACAGCGTATAGGTGGGGGCGGGGAAGGGGGGGGGGCTGGGGATCACATGTCACCACAACATGTTACACCAAAGATGAAATGTAGGAAAACCAGCCCGGAGAGCCTGGGATATCTACACATATTCAGAATGGAATTAACAATGAAAGAGAAGCTTAAAACAGGCATAAAGGGAGCAGGTCAATGGAGGTCCCAGAAGAGGAGAGAACGTGAAGGTCTAAACTCAAGAAAGTAAGTAAAAGAGCAAAAAGAGGGTGGGGGTGCAGCGGTGATAAAAATATTAATGGGCAGTATTTTCAAGACTCCAAAGACATTTTATCGGTTTATTAAGGGTAAGAGGGATAACAAGAGAAAGATTAGCGAGTATTACGATCCGAGGAGGCAACCTGTGCATAGAGCCAGAGAATATGTCAAAGACCTATTACATATTGGTCTTCAATTTGGAGGAGCAGTTACTGTATTCAGTGTCTGTTCTTGACAGTGTGACCTTGAGCAAATTGACACAGAAGCTGAGGAAGAATTGGAAGTTGGTGTGTGATAAAATGTGGCCAAATCCCATGATCCGCATGAACTGTATCTTAGACTGATGTGGAAGATGAGGGAGGAGATTACAGGTTCTTAAACGTTGTGTTCCTTTTTTTTTAGTTTTGCCTCTGGCCACAAAGTTGGTATGATCGAACATGATAACATCTAATGTAGGTTTAACTTCCACACAAAGTGCGAGAAAAAAAGCCATGGGATTAAAGACCACCAAGTCTCACATCAGTGGGAGGGAAACAATTGTAGAAAATTGAGATAGCTGTTGAGGAATGATCACTAAATATGTTCAAGGCTGAGATGGACAGAGTTTTAAACAAGGGTTACAGGGAAAATGCTGGAAAATGGAATTGAAGGTTATCATAATAAATGTACCCTAATTGAAAGGAAAAACTGAGTCAGCGAGCGGATGGGCATTATATCGCTCATATATCTAATGGTAAACCTTTTCAAATAGCCTGTATTCACTGGAACACCAGCATCTCTCCCTCCAGAATGAGACACAGTTTGGAAAGCAATCAATAGATTCAAGGAATTCACAAATGCAGTACTAATAGACAGAAAAGATGAGAGGATTGCAACAACGTGGATTGACTGTCAGGGTGAATATTTGCATCTGCGCAGTCACCACGACGAGAAAGAAAACCTCAGCAAGACACTCTCCAAGTCCAAGTCTGGGTCTGGTGTCAAGGGGTGCTTAAGTCCCAAACAATGCATCACTGCAGTGTTTCGCTCCTGCCTTAACCAAAACTAAATGTGGAGTGGTCTATTGACGTGCTGTTAGTGGCAGAATAGGTAGTAATGTTTTGGTTCCAGAGTCTTTGGTGAGCAGAGGCTCAGCAAAAGGTACAGGTAAGCTCACGTGACGTCTTTTTAATGCTAGTTTGACAACAGTTGAGATAGCAGTTAGGGCTGTTGCACGTTCCACCTGTGGGATGTGGAGCTCAGGGAGATTTCCTTTGTCCCTGATGACTACACGTGTGGGCAGTGCAACCAGCTGCAGTTCCTGGGAGACAGTGTTCAGGATCTGGAGTTGGCTGTTCTCCGGATCATCCAGATACAGAGCACTTCAGAGGTAAGAGCTTTAGTGAGGTGGTCACACCCAAGTTCCTCCCTTAGCCGTGTTTCTTTAAAGACTGTCATAACCCATTCCCATGTAAAGATCCACGCCCTGAGTTCATCAGCCTTACCTGTCAGCCGTGTTGCAATTAAATAAACGCAATTTAATCCAACAGGCGTTCCTTGCTTCCTGTCGTGTTCCAGGCAGAGAGTAGCTGGACGACAACCAGGAATGGGGAAGGGAGTAGGCAGAGAGTGCAGGAATTCCCTGTGGCATTCCTCTCGAAAACAAGTATACAATTTTTGATACTGAATTTGTGGTGTTGGGAAATGGGTGTCAGGAAATGACCGTTTATGGGAAAGCAGCAGTAGCCAGCTTAGTTGCATTACGACTGGTTCTGGGGAGCAATGGGAAAGGATAAAGGTAAACAGGGTCTTCGATATAAGAGATTCTGTGGCCTCAAACGGCAAACCAGGATGATGTGTTGCCTCTCAGTTGTCAGTGTCCAGGATGTGTCTGAGTGTCTGCTGGAGTTGGGGGGGGGAGTGTGGGGGGAGGTGTGAACTGTTAGAGGTCATTGTGCACTTTGGCACAAATGACACAGGTAGACATAGGAATGTGGTCCTTCAGAGTAATTACTGAGAGTTCGAAGAAAAGTTAAAAAAACAGGACCTTGACAGACACCTGATGACTTCCATTGCCATGAGCTAGTGTAGGTAAGAACAGGAAGATATGGCGGATAAGTATGTGACTAAAGAATTGGTGCAGGGGGTGGGATTCATATTTTTAGATCATCGGGAGCTTTTCTGTGACATAGTTGACCTGTTCAAGAGGGACTGGTGGCACATGCACTGGATGGGGGACCAATATCTTCGCAGCCAGTTTTGATCGTGCGACAAGGGAGTGTTTAAATGAGATTGGCAGGAGGTGGTATCCTCAAGAGCAGGGAGGCAAATATGAGGCTGGAAGGAAATACAGTATTCAGAAATAGTACGTTGAAGAGACAGACCAGGCTGGAATTCGATCCGGACCAAGGAATTTCCTGTTGATGAAATTGCATTTATTTCAATGTGAAAGGCCTGACAGGTAAGGCCAATGAATTCAGGTTGTGGATAGATAATCGGCACTGGATAGTCTAGCTATTACAGAAACATGGCTGAGGGATGGATAGGACTGACCTTTAATGTAAAAGGATAAATGCATTAGGAGGGACAGAGATGGTGGAAAGCGGGAGGGGAGTAGCATTTCTAATCAAGGGGAGTAGAAAGCACTGATCAGAGATAAAATAACTGAGGAATCATCCAGTGAGGCTTTGAAGGGTGGAACCAAGAAATACGAAGCGGATGGTTACATTATTGGGGTGGTACTAATAGTCAACAGGAATTACATTAACAAAAATATCTAGAGAGTTTGGGGAGACTTGCAGGGAACATTCGGGTTGTAATAATAGGGATTTTAATTTTTATAACACAGACTGGAACTGCCAGAGCATTCAGGGATTTGATGGGATGGAATCAATTAAGTGCGTCAGGAAAGTTTCCTCAAGCAGTATATAGGGGGTCCTAATCGGGAAGGGGCAATATTTGACCTACTCTTACGAAATATATCAGGATAGGTGAGTGAGTTGACAGTAGATGTGCACTTTGGGACCAGTGACCATAGTTCTGTTAATTTGAAAATAGTTATGGAGAGGGAAGAAATTGGTCCACAGATTTAAGTTCTAAATTGGGGCAATGTTAATTTTGATAGACTCAGACAGGCGTTTGCAGGGGTTGATCGAAGTAGTCTGTTTGCAAGCAAAGGGACCTCCAGCAAGTGGGAGCTTAAGATCTATATGTTCCTGTGAGGATAGACAATAGACAATAGATGCAGGAGTAGGCCATTCAGCCCTTCGAGCCTGCACCGCCATTCAATATGATCATGGCTGATCATTCCCAATCAGTATCCTGTTCCAGCCTTATCTCCATAACCCTTGACTCCACTATCTTTAAGAGCTCTATCCAATTCTTTCTTAAATGAATCCAGAGACTGGGCCTCCACTGCCCTCTGGGGCAGAGCATTCCACACAGGATGAAAGGAACGTTGACAGGAATGAGCAACACTGGATAACAAGAAATGTTTAGGCTTTGACCAAACAAAATGTGGAGGCGTGGCTCAGGTAGAGGCAGCTTGGATCACGGAAATCCATGGAGGTGTACAGGGGATATCGAAGTTTACTAAAGAAGGAAATCAGGAGGGCGAAAAGGGGGTATGAGATAACCTTGACTGAGAAAATCAGGGTGAATCCAAAGAGGCACTTTAAGTATATTAAAGGAACATCATTAACTAAAGAGAGAATAAGACACCTCAAAGACCAAAGTGGACATGCATGTGTAGTACCATAAGAGATAGGCGGTGTCCTCAACAAATATTTCTGCTCTATATTTACAGTGTAGAAAGATATGAATACATGGGAATTTGGAGAAATTAATGGTGATATCTTAGGGACAGTCTGTATCACAGTAGAGGAGGTAATTGATGTACTAGAATCTTTGAAGTTGGAGAAATCTCATGGTCCTTACCAGATATATCTAAGAACACTGAAAGGAGCTAGAGAAGAATTTGCGGGGGGCCGTGGCTGATAATTTTGATCATCAGTTACCACAGGTGAGATCCCAGAAGACTGAAGGAGAGCAAATGTGCACTTAATCAAGAAGGACTGAAAAAATAAAGCCTGGGAAATACAGATCAGTCAGCTTAACATCTGTGGTAGGTAAATTATTTGAGAAGATTCTGAAGCATAAGTTTTACATGCATTCGGAAAACAGGGTTTGATTACGAATAGTAAGCATGGCTTTTTGAGCGGAAGTTCATGCCCGAAAAATTTGTTAAATTTCTTTGATGATGTGACCAGGAAGGTTGACTAGGGCGGGCCAGTAGACGTCCAAATATGTGCTGCTGGACAAGAACAGCAGGTCAGGCAGCATTGAAGGGGAAGGAAAGTCGACGTTTTGGGCATATGCCTATCATCAGGAATGTCCAAGGTTTCGATACTCCTGCTTCTTGAATGCTGCCTGACCAGCTAGGCATTTCCAGTGCCACACTTTGCAACTCTGATCTCCAGCATCTGCAGTGTTCACTTTCTCCAAGGGTGGTAGATCTGGTCTATATGGATTTCATTTACACCAGAACAGGATAAGGCTTTTCAGCCCCTGGAGTATGATATACAGTTACAGGAGGAGGCCAATCAGCCCTCAAGGCAATAGAACTAGACCCATTCTAGATCATGCAGCAACATGATCAGGCTATTCAGCTACTTGAAGTCAATAACACAGGAAATGGAAGAGGCAACAAAATGACTGGCCTATGGGGTACACTGGAATAACACCAGACTATATAGCCTTTAAAGCCTGCCCTTCCCTTCAATAAGGTCAGGGCTGATCTCTTCCGGCATTAATTTCTCTTCTCTGCCCAATTCTTTGTAGCTCTCAACTCCCTGATGTGTCAAGATCCATTAACACCATTCTGCTCCCTCAAACAGTTCAGAGATGTAGCTGTCTGGGATAGAGAGGCCAGAATAGTCACTATCCTCTGAGAGAAGGAAACAGTCCCCACGGATTTACCTTGACCTTTGACATGAACAAAATATATGATCATAGTATCAGAGTGACTGACCCTGACATCACGGCAGGGCGTGACTGAGGAAGGTGTCAAGGAAACTGAATAACATTGAACCTAATGGGAATCAGTTGTAAACTCCCAAGTGGTTGGGCCATTCAGGACACCATGTGGCTGGTGCAGATCAATCCTCTCAGTCCCTAGATATCTATGTTGGCGATCTTTAGGGTAGCTTCCTCGGCACAAACATCTTCAGCTGGTTCATCAACGTCTTACCCTCCGTCATTAGATCAGAAGTGAGGATGCTCAGAAAATAGCGCATAAAGCATAAAAACCTGGTCAACATTCAAGCTCATGCTGTTAACATCTAGGTAACATTAATATAACAGTACTACTGGACCCTGAACATTTCCAAAGAACTAAAAAAGAGCAGCTCATTCTGTATCCCAAGCTGGTGTCACAGACATGTGAGAACGCCATTCAGCCCATTGAAGCTCTTGGATAAGAAGAGGCACAGCCCATTTACTATCTCTTACCTATTGCACAAGAAGAGTTTTTAAAAAAACTACAAATGTTGGAATGCAGGAGACTGGAAGAACACAACAGGCCAGGCAGAATCAGGAGAAGAAGTCCACTCCTCGGGCATAAGCTTTCTTCATGACTGGGAGTGGGGTAACGGTGTGTACTAATAAAGAGTCGAGGTGCAAGAGTAGGAGGAGGCGGTGTGGTGAGGTGGGGAACACAGGTAGAGGGTACCACCGGGTTGGGCAATGGGAGGAATGAATGCAGTTGACAGCTGGAAGATGGGTTGATCAGAGGAAAGGAAGGAGGAGAGGCTGGGAAGGGAGTCGGGGTATTGGAAGGGAGGTTACTAGAAATTGGAAAACTCAATGTTGAGTCTCCCGGGCTGTCGGCTGCACCGGTGGAATATGAAGTGTTGTTCCTCCAGTTTGTGCTTTGTTTCGTTGTGGCAATGGAGGAGGTCAAGGATGACCATGTCGGAAATGGAGTGGGAGGGGGAACTGAAATTGGAGGTAATTGGGAGGTCAAATCAGCCCTTTCAATCCCAGCTGAGATGCTCAGCAAAGCATTCCATTTAGTTTACATTTGGTCTCCCTGATATAGAGAAGACCACATCAGTAGCACCAGATACAGTTATCGAGGTTGGCTCCCATCACCTGACACATCTTCCACAAGGACCAATCACTTCGATAATTTTGGTTCTTGCCACACTCCCCACCAAACCCGCCAATCCCCACTGGCAACTGACCCTGCAGATGAAAAAAATGCATCACCTGCTGGCACACCACCTCCCTCATCTCATCCAAGGCCCCAAACAGTCCTTCCACGTGAAACAGAGGTCACCTGCCTCTCCTTCAAACTAGTTTACTGCATCAGGTGCACATGGTGTGGTCTTCTCTTCATCGGGGAGAGCAACGTAAACTAAGGGCTCATTTCGCCGAGCATCAAGACCGGGCCCACAGCAGCCGACCTGAACTCCCAGGCACCACCCATTTCAATTCCCCTTCCCAATTCCTTTCCAACATGACCTCCTTGGCCTCCTCTGTTGCCACAGTGAGTCAGACCGCAAATTGGACGAACAACATCTTACCTTCTGCCTGGTTAGCCTACAACGTGGAGGACTCAACACTGGGTTCTCCAATTTGGAATAACCTTCCCAGCCATGGCCCTACTCACTTTCCAGCCCCCCCTCCTCCCTTCCATTCCACCAAATGACCCCACCATCTAGCTCCCAACCGTATTCATCCCTCCCATCGACCAACCAGGTTGCACCCACCACTTGTGTCCACCTATCTGCTACCTCACAATCCTGTTGCTCTCCCCACCCCAACCACTCCCTTCCCTCTTTATCTGCAGTTCCCCCTACCCCCACCCGCAGTCCTGAAGAACGGGTATACTTGAAGTGTTAACTTCTCCACCTCCTGCTGCTGCCTGACTTGCTGTTTCTTCCAGCCTCCTGTTTGTCTAATGTTACACAGGAAGATAAGGAATCTCGTCAGCACAACACGCAGGTAAGCAGCTACCACCGGTCACCCAATAATGAACCTCTTCCCTGGAACGAGGAAGAGGATATTCAGCCACCCGAGACATTGACAAATGAACAGAAGAAGCCATTCAGCCCGTCCAAACAGTTACACTGAAATTGGAGGATGTAATTGATGCTGCAACACTACAAACTAATGAAGCAGAGGCTGCATAGACAGATTGCTCCATGTTGTGCCTTCTGGCTCCTTTGCTAATGTTTCACACGTGTTACATTAACATGGTTTGCTGATGGTAAGGAGGCACACCGGATGGTTTGTGGCACATCTCAAGGAGGCATCTTCCATCTCCGAGAAGGCAGGACTAGTCTTCTGTATGGATGTCAGAAGCTTTTGAGAGTGACCAACCCTGTCAGAATGTGGCTGCTGACAAGTTTGTGAACAACATGATGCTCAGTGCAAGGTCTCACTCCAACCGTGCATTGAGACGGCGAGAGTTTGGTCAGATCCTGGAGCTGTCTCTCTACCAACATGGGGCTCCACGGAGTCATGTAAACTATCACAGAGTCAGAGAGTTCAACAGGCCCTTTAGCCCAAACTGGTCCATTCAGACTAAAATGTCCATCATGCTAAATCCATTTTCCGATAGTTGGCCCATGTCCTTCTTAACATTCCCTATCATATATTTGTCCAAATGAGAAAACATAAATTGCGGGAAACACGTAATATTTAACGGTATCAATGCTTAGTTTTGAAAATAATGAATATTGGTCCATAACGCTCGAGTTTTATTGCAATCACTTTTTGTTCTTTTTTCGCATTACAGATTAAGCACTCATTTCCTTCACACTCTCCTCGTGGTACCTTCAACGCAGGGATTACTCTGGCGCATTGCCTGTATTCTGTCTCATTGTGGCAAGGAGATCATTCCTCATAAAGGAGAGAAAATCTGTTCACAGCGTCCCAAGTACTGTTTCAATATCACTTTACAAATTCAGTAAGGTGTCTTCATAATTATACTTCCATCATCTTGCAATGAAGGACACTCTACATTACTGTGCTGATTACCTACTGCTCCGTATGAATTCTATCAGTGGCTCATGACCAAGGACACCCACCTCCTTTTCACCAAGAACACTTCCCATCATCTCACCTTCGCATAAATACAAACTGAGAAGGATGGTATGTTTTGCCAAATCATTTTGTTGCCTTGAAAAACGCTATGCTTTAAGCACAGCCACGCCAACAACAACACCACTATTGCCATTGGAGATAGTTGCAGATGCTGCGGAGGTGATGGCCGAGCTGTATTTTCTGTGAAATAATAACCCAGAGACCCAGGTGATAACCGAGACCCCGGTTTCGAATCCCACCACGGCAAATGTTGGAATTTGCATTAAATAAAATATCAGGAATTGAGAATCTAATGAAACCATTGTGTTTGTCCTACATGGAACACTAATGCACTTCAGAGATGGAAATCTACTGTCTTCACCCGGTCGGACTTTGATGCAACTCCAGAAAACAACACTGGTTAACACACAGTTGTAGTTTGAAATGGCCAAGCCAGCCGCTCCGTTATATCACTCACTAAAATTTTCAAATAAATGAAACCTGGCGGACAACAGCACTGACTACGTACAGCCCACAGGCTGCAGTGGGTCAGAGAGGCGGCTCACCAACACCTTCTCAAGGACAATCAGGAAAGGAATTAATTACTGGCCCAACATTCCATTACTGAATAAAAGAAGATGATGACACTCAAGGAAGAGAGACAAAGGGACATAGCTCACTTCAAACTGGGACTTTGATGTACACCTCGCATGGGCATGCATTTCAGTAATATGGGAACAGGAGAAAAATAAATAAGATGAGTCTGAACTATTATTTCCACTCCAGCTAATCATCAACAGTCCCTCTGTTTGTTTCTTTCTCTCTACCTCTCTCTTTCTCTATCTATTCAACTCACTCCTTCTCCCTTTCACAACAGCCATCCCTGTCATCAACATCAAACACACTATTTCCCAGCTGCATTCAGTTCTGATGTATGGTGATTGGACGCAAAACTTCACTTCTATTTTTCTCTCGCCCTGAGGCTGGCAAATCTATTCAGTTTCTCTGGCACTTACTCGTTCCTTTTGTTTCTGATCTCTAGAGACATTTCTTTCCCTCTACCTTTCATGGGATGTCTCCATCATTGACAGGGCAGCATTTGTGAATCTCACTAAATGCCTTTTACTGTGAGGCCATTCCTTAAGGTATTGTGTCTGACGTCAGTCTTAATTCAGACCAGGCAATAATGTGAGATTTAGTCACCAAAGTACAAAGGTGAAATAGATAAACTTATTGACGAAGTGCTGATGGGATTACACCAGTAAAATTCACTTTTATTTCCAGTTCCTGTCATTTGAATTTAAGTTCTGTCATCATCTGTGATAGGATTTGAAACAGTGTCCACAGTGTAGTTACCTGGGCCACTGAATTACGTGGCCAGCGACATTACTACTCTGACACCGTGTCCCTGTCATGAATTTACTTTACAGACAAGAACAAGATTTTGATGGAAACATTTGGAACGGAAAGAGTGATTAGAATAGAACAGGAACCATAAAGTCTGACTTTTACCAAGGTATAGATAATGGTTTATTTCGCACTTGCACTGACGTCAAGATGGGGTCTGGCGATACCATGGAGATGGGAGTGGGTAGCTTTGGTGATGGAGAGAATACCAAGACATAAATCAATTCGGGGAAAATAGGTACTTTGTGATTGTGAACAGTCTTGTTTTCAGATGTTTGTGTGTGCGGGGGTGTGGGCGGTTCTGAAATTTGTGGATAATGAATGCATTTGCATTTGAAACATGAAGACAATAGTTTCAGTATTTACTAAATATAGATAACAGAAATAGCACTGAAGCTCACCATGGGATTAATAAATCGATAGTGATGGGGAGACTTACCAGGAACACCAACAATAGCGAGCATGGGATAGTAACCAGCCTGAATAATCAGCAGTACACCGAATATCCGATCTGGTAATATGTGCCAATACCAGGAAAGATACAAAAGACCCCAAGATAAACTCCTGTCCATTGTTGCAGCATTCCAGTCTATTTTTCTTAGATTCTGAGCCATTGATGCGTCATTCCAGTCGACTGTTCTCAGATTCTGATCCATTGTTGGCATATTCCAGTCTATGGTTCTCAGATTCTGATCTCTCCTTATCCCTGTCGCTGCAACTGCTGATCCTTGTCAGTGTTGCTGGTGATACATCTGCATCAATAATGGGATAAAGCACTGGAAGAAGCCCCGTACAAATAGAAGAGGAAAACCATCCAGTTACATAATTAGGATCCATGGAGAGTGACATCAATCACAGTCATTGAACAAACAGATCCAGATAAATCCTTTTGGAATACGACCTTCAGTTCAAAATAACAACTGGATTAA
Source organism: Chiloscyllium punctatum (assembly GCF_047496795.1). NCBI lineage: Eukaryota > Metazoa > Chordata > Chondrichthyes > Orectolobiformes > Hemiscylliidae > Chiloscyllium > Chiloscyllium punctatum. The sequence continues at coordinate 65,141,844 of NC_092754.1, forward strand.
ATTGAATGTTGACATCGCTGGCTAATGGTCACATCTCCCATTTCCATTTGCTCTCGTGAAGTTAATTGTGAGGGAGAATTATTGACGTTTTCTTATCGCGGGTTAGATGATTCTGCTGTGTTATTCATTTGCAATGCTTTAACCACCTGAACGCTCCACCATGACCATCCACAAAAAAAAAATCACAATCTAGATGTGGTTTCCATGCTGGTCTCTCCTTGACTAGAACAGGCGCCAAGCAACAGATTCTCAGTGGATATATTTGCCCTGACCATACACAGGAAGTGTGGATATGTCTGGACATTCCACTCGTGACAATGCTGAATTTTCAACACACAATATGATTGAGCACTGTTTTATGGAAAGGAACAAACACCTTAATACATTATATTGGCTTCAAAGCGGTAAGACTTACATTTTTGGAATTCAGTCCAAAGCCAAATGTGGCATGTTCTCACAAAGCCAGTCCTTTTACAGGGTTATGTTGTCCTTGGTTTTTTTGAAAGAGGGTCTAAAGGACCCAAGATTCCAATATGTCAGAATTTTGAAAGGTTCGTTAGGGTCCTTTTGTTTATAGCTAACAGATAATGCATCATCCAAGAAGCCTTTCAAGTCTCTAAAAAGTAACCTGTATAATCAAGAGGACCTGTCCAACTCCCTAGCTGGACAGGTTAGATCAGTTCGGGGGTTAGTTGAGTCAGTGTCACTGGACGCTCTCTGCCTCCTTCTGCCCTTCCGACATTATAACCTGTAAGCAGTTGTGTCAGTTTTATTCTTGGTGCTAAGGGGTTTTGTTTATTGGGATTGTTGCAAGTATATTGGAACAGCATCTTTAAATCGGGAGAGCCTGTCAGGTTCGGATACGATACGTTATTCAGGTATTCTGTTTTCAGTTCCTTATGTTTCATTTGGTAATTTGGAAAACAAATGTCATTTGTTTAAAACTCGACAGTCTGACCAGCTAATTCACTCTGGGAATATCAGCTATACACTAACCTTCAACAAGTAGCAAATTTATCGTCCGGCTACCTGCTTAAAATGTTTTGAGGGTTTGGGTCTGGTCCATCACAGATTAGGGGCCTTCGCGGAATTTAGACAGCGAGTGGCAGGTGATATTGTCTCTTATTTCGTGTGTTGATTTGGGAGTAAACAGACCTTCAGATAGCAATGGTTCCTGCAGGAACAAAGCTTGTTTTGGAGGTGGAGAAAGTGACGTTGGGGTTTTACAAAATGCACATAAGTCCAAGCCGCAGGAATTAGTAGACAAAGGGAGTTAAAGCTACCGTGTGATGTGAGGAAAGATGAGATGAATGCAGCAGTAGCTGAGCATTCCAATTTGCTGGAAACTCCATCAGGATCTGTGGAGATGACTAAACTTCAATCGCAAAAGAGGCAGCTTGAGTTGGAAGCTGAGGTGAAGCAGTTTGAGCTACGACTAAAATCAGAAGAGGAAGAAAGATAACGAATAGGTTTAACAGAGGAAAGAGAAAAAAAAAAAATAGCTTCAGCAGGAGAGAAAGAAAAAGAGGGAGCATTTGAGCTTCAGAGGTGGACACTTAGAATGGAAAGTCAGCTTTAAAGGATGAGGATGAAGGATGAAGGTCAGCTTAGTGAGGAACAGACTGAAGATGGGTAAACCCATGGTCGTCCAAAGCCTGGTGAGAAATGTGTTTCAGTATATTCACAGCTTGCCGAGATTAATGAGGAGGAAGTGGCTAAAGAATTTCAGTGGGCAGGGACCATGTAGGATTTGTTGACTCAAACAAAACTTGTAGGTAGAGCTAGTGAGGTATGCGCAACACTATCAGAGGAGGGATCCGGGGAGTATGAGGAGGGGAAAATGTATATATGAGCATGTGCCAAAAGCCTACAGACAACGTGAGGAATTTAAGGAAGGATCCTGGTCGAACCCATATTGAGTTTGAAAGAATCAAACAAAGTAATTTTGATAGATGGATAAGAGCTATAAAAAGAGACAAACCTACAATGCTCTGAGAGAGACAATTACTTTGGAGGAGTTTAAGCATTCACATAGTGCAACCTCATTTGGAAGGAACTAGAGTAATAAAGGCAAGACTGCCAGCTGAAGAGGCTGATGATTATGACTGGGGATTATTGTTACAAAACTTGGTTTGGCTTCCAGAGTCAATTTCAGTCAATGATGGATAGAAATTGGGGCAAAGAGAAATCCCCAAGTAGAAAGGGAGACGTAGATCTCGGTGAAGGCAACACTTGAAGGAGGGAGAGAAGACTTTTAAAAAGCCTCCGGTGTTTTCATTGCAACAAATTAGAGCACATGAATTCACTGTTTTGGTGGATTCAGAAAAAAACACAGACGTAGGAAAAAGGAATAAATCTGGGAGTTTTGATGGAGCGGTAACAGAATGCACAGTGGAAACTAGAAAGCTGCATCAGAGTGTATAATCTGATTGGTGGTTTGTTACGGAGGGAGAGCCAGACCTGCTTATAAAATATACCTGCAAAGGGAAAGTTTATTCACATAGGGCAGTTAAAGAGAATGAAATATTAAGAGACACAGGATCCTCTGTGAATAGATAAGGAGATATGTACTCCTGAAGGAATATTTCCAGAAAAGGTAGAGCGAAAGGCAATTCACCAAGAGACAAAAGGTGCAAAATCATGTAAAGTGAGCATAGCGTGTCCAGAAAAGTGTGGGGAAATTGTGGTAGAGGTATTGGACAAACTCTCAGCTCCAGGAATACAATTTGTCCTTGCGGAAAATACAGCTGATTCAGTGGTAGGATTACTGCTACTCTCGTTGAAAAGCCAGTGGATATGCAGGCAACTGAATCAATGTAGGAGTCTTATCCTTGAAATTTTCCTGATTGTGGGTAACAAAGTCCCAATGTCACGAGTTGAAACAGAAAATAAAAAAAATGTAAAGATAAGGAAGCTTAAGTGGCATGAACAGATACTTTGTTCCATCAGAAAGTTGAGACAAAACAGGAGCAAATAGGTGATCATGTAAATATTTTTTGCTCAGCTAAACTAATTGAGTCACAGCAGAAAGATAAAAGTTTAAAGCAGTTGTATCAAAAAGCACATACATTAGGAATTTTGAATGTATCCCTGAGCTTTATTACCTTAAAAATGATGTCCAAATCAGGAAATGGAGACTATCATATATTCAAGGAGATGAGAAATGAGAAGAGATTCATCAAATCATATTGCCAATGTGGTACAGAAACGAGGTGATGCGAATGGTGGATGAGTTCGGAGTGAGGAAAAAAAAAAACAGACTGAATACAGAGACATTTTACTGGCCTGGACTGCAACAGGATGTAGTTGAATTTTGCCAGATGCATCATACATGTCAGGCAATTGGAAAAACACAAGCGATAATAAAACCTGCACCTTTCTTAACTACTCCGGCATTTGAGGAACCTTTTACAGGAGTCTTAATTGATTGGCTAGGTCCCAGACCACAATCAAAAGAGTGGGCATCAGTATTTTTATAACAATAATGGATGCATCGACTAGATTTCCAGAGGCCATCCCAAGGTGCAGTATCACAGCTAAAAGAAGTGCAAAGGAATTACTCTTTTAAAAAAAAATTGATACGGACTACCAATGAAGATACAGTGAGATCAAGGTTCAAAGTTCACATCTAATTAATCAAGATAATGTCTTAGGAATGAAGCAATTCAAATCTACTGCAAACCATCCATAATTGCAGGGAGCACTAGAAAGGTGACATTAAACATTAAAGACCATGTTGAGGGCTTATAATCAGGATTGTCCAGATTATTCGCGTTGGGGAATTCCATTTGCACTTTTTGTGATGAGGGATGCCTCCAAATTAACAGAGCAAATTCGTTCCATTGGAATTATTTTTGGGGCATTAAGTGAGGGGACCATTAAAATTGATTAAGGAGAAAATAGTAAATTAGAGTTCAAAGGCCACACATTTGGACTCGGTCTCGAAATTTAAGGAACGATTAATAGCGCTGTGGAGTTGGCTCGAAAGCATTTAAAAGAAATGCAACATGCAATAAAACAGGAAGCGGACAGGAAATTTTTAAAAATTGCAATTTTGTTATCGGGATAAGATATTACTGTTACTTCCAGTTATAGATGAACCTTGAAAAGCAAGGTTTAGTAGACCTTATCACATACAACGCATATTGAGTGAGAGTAACTACTTGATAGGGACTCCAGACAGAAAGAAATCTCACAGCGTATGTCATGTGAATATGCTCAAAATGTACTTTGACAGGTAGGGACAGCCAGAGAACAAGGTGTTAATGATTACGGCACAGAAGGAAAAAAACAACTTCAGAGGATTCTGATTCGGACATTCCTAAAATTAAAGTGGACAATGAGGTAGTTGTTGAAAAATGTGTTGCTGGAAAAGCGCAGCAGGTCAGGCAGCATCAAAGGAGAAGAAGAATCAACGTTCCGGGCATAATCCCTTGTTCAGGAATGAGGAGGGTGTGCCAAGCAGGCTAAGATAAAAGGTAGGGAGGAGGGACTTGGGAGAGGGGCATTGGGAATGCGACGGGTGGAAGGAGGTTCAGGTGAGGGTGATAGGCCGGAGAGGGGGTGGGGGCAGAGAGGTCAAGAAGAAGATTGCAAGTCAAGAAAGCGGTGCTGAGTTTGAGGGTTTGGACTGAGATAAGGTTGGTGGAGGGGAAATGAGGAAGCTGGAGAAATCTGCATTCATCCCTTGTGGTTGGAGGGTTCCTAGGCAGAAGGTGAGTCGCACTTCCTCCAGGCGACGTGTTGCCATGGTCTGGTGATGGAGGAGTCCAAGGACCTGCATGTCCTTGGCGGAGTGGGAGGGGGAGTTAAAGTGTTCAGCCACGGGGCAGTTCGGTTGGTTGGTGCTGGTGTCCCAGAGGTGTTGTCTGAAACGTTCTGCAAGTGGGCAACCTGTCTCCCCAATGTATAGGAGGCCACATCGGGTGCAGTGGATGCACTAAATGATGTGTGTGGAGGTGCAGGTGTATTTCTGATGGATATTGAAGGATCCCTTGGGGCCTTGGAGGGATGTGAGGGGGAAGGTGTGGGCGCAAGTTTTTCATTTTTTGCAGTTGCAGGGGAAGGTGCCGGGAGTGGAGGTTGCGTTGGTGGAGTGTGTGGATCTGACAAGCGAGTCACGGAGGGAGTGGTCTTTCCGGAACGCTGATAGGGGTGGGGAGGGAAATATATCCTTGGTGTTGGGGTCCGTTTGGAGGTGGCAGAAATGATGAAGGATGACCCGATGTTACTGGAGGTTGGTGGGGTGGTAGGTGAGGACTAGTGGGGTTCTGTCCTGGTGGCGATTGGAGGGGCGGGGTTCAAGGACGGAGGAGAGGGAAGTGGAGGAGATGCGGTGGAGAGCATCGTCAACCACGTCTGAGGGGAAATTGCGGTGTTTGAAGAAGGAGGCCAGTGGATTGTTCGGTATTGGAATTGGTCCTCCTTGGTGCAGATGCGGTGAAGGCGAAGGAATTGGGAATATAATCCCACCTTTTCCTCCACTACATTGATGACTGTATCGGCGCTACCTCGTGTTCCCACGAGGAGATTGAACAGTTCATCCACTTTACGAACACCTTCCACCCAGACGTCAAATTTACCTGGAGAGTCTCAGACTCCTCCCTCCCCTTCCTAGACCTTTCCATCTCTATCTCGGACGACCGACTCAACACGGATGTAGACTATAAACCGACTGACTCCCACAGCTACCTCGATTACACCTCTTCCCACCCTGCCCCCTGTACAAACGCCATCCTACGTTTCATTCCAGCTCCAACTCTGACATGTCCCTGGCGATGAGGAAAATTACTCAACTATATCCAGTCCCTGCATAGGAGAATAATTACAATCTGACCAATTACCACACCCTCAGTCCCATCTGGACAGTCAAATTGTTGGGAATACTTTTCGATAAAGCTGTCAAGTAGCACCGAAATAATCAGGTCAGTGTGGTTTCTGATAGGTCCCCATGTGGAGATGGTGCTGCAGTGGACATATCATTGGTTTACGAATCCAGTCCAGGCCAATGATCTGGCAGCTGTTGGAAGTTAAAAATAATTAATAAAATATCGATACCTAAAATCTGGTGTCAGTAATAGTGTCGAATGTTGATTGTAAACATCGGTCTGCTTCCCCAAGTGATCTCCCATGCTTTCTTGGCCTAAAAGTGACTCCAGACACACAAACATGGTCTCTGAATCGGCCAAGTGAGACACTCAATAGTATCAAACTACTCTGAGGTCTTAAAGGATAAAACCTGATAGAATATCTAGCAACAACCTCGTTATCAGAAAAGGGAGTGAGAAACACAGTTCTGTCGACCCTGCATAGACATCCTTCCTAACATCTGAGAGCTTATGACAACATTTACAGAGCTTTCCTACAGACTGAACAGAAACATCGGGAGAGGGGGAGGTCATGCAGCACATTGAGCTTTCCGCATGCTATTTCATGGCCGAACATCTCCTCAAAGCAGTTTTCCCCACACAATGTTCATATCCGAAAATATGTTTAAACATTATGAAATATAGTGCCTTCGGCCCATCAGTATATAGGGAGTTCTCTGATAACACGTGTTTATTAAGTATGATTTGACTGCAATGTGATTCGTGAACCATTTTCTAGAAAGTGAACTAACATCCCTGCTTCCAATCTGTCACACCCTGTCAGAGTTTATATATCTCACTGATATCTCCACTCATTTTCCTAAAGCCCATGGAATATAGGCCCAGTCACCACAAACTCTGCTCCCACAACTAACTGTCATCCCAGAGATCAGTCTGTCATTCTTCACTGCACTCCCTCAATGTCAGGTTTATCCTTTATTAGGTAAGGACACCAAAACTGCACACAATACTGCACAATGTTCGAGATGGGGTCCCACCAAGGCCCTGTACAGTTGCAGAAAATGACCCTTACTCCTGTATTCTAAATCACCCTGAAATTAAGGTGAATAAACCATTTATCTTCCTACCTGCTTTCTGCTCCTGCAATATTGCTTTCAGTGACTAGTGTACAGGGAGATCCAGATTCTTTTCAATGTTACAGCTCCCTACGTGCTGGGTCTACGTATACTGCATACAGCGTGCCATTGCCATTCCCAGTATTGACTTCCGTGTTCAGAACTCACTGCCCTACATGGACTCGGGAGGCTGCGCAGAAATAAACAAAAATGCAGCTTACGTTCATTTATATATCAACAAATTTCAACCAATCCCTTTTCAAATGATAGGCTGCCATTCCATTGATCCCATCAATGTACACAACCTCTCATCTCTGCCATTGCTCTCCATCTGCCAGGTATTTGCCCAGTCACTCCACTTGCCTCAATCAATTTGGAGCCTTTTTTACATCCTCCTCATCCACTCACAAGCTGACATCGTTTAGAGCTGTCAGCAGTCTTGGGAATATTGCAATTGAGCCCCTCAACCAAAGATATGATGTGTATTTGGAATAGTTGGATGTCAAATCTCGATCCCTGTTGTATCCTCCAAGCCTTCCATTCAAAAAGCATGGTTTAATTCCTACTCACTGTTTCCTGCCAGCTCTCCCATTCTAAAACCATGACCATGTATTAGACCCAGTCCCATAGGATTCGAATTTGCACAATAGGCTTGGGGCTTTATCAAAAATCTTTCTGAAAATCCAATCATATTGCATTGATACCTTCTCCATAATTTTGCTTAAAGCCAATTTCCCAAACATGATTCCTATTTCATAAACCTCTGTTGACTTTGTCTATGCCCATTAATTTCAGTCCAATATTTTCTCTAAAATGTTTTAGTTACTAATTTCAATCTATTCCCTTTTTCTCACCAGATTAAAGTTCCCGAGTACTGCGAGGAAATGTTATTTTTGTTTTTTCTTCTTCTGTGAAGGCATAACCGAAGTATTTGCTCCATTGATCTGCTAGTTCCCTGTCCTCAATTCTCTGGTATCAGACTGTAAGAAAGCTGCACCTTTTTCTCTTAATTTTGCCATTGGCGTATTTTCAGAAGATATTACAAGTTCACTCATATACACTGTGATAAGATATTCTTCAGAAAACCATCAATTCCTATCTTAAGCTGCTGAATGATTGACCTTCCATAGCCATATCATCACAGAAGCACAGACTCTGTACTATCAGAAATACAGCACGGTCTACATTAGCCCCACTTTCCAAGACAAAACCTGTCGCCGTGAATTTTATGGCATTTCGAGTGCACAACCATGTATTTTCTAATGGTTTTGAGGTTATCATGACAATTCCCTCTCAAGAAGTGCATCCCAGACCCAAACACACTTTGCTTCAAAAACAGTCCTCAAATCCTCACTAAGCCTCAAACCCTTCACTTCAAAAGTGTGTCCCTTTGATTAAAAGGACCAGCTGCTCTCTATCCACCCCATCCATATCCCTCGTAATCTTATCCTCCTGATTCATGTCCCCCTTAGCCTTCTCTGCTCCAAAGTAAACAATTCGAGCTTATCCAGGCTCTATCCATAGCTGATACGCTCCATCCCAGGGAACATCCTGGTGAATCTCCTCTGCGCCCCCTCCAGTACAATCACATCCTTCCTGTAATGTCGCTCTCAGAATTGCACACAGTATTCCATCTTGGCTAATGAAAGTTCCGCATAGCTCTTATAATCTATGCTTCGATATGTGAAGGCGATGTTTACGCTCCCGTACGCTTTCTCAAATTGTGTGTTACCCTGTCCAACCACATTCAGAGAGGTGTGGAGAAGCACCCTCTCAGCTTCCTAGTGTGTTGCCATTAATTGTGTCCTTGCCTGCCTGGTTCCTACTTCCAAAGTGCATCAACTCATAGTTATCAGGGTTACATTCCATCTGCCATTGATCCACCCATCTGACCATTGCATCTGTATCTTCCTGCAACGTAAGGCCTTCCTCTTCACTGTCATCTACCCGGCCAATCTTTGTATCAAACACAAACTTACTTAAGACACTCCCCACCCCTCGCCCATATTCACAACTGCATCCTTTATGATAAGGTTTAAAATCACAAAACATCAGCTTGTAGTCCAACAGGTTTATTCGGAGGCACGAGCTTTCAAAACGTTGCTTCTTCATCAGGTGGTTGTACGCTTTGATGAAGCACTTCAAAAGCTAGTCCCACCTAATATACCTTTTGGAGTATAACCTGGTGTTATGCAATTTTTAGCTTTGTCCACCCCAATCCAACACCAACACCTCCGAATCACTAATATTAAGAAACACAGCACTGATCCCTGTGGTGCACCATTGGACACTAGCCTCCAATCACACAAACAGCCCTCTACCACCACCCTCTGTCTCCTAACACTTAGGTTAATTTGGTTGCAACTTGGCAAGTCACTAATGAGTCCTACCTGTTCTCTAGTTATTCTGTTCTGCTGGAGACACTTGTAGAATATCTGGTGATTCTCCCGAATCTTTCCTACCAGTAGGTTTCCATGCCCCTGTGTTAATTAGTGGCCTACAAGTGATGAATTTCCTCCTTATTGCAGTCTTAACTGTCCTGTCCCAGATCCTGCCATTATTTGCCTTGAATGTGGAATAGACAGCGAGGGAAACGTTCTGTTAATTTCCAACTTGTCAAATGTTTTGTGAATTTTCTAAATTTCACTGTGACCCACCTCTCATTCTTTGAAACTCTAGAGAACACAGGCCGAGTTTCCTCATCAGGCAATCTCACCATCTGAGGGATTAATCTGGAGAATGTCCACTGCACTTCCTCTCAGGTCAGTATATTCTTTCTGTGATTCGGTCACCAAAACTGTGCACAATACTCCAGCTACAGTCCCACCAACACGCTGTGAAACTGTTTCAACATGTCTTTACATCAATGTTCTGACTCCCTTAAATGAAGGCGAACCAAACTTTAACTTTCCACTTACATATATTCCTCCAAATACCCTTCACATTCATTGCATTTACGAACTCACTGAGATCTGATAGAAACCCTACCGAAAATCCAATATATGCCACTTCTACTCTTTCCCCATTATCTATGCTATAAGAAAAAACTTCAAGCAATTCCGAAGTTTACCAAGTATGATTTCTCTAATCGGAAATGCATGCTGATTTTCTCCATTGTTGCTGCGAATTTCTAAATAGCAAAAATGTCATCCTGTGTGATAGATTCCAACAGTTTCCCTACAAATGTAAAGTTACCTGGTCTACAGTTCTCCACACTATGTCTTTTTCCCTTTGTAGCTGTTTGGATCCCTTCCATTCATCTATGGTTTATCCACAATAGATTCCGGTCTCTGCAGAATGCATAGGAAAATAAAACACAGTCATCGACAGTGCAATTAATACTGCTATTGGTATTTATTTCTGGCATTTTGATATGGAGTACATCTGTTTCAGCAGACTTAGCAATGCTCAATCCAGCTACATGTTCAAGTACTACCTTGTTACTGATATGAATTGAGTTTGTCTTTAGCTCCAGGATTCCGATACAATAACTTGGCATTACTGGGTGATTTTCTGAATCTTCCTCCATGAAGACAGATGCAATGTAACTGGTTATTTTGTTGGCCATTTCCCTGTTCTCCACAAGGACCTCTCCTCTCCAGATTACAAATTTCCACATTTGACTTTGCTTTTATTTTGTTTCTTTTGAAATGTAGATCGCAGATTGATGTAGTCTTTGTGGTCCTGTTTGTTCGCAGGTATGTTCTCTTTTTGATTTCCTTTTCAGTTTCATGGCCTTCCATTCTTGTATCGTTAATTTCTGAGAATTCTCAGGTTTACACAATAGCTGGAATTCTTCTGAAGTCACTTCCTATGATTAATATATTTTCTAATTTGTTATGTTAACCATCACTGAGTCACTTTCTCACTCTTTGGTGTTTGCACCTGAAATAAATAGATGTATGTTTCAGACTTTGCAGTATTTCTAAAAACTCCTGGTCCCTGACCAGTTATATTCAGGAACACAGCAGGAGGATAGGGGGATAGAGAAAATATTGCAGGAGCACTGTTTGACTCTTTTCTATCATCACTGGCCAACGAGTGCCGCCCTGGACGACTGGAGTATAGCGAATACTGAGCCCGTATTCAAGAAATGCTACAAAGATAAACCTGGGAACTAAAGACCAGTAATCCTAAAATCTAGTGGGTAGGTTACTTTGGAAGATTTAGAGAGATTGGATATACATGCATTTGGAAAGCCAGGGTATGGTTCGGAGTAAGATTAAAATGGTGCTGGAAAAGCAGAGCATGTCAGGCAACATCCGAGGAGCTAAAAAATCGATGTTTCTGGCAAAAGCCCTTCATCAAATTCAGCACAGGAGTTTGTGCAAGAGAGATCGTGACACACAATTTTGTTGGAGTTCTTTGATAAAGTGACCAGCAATGTTGAGGAGGTCCGGGTGGTATACGTAGTCTAGGTTGATTCCAGTAAGGCCTTCAGTAAGTTTCCACATGGTACTTTGCTCTGGAAGGTTAGATCGCATGGAATTGAGGGGGAGCTGGCAAATTAGCTACAAAATTGCCTTGATGGTAGGAAGGAGAGATTAATACTGGAAACATGCTGGTCAGACTGGCGGCCTGTGAATAGTGGAATGCCTCTGGGGTTGATGCTAGGACCACTACATATTACATATATCTATGATTTACATGAGAATGTACGGCATGATTTGTAAGTTTGAAGACGGCACTAAAACAAGCGGCATCATGGAGAGTGAGGAAGGTTATCAGAAATTTCAGAAATTACAGCAGTACTTTGATCAGCTGGAGAAGTGGCTGAGAAATGGCAAATGGATTTTAATATAGATCAGTGTAAGTTCTTGCATTTTAGAAAGTCAAATCAAGTTTGGGGTTTCTTGGTGAATGGTTGGGTCCTAAGGAGTGTAGTGGAACAGAGGGACCTTGGAATTCAGGTACATGGTTCTCTGGAAGTTGATTCAGATGAAGACAGTTAAGAAAGCTTTTGGCACACTAACCTTACTCGATTTATATCACTGAGTATCGAAATTAGAGAGTTATGATGCAGTTATACAGAATGCTAGTGAGGCCATATTGGTAGCGTTATGTTCAGTTATGTTCACTTTGCTATAGGAGGGATGTTATTAAACTGGAAAGAGTGCAGAAAACATTTATAAGGATATTGCCCAGGTCCCAATGATCTGCGTTATAGAAAGAGGTTGGTCAAATTAGGACTTTTTACTTTTGTGTGCATGAGGCTGAGGGAGGATCATATTGAAGTTTATAAGATCATGACAGGCATGGATATAGTGAATGCACACAGTCTTTTTTCCCAGGGTTGGGCAATCACAGATGAGAGGGCATCAGTTTAAGGTCAGAGGGGAAAGAATTAAAGGGAACTTGAGGAATAAATTTTTAACACAGGGGCTGTTACGCATATGGAATGAGAAGTGGTTGAGGTGGATACATTAACAATATTTCAAAGGCATTTGAACAAATACACGGATTGTAAAGGATTAGAAAGATACGGGACAATGACAGGGAAATGGGTTTAGCGTGGATGGGCATTTTGGTTGCAATTGACCAGTTTGGGCTGAAGGGCCTGTCTCCGTGCTGTCTGCCTCTATGACTCTAACAGCCATTGCTTATCTCCCACTGAATGTTATATTGTACTTTCCACATTTACTGAAGATATCTTGACATTCTAGCCTCCAGTCTTCCGCGATGTTTGACTAGAATATTCAAGCATTCTATATTGTATGCAGACACCTTTAAACTGTACCTTATAAATGCCATTATTCCTTAAAGGCTGCTTCAGACCAAGGTTAATAATTCGTCCTTCTGACCACACCACATCAAATCCGAAATAACCTGCTCTCTAGTTTGCTTCACAACATACTCTTCAACCCACCTCAAATACACTTACGGAACTTATTTTTCACAGCTTCAGCAGTCACTTAGTTAACTCTGTTAACCATTCAATAACACTGCGGTATCCACAATACTTGCCTATCTAATTTCCAGAGCATATGATGCTCCGATTTTCTGCTACCGTTTTATTTTCGATATATAACAAACCAATAGTTGCTTCTCTTTGCTATCTGTAAACTCTAGCTAAACTATTCTGTGGAAGCTGAGGGACAGGTCTGTGTCGTTGTTCGTGATAGACCTGGACAAGACATTTAGGGAAGCTCACCACGACGCTGAGATGATGTGAAGAAATGTCCCACGGTACTGGACAAGCAACAATATCCTCCTCGCTCTGTTACCATATACTCTCTGCTCCCTCACACTCACTGTATATCTGTTATAGCACCTAGCCCCGAACAAGGTTCACACTCTGTCTCCAAATAAGGCTCAGGCACTACCACTCTCACTATTGAATTCAGCAACTAATCATACTATATGGATTCAAAACTGTCGACTGACTCATTCCAGACACCTCACAACTTTCCCCACCTACACCAGCACAAACAGCAGGGTCACCCATTCACACTCTCCCTCCATCCCTTTCTCCCATTCCAGGAGAAACCGCCTGGAATAGGATAGAAAGGTCCAACCCGGGTAGTGGAGTGCCTGATATCCGTTCCCACACTCCCCTCACCCCGCGATGTGGGGAGGACTCTTAAGGAGCTGGAGTGGATCAGGACGCCTCGTGTGGAGAATCTGAAACATCCACGTCCTACTGACCAGTTAAGAAGCAATGTTCAGTGAAAGACAATTCTCAGTTTAACCCACTGGCAGCTCCCGCAACAGTCGCAACAGTCCTTTCATTTCCAAAAAAGAAACAGCCACAGATACCTCACTTCACAGAGACGCAGACACAGGAATACACAGACGAACACACACAATACTTACAAGGAGATAGGCATACACACACGTATAAACAGACTGAGACATATAGAGTCACATACAAATAGACATAAATACAGATAGCAACACTGGCTGAAACACAGACAGACAGATGTAGACATGGAAACACACAGATAACAAGCACACAGACACACACACACACACACGCACACACACACACACATATGCATACAGACACACAAACAGAGGCACAGACACACACATACAGATACACGCACAAACACTTACTCACATACAGACACACAGGGGCACAGACAATAGTGTCATTAAGACACAAATCGATATGTTTTTGATTTGTAAGGGGATCAAGGATTCCAGGGAGAAGGCAGAAGAATGAAGTCGAGGTACTAATAAGAAATTATTGAACGGAATTTCAGACTCGATAGGCTGAATAGCCTCAATCTGCTCATTTCCTTAATGCTCCTGCGGTATTATGGTCTCAGGCATTCTCTTCCTGAGACAGCAGCAGAGGATCGGCGTGATAAATATTTGATTGGAAAGGGTCAGTGGGAATGTAGGATAGGTTTGGAGTCCATAGTGGTTCACCTTTATTCCTAATTATTCTGTACTTATGTCTGAAAAGAGGTGGTGATTTGATGTTCACTTAACAGTTTTAAAATAACAGTTGTCCCACAATGAAATAAGGATGTCCCTTTCACTTTAGTCTTGTGCTACCTCTGGTGTCTTCATCCTCAGGGAGCCGTGAAGACTCGGTTATAGAAGATATTCCAGACTGAGATCTTTACTGGACAGAAGGGTCAGTGTTTATTGGGAACAGACATGAAATGGATGGTCAGGCACACTCGGACCAGCCATGAACATTCTGAATGGTGCAGCCGAATGGGCAAATTCTGCCCCTACCCCATGTGTTCCCTCATTCCACCACTCGAGGCTGTTACAGAGATATACTGCTGTCCCTACTCCATGTGTTGTTCCCTCAATCCACCCCTCGATGCTGTTACAGGGTAGGGGACCACTCCATTAAGTCACACAGGATCGTTACAATGGGACAGTAGGAGATCATTATGCGCCTCTAAGGAATTACACAGGAATATAGAATGAAGTAATTCAGCTCGTTCAGTGCACTACACAGTCTAGGAGGAGGCCTTTCAACCCACTCGAGCTGCTACACAGGAACAGGGAAGCTGTCGCCAACAGGAAATAGAGAGTAGAGACAAATGTTTATTTTCAGGCTGCAAAGATGTAACTGATGGAGTGCCTCAGACATCACTGTGGGGTCATCAATGATCAATAATCTTTTTCAAATATCTGGAGGAAGGGGAGGGATTGGCTTGGAGCTCAATTAGCTCATACCCCAAGATGGCCATTCAATGTGTCGTTAAATGGAGGTATGAGAGCTGCAAAGTGATAAAGGCAGGGTAGGTTAGTGAGCAAACCTTCAGCAGAAATGACATAAGGTAAGTTATTTATTTTGGCATGAAAGATGAAACAATGGTAAACAATTTAAATGGAGAGAGATTGCAGAACTCTGTGATACAGGAGGTTTCCATGTTCTGCGACATGAATCATATGAAGTCAGATGTAGCAAGTGATTTGGAAGGTAAGTGGAATAATGCTGTTTTTGGCAAAAAAAAACATCGGGTTTAATTGCAGGAATGTTTTACTGCATCTGTACCGGGTATTTCTGAGACCACACCTAATACACTGTGTGCAGGTTTGATCCCCTAAACTAAAATAAAAAGATATAATTCTTTTCGAAGATTTACTCATTCCTGGAAAGCAGGTCGTTTGTTATGGGGGATTATCAGTATTGATCTTAGCTAGGAAATAGTATTGAACCATCCATGACTTTATGAAAAGTGTATAAACTGAATGCATATTATCTCCTGTCAGGGAGACTAAAGCTAGAGAATAAATTTTAAGGAAAAGATACATTGATATTAACACACATACTATGAAGACACCTACCAATATTTACAAATTACACAGACACATATAAGCATGTCAGCAAATTATAAATTGGGAAATTTTTGGGACTGGAAGGAATTGTGCACAAGAAGAGCAATGATGCACTTGCATATAATCCATAATCAGGTTTTCCAGAGAATGTTGCAGGAGATCGCACATGGTCCAGTTTGCTGGTCAGTTGACATAATTGCTTGTTCCAACACAGAAAGGGAGAAAAATGTTCCCTGCCTGAGAAGCAGCAGCCGATTGATCCCTCTCTCTTACTTTGTTCCGCCCGATAGCAAAGTGTGAGACCTGCCAATCCCTGAGTTATCTTGACCACATGTGAAGGATTCCTGGTGAGAATTCATTGCAATCTCTTCGCTGCCTGAAACGAAGGGAATTCAGCCAAATCCAACTGTTCCAGAAAGAAATCCCACTAGCAGTAGCTTGTGTGAGCAGAGTAACTTCAAAGGCAGAATAACATTTGGGGCACTCTGTCATTTTACCATTTGTTATGAGTTCAACTTTCTGTGTCTCACATTTTTCTCGAAAATGACCTACTCTGAGATCTATATCATTGGCCACATCACTAAACTGGTTGCATTGAAGATTGTTGTAACCAGTGGAGGGGTGGGACTGGAAAAGGACATAGTGACCTTCCAACATTTGTTGGAACACAAATGAGAAATTCTTAAAGAGCTGTTCAAGTGGAAATTCCCTTCCCCAGAGGATTGTGGTTTCTGGATGTTTGCATCTATTCAAAGTTGTTTTTGGTATGTAGTAAAATGGCATACAGACAGAAACGTGCTGCTGAGACCAAAAGCACATGGAGCGGTGATAAAGTATCTAATGGCCCACTCCTGCTGGTCAGTCCTATGTTTCTGTGTTCTATTCAACCTCTCACAGCTCCTGCAAGGAGCAGATGGAGGCCACTTGTCCCAGATACCTGATCAACAGTAACACAGGATCTCATCCAGTCCGTCAAGACTGTCACACATGGTTTGGTGTAGGTTGGAAAATGTTATTTGGTTCAAAAGACGCTTCTGGTCTCATTACAGAGTGTTTCCTCTCTGCAACTTTTGATTCATTTGTTGGTCATATTATAGACCCAGATTCACTGTGAATACAGTCCCCATACCTCAACCAGAGATGAGTCACAAAATACTTCACTCTCTCTGATTGCAAAGTTCAATAAAAGAACATTCAGGAAAATTACAAACATTAACTTTGCAATTACTGAATAGGAGGAGAAAAGGAATAGGATCAGGTAATTCGGATGATCAAGCCATTGTATACCATCATGGCTGATCTACTGTTGACATTAACTCCTCTTTAACGCCCAATTCCTCACCCCTTAGCTCTCTGACAGGTCAAAAATCCATCCACCTCCTACTTAAATGCTTTAGTAATGTAGCTCCCCTAGCTCTCTAGCCCAGATAATTTCTAACAGTGATTACCTTCTGTGAGAGGAAAACACTCCCTACACATACATTGTCACCTATTGATATGAACAAGAGGCGAACACAGGTTCTCAGGAAAGAGTGAATGGCTATGATGCCAATGCAGTATTTGACTGAGGATGCCATTGAGACCACCTATGTATTTGAGCTGAATGGGAATCAGGTGCAACTTTCCCACTGGACGGGGTCTTTCAGAACACAATAAGGTTTGGGGTCAGTCGCCAACAATCCTCTCAGTCACGGGACATCTCTGCAGGAGATCTTCATGTTAGCCTCCTCAGCACAAACATCTTCAGTTGCTCTATCAATGTATTTTCCCATCATAAGATCGGAAGTGGGACTGAAGATCACACAATGTTCAGAACATTTTGTCCCCCATCAGCCCCTGAGCCATTCTGTGCAGCAAGATCCGGTTTGTGCTGTTAAAGTGTCGGTAACATTTATGTACGGCCAGACACTGCCCATTTCGGCAGTCAAAAGAGATGCTCATTCAGCATTTCAAGGTGGTTGCACACGGGTATGAGCTAGCATTCAGGAACAGGAAAAGTGACAGCACATGCAATACTCCTGACTGCTGCACAGGAAGAAGAGTGGTCTGTTCAGTGCATCGAGCTGTTAAACAGGAACAGGCAGAGCCCAATCAGACCCTTAAATCTGTTCCATGAGACCAGGAGGAGGCTATTCATCCCCACGAGACAGTTACACAGGAACAAGAGGGGGTCATTGATATTCCAACATGACAAACCAATGAAACCGAGACTGCACTGATAGAGGACTCCATGATGTTAATCATGGTTCCATTGTTTGTAGAACGTGTGCTGCTTTAACATGGTTTGCTGGTAATGAGGAGGGAAGCCCAATGATTTGTGCCAAGTCTCAAGGAGGCATTTTTCATCGCCGAGAAGACACACCCATGTTCTCCGTGGTGGTCAGAATCTGGTGGAATAGTTAACAGTTTTAGCATGAAGGTATTGTGGCTGCTGTAGGGATTGCGGATAACGAGACTTTCAATGTAGGACCACACACCGAATGCACTGTCTTGATGTAGGGAGGGTTTATTCAAAGACTGGTCCTCTGTCTCTCTCATACAAAATGGGGATTGGGTGTGGCGTGAGGGGAATATTCTCAGATGCTCTTAAACTATTGACAGTCATGTAACCCGAGTAAAAAAGAAGCCATGGAATTTTTCACCGTATCAGTGTCTATTTCGAACATCGTGAGTGGCTGTCACTTCCCCCAAGGTTCAATGCAATCGCCTCTCATTCTCTCACAATGCCGGAGATTAATCATCATTCTCTCCTCATGGCACCACCATCCCAGGGATTCATCTGGTGAAACCCAATTGCACTCTCTCTGTGGCAAGGCGATCATTCCTTATAAAGGAGAGAAAGTCTGTCCACAATATCCCAAATGCTGCCTCAACGACACTATCAGCAATGATCACAATAACTCTTTTTTCATCTTAGACATCTCTGTTTCTTTCCTGTAGCGTAAAAAGACTTTCCTTCTCTCGACACTGCTGGAAAGAGTTAACTCTTTTATAATGACGGTATTGTTGTTGCAGTCGGGAATATGGATAACATGACGTTCATTGCAGGATCACGCATCAATTGAACTGTATTAATGTTGGGAGGTTTTATTCAAAAGCCTGAACCCCTCACTCTCCCTGTCTCTCTCTACTCTCTTTCTCCTCTCTTTCTCAGGCGAAATAGGGAGTGGGGGTGGTTAGGTGGAAAGTTCTCAGAGGCTCTTAAACTATCGAGAATCATGTAACCTGAGTGAAAAAAAGCCATGGAACTTATCACCGTATCAGAGTGTCTGTATAGAACATCATGAGTGATTGTCCATCCCCCTTAAGGTTCAATGCAATCACCTCTTATTCTCTCACTGAGCTTCACTTACTGTTCATGGTGCCATCATCCCAGGGATTAGTCTGGTGAAACTTGGGAGAAAGTCTTTCCCCAGTACCCCAAATACTGCCTCAACAGCACTCTCAGGGATGATCACAAAGCACCTTTTCTCTCACTTAGACATCGCCATTTCTTTCCTGTGCCACAGAAAGCCATTCCTTCTCTATACACTACGACTGACATGGAAAATAATAAGTCCCTTACATCTGTACGTCAGCATCAATAAAGCCAGCACCAGAGATACCTATGGAGCTTTGCATCACATTCGGGGAGAATTTCAATGAGATTGAAAACACTTAAAATAGGTGATGATCACGTACCTGAATGGAACTGAGATGTAGCAATACAGAAAACTGGCAGAGAAATGGAGCTACCTTTACTTCTGTACTTCTCTCACAGGATGTATGCAGCCCTGGTCAGGGCAGCATTTTATGCAGATCTTTAACTGAGTTCAGCTGTTCCACAGTACCATAAAGAGTAAATCGCATAGCTGTGGGTTTGTAGTGTTACAACACAGGATATATCTTCCTGCTTAATTAAAACCAGCAACAGAGAAAAGATTTATCCAATGCAGTAATCTGTCATAATTCTCGAGACCAAATCTATTTAAAGTAAAAATTAACAACTTTATTTCTTAAAGTATAACAGAGAATAATAAACGAATGACTATTTACAACTTCTTCCTCGAACCTGTCTTTTACCTTCCCCCTCCACAATACTAGTCCTATAAGACTCCTAATTAAGATTTACAAAACAAAACGTCTTATCTCAAAATCAGGAAGCTTTCGGTTCTTCTCCATATTCCTGTCTTTTTTTCTTCTTGGGGACTCTGCTTCACCAGTTACTAATCAATAAAGGTACCAATAGGAGAGCTATTTTTCAGGAAGTCTTTGCATGCTGGTAGCTTGGCAGTTCTCCTCTCAACTGTTCAATTTTCCATGGTCTTGTACCGCCAAACTATTGGGGACTGTATCATTGGCTTTTAAGATTGTCAATATAATAAATTCATACTTGGTTGAAGGTGGGTATTTTGGGGTATGATTTAAAATGTTGTGCTGAATTTGTTTTTGTTTCGATACAATGAGCTAATCGGGTTGTTCGACCAAATATAACATTATATCAATTTTTCAGAACACTTGGTGCTGTCAGATAGTTATTGCTGGCTTTTAATTCTCTCAATGGTACAGTACACCCACGTGTTCATCACAGAAGTCACACCGAAAACTGACAAGGAAGCATGACACATTGACTTCACTAAAGGTCTTGAGGCAAGCAGATTGGTTTTTATAACAAATGATAATGGTTGCTTTTAAACACCCCAATTTCCTTCATGAGATATAAACAGACCATTATCCTGTGGCTCTAGATTATCGGTCAATGGCTTGACCACCATAAACTGTCTTCCCATACGTGCAGATAACAAGTTAAACATTCTCAAGAGCAATTATTTAGTGACGGACATGTGGTTAGAAGGAATGTGAAACTATTGCATTCGGATTGAACAAAGGCACAAATGGTTTATTCAGATATTGCACTGAGACTGAGGACGACATTGGGATATCATGATGGTGGTATTGGACAGGATTGGTGAGTGGGGAGGACATGGAGTTGTAAATCTGTGAAGGACAAAATGGATTATGGAGTTTGAGAACAGTCTGGTTACTTTTCGCATATCAGTGAGTAATTTATAAATAGTAGTTTGATATTTATAATATATAAGGAAAGGAATTTTTGTTTGGAACTGAAGGCATTGACTTGCCCTTTCCAAAATTTATATATAATGAGCAGAAATTCAAGCCAACCCGGTTTAGTAGACAAATAAAATAATTTGAAAGGTGAAAATAGTGTTGCAGGAAAAGCGCAGCAGATCAGGCAGCATCCAAGGAGCAGGACAATCGACTTTTCGGACAAAAGCCCTTCTTCAGGAACTTATGCCCGAAACATCGATTGTCCTGCTTCTTGGATGCTGCCTGACCTGCTGCGCTTTTCCAGCAACACATTTTTCAGCTCTGATCTCCAGCATCTGCAGTCCTCACTTTCTCCTATTAAATATAATGACTTACCAGGAACACTAACTATAGCGAGGATGGGATAGTAACCACCTTGAATAATCCAAAGGATATCCTGGATCCGCCATGCTAATTGTATCCAAGTCCGAGAGAGCCAGTAAAGACCCGAGAATAAGCTCCTGTCCATTGTTGGAACAGTGCAGTCTAATGTTCTCAGATTCTGATCGCTCCTCCCCGTCTCTCTCTCTTTCGAGCTGCTGATCCCTGTTAGTGCTGTCAGTGATGCTCCTACTCATGCTATGGGATAGCAAGTTGAACAAAGCCCATTTCGCTTTCAACAATGAAAGCTCTCCATTGTGATAATTAGGATCCACGGAGATTGATATTAATCACAGTCACTGAACAAATAGCTTCAGTTAACCCCTTTGAATTCAATATTGATTTTATTAAAATTAAAAAAAAAGTTTAAAGTTACACATATGGCATTGGATATGTGTGGGGTGGGGATGAACAGTGGGAAGAAATATTTGAGATGGTAGATTGATTGTATGTAATCTTTCAATCTGCCTTAGATGTGCGAGTAATGTCAAAGGATTGTCAGAACTTAAAAAAGTTTCTCCATTTATAAATCGAAACATGTAATCTGTAACTACTGATCAGTGATTATAATGTCAGTAAAATATGGAGAGAAATTTCTAGTCCATAATCTGACAGGAAAATGTGCATACAACAACATGAGTGATAACAGACAAATGATATGGACATGTTACCATAGAATATGATGTGACACACAATTCAGATGGTTATTCGAGGATCAGAGAGGGCAGGTAAGGGTCATGTTGTTCATGTTATCGATGTCAATCAACTATGATGAAGTAAATTTCACTGGATTTCTATTGCAGTGTGATTATGATACTGGGGACATGGCTGCTGAGACTGGAGGGAGGGAATATGATATTTCCCAGCCATCAGTATTGTAATTTTATTCTTCATATATCATATGAAGATCAAATTTCGGGAGACAACTCCAATGAGGAATGAGGAGAGCCAATATTAACCATGCAACCAGAAGACATTGGAGCAGAAATTTGGCCATTAGGCCCATTTAGCCTGCTCAGCCATTCAATGATGGCTGTAAAGCTTCTCAACCGCATTCTCCCACTTTCTAAGTGTAACCCTTGATCCCCTTTACAATCAAGAACCTATCAGTCTAACTCTTAAATATACTCAATGACCTGGCTTCGACAGCCTTCTGTGGCGGTGAATTCCATAAATTCACCACTCTATGGCTGAAGAGGTTCGTCCGTATCTCTGTTCTGAAAGGTCTTCTCTTTACTCTGTCCTTTCGGGTCCTAGTCTCTCCTACCATTAGTAATACCTACCTAAAATCAACTCTGTCCAGGCCATTCAGTATCCTATAAGTTTCGAGTAGAGCTCCTAACATCTTCTGAATCCTATCATATATAGACCCAGAGCCCTCAAATGTTCTTCATATGTTAAGCTTTTCATTTCTGGGACCATTCTCGTGAATCTCCTTGAAAAACGCTCCAGGGCCAGTACATCCTTCCTGAGATATGGGACCCGAAACTATGCACAATAATCCAAATGTGGCCCGACCAAAGCCTTATACAGCATCAGAAGTACATCCCTGCTTTTATATTCAAGCCCTCTTGAAATAAATGCCATCACTGTGTTTGCCTTCCTAACTATTGACAACCTGCAAGATTACCTATCGAGACTCCTGGACTGGAACTCCCTCGGTTTTTTGCACTTTTGACTTCAGAACCTGCTCGCTCTGTCGAAAATAGTCCATGTCTGTATTCCTCCTGGCAAAGTGCATGATGTCACACGTAGCCACGTTATACTCCATTTGCCACATCTTTGCTCACTCCCCTAACCTGTACAAATCCTTCAGTAGGAGAAAGTGCAGACAGCAGATGCTGGAGATCAGAGTCAAAACGTGTGATGCTAGAAAAGCACAGCCAGTCAGGCGGCATTCGAGGAGAGGGAGATTCAATGTTTCAGGCACAAAGTTTCATCAGGAACGAGGGGGTTGGGCGGAAGGGGGCTGAGAGATAAATGGGAGGGGCTGAGGCTGGGAGGAATGTAGCTTGGACAGCGATAGCTAGATGAAGGTGAGTGGTGATGGCGAAAGTTCAGAGTGGAAGGTGGAGTGGATACATGGGAAGGAAGATGGACGTGTTGGAAAGTTCAAGAGGGCTGTACTGAACTAGAGGGTTTGATCTGGGATAAGATGGTGGGAGGGGAGATGAGGAAATTGGCGAAATTGCCTTTGATACCGTTTGGTTGGAGGGTCCCTCGGTGGAAGATGATGCGTTCTTTCTCCAGACAACTGCTGGCTAGAAGTTGGCCATGGAGGAGGCCAAAAACTTGCATGTCCTTGTTGTAGTTGGAGGGAGAGTTGAAGTATTCAAGGATAGGGAAGTGGGGTTGTTGGGTGTGTGTGTGTCCGAGTGTGTTAACTTAGCCGTTATGCAAGTTGATGTCCTGTCTCGCCAATGGAGAGGAGATCCAGTGCAATGAACAGATTAGATGTGGTGTTTGGATGCACAGGATGTTCTTTGCCTGATGTGGAAGGATCATTTGGGGTCTTGCATGGAGGTGAGGAGGGAGTGTTGACATAAGTTTCATTCCTCTTGTAGTGACAAAGAAGGTGTCAGGAGTGGAAAGTGGCTGGGTGGGGTTGGGGGACTTGAACCTCACGAGGGAGTTGTGAAGTGAATGCTCTCTGTTGATATGCGTGGGGAGGGAATTATACCTCAGGTGGTGGGGTCTGACTATTGGTGTCTGAAATGGCGGGGGATGATGCATTGTATCCTGTGGTTGGTGGGATGGAAGGCTGATCCAGAGCGGTTCTCTCCTTGTTGTAGTTGGAAGGGTGGAGATCAAGGGCGGAGGTGCGGGAAATTGAGCAGACGAGCTAGAGCACCCTCCTGCAGTCAAACCACCTCTTCGATGCTACCTGTCCCTCTATCATGTTTTGCACTGTTTGAAAACCTAGCCAGAATCCCCTCAGTTCCTTCATGTAAATCATTAATGCATAAAGGGAAAGGTTGAGGTCCCAAAATTGAGTCTTATGGAACACTACTTGTCCCTGGCTGCCATCCTGACTCTTTTATCCCAAATCTCTGCTTTCTGTCAGACAGCCATGCTACTATCAATGTTCGCACGTTGCTTCTAACACCATGGGCCTTTATCTTTCTCAACAGCTCCTGTGTGGCACCTTGTCAAAGGATTCTTGAGGAGGAAGCGGATAGCATCTATTGTTTTTCTTGGTCTTATCTGCTCGTTACTCCCTCAATGAATTCTAACAGGTTTGTCAGGCCTGACCTCCTCTTGATGAAACCATGTTGACTCTATTCTATTTTACCAAAGACCTTCAAGTATTCAGAAATCCCATCCTTCACGATGGATTCCAGGTTGTTACCCACAACTAAGGTGAGGCTAATCAGTCTGTAATTTTCCATTTTCTTTTTAACTCCCTTGTTAAACGGGGTATGACATTAGCAATTTCCAGCCTCTTGGCCCCTTCCTGATTTTATTCATTCCTGAAAGATTACTACTTATACTTGCACTACCTCTTCAGCTATCTCCCCACCAAGGCTGGGGTGTAGTCCATCTGGTCAAGGTAATTTATCCACATTCAGGCCATTCAGTTTTCTGACATGTTATTCTTGATGATGGCCACCATACTCAGCTCTGCCCTCTCACTCTCTTCAACTTTTGTGAAATTATTCATGTCTTCCACCATGAAGACTGATGCAATGTTCCTCATTCATTTCTTTGTTTCCCACTACCGTATCTCCAGCATCATTTTCTAGTGTCCAATATTACTTTTACCTCTCTTTTTCACTTTATATATCTAAAGAACCTCTTACAGTCTCCTTTACATTGCTGGTTCTGTTACCCCTATATTTAATCTTCTCTCTCCTTATTGTTTTGCCCTCTGTTGGTCTTTATAAGTTTTCCAATTCTCTCGTTTCCCACTGCCCTTCACCACATTGTATGCTTGCTCCTTTGCTTGTATGCAATCCCTGACTTCCCTCGTCAGCCCTGGTTGCCTTATCCTCCCTGTATCATGCCTCTATTCCTCAGCATGAATCTCTGCAGTGTCTCCTGAATTAATCTTGGAATCACCTGCCATTGCTGTTCCACTGTCTTTCCTGCTATACCCCTCTCCACATATCAGAGATTGCTGCCAGTTCAGGTCCATCCTGTCCTTCTTGTTTAGGTCCTACCGACTCGGGTATCCCAATGATCCACATATCAGAAGTGCTGCCTGCCCTGCCAGCTGTTTGGCCATGTATTTAACTGTGCTACCTTCCCATTCCTAACCTCACCAGCACGTGACATATTCTAGTGTCTCCAAAATTCAAATATCCTTTCAACAGAACTCTAGCAAGGCCTTTTCTTTAAAGTTGATTAGACTTGATAATAAAAACTCAAGTGTGACATCAGGAAAGTGGGGTCCACTGAATCAGTCCAATGCCCAGAGGATCTGATATCTATCCCCGCCACTAAACCTGTTTGAAAAGGTATACATATGGATTCGTGCTGCTGGAAGAGCACCACTGAACTGCTGTACTATTCCAGCACCACAAATCCAGAATTTGGTTTCCAGCATCTGCAGTCATTGTTTTTACCAAGGTATACATATGAACCATATATTTGTAGATGGACGAGGATAAACAGAAAAATAGAAAATATCAGAGCAGATGGATGTCATGCAGCCTGTTTACTCAGCTTTGCTATTCAATTGGACTTTAGTTATTCTGTTCCTTTCAATGGTAGGATTTTTACTCAGCATCCCCAGTCGGTCAGAAAGTGCCCAGTGTCGTTGTGTGCACAGTCTTGAGAAGGAAGTGTCCAGTGCCAGGCAATGGGGTGTGCGGAGTCCCAGGGGTGGCAAAGGAAAGGCTGCATGCAGTGACGATGGACTGAGGGACTGAAAGGGATGGAATGGGTATCCAGGGACACTGCACAAATGGAAGGGGCCGGGCAAGATTCCTAAACAACCAGGGAACCCGGGATGCACGGCTGCTTTTAAAAAAACCTGTCACGTTTGCTAGATTTCTCTGTCGAACCAAATCAAAAATACTGCAGATGGTAGAAATCCGAAGCCAACACAGAGACATACTGTGGAGAGACGAAAGAGTTAATGTTCCCAGTGCAGACACGGGAAGAATTTACAAAGTCCACATAGACAGGGTCCAGAGATTGGAATTGAACCAGAGTCCCTAGCACTTTGAAGCAGCAGTGTTGTGCCACCGTGCCGCCCAGTGGCGGATACTTGGAGTTAGAGACATAGCTACTCTTCTCTGTGATTGGGATTGAGAGTCCTAATTGATGTGTTGCCTACCTGGTGCTTGGGTTTGGGATATATCATCTGGGCTGCAAAAGAACTTGGATTGGGCGGGGATCCAGTAGTCAGGATCCGTGTAGGTACCAACGGCTGAACAAATAAATGACAGTGAAAAGAGCGACGGGTAATACAGGACTAAACTATCATATCGAAATGCATGCAGCATAAGGAATAAGGTAAATACGCTTGTGACTCATTCACAACTTGGCAGGTACAATATAGGCATTACAGTGATATCATTGCAAGAGGATCAGGATTAGGAGCTGAATATTCAAGGATATTCATCCTGCCGAAAAGATAGGCAGGTGAACAGAGAGATAGAGTTGTTGCATTATTAAGAATGGAATTGTATGAATAATCAATAATAAGAAATGAAGTAAGGTCAGATCGTGTAGAATCTGTGTCGGTAGAATTGAGTAATCAAAAAGGTGAAAAAAATGCAGTTAGAGTTATGTACAGGGAGCTGGGGTGCAAGATACACCAGGAGCTAGAAAGTTCTGTAGGAAAGTCAAAGTTACAATGATCATGTGGGATTTCATTATGCAGGTGGACTGGGAATTCAGGTTGGTAGTGGTTCGCAAGGAAAGGAATTTGTGGAATGTCTATGAGATGGCTTCTGGGAGCAGCTTGTACAGGTGAACTAGATGAAGGAGCTTAAGGTGAAGGAATTCTTAGCAGGCAGTGATCATAATATGATTGAACTTACTCTGCAATTTCAGGTGGAGAAGGTAGAATCAGTCATAACGGTATTAAAGCTGAATAAAGGCAATTACAGGGACATGAGGGAGGAGCAGGATAGAATTGACTGGAAGACGGGCCCAGCAGGAAAGACAGTGAAATAGCAATGGCAGGAGATTTTTGGAGTAATTCAGGATACAGCAGAGATTTATCCTGAGGAAAAAGAGGCATGGTACAGGGAGGATGAGGCAACCATAGCTGACTAGGGAACTCAGGTTTAGCATAAAAGCAAAATAGAAATGATATAATGTGGCAAAGTGCAGAGGGAAATCTGAGGATTGGAAAGCTTACCAAGATAAACTGAGGGCAAACAAAATAAAATAAGGAGGGAGAATATTAAGTCTGGGGTAATGTAAAGGAAGACTGTAACAGTTTCTGTCGATATATAAAGTACAAATAATCGGCAAAATTGAACATTGGACTGCTGGAAAATGATACTGGAGAGATAGTAGTGGGGAACGAGAAAATGGAAAAGGAACTGAAGAATTACTTCGCATCAACCTTAACGATGGAAGACTCGAGTAATACATTAAACATTCAAGCGATTGAGAGGCTAGACCTGAGTATGATGGCCACCACCATTGCAGAACATGCTAGAAAATAATTTAAGTTGATTAAATAACCTTGACCAGATGGACTACATCCCAGTGTTAAAAAACAGATAGCTGAAGAGAGAAGGGAGGCGATCGTGGTGACATTTCAGGAATCACTAGAGTAATGAACAATCTCAGAACACTGGAAACCCACTAACGTGACCCCCCTATTTAACGAGGGAGTAAGGAAACAGACAAAGATCCACAATGAATAGCTTAAACTCGGTCGTGGGTAAGATCCTGGAATCCATTGTGAAGGATGAGATTTCTGAATACTTGGAAGTGTTTGGTAAACTAGGGCAGTGTCACTACGGTTTCATCAAGGGAAGATCATGCTTGATAAATCTGTTGGAATCCTTTGAAGACGAAATGAGCAGGCTCAACCAAGCACATTTTTTCAAGAAGGTCTTGGACAAGGTTTCACACAAGACATGACTGAGTACGATAGGGTCCATTGTATTGGTGGCAAAGTAGTGGCATTGGTAGAAGCTTGGCTGTCTGGGAGAAAGCAGAGAGTGGGGATGAAATGGTCCTTATCAGGAAGGCGGCCAGTGACAAGTGGTGGTCCATAAGGCTCAGTTTTGGAATCATAATTTTTAATCGTAACGTTACCAATCTAGATTTGGGAATTAAGGGCACTCTGGCTAAGTTTGCAGACCATGCAAAAATAGGCAAATGGACAGGTCATATTGAGGAGGCGGAGAGGCTGAAGAAGGATTTGGACAGGTAAAGAGATCGGCAGATGCACTCCAACGTCGCAAAGTGTGAGGTCATGCATTTTGGCACGAAGAATAGAGGCATGGTCTATTTTTTAAATGTGGAGAAAATTCAGAAATCTGAAGTGCAAAGGGACTTGGGAGTTCTAGTGCAGGGTTCTCTCAAGGTAAGCTTGCAAGTTGAGGCAGTAGTGAGGAGTGCAATTGCATTTACAATTGATGGCATTTATTATGAGAGGAATCGAATATAAAACAGGTTGTATACGGCTCTGAATAGACCACATTTGGAGTATTGTGCGTCATTTTGAGCCCATATCTCAGGAAGGATGTACTGGCCCTGGGGTATGTTCACAAGATCTTCACGAGAATGGTCGTAGGAATGAAAAGCTTATCGTATGAGGCATGTTTGAGGACTCTGAGTCTATACACGATAAAGTTTAGAAGGATGAGAGGGATTGTAACAGAAGCGTGCAGAACACCGAATGACCTGGACAGAGTGGATGTTGGTAAGATGTTTACATTAGACTGGAAGCAGAGGGCACAGCCTTAGATGAAAAGGAATACCCTTTGGAACAGTGAAAAGGAGAAATGTCTTTAACCAGAGAATGGCGAATCTTTGAAATTTGTTGCCACAAAAGGCTGTGGGAGCCAGGTCATTGAGTATGTTTGAGATGGAGATAGATAAGATTTTGATTATCCAGGGGATCAAGGGTTGCAAGGAGAAGGTAGGAGAATGGGATTGAGAAACCTATCAGTGATTATTGAATGGCGGTGCAGACTCAATGGGCTAAATGGCCTACTTTCTGCTTCTATGTCTTATCATCTTATGGTTTAAACCTCAAGGAGACAGCTTGCATCTCCGAGAGGATGGATTCATGTTCTTCATGAAGGTCAGAAGCTGAGGGAATAGTTAACTATTTTAGAATGAAGGCATTGTGGCTGCTATCAGGGTGGTGGATAATATGACATTCAGTGCAGGATGGCACACCAATTGCACTGATTTAATGTGGGGAGAGTTTATTCAAAACCTGGACCTCTCCTTCTCTGTCAATTACAGTAGGGAGTGCGAGTTTTGGTGGGAGGGCGTAACGTCCTCAGAGGCACTTGAACTATCCAGAAATATGCATACAGAGTGAAACAACAGTCATGGAATCTATGACCTTCTAATTGTCTGTTTAAAATATAATGAGTGATTGCCCATCCCCCCCCCCCCCAGTGTTCAATGCAATCACCTCGAATTCTCTCACAGCGCTGCAGATCAAGCTTCACTCACTCCTCATGGTGCCATTATCTCAGAGATTAATCTGGTGGAACTCCTTTTCACACTCTCTGTGGTAAGATCACTTCTTATAAAGGATAGAAAGTCTGTCCACAATGCCACAAATACTGCCTCAACTACACTCTCAGGTTTGATCGCAATAATTCCTTTCCCTCACTTAGCTGGCTCCGTTCCTTTTGTGTGAAATAGGAAATCATTCATTTACGATGCAGTGTCACTGATTTGGAATTTAAAACAACCTTACATCTGTACGTCAGCATCAATAAAGTCAGCACCGTAGGTGACTATTCAGATGGACATCACTCTAGGGGAGAGACTCAATCACAAAGAATACATCTAAAACAGTGAATGGCCACCTACCTGAATGGAAATGAACTGCTGGAATATGGGATACAGGCAGAGGGAGGGAGCTATCTTTCCCTTTGATCTACCCTTGCAGGATCTGTGCAGACCTAGTCAGGCCAGCATCTTTTCGAGGTAAAAACAATGACTGCAGATGCTTGAAACCAGATTCTGGATTAGTGGTGCTGGAAGAGCACTGCAGTTCAGGCAGCATCCAAGTAGCTTCGAAATCGATATTTCGGGCAAAAGCCCTTCATCTTATGCCGATCTTGAACTGAGTGGCTAGTTCCACAGGACAGAAAAGAATAAAATACAATGCTGTGGGTTTGCAGTCAGACAGAAACCTTACCAGGGAAGGATGACCAACTGCCTTCTGTTATGGTCATGAGGCAAGCCGATAACAACAGATTATAATTCTGTGGCTCTAGATTATGAACCAATGATCTGACCACCATACACTGTCATCCCATCTTTCAGATTCTGTGCAGAGAACAAGTTAAGCATCTCAAGTGCAATTGATTTGCAATGGGCACGTGGTAGAAGGGACGTTAAACAGCTGTATCCGGAATTAACAAAGGCACAAACGAAGGTTTATTCAGGAATTGCATGAGGCTGAGGAGGACACTGGATGTCACAATGGTGGTACTGGAAAGGATTGGTGAGAGGGGAAGATATGGAGATGTAAACTGGGCAGGAGAAAATGAATCAAGGAGGTTGAGAACAGTCTGTTTCATCCTCGCATATTGGTGAACAACTGGTATTGAGTAATTTGCTCGTTATAATTTCTAAGGAATGGAATCTTTGATTGAAAATGAAAACGTTGACTTGCGCCTTTCCAAAATGTACATATAATTAGCATCAATTCAGTTCAGACCGTTTCACTAGACAGCTCGAGTGAGTTACCTGTAGCACCAACTATCGCAAGGATAGGATAGTAACCAGCTTGAATAACCATCAGTACATCTTCAATCCGCGATACTAATGATATCCAAGGCTGGGAAAGTCATTAAAGACCATAGGACAAACTCCTGTCCATTGTTGGAATATTCCAGTCTACTGCTATCAGTTTCTGATCTCTCCTCACCCTCTGTCTGAAGCTGCGGATCCCTGTTACTGGTGTAAGTGATGCTCCTGATCATGCGTTGGGTTAAAAAACTGAAAGTATTACCTTATTGATAGAAGAGAGAACTTTTATCGTGACGCATAGGATCCACGGAGACTGACATAATCACAATCGCTGAATAAACAGCTCAGTTAATCCCTTTCAATTCAACACTATTTCATTAAAATTCAAAATAACTTTTAACATTCATGCATTCTGGGTGTGATATGTGAGTATGACTGAAGGAAGGAATGTTAAAGATGGAAGATTGATTGTGTGTAATCATTCAGTCTGCCTTGGATATGGAAATGATGCCAGAGGTTTAACAGACCATGAACATGCTTCTCTGCTCATACATGGAGAAACAAATCCTGTAACTACAGATCAGTCATTGCAATATCAGTAACACGTTGAGAGAACATCTTTCATCCATGATCTGATGGCAATATGTGCCTGAGACAATGTGGTTTTATAACAAACAAACGGCATGGATATGTTAACGGGGAATTGTACGTGACAAACACAATTCAGATTGTTATTCCAGAATCAGAGAGGGCAGGTGTGGGTCATGTTGTTGATGTTGTCGATGATAAAGAACTGTGAAGAAGTATCATTTACTGGACTTCATTTACATTGTGATTATGACATTGGGGAAAATAGAGAAGATGGCGAGGACTCGGGGACATGACTCTTCAGTCTGGGCGGAGGGACAGTGATTTTCCCCAATCACTAGCATTGGTACGTTACTCTTTATAACTCATATGAAGAACATTTCAAGGGTACATCTACAATGAGGAATTAGCAGAGACAATATTAATGAAATGCATTTATGCAATACAAAATACAGGGAAAAGTGATTTTCAGTACAGATGGAAATATGCAAACCACAAAGAGATACGGTTGTTAAAATGCACTCCTGATAAGGAGCTATATAAATTGAAATGTGAATTACAAAACTATGGAAGTGGTGTGTGATATTTATCAATCATTATTTGATCCACAGCTGAGATCCTGATTTCCCCTCTGTCAGTGTAATAGAAAAGAAACAAACTTAACATTTTCTGTGAAACCTGAAAGAGAATGCTATGGTAATTCTAAAACTTTTCTGAACGTTGCAAACACTTTGTTGAATTCTGCAGTCGAAGAGACAGCTTGTCTTTGCTGAACTTTGTATACATTCAACCTGGCCTGGCGAGCAGGCGAATTCAGCAGAAAAGCTAAGGAAAACATAAAGACAGTTATGTCCACGGCAAGGGGATGAGAAATTAAGAACTTGAATATTTCCCAGCCCATGTCCTTGAGCGTGTGATAAGAAGAGCACAAAAGGAATACGTTAATTATGTTCAGGGCCCTTACACAAAGTGTGTTTGCCAAGTTTATTGGTTCCCTGCAGTGGTTAAAAATAAAGCTTTTCCTTTGCTCTTGCTCATATCTGAGTCCAGTCAGATTAATTTCCACGACAGTCAGCGATCTACCTGACTGAGATTCTCTGGACCAGTCTCGCACACAGTGGGGGTTGTTATCATTCCCTGCTGTTCCTGGCATAGTCTATTTTTTTTTAAACCGACCTTCTCCATGGTACTGATCTATTGGTCGAATGGATTTTGTTAGCGTCAGTAACCTAGCTCTGTGACATTATTGGGAATAAGTGATCTGGGATAACAGCCAGTATCAGCACGCTGCTCACAGTGTATGACACCCAGACAAAGTGTTTGCAGTCCAGAGGAATTTCTAAATAAAACTTCTTACTTCTGTCTGTCAATATCTATCCATCTCATTACAGCCTTGGTTCAAACATAGAAAAAGGAGCTGAATTCCAGCCCTTGACATCATGCGACATTCTTTCAAATGTGGCATGATGGAACCCGAGCAAAAAGGGCATTGCGGGCAAATACTCCATTATTGGTGTCATACCTGACGGATAGGAAGATGGTCATTATTGTTGGAGGTCAGTCATCTCTGCTCCAGAACATTTCTGCAGTAGTACCTCAGGATAATGTGTATGTAGTTTTGTTAGCTGAGCTGGAAGTTTCATTATCAGATGTTTCATCACCATACTAAGTAACATCTTCAGTGACTCTTCAGATAAAACCTAGATCCAAGCATCTTCAGCTGCTTCATCAATGACCTTCCATCCATCATAAGTCAGATGTGGGGATATTTCACAATGACTGCACAATGTTCAGCTCCATTCGCAAATGCTCAGATATGGAAGTAGTCCATGTCCAAATGCAACAAGAAATGGACCCTCACCAGGCTTGGGCTGATAAGTGGCAAGTAACATTCACACCACACAGATGCCAGACAATGAACATCAACATTAAGAAACAATATAACAACTTGGTAGTCAGCAGCATTATCATTACTAAATTCCCCACTGCCCATATCCTGGGAGTTATCATTGACCATACTCTCAACTGGACTCGCCACATAAATATAAGAGCAGATCAGAGTCTAGGAATACTGTGCGAGTAAATCACCTCCTGACTTACCAAAGCCTGTCGATCATCTACAAGGCACAAGTCAGGAATGAGTTGGAATTCTCCCACTTGCCTGAATGAGTGCCGCCCCAACAACACCAAGAAGCTTGACACCATCCTGGACAAAACAGTCCATTTCATTGGCATCACATCCACAAGCATTCACTCCCTCCACCACCGCTTCTCAGTAGTTGAAGTGTGTACCATCTACTAGACACACTGCAGAAATTCCCCAAAGATCCTCAGACAGCACCTTCCAATCCCACGAACACTTATGTCTAGAATGACAAGGGATGCAGACTTATGGGAATACCACCAGATACAAATTCCCTTCCAAACCAGTCAACATCCTGATGTGGAAATATATCGCATTTCCTTCACTGTTGCTGGGAAAAGAAAACCCTGGAATTCC
Organism: Chiloscyllium punctatum; assembly: GCF_047496795.1. Taxonomy (NCBI): domain Eukaryota; kingdom Metazoa; phylum Chordata; class Chondrichthyes; order Orectolobiformes; family Hemiscylliidae; genus Chiloscyllium; species Chiloscyllium punctatum. The sequence continues at coordinate 65,175,950 of NC_092754.1, forward strand.
CTCCTTAATAGCATTGCGGTTCAGCACACCGCAGGTGGACTGTACCGGTTCAAGAAGGCAGCTCAGTACCATTTTCACAAGGAGGCAACGAGGGACGGCCAAGAAATGGTGGGCCCATCCAGCAATGCCCGCATCCAAAAACAGATTTAAAAAAATAGTTCCAAGTTGAACATCTCAATGGGATAGGTTATCTGATTTGAACATGAATAGGAAATCATTGTTTCTTATATCGAACATTGTACACTTTTTGTTATTCGAAGGGTGTTCAGTGTTCGATGACTTATTGTTGCGGTGCGCTGTGATAAATTGCATCTGTTTTGCTTAATTCAACAACACTGGCGTAACAGGATCAATCCTTCGAAAATACCAGACTGAAAATGACAATAATCGGAGAGACAATGTACTCCCGCCAGATGAGACTCACAGATCGCTGTTTATATTCAACGTTTAATGGACTACGGTCCGACACTGAATCCTCCCACCCTCCATATGACAGCAGTTACTATTGAACAGAACGTGAAGTAAAATCAACATACAAATACAAGGGTTATAAGAGCAGGTCAGAGAGTTACAATTCTGCACTGACGAATAGATCCTACTACCTAAAGAGCATGAGATATATCAATAGATTTAGGCCATTCAGCCCATTCCTACACGCTGAAACTGCCATTCTTTCATTGTCTGCTTGACTCGTGGAACTATCTTCTACACACTGACTGTGTCACTCGTTACAGTGATCAACCAGTTTCTATCGGATACCTCACCTCCTATTCTTCTAAATTCCATCGAGTACACACACTGCCACCCATATGACAAATCACCTTCCCCAGGATGGATCACCTTCAACACCAGCAGATCTTTCCCTAGAGATCGTGCCCAAAACAACTCCCAATATTCCAAATGCCATCTGAACATAGCCCATTACATTCTCAGCAGTATGTCTCCTCTCTTGTATTCTAGATCCCTTGAAATGAATGCTAACACTGCATTTGCCTTTCTAACTGTCAACTGAACCTGCACATTAACCGTAAGAGAGGATGAGTGTTTCAAAATCCTTTTGTGCTTCAGATCCTTTTATGCCTCTAGTCCGCCTATCAAAGTGCATAATCACACACGATCCCATATTGTGTTCCATCAGCCACGTGTTTGCCCACAGTCCGAAACTCTCCAAGCTTTAATGCAGCCTCCCCACTTCATGAATATCACCTGCCCATCCAACCATCACTGTATCATCTCCAAACTGAGCAAAGCTGCCCTCAGGTCCTTTGTTCAGGTGGTTCATGTAAATGGCACTTCCTGACTCCCTAAGAACTGTCCCCCATTGAAAAGACACAGCACTCAAGGTAGTTGACACCATTCAGGTTAAAGCAGTGGCTTGACTGGAATTATACCTTTAAAATCTTCACTCCTGCACCACTGACACCCAGTAGGAGCACACCCTGCCCCCGTTTTGTTGTGACATTACTCCGTTATGGTGACAAAGGACTTGATGGCGCACAATCCCAATCTAATGATGTCACTCTGTCTCAACATTATCTGTGTGTTGCTCATAGCAACCAATGTCACTGTGTATTGATGATGATGGAGAGAGCTGGGGGAGGGAATGTCTATGATGAATGACTGTGTGACTGCCAGCGTGAAACCTGGCCTGACAGCCTCGGATGTACCTGTGCCTGCTATCACCACGGCAGATATGATCAGTCTTCCTGCAGGTCAAATCAAAGAAAATGACAGACCTGCAGAGTGTTCCTGGCTGAGCACTCAGATGCTGTGAGGACCAACTCCCCCTTTAATCACCAACGGTCATTTGAGTGGGAGCAGCGGCCGAGGAAAAACGAACCCGGGAGACTACAGCTAAGGTAAGACAGTTTGTTTCAAAATTACTTACCTGTAGCGGGCAGCGGAAGTGAGGTTGGAGCGCATAGCTGGGCGGGAAGGCAAGTGATTAGTATTTGAGTGGGTGTGTTCTAGACCCCAGGTCCTACTTCTGTAGGGCCTCCCTCCCACCCTCCTCCTCTAACCTAACTTTAAAGTCCACAGGTTATTGACTCAGTGTTCTTGTTTTTGGAGACAGTGTACAGTCATGGCAGCACAGGCGGTGGAATGTTCCTCCTGCAGGATGTTTGAGGTAGGGGTGACCACCGATACTCCTGCCGACTTCGTGTGCAGGAAATGCAGTCAGATCCTGATCCTCACCGAACGAGTTAGGGAACTGGAACTGGAACTGGATGAGCTGAGGATTATTCGAGAGGCTGAGAGGGTGATCGATAGAAGCTACAGGGACATAGTTACGCCAGAGAACAGAGGTAGCTGGGTAACAGTTAGAGGTGGGAAGGGGAAGAAACAGGCAGTGCAGGGTTCCCCTGTGGTCGTTCCCCTAAAATATAAGTATGCAGCTTTGGAAACTGTTGGGGGGGACAGCCTTGCAGGTGTAAGCTGCAGTGAAGGGGTCTGTGGATCTGAGATTCAGAAGGGAAAGGGGGAGAAGAAGAGAGCGCTAGTTATAGGGGACTCTCTAGTTAGAGGGACGGACAGGCGGTTCTTTGGACATGGGCGAGACTCTCGGATGGTTTGTTGCCTCCCGGGTGCTCGGGTCCGAGACGTCTCGGACCGTGTCTTCAGAATCCTTAAGGGGGAGGGTGTGCAGCCAGAAGTCGTGGTACACATTGGCACCAACGACATAGGTAGGAAGAGGGGTGGGGAGGTCATTCAAGAGCTCAAGGAGTTAGGCTGGAAGCTAAAAGCTAGGACAGACAGAGTCGTCATCTCTGGGTTGTTGCCGGTGCCACGTGACAGAGAGGCAAAGAATAGGGAGAGAGTGCAGTTGAACACGTGGCTGCAAGGATGGTGTAGGAGGGAGGGCTTCAGATATTTGGACAATTGGACTGCATTCTGGGGAAGGTGGGACCTGTATAAACAGGACGGGTTGCACCTGAACCAGAAGGGCACCAATATCCTGGGGGGTAGGTTTGCTAGCACTCTTCGGGGGGGTTTAAACTAATTTGGCAGGGGGATGGGATCCGGACTTGTAGTCCAGCAAGTAAGCTAGCTGTGTGTCAGGATGTCCAAGACTGTAGGGAGGCTGTGGAGAAGGTAGCACTGACAGGGACTACTTGCAGACACAGAGATGGGCTCAAGTGCGTATACTTCAATGCAAGGAGTATCAGAAATAAGGTGGGTGAACTTAAGGCGTGGATCGGTACCTGGGACTACGATGTTGTGGCCATCACGGAAACATGGATAGATGAGGGACAGGAATGGCTGTTGGAGGTTCCTGGTTACAGATGTTTCAGTAAGATTAGGGAGGGTGGTAAAAAAGGAGGGGGGGGTGGCATTGCTAATTAGAAATGGTATAACGGCTGCAGAAAGGAAGTTTGAGGGGGATCTGCCTCTGGAGGTAGTATGGGCTGAAGTCAGAAATAGGAAAGGTGCAGTCACCTTGTTGGGTGTTTATTATAGGCCCCCCAATAGCAGCAGAGATGTGGAGAAACAGATTGGGAAACAGATTTTGGAAAGGTGCAGAAGCCACAGGGTCGTAGTCATGGGCGACTTCAACTTCCCAAATATTGATTGGAAGCTCTTTAGATCAAGTAGATTGGATGGGGCGGTGTTTGTGCAGTGTGTCCAGGAAGCTTTTCTAACGCAGTATGTAGATTGTCCAACCAGAGGGGAGGCCATATTGGATTTGGTACTCGGTAACGAACCGGGACAAGTGGTGGGCTTGTTAGTGGGTGAACATTTTGGTGATGGCGACCACAATTCTGTGACTTTCACCTTGGTTATGGAGAGAGATAGGTGCGCACAACAAGGAAGTTTTTACAATTGGGGGAAGGGAAATTACGATGCTGTAAGACAGGATTTGAGGAGCATACGTTGGGAGCATAGGCTGTCAGGGAAGGATGTGGTGGAAATGTGGGACTTTTTCAAGGAGCAGATACGACGTGTCCTTGATATGTATGTACCGATCAGGCAGGAAAGAAATGGTCGTGTGAGGGAGCCTTGGTTGATGAGGGAGGTTGAATGTCTAGTAAAGAGGAAGAAGGAGGCTTACATAAAGTTGAGGAAACAAGGTTCAGACAGAGCAGTGGAGGGATACAGGATAGCCAGAAGGGACCTGAAGAAAGGGATTAGGAGAGCTAAGAGAGGGCATGAAAAATCCCTGGCGGATAGGATCAAGGATAACCCCAAGGCATTCTATGCGTATGTGAGAAACCTGAGAATGACGAGAACGAGGGTAGGTCCGATCAAGGACAGTGGTGGGAGACTGTGTATTGAGTCGGAAGAGATAGGAGAGGTCTTGAACAAGTACTTCTCTTCAGTATTTACGAACGAGAGGGACCGTATTGTTGAAGAGGAGAGTGTGAAACGGACTGATAAGCTAGAAGAGATACCTGTTAGGAAGGAAGATGTGTTGGACATTTTGAACAGCTTGAGGATAGACAAGTCCCCCGGGCCTGACGGGATATATCCTAGGATTATGTGGGAAGCAAGAGATGAAATTGCAGTACCGTTGGCAATGATCTTCTCGTCTTCACTGGCAACAGGGGTGGTACCAGGGACTGGAGAGTAGCGAATGTTGTGCCCCTGTTCAAAAAAGGGAATAGGGATAACCCCGGGAATTACAGGCCAGTTAGTCTTACTTCTGTGGTAGGCAAAGTAATGGAAAGGGTACTGAGGGATAGGATTTACGAGTATCTGGAACGACACTGCTTGATTAGGGACAGCCAGCACGGATTTGTGAAGGGTAGGTCTTGCCTTACAAGTCTTATTGAATTCTTCGAGGAGGTGACCAAGCATGTGGATGAGGGTAGAGCAGTGGATGTAGTGTACATGGATTTTAGTAAGGCATTTGATAAGGTTCCCCATGGTAGGCTTATGCGGAAAGTCAGGAGGCATGGGATAGAGGGAAATTTGGCCAATTGGATAGAAAACTGGCTAACCGGTCGAAGTCAGAGAGTGGTAGTAGATGGTAAATATTCAGCATGGAGTCCAGTTACAAGTGGAGTTCCGCAGGGATCAGTTCTGGGTCCTCTGCTGTTTGTAATTTTTATTAATGACTTAGATGAGGGAGTCGAAGGGTGGGTCAGTAAATTTGCAGATGATACAAAGATAGGTGGAGTTGTGGACAGTGAGGAGGACTGTTGTCGGCTGCAGAGGGACTTAGATATGATGCAGAGCTGGGCTGAGGAGTGGCAGATGGAGTTCAACCCTGCCAAGTGTGAAGTTGTCCATTTTGGAAGAACAAATAAGAATGCGGAATACAGGGTTAATGGTAGGGTTCTTGGTCAGGTGGAGGAACAGAGGGATCTTGGGGTCTATGTACATAGATCTTTGAAGGTTGCCACTCAGGTGGATAGAGTTTGTAAGAAGGCCTATGGAGTATTATCGTTCATTAGCAGAGGGATTGAATTCAAGAGTCGTGAGGTGATGTTGCAGCTGTACAGGACTTTGGTTAGGCCACATTTGGAGTACTGTGTGCAGTTCTGGTCGCCTCACTTTAGGAAAGATGTGGAAGCTTTGGAGAGGGTGCAGAGAAGATTTACCAGGATGTTGCCTGGAATGGAGAGTAGGTCGTACGAGGATAGGTTGAGAGTTCTCGGCCTTTTCTCGTTGGAACGGCGAAGGATGAGGGGTGACTTGATAGAGGTTTATAAGATGATCAGAGGAATAGATATAGTTGACAGTCAGAAACTTTTTCCCTGGGTACAACAGAGTGTTACAAGGGGACATAAATTTAAGGTGAAGGGTGGAAGGTATAGGGGAGATGTCAGGGGTGGGTTCTTTACCCAGAGAGTGGTGGGGGCATGGAATGCGCTGCCCGTGGGAGTGGTAGAGTCACATTCATTGGCGACCTTTAAGCGGCATTTGGATAGTTACATGGATGGGTGCTTAATCTAGGATAGAAGTTCGGCACAACATCGTGGGCCGAAGGGCCTGTTCTGTGCTGTATTGTTCTATGTTCTACGTTATATGTTCTAACTGGCAGAGGTATTTAAAAACAACTTCAACTTTTCCCTCCTGAAGCCGAAATCCCAACCCACTTCAAGAAGACCACCATCATCCTTGTAAGTGAGAAATCACATGCAACGTTCCTTAATGACTACCGGCCAGTAGCTCTGACCTCAATAAACATGAAGTATTTTGAGAGGCTGGTTATGGCCCTCACCACCTTCAGTCTTCCAGCCTGACCTGCTGTCCTATAATGTGCCGATTGATGTAACGGGTCCACAACAGATGCCATATACCTGCCCTGCCCTCATCCATGGAACATCTGGAAACAAGGATGCCTACACCAGACTCCCGGTCATTGACTACAGCTCCACCTTCAACATCATTATCCCCTCCAGACTTATCTCAATACTCTGTGACCTTGATCATGGCTCCACCCTCTTCAACTGGATAATCTGGTTTCTTACACACAGAGCACAATATATGAAGATCGGTATCTGCACATTCTCCACAATAAAACTCAACACTGGAACTCCTGGAGAATGTGTTCTCAGCCCCCTAATGTACTCTCCGTGCACCCACAGCAGTGTCCTCAGCCCCCTACTGTACTCCCTGTAGATCCACAGCTGTGCCCTCAGCCCCCTACTGTACTCCTTGTACACACATGGCTGTGCCCTCAGCCTCCTACTGTACTCCTTGTACACCCACGGCTGTGCCCTCAGCCTCCTACTGTAGTCCCTACACTCCCATTGCTGTGTCCTCATCCCCATACTCTACTCCCTCTCCTTCCATATCGCTGCCTTCACCCCTTACTGTATGCCCTGTACACACACGGCTGTGTTGTCAAATTCCAAACAACGCCAGATACAAGTTCACTGATGACATCACCAAATCAGGACGGATATCAAACAACGATGAGTCAGAATACAGAAAGGAGATTGAGGGCCTAGTGGCATGGTGTAAGGATAATAACCTCTCTCTCCAATTTGGCAATGGTCAGGAACTGATCATTGTGTTCAGAAAGAAAGGAGAGGAACACGCCGTCATCTACATCAATGGTTGAGGCAGTGCAGAGCATCAACTCCCTTGGGGTGACGATAACTGACAATCTTCCCTCGTCTTCTTGCATAGGTGTGACAGTCAAGAAGGTTCAATAGCGCCTCTTCTTCCTCAAGATGCTCAGGAAATTCAGCATGTACTACTTCGACAGATACACAATTGAGAGCATACTATCTGTGTGCATCACGGCTTCATACAGCAACTCTCTGCCCAGGACCCGCAAGAAACTACAGAAGGTTGGGTGCACAGCCAATCTCCCAACGATTGACTCTATTTACATGGCTCGTTGCCGCAGAAAGGCTGCCAACATCTAGAACAAAGGACATAGAACATAGAACAGTGCAGCACAGAACAGGCCCTTCAGCCCAAGATGTTGTGCCGACCATTGATCCTCATGTATGGACCCTCAACTATCTGTGACCATATGCATGTCCAGCAGTCAATTAAGTGTCTCCAATGACCTTGCTTCCACAACTGCTGCTGGCAACGCATTCCATGCTCTCACAACTCTCTGTGGAAAGAACCCGCCTCTGACATCCCTTCTATAGTTTCCTCCTATCAGCTGAAAACTATGACCTCTCGTGGTAGCCATCTCTGCCCTGGAAAATAGTCTCTGGTTATCGGCTCTATCTATGCTTCTCATTACCTTGTATAAACAGTTAGGTCCCATCTCATCCTCCTTTTCTCCAATGCTAAAATTCCGATTTCAGTCAACCTCTATTCATAAGATAAGCCCTCCAGTCCAGGCAGCATCCTGTTAAACCTCCTCTGAACCCTCTCCAAAGCACCAACAACTTTCCTATAATAGGGCGAACGGAACTGGACACAGTATTCCAAGTGCGGTCTAAGCAAATTTTTATAGAGCTGCAACAAGATCTCAGGACTCTTAAAATCAATCCCCCTATTAATGAAAGCCAAAACACCATATGCTTTCCAAACAACCCTGTCCACTTCGGTGGCCATGTTAAGGGTTCTATGTACCTGCACACCAAGATCCCTCTGTTCCTCCACACTGCCACGAATCCTATCCTTAATCCTGTACTCAGTTTTCAAATTCGACCTTCCAAAATGCATCACCTCTCATTTGTCCAGGTTGAACTCCATCTGTCACCTCTCAGTCCATCTCTGCATCCTGTCAATGTCCAGCTGCAGCCTAGAACAGCCCTCTATGCTGTCAAGGACACGTCCAACCTTTGTGTAATCTTCAAACTTGCTGACCCATCCTTCAATCACCTCACCCAAGACATTAATTAAAATTACAAACAGGAGAGGCCCAAGGAGAAAGCCCTGTGGAACGCCAATCACCACAGACTTCCAGGCAGAATATTTCCCTTCTAGTACCACTCACTGTCTTCTGTTGGCCAGCCAATTCTGTATCCAGACAGCTAAGTTCCCCTGTATCCCATTCCTCCGGACCTTCTCAATAAGCCTACCATGGGGAACCTTATCAAATGCCTTGCTGAAGTCGATATACACCACATCCACAGCTCGACCGTCATCAACGTTTCTAGTCACACCCTCAATGAACTCGATAAGTTTTGTGAGGCATGACCTGCCCCTCACAAAGCTGTGTTGACTGCATTTAATCAAGCCATGCTCTTCCAGATGGTCATAAAACCTATCACTCAGAATCCTTTCTAACACTTTGCAGACGACAGACATGAGACTTACTGGTCTGTAATTGCCGGGGTAATCCCTATTTCCTTTCTTGAAGAGAGGAATTACATTTGCCTCCCTCAAGTCCTCAGGTACGACTCCGGTCGAGAGTGAGGATGCAAAGATCTTCGCAAGTGGTGAAGCAATTGCATTTCTCATTTCCCAAAGCAGCCGAGGACAAATATGGTCCGGGCCTGGCGACCTTTCAATCTTAATGGTTGACAACATTTCCAGCACATCAGCTTCCTCTATCTCTATCCATTCCAGCATGCACATCTGCTCTTAAAAGTTTTCATTCACTACAAAGTTCGTTTCTTTCGTAAAGACAGAAGCAAAAAACACATTTAGGGCTTCCACTACTCCTCAGACTCCACACAGAAGTTCCCTATGCTATCCCTGATCGGCGCTACTCTTTCTTTGACCATTCTCTTATTCCTCACGTAAATGTAAAATACCTTTGTATTCTCCATAATCCGTTCTGCCAAGCCTTTCTCGTGACCCCTCCTGCCTCTCCTAAGACCATTTTTGAGCTCCTTCCTCGCCTGCCTGTAATCCTCTAGAGCTGAGCTTGACCCTTGCTTCCTCCACCTTATGTAAGCTACCTTCTTCGTTTTGGCGAGAAGCTCCACTGCTATCGCAGATTACTGAGGGAAGGGAGACAGGAAATAGCTGGGACATTAATGGGTATCTTTGTAGCATCCTTGAACACAACTGAGGTCCCAGAGGACTGGTAAGTTGTTGTTTCAGAAGGATAGCGTGAATAATTCAGTTAATTATAGACCAGTGAGCCTGTCATCAGGGGTAGGGGAGCTGCTAGAGAAGATAATGAGGGATATGGTCTTTTCTCATTTGGATGAAGATGGTCTTATCAGTGATAAGCAAGATGGTTATTTGCAGGGAAGGTCATGTCTTACCAACTTAATAGAATTCTATGAGGAAGTGAAAAAGTTGCTTGATGAGGGAGGGACTGTAGATGTCATATACATGGACTTCAGGAAGGCGTTTGGTAAGTTTTTCCATGGTCAGGTTATGGACAAAGTGAAGTCACATGGTGTCAGGGGTGTGCTATCTACATGGATAAAGAACTGGCTGGGCAACAGGGTACAGAGCGTAGTAGAGGAAGGCCATTTCTCAAAATGGAGAACTGTGACCAGTGGTGCTCCATTTAAGATGTTTCCAGAACGATACATGAATGGGCAGGGAGCAAAGGGATACAGATCCTTAGAAAATAGGCGATGATTTTGATAGAGGATCTGGATCAGCGCAGGATTTGACCGACGAATGGCCTGTTGTACTGGAATTTCCTTAGTTCTAACATTACCAAAGACCCATCACATGCCTGTAAAGATCATCCACAACCTCTTCCATCAGGCTAAAAGATACAGAAGCTTGAAAACACCGATCAACTTGTTCAGTAACGGCTTCTTCCAGGCTGTTATTAGACTGATAAATAGACTCTCTAATCTCAGAAAATGCTGATCTTGTTCATGTTGATCTCACCTAGCGCATGTTCTGTGCACCGTAACTTATATGCCTCTCAGACATGTTTTTAAGCCATCGTTCTGTCCATCCTTGCTTACTATGATCTGCCTGGACATCTTGGTACAGGTAAAAATAAATCCTCACCTTTCCCCCCCCCCCCCCCCCACAGCTCCCTCTAGTGCTCACTCCCAGCTCTCTCCGGTCCTCACCCCCAGCTTCTCCCATACACCCCAGCTCCCTGTGACCCCATCCCCAGCTCCCCATGTCCTTTGTCTCTTCCTGTGTCTCTCTTCCTGTCTGTTTCCCTGTGTTTTCCTTTTCCCTGCCTTCTGTTTCTTTCCATGAACTTATTATCTTCCCCGCTCCTTGTCCATGTGACTGTTTGTTTCCTTGTTTTGTTTCCTTTCTCTCTTCGAGTGCCTCTCCATCTGTTTCCCTCGCTGTGTTCTCTCTCTCCTTCCCTTCGTATCTGTCTCTTTCTCCCTCATTGTGATGGTGATGTCTTCTCTATTCGTTTGAAGCCGGTGATGGCTCATTGGTTCGATGTTGGCAATACAACTAACTCAACTGGGTTTTGGTATCGAAGACATAATTTAAAATTATCGGTTAAATTTCAAACGTTGTCAAAACTGCACCAGAACATGGGTATCCATTTAATAGCCAATTGTTACATCTAAATATTTTAGAACAACCTGTCTCCCAATGTTCCATACACTGTCAACTGAAGACATTCTAGGTACGTGCATAATGGTCTGACATGGTAACTGCTCTGCCCAGGACCATAAGAAACTACAGACGGTTGTGTGCACAGCCCGTGTGTTCACGGAAGACCACCTTCCATCATTTATACTTGTCATTGTCCCAGAAAGGCTGGCAACATCAAAGATCTCTCCCAAACCGGTAATGATCTCCTACAACCTCTTCCAACAGGGAGGAGAGACAGAGGTTTGAAAACATGGACCAGCATGCTCAATAACACTTCCATCCTTACTATATTTAGACTGACGAATTGACATCTCTAACTTTTCAAATAATATTAATCTTGCTAATGTCGATTTAGCTTTGCTCACCTTTTGTGAATCTGTAACCATGTATGCCTCACTGTGTGTAAGTACCCCACGCTCTCTGTTTTCTTGTTTACAATCATGTGCCTGCACTACTCGCAAAACAAATCGTTACATTGTAGATTTGCATAAAATAAATCAAATCAAATCAGATCAATCACATGGACCGCATTGGCTCAAGGTCTTCTCAAGGGCAACTGTGAAACTGAATTAATGCTGGCCGGATGAGAGATACCCACATCCCGTTAACAAATATAAGAAGATGACCACACTCAGGGAATACTGACAGGAGGAATCAAATCGCTTAATACATGATCTTAGACAAACACAGGTTTCCCTTGCTATCTGAACGAAACCGTCCGCTAGCTGATATGGTGTAAAGTGCAGTAGCACTAATTTACATGGGAAAAGCTTCGCTTTCTTCGTAAAAGTGAAAATCCTCTTCAGATTTCTTTTGGTTAGCGAAACAAGGCCCTAACGTAGGTCATTCGGGAAGAGAACTGGCGAAAAGCGAACTTTTGAAAAGCGGGGAATACCTGTATATACATGGGCATGATATTCAGGAAGATGGGAATGGCGAAAAATAAATGAGGTGAATCTCACATTTTATTTCCAGCCCAGCTAATCATCATTCTTTTTGTTTCCTCTTTTTCTTCTATATCCCTTTTTCTCTATTGATTCCTCCTTCTCTTCAAAGCAGACTTCCCTGTCAACGGTATTAATCACACTCTTTTCCAGCTGCTTTCAGTTCAGGAAAGTTCCCCAGCACTTTCTTTTTTTGCATTGCCTTGTATAATTTCAGATTTTCAGCATCCTCCTTTATTGATTTCACCTTAAATTTTGTTATTTCGTGGGATGTTGGCATCTCGGCCAAGGCCAGCATTTGGTTACCATCACTAATTGCCCTGACTCTGAGGCCATTCCACAAGCCAATATAAAGTAAAGCACATTGTCATGGGGCTCAAGTCACACTTAACCCAGACCGGGTAATAGAATGAGTTTTCTTTACCGAAGGTGATCAGTGAAACAGGAAGGCTTTCAGATAAAATATTGCTTTTATGGTTGTCTTTGTGAAATTTAATTTTATTCAAATTCTTATCAGTTTTATTGAAGTTCTGTCATCATTTGTGGTGGAATTGAAACAAATTACTTGAAAGAATATCTTTTGTTTAATAAGCGTTGATTCTGAATTACATTCAGTGACATTCCTAATCATGAAGTAACGTCCGAGACAAGAACATTTTTATGATTGAAATATTTATCATAGGAAAAGTGGTCAGATGAGAGTTTGAAACATTAAGTCTGATTTTACAAACGTGTAGACAATGGATTGTTCAGCAACAGCACTGACGCAGAGATGAAGATTGGAAATATTATGACCTGGGAGTATACAGAGTTCATGACAGAGAGAACACGAGACATAAATCAGTTCAGGACAAAAAGGGATCTCGAGTTTGTGCACAGTTTTGTTCTCAGATGTTTGTGAGGGAGTGGTCTGCAATTCATGGGTAATGAGTGGAGACTGCAATTGAAACTGAAGACAAGAGTTTCTTTCTCTGACAAATATAGATAACAGAAATTGCACCGGAGTTCAAACTTGTTTATGCGATTAATGAATGGACGGAGGTAGAGAACACCAACAATAGTGATAATAGGTTAGTAGCACACCCTCCACCCCGCCCAGAATAATCATCCGATATGGTAGGAATTCCCAGCAGGGGGAAATCTTGAAAAGACTCAAGGGAAACCTCCTCTCCATTGTTGTAATGTTCCAGTCCGCTAGTCTCAGATTCAGATCTGTCCTCTCTCTGTCTACGCAGCTGTTGATCTCTGCTACTGTTGGAATTGATGCATCTGCTCCTACACTGGGATAGCGCACTGAATGAAGCCCTTCACCAATAGGAGAGGGAAACCCTCCAGTGACACAGTTACATTGCATGGAGACTGACATTAATCATAGTCACTGAGCAACCAGTACCAGCTTTCAATACAGTACATTCAGTTCACAATATAACTGGCCTGGACTACATGTTGACATTGCTGGCGATTGGTCAAATCTCCCATTTCCAATTACTCCAGTGAAGTCAGTTTTAAGGGAGAATGATTGATGTTAACTTTTCATAGGCTAGATGATTCTGCTCTGTTTTCCTTTTACTATGCTGTAACCATCTCTCCCCAAATCCCTCCACCCCCAAAAGAAACACAACCAGGATATTCTTACTGTGCTGATCTTTCCACCACGGGAACAAATGCCAGCCAACACACTATCACTGGGCACAGTTGCCCTGAACATATACAGGAAGTGTGGACTTCTCTGAATGTTCCTCTCACTGTTGGAATAAGGCAACTTTAGAACTTCCATAGAGAATATGTTTCAGTAATTTATTTATACAAATTGACAAACTTCTAAATGCAGTTTTATGTGCAGTAAAACCGTATTTTTTCCGCATTTTGGCCACAGTTCAAAACTAAGAATGGTAAGTACAATGAACCTATTTTGTTCGAATGAACGTGACATTGGCTGGGAGATGGGACAGAATGAGGATAGTGGCTGTGGAGACTGCATGGGGAGTACAATGATATTCCCACTCTTTCTGACAGACAGAATTAAATCTCATGCACAACAAGGAAGCAGCCAACATTTGGGAGATGCAATGCTGAATGACAATGTGAATTAAACAGGATAATTTTAAATATGATAAAGTGAACTATATTTTATATAGAGACCATTTAATTATTGGGAATACAGATTGAGTAGGATCACTGGACCAGAACATTAACTTTGATTTCTCTTCACAGATACTGCCAGACCTGCTGAGCTTGCCCTCTAAGTTCTGGGTGGTTTTTTTTTTGAGTTTGATCATATTGTTCATATCTGGCAGGATACTTAAAATTAAAAGCAGACACTAATAACAAAATGTGGAGGGCTATGGGACAGTACAGCAGACTAAAGTAGAGATATAGTCGTTCCAAGCTGCAAGAGAAAATGGGCTGAGTTGCCCACACTTTTGCTGTAAATAATTCTGTGTAATCAAAGCCTTTGGAGAGGGGGTAGACAAGCGAGTTCAACGAAGGACACCATCAATAATGTATTCCTGATATCTCATGATATCCCATTGTTCATATATAACCAAATTCAGCATGTAACCCTATCAAGAAACATGAAATATAGTGATACGGAAGCATGAAACACAAATAAAAATGATGGAGAAGCGCAACAGATGAGGAAGTAACTGCAGAGAGAAACAGAGTTAACATATCGAATATGATGCGAAACTGTTCTGAAAAAGTCATATTGGAATCAAAAGTTAATTCTGTGTATCTCTGCTCAGAGAGTGCCAGACCTGCTGAGTTTCACTCTATCGATTTTTTCATTCTGAACTGTGACATATTGACTGATCTGAACGAGATAAGCAAAGCTGCTATCTCAGTTGAATCTCGAGTAATATGTAAGCAAAAGAGAAAGTGCTGGAAAATCTCAGCAGGTCTGGCAGCATCTGTAAGGAGAGAAGAGACCCGACGTTTTCAGTCTAACCGCCTCTGTGCAAAGCAACCAGAATTAAAGTTTCTAGTTCAGTGGCCCTTCCTCAGAACGGATGGTAGCCCTGAAAATGTTGATTTATATACAGAAGACGCTGAATAGCTGTTAATGGAGATTGTTAGTAGCTAACAATAGGGGATGAGTAATGGAAGGCTAAGTGAGTACTAGGCCTGGTTGTATGGGTAGGAAGCCTTGGGGAGTTCAGTCCCTAAAATTTTTGAATTTTTTTTGAGTCTGAATGGCTACAGGTTCCGCCCACGGAAAATGAGGTGTTGTTCTTCCAGCTTGCGTTGAGATGTCCTGAAACAAGCCTGACGCAGAGATATTGGCCAAGGAACAGGATGGGGTATTAAACTGGCAGGCAAATGGATAATCGGACTCTTTTGCATAGGTACAGCTTGGATATACTGTGAAGTGTTCACCCAGTCTACCTTTAGTTTCCCCAATGTAGAGCAGACCACAATGTGAGCAGCGAATGTAGTGGACCGGATTGTGGGAAATGTTGATGGAATGCTGCTTCACTTGGGAGGCATGTTTGGCCCTTGGATAGTGAGGAGAGATGTGGTAAATGGGGGGGTGTAATACCTCCGGCAGGAGAAAGTGTAGCAGACCCGTGGAGGGGGGTGGGAGATGTGGGGGGAGGTGTGGGCAGTGAATAATGAGCGGACCAGGGTGTTCTGGAGGAAATGGTCACTTCAGAAGGCGGTAAAAGGGAGAGAAGGCCAATATGTGTCTGGTGGTGGCATCTCGCTGGATGTGGGGAAATGCAGACTGAGACCTTATGCATGTGAATGCTGGTGGGATGGTAGGTAACGACAGGGAGAACTCTAACGCTGTTGCAGGAGGGAGGAGAGAGGGTGAGGGTAGAATTGCAGGAGGTGGGTCAGAACTGGTTAAAAGCCCTGTCGACAAAAGTGCTGGGGAATTCTCGGTTGAGGAAGAAGGTGAACATTTCAGAGGAAACATTTTTGAAGTTGACATCATCAGAAGCAATGCGGTTGAGACGGAGGAACTGGGAGAATGGAATGCAGTCTTTGCAGGAAACAGGGTGTGAGGGTGCATACTCCAGGTAGCTGTGAGAGTCGGTGGGTTAATACGGGATAACAGTGACCCGCCTATCCCCAGAAATAGAAGCAGAGATGTCAAGGAAAGAAAGGGAGGAGTCAGAGATAGACCAGGTGAAAGTGTGGGAGGAGTGCAAATTGGAAACGATGAACTTTTCCAATTCTGGACAAGAGACAGGAGGAGCAGCTATGATATCATCTATGTATCGGATAAACAGTTGTGGATGGGGGCTGGAAAGAACTGGAACAAGGAATGGTCTACGTACCCCATGAAGGAACAGGTATAACTTGGGCTCAGATGTGTATCCATGCACCCCCTCTGTATGGCAGGAGCAGGCTGAAGCAATGGGTCTGCCCAGACAGTTCTGTTTGTGGATTGTCAGGAGGAGATAAAAGCGAGCTCTGCTATCAGAGGACCATCAGCTTCGGGACTGTTAGGAGGGGGCGAGTGGGTGGAAACCTCCAGATGAAATGTTGTCAGATTTAGTTAATACAATGGCCTGATGTGCCATGGCAGGGTTATGGAACAGCAGGTGATATGTGGAGGTATCTGAGAGCTGGCACTCAGCCTCTGAAATGGAGAGATGAGTCCACCAGACTACAGCAGCACCACCCTTCTAGGAACAGGCTGAATAACGCAGTCTGGGTTGGATCGAAGCATACAGCATACAGTCGGTTCAGAGAGTGATAGGTGTGATAGGGTTACGGGGATGCAGAGAAATTAAAACAACCAGTGTCACATTGAAAATTCTCAAAGAACAGATTGAGTCCAAGTAAACGCCAGAGTAATGGATCTATGTGGAGGGAGAGTGTTGGAGCTGGAGGGAGGGTCTTTGGGATTGGGAATTGACTCTTGCCCAAAGAAATGGACACTGAGGAGAAGACGGTGGAAGACGAGTTCTACATTATGTCTTTCCTGAAATTCATTAAAGTGGGGGCACAGAGGGCTAAAGCTGAGATCTTCGCTGAGTACAGAACATTCAGCATTAGAGCGTGGAAGTTTCAGGAGGGCTGGTAAATACACGTCAGGAGGTGGGCTGGGGGGAGGGGATGGACTCAGAGCGCAGGGCGTGGGTGGGGTGGCAGGTGCCAGAGGCTCATAGGCATCTCTAAGTTGTGGGCCTCGTATATCTGGTGAGCACGGCGAATGAGCTGGAGAATGAAGTAGAATTGGGGAATGGTGCAGCCTTGAGCCAATGTGATGAGATGCTATTGGACAGAGAAAATGTTGGTCTCAGTGGCACTGACATCGCATGATCAGTCCTCAGAGTAACTGATTGAAAATATTCAGAACCGTTATCTTATTGTGATGCTCTGATTTAACTAGGGTGACACTCAACCAGCAAGGTCTTACTGATCTGAGACTTTAGACCATCCCGTGAAAACAAACGATGTTATTAATAAGACAAATCCATCCATGGTTTTGGAAGGTACTAGCAAAGGCAGAGTTTATATGTCATTCCCAATAGCTCTAGGGAAGTTGTCATTGTTCATTGAGGTAATTACCAGCACAGAATTTCATCTGATTTCCGTTAACCACAGTTTGCTGATGGTTAATGATGCTACATGAGTCAAATATTACTTCGATACAAGGGAAGTTACTCTGATCTCACCTCTAATGACATTGGAAAATCAGCTAAAATGGTAAAGAGCAAAATTATAGAACATGGCTTATTTGAACAATGTGGTCACTGTCCTCACAACGTTTAAGGAAAAACTGATGGATGGTCGTCTGATTCTGAGGAGAGGTTTGTCTTATTTGTGATGAGGCTGTTTGTTTAAGCGTTGTGACACAGAGACAGAAAAAAAAGTACCACTGTCTATGGGGAACAAAACCACCCTGTTCATGGTGCATTGGACATTGACACACACACACTATTGTCTGTTCCAATTGGACATTGATCATCTCAATGTCATCATTCACTGATGACCAATAGAAGCACAGAAGCCAGCAGTTCTCATCATCCCAGTTGGAAAGCAAACAGGGAAAGGAATGGCCAGTGTAAGTGGGAGTAACTAGAGAACTGGTGTAACTTACAGTGGGAGTGGGAGAAGAAATATGTGAAGAGGTATCAGCAGTGGAAGAGTATGCAGCAGCAGAAAGAGTGATGCAAGGGAAGTAGGAGTGTAAAAAAAGAGTAGGAAGGCTGAGCAAGAATGGCTAATGAAGTTTTAGTGACTGGGAAAAGCTTGCTTTAGCAAAAGTGAGGTTGGGTGAAAAACATCACAGTTCAGGAAAATTGTGATCTGGTTCCATTGAAAATTAAGTTTTGATGCACTTCATTTTCCAGCACTTGATTCTTGTTCAGATTGCACATTCACTCCGTATTTCTGTATCTCCATCAATTGCAGATGACATGTTTTTTCTCCCTGGTATGGTGTCCCAACTTTTTTGAATTTTTTAACAGTATGTATTTGCTTCGAATTCAATGTAGACATGAGAATATGATTTGATCTCCTGCAGTTTGTCCATAACGTAGAATTTAATTGAGTATTTATCCTCATCACATTTAATGATTCAAGCAATGAGTCAGTGTCCATCCTGCAGATGAAAAAATTCTTCAGTTCTGACAATTGTTACGAAAAACAGTGCCACACAAAAGTTTCCCAATGCAATGTGCCAAACCCTAGTTCATCCTAAATTAGGTACACGCTTTATGAATAAGACATGCTGAGTGGTAGAGTCTAAAAGGTGAATTCAACTCTGTGTCGAAAATGCTATTTGCAGCTCCCTCCTAATAGGTGTTAACTACATCACACTGTAAATTCACCAAAATAACAAAAGCAAGAGACTTGAATTCTTAATTCCTCTTCTGTGAATAACATCAGGAGAACAGGAAGGAAATCAAGGATTGTTTGTGATATTCATAAATGATGATGGTGAGAATGTGAAAGATGGATGGCAGTGGAATGATAACTAATGGTGGGGATGACACAAAGATTAAATGGCTGGTTCACAGTGAGGAGAAAATGGTTAGCCTAAGGACGATATTAACAGATGATTGGTATATGAATGGCCGATGAAGTTTAACACTGATAAATGTGAGATAATGCACATCTGAACTAACAAGACAAGTGAGTACTCAAACTGTGAAGTGTGAGGGCTAAATTTGCTCCTTTATTCATTGCAGCAGAGAAGGTTGAGGAGGGAACATGGTACAGGTGTACAAAAGCATAAGGGGAATGGAGATGATGAACAGACGGCAGCTGTTTACCTTACTCGAAGGGTCAAAAACAAAGGGATACATACTTAAAGTGAAAGGCAGGGGATTGACAGAGGATTTATGAGTCAGTTTTGAACTGAGAGTGTGGCAGAGACATAGAATATAAAATTCCTACAGTGTGCAGATAGGTTCGTTGGCCCAACAAATCCACACTGACCCTCCAAAGAATAACCCACGCAAAAACGTTCCTCCGATATTTACCCCTGACTAATGCACCTAACTACACATCCCTGAACACTGTGGGGAATTAAGCATGGCCAATTCACATAACCTGCACACCTTTGGATTGTGGGAGGAAACCGGAGTACCTAGCGGAAACCATGCAGACACGGGGAGAATGTGAAAAATCCATACAGGCAGTCACCCAAGGCTGGAATCAATCCTGGGTCCCCGTGCACTAAGGCAAGAGTTCTAACCACTGAGCCATCGTTCTGCCCCTAGTGACATGTGTCTGGAATGCAATCTCTCGGCGGGTGGTTGAGCAAATAATCTCACAAACTTTTAAAAAAGCCTTTGGATATGCAATTGGTGGTGCAGGCTCACATTTTCATTCAATGATTCTATATGGTGGCAGCCATGAACACTGATATATTCTGAAGCAATAGCTAATGGCAATTCCTGGTTTGTTCCATTGACTGTGTCAGTAAGTGAGCCTCCAGTGAAGTGCTAGTGTTATCTCCCACTTTCTATTGAAGTGTTTCAGTTTCCTTGCATTGGTAATGCAATTTTCTGTGTCGATGATGTCATTTCCGGCCCTTTTTCTCAGAGGGTGGTCGATGGAGTCAAAATTGATGTGTTTGTTGATGGAGTTCCGGTTAGAATGCATACTTCTAGAAATTTTGGTGCTTTTCTCTGTTTGGCCTGTCTTAGAATGGATATGCAGACCTAGTCAAAGTGGCGTACTTTCTCATCGGTACGCAATAAATTAGTGTTGGGGTCATGTAGTTTGTGGTTAATTGATGTTCATATATCCTGGTGACTAGCTGTCTGCTTGTTTTTCCGTTGTAGTGTTTGTTACAGTTCTTGCAAGGTTTATTGTTCCTGGAGCAGAACTGAGAAAGATATGAAGGTGCTCAAAAGTATGAATAAACTGTCAAGTGAAAAATAATGTTCTATTATTTGGCATTCTGGCATCAAAGAATTCTAATTTCAAGGTTGTCAGTGCTAGGAGTGAAATAAGGAAAATTGTCTTTATTTAGAGAATTGTTACGAATTGGAATTGACTGGCTGGGAAAGTTGTGAATGAAGATTCAAAGGAGAATTGGATATATATTTGGAAATTATGAAATTAACGGGCAACAGAAAGAGTGCTGGCAAATGGGAGGTGCTTGGGGACGTGTTTGGAGCTGATTCATACATAATAGCCAATGGCTTCCTCCTGTACTTTAAAGTTTTTTACTCTATCATTTGTCAGCTGTGAATAAAAGTCAGTATCCAATTATTTCACAGTGTAAATGCTCGCAAATATCTGATTATTTGGTGCAGCATAAGCATTTAAAATGCAAGTATTGAAAGGTCAGCTTCAATATGAAGTCTAATTATTACTCAGAACATGAATACTTTACGTGTTTTAGTCCAATTACTAAAACAAATATATCATTGCTTTGGCACAAAACCCTTTGGAAAGCTCTGACATTTCACTGACACGATATTATGTTCGTTGTTTTTTTCAACTCTTCACATTTCATATTAAATATCATTCATTCTAAAAATTGGAAGTTTTCAAGTTATTGTTCACTGAAATTTGATAACACAAATAATTTATTTAGTTTAATATTCACAGTGCATGTTGAATTATTGCCATTTTAATATTGCTGGTAAATAGCTGAAGATCGTACATTTCAGTAAGAAATTAAACTGATTGGTATATATAAATGTATAAGAACGCTAATTATATTTGTATGTTCAATCTTCTGCTAACTCTGAATATGCAATCACTCAGAAGCCAACCACTTTAAAACTTTTGGAGTGGCAAAACATTGCTTTGAATCCTGACATTGAATATCTAATTCTGATAACGACAAGATTTATGTTCTTTCTTCGCTAAAATAAAATGTACATGCTTTATTTCTGAGTTAGAAAATCTTGACAGGAGTTTATGTTTTAGTTCCATAAATATAGAATCAACAGAATTGATTTAAGAGATTATCGTTCAGATGAATGGTTATCGTTCACATCTTATTGTTGCCCAATTCATGAAATAGAGCAAACATCTGATTATTGTTCGGTTCAGTAAAGTCAACACCTTGCAATGAACTACGCTGAAAATTGCTTCCAATTTATCTGAAATCATGTACAGTGTTATTGGACTTCACAGCTGCCTGTGATACAGAGAGACTCAGTGGCCTGTTCCACAATTTGTGCATTGAGCTTCTAACCTGGTTCAGGGCAGTCAGTCAAACATTACTTCAAAATAAATAATTTGGAATCCTCCTTGGGCAGGGGGAGAACCCGCCAACAGACTATCACTGGTCTCAGTGTAGGTACAAATATTGCCCAGGTTAAACACTAATGGTTGAACAGCAACCAGGTTTTGAAATTCATCTCAGTCAGAGCCTGTCCCGGAGAGCAGACATGTTGACATGGAGAGCCAGAATCACACCATACAAGTTACCTATGGTGATGAAACCTGACCTGCCTCCCAGACTCCATACTTCTGCACCCCGGACCAGACATGGGTGAAGACAGTAACAAGTTGACAATCTATTGCAGTGCCTTGTGTCTCACAAAGAAACCTCTAAAGCCATATCCAATACATGTCACCTTCACATTCTCCAGTATCAAAGTAAAATTGTACATCTCTATGAATGGTCAGAGATTACTACGTGGATCACACAGTAGAATTTACGTAAAGTAACCAGCAGCAAACGACAAACCAAAAATCACATTAATAACTGAACTTGGTGGATTCTGTCTGGTCTAAGTAACCACACATATTATACTGGCTTTCAGGTGACTATGACAATGCACACCATAACTGGAGGTTTTGGCCTTACACCTCTCCAAAGCTTCCTGATCTCACACACATCACTCCCTCACACATTCAACAATTGATGAAAATCCACAAGCTGGTGAAACTGTAAACATAGAACAGTGCAGCACTGTACAGGCCCTTCGGCCTTTGATGTTCTGTTGACCTTTTATCCTACTCTAGGATCAGACTAACCTACATACCTTCCCTAATACTACCATTCATGTGCCTGTCCATTTAAATATCCATAATATAGCTGATTTTACTACAACTATTGGCTGTTCATTGCACACACCCACCACTGTCTGTGTAAAGAACCTACCTCTGCTATCTCCCCTAAATCTTCCTCTAATTATCTTAAAATCATATCCCCTCGAGATAGCCATTTCCACCCTGGGAGGAAGTCTCTGGCTATCCACTCTATCTATGCCTCTCATCATCTTGTATACCGTTGTCAAGTCACGTTCCCTTCTTCTTCGTTACAGTGAGGAAAACACCCTAGCTCCCTCAAATTTTCTTTGCAAGGCATGTCCTCCAGTCCAGGCAGCATCTTGATAAATTTCCTCAGCATTCTCATCAAAGCTTTCACATCTTTTCTGGAACGAGGTAACCAGAACTGATCACAATATTCTAAGTGTGGTCTCACCAGCGCTCCATATAGTTGGAGCATAACCTTCCAGCTCTTAAACTCAATCCCTCGGCTAATGAACACATCAAACACCTTCTGAACAACCTTATAAACCTGGGTAGAAACTTTCTGGGAGCTGTGCTATGGCCCATATGATCCTCCATTCCTCCACAATGTAAGAATCCTGCCTCTAACCCTGTATTCTGCATTCAACTTCGACCTTCCAAAATGAATCCTATCCCACTTTCCATATCGAACACCATCTGCCACTTAGCAGCTGGGTCCTGCAACCTGTCAATGTCCCGTTGCAAACACTATCCATAATTCCACCAACCGTTGTTACATCATCAAACTTACTAACCTACCCTTCCACTTTGTCATCCAAGTCATTTATCAAAATCACAAACAGAGAGGTCCCAGAACCGATCCTTACGGAACACCACTGGTCACCTAATTCGACACTGAAGACTTCCCATTTACCACCACCCTCTGTCTTCTATGGGCTAGCCAATTCTCTATCCAGACAGATAGGTCTCCCTGTATGCCAGGCCTCCTTACTTTCTGAATGAAACTACCACGGGGAAGTTTATCAAACACCTTGTTAAAATCCATGCACTCCGCATTCACTGCTCTACCTTCTTCAGTGTGTTTAATCCCATCCTCAAAGAACCCAATAAGAGTTGTGAGGTATGACCTGCCCCTCACAAAGTCATGATGACTGTTTCTAATCAACTCTGATTTTTCAGAATCGTCTCCAATACTTTGCCCAACACTGATGTGAGGCTGACTGGTCTGTCATTCTCAGGTCAATCCCTGTTCCCTTGCCTGAAAAAGGGAGTAACATTTGCCACCCTCCATTCAACCGACGCTACTCAAATGGAGAGTGAAGACGCAAAGACCATCGCCAAAAGCTCAGAAATCTCTTTCCTCTCTTCCTGTAGTAACGTAGGGTGTTTCCTGTCTGGCTGAGGGATTTATCTATCCTTATGTTTGTACTTCAATCAATCTGTATTTTTCCTCAACTTGTTTACTCCCTGTCCAACCAACTGATTGACTGTTTTCCATTTCAGGGCTCTGTACAGTGCTGCAATCCTGAGCAAGTATGATTCCCAATATCCTGTGTATTATGCAATGGAAAACATGGGAATGTCTTTCTCATGAAGGGCAGATGCCAAAACTTTGACTCTGCTGTTCTTCTGACGCTGCCTGAATGGCTGTGCCTTGCCAGCGCCACACATTTCAACTCTGATCACCAGGATCTGCAGTCCTCACATTCTCCATTACTGAGGGCTGTCCTCTCTGCACACTGAGCAGGCAATTAATCAGCAGAAACCCGTTGTATTTAGAGCTGACTGTTCAGTTCTGGAAAGCTGCATTTGACGAACACTTTTACTAAAAACGAAATAACAATTCCACAAATTTTCATTCAGTCCCAGAGTTACAGTTTTGGTTCATGAATTGGACAGCTTTAGAACGAGCAGTGAATGACTGAAGAACTCCGAGGTGCAGAGTATTCCAGGTGATATATTCCAGGTCGAATGTACTTTACCTTTATGCTGCTAATATTATCAGACAGACAAATATGACAAGGAAACGAGGTGACACGTGGAAGTGTGACAATTTTGCCATTACAGAGATGTGTTTGAGGGAGTTCATGGCTAACAACTCAATATTCTGTGGTACCAGAACTTTTGTCACGACAGGACAGAGGGTAAAAGAGGGGGTAGTGGTGACTTATTAATTATGGAGTCAGTTACTGGTGTAAGAAGGGACGATATCTTGAAAGAATCTTGTCATGAGGCTTGGTGGTTATAGCTCAGTCTCAAAACCATGACAGAAACACTGCTTGGGATATATTGTAGACCCCCAGATAAAGGAAAGTGCGGGAGCAGGTATATAGCCAATTCACTGAGATGTGTAAAAACAATAATAGGATCATTATATTCAGGCATTTCAATTCCAAACATTCATTACGGCAGTGATAACTTCTTAAGCGGGGGCAGGTGCTTTGAAATTAATTCCAAAGAGCTTCTTATATCAACATAGAGCAGATACAACAATAGGCATGGCAGTGCTGGGCCTCACTGTGGGGAACGAAGCCAGTGAGCTGTTCCAGGCAGAAGTGGGAGAGCATTATAGGACCAGTGACCGTGATATCACACATTTTGACTTTGCTAAGGAAAAGACCCCAAAACTGTTTGAAAAAAAAAAGCTTTTTAGATTGGGTAGACAGATTTTGTGAAGAAAAATGGCAGGATCTGGGCAAAGTGCAGTTGCTTCTGGGTGAAACCGTAGCAGAACAAGGTGGGGCGGTGGTTGGGGGATCACTTGATCAAAATTGAATTGATGACAGCGTCGGCCCAGCATGTTACACCGAAGATAATATTTAGGAAAACAAGCCCAGAGAACCTCAGATGTCGACACAAATTCCAAACAGGATGAGAAAAGAAAGAGAAGCTTAAAGCAGATACCAAGTGAGCAGGCCAATGAAGGTCCTAAAAGAATATAGCAAGTGGAGGGCTAAACTTAAAAAGTCAGTGGAAGAGCAAAGGAGGGTTGATAAAACTTTAGCAGGTAAGATTGACAAGAATCCAAAGTCATTTTTTGTTTTGGTTTATTAAGGGGAAGACGATAACGTGGGAAAGAATGAGAGTGTTAGGGTCGAAGGGGACAACCTGTTCACAGAGCCAGAGAATATGTTAAATACATTCTTCGAATCGGTCTTCAGTATAGAGAAGCAGTTTCTGGATTCATGGAGAGTGACCGTTTGACTATTGAGCAAATTGACAGAGGAACTGAGGAAGAATTGGAAGTTTATGCAAGATAGAGTGGGAAAATCACCAGATTAAAGACCACCAAGTCTCACATCAGTGAGATGGAAACAATTGTCGAAAAGTCGGAGGGCTGTTGAGGCTGGATCACTAAATATCTTCAAGGCTGAGACAGACAGACTTTTATACAAGTGTTACGGGAAGTCATAGTAAAGTGGAATGAGGAATAAATGTAACCTAATCGAAGGAAAAGCAGACTCAGTGAGCGGATACACATATTGTTGCCTCTATGATTAATGGTGTTCTTTTCCAATAGCCCTGTATTCACAAGAACATCAACCTCTCTCACTATGGAGTGAGACACAGTTTGGAATGCAATCGAGGGATTCAAGGAATTCATTAACGCGATACTAATAGATAGAAAGTACGAGAAGACTGTGACAACACGGATTGCCTGTCGGGGTGAAGATTTGCATTGACACAGCCACTATCGCTAGAAGAAAGACCTCAGCAAGTCACCCTCCAAGGCCAAGCAGAGACCTGCACTCGGACCTGGTAGCCAGTGGCCATGTGTCAAGGAGTGCTGAAGACCTAAAGACTATATCACTATCATGTCTCCTTCCTTCCTTCCCTGACCAAAACTAAATGTGGAGGGGTACAGAGACATGCCGTTGTAGCGGAGGTAGCAGTGGGGCTTTGACACGAGGGGCTTCGGACAGCTCCAGCTCAGCAAAATGTACAGGGAAACTGAAATAAAGTCCTTTCAACTTTATTGCTACAGCAGTCGAGATGGCAGTTAGGGCAGTCTCACGTTCCTCGTGTGGGATGTGGGAGCTCACGGAGATTTCCACCGTCCCTGATGGCTACACGTGTGGACTGTGCACCCAGCTTCAGCTCCTGGGAGACCGTGTGAGGGAGCTGGAGCTGGATGGTACAGTGGCTCCGTGGTTAGCACTGCTACCTCACAGCACTAGGGACCAGGGTTCAAATCCTGGCTCGGGCAACTGTCTGCGTGGAGTTTGCACGTTCCGCCCGTGTCTGCATGTGTTTCCTCTGGGTGCTCCGGTTTCCTCCCACAGTTCAAAGATGTGCAGGTTAGGTGAATTGGTCATGCCAGTAGTGCTAGGTGTAGGGGAGTGGGTCTGGGTGGGCTGCTCTTCGGTGGGTCGGTGTGGATTTGTTGGGCCAAAGGGCCTGTTTACACACTGTAGGTAATCTAACTTCGGATACAGTCAGGGTCATCTGAGATGCTGAGATTTTCATATGTAAGTGCTTTCGTATGGTGGCCACACCCAAGACACGCCCCTAGTTATGTTCCTTTAATGACTGTAATATTCCACTGCAATGTTCATTGCCCTCAGTTCATTAGATTTACCTTTCAGTCCTGTTGTATTTAAATAAACACACTTTAAGCCAACAGGCGTACCCTGCTTCCTGTCATATTCCAGTTAGAGAGTAGCTGTGCGGCCACCAGGAATGGCAAAGAGAGTAGGCAGAGAGGACAGAAATCCCCTGTGGCCATTCCTCTCGATAACAAGTAGACCATTTTGGATTGTTGGGGGCGATGACCGTTCAGGGGAAAGCAGCAGTAGCCAGGTTGGTGGTACTACCACTGGCTCTGGGGCAAATGTAAACAGGATGGTAAAGATAGGAGGGTCAATTGTTATTGGGACAGAGCGGAGATTCTGTGGCCACAAACAGGAATCCAGGATAGTGGGTTACCTCCCCGCTGCTAGGGTCCAAGCTTCTCCAAGTGGCTGCAGAACATTCTCAAGGGGTTGGGTGAGCAGCCAGAAATCATTATGCACGTTAGTACAAATGATACCCGTAGCAACAAGGACGAGTTCTTGCAGCGTGATTGCAGAGAGCGAGGATAAACATTTTCAAAAATAACCTTGACAGTGGTAAAATCATGAGAGGGAGATTACCGTCAGAGACTTGCATTGGAGGGTGCACCAATATCTTGGTGGCCAGTTTTGATAGTGTTACAAGGGTGGGTTTAAACTAGATTGGCAGGGGGTGGGTCCTCAAGAGCAGGGAGGCAAGTGCGAGGCTGGAAGGAGATACAGTAATCAGAAATAGTAAGATTAGGCTGGAAAACAACAGAGAAATGCCTTTTGGATTAAATTGCATCTATGTCAAAGCAAGAAGGCCTACAAGTAAGGCTGATGAACTCAGGGAGTGGATAGGTCGGTGGGACTGGTATATTATAGCCATTACACAAACATGGCTAAGTGATGGAAAGGACTGACAACTTAATGTGCCAGGGTACAGGTGCTTTAGGTGAGACAGAGATGGGTGAAGGAGGGGAGCGGAGTTGCATTGTGATTAAGGGGAGTACTACAGCAGTCATCAGAGATAAAATAACTGGTGGATCACCCAGTGAGGCTTTGTGCGTGGAGTTAAGAAATAGAAAGGTGTTTGTGACGTGATTATGGATGTGCTATAGGCCCCCAAATAGTCAACAGGAATGACAGTAACAAATATGCAGGAAGAGAGGGGAGACCTGCAGGAGCAATAGGGTTATCATAATAGGAAATATTAATTTTTAAATACAGACTGGAATGGACAGAGCTAAGGGATTTGATGAGATAGAATCGGATAAAAGCGTCAGGAAAGTTTCTTCAAGCAGTATACAGAGTGTCCTACTCGGGAAAGGGACAAAACTCGAAATTTTCTTAGGAAATAGGGCACGACAGGTGACTGAGTTAACAGTGGGGGAGCACTTTGTGACCAGTAAGCGTATTTCTATTAATTTTCAAATAGTTATGTAGAGGGGCAAAACTGGTCCACAGGTTCATGTTCGAACTTGGGGCGTGGCTCAGGTCCAGGCAGCTGGGATCAAGGTAATCCCTGGAGGTATATAAGAGATAACGGAGTTTACTGAAGAAGGAAATCAGTAGGGTGAAAAGGGGGCAAGAAAGAGCTTTGGCTGAGAAGATTAAGATGAGTCCAAAAAGCTACTTTAAATATGTTAAAAGAAAAATCAATAACTCGATAGAAAATAGGACTCCTCAAAGACCAGTGTGGACAAGTATGTGTGGAATTATAAGAGATGGGTGAAGTCCTCAACGAATATTTCTACTCTATGTTTATTGTGGAGAAAGACATGTTGACTTGAGAACTTGAGGAAGTTAGTGGTGATATCTTAGGGACTATCCATATCATAGTTGAGGAGATTTTGGACGTACTGGAATGTTTGAAAGTGGATAAATCTCACGGTCCTTACCCGATATATCCAAGAACACCTCAAGGGGCTCCAGAAGAATTTGCGGGGACCCTGGCCTATAATGTTGATCATCATTGACCACAGTGACGTCCCGGAAGATTGGAGGAGAGCAAATATTGTGCCCTTATTCAAGAAGAACTGAACACAAAAAGGCTTGGAACTAAAGACCAGTAAGGTTCTGAGGGATAAGATTTACTTGCATTTAGAAAGACAGGCTTTGATTAGGAATAGTAAGTGTGGTTTTGTGTGAGGAATTTTGTACCTGACAATTCTCTTAAAGTAATTGGATGATGTGACTCGGAAAATTGACTGATGTGGGGCAGTAGATTTCAAAACATATGGTGTTGGAAAAGCACAGCAGGTCAGGCAGTATTCTTCAGGAAAATCCAAAACATCGATTCACCTGTTCCTCTGATGCTGCCTGACCTGCCGTGTTTTTCCAGTGCCACACTTTTCTACACTGATCTCCAACAACTGTCGTGCTCACTTTCTCCATGGACGGTAGATTTAGTCAATATGGATTTCAATTACACCAGAAAAGAATGAGGCTTTCCAGCCCCTGGAGCCTGATATACAATCACAGGAGGAGGCCAATAAGCCCCTAGGGCCGAGAAAACTGTAACCAGATCATGCAGCACCAGTATCCAGTTGCACAGCAACAGGATCAGTCTATTCAGCTACTTGAATCAGTAACACAGGAAATGGAAGAGGCCACAAAGTGACTGCACTATGGGGTATACTGGAATAAAACCAGGCCACATAGCCTCCCAGACCTGCCCTTCCATTCAGTAAGTCAGGGCTGATTTGCACTCGGTCGCAATTTCTCTTTAATGCCCAATTTTTGTCGCCCTCGACTCACTGACGGGTCAAAACCCATTGAAACCCACTCGCACCCCCAAAACATTTCAGTGATGTGGCCTCCCCTAACTATCTGGTCCCAACCATCACTACTCCCTGAGAGAAGGAAACACTCCCCACACGTATACCTTGGCCTATTGACATGGATAGAAGATATGAACACAGCGTAAAGTGACTGGCCCTGATATCACGGCAGTATTTGATTGAGCGAGATGTCAAAGAGACTGAACAAAATTGAACTTGATGGGAATCAGTTGTAAACTCCCCACTGGTTGAATCATTCAGAGCACAATGGGGCTGGTGGACATAAATCCTCAGTCCCTGGATATCTCTGTGGGCAATCCTCAGGGTAACTTCTTCGGCACAAACATCTTCAGCTGCTTCATCAATGTCTTTCGCTCTGTCACACAATCAGAGATGGGGATGTTCTTTGAAGATTATACAATGTACAGAAAAATAAGTAACCTCCTAAGGTACTAAAGTATCAACTGTGTACAACATTCAAGCTTGTGCTGTTAATGTAAAGGTAACATTTTACAAAAGCACTGCTGGACACTAAACATTTCCATGTTTAAAAGAAAGAGGAACCCCTTCAGCAACTCTAGCTGGTTTCCCAGTAATATAAGAAAGCCACTCAGCCCATCAGATCCATTGGATAACAAGAGGCAAAATGAATTCACTCACTCCTGCCTATTATACAACAAGACAATTTAGAATAAAAGCAGGTGTTGGAATCCAAAATACACACGCAGGAAGCTGGAAGAACAGAAGAAGCAAGGCAGCATCAAGACTTTGAGAAGCGAACGCCTTGGGTATAACACTTCGTTAGGACTGTGGATGGAAGTAAGGAGGTCTATAGATAAAGGGGTGGGTGAGGGAGGAGGAGGAGGCAGAGTGGAGAGGTGGGGATTAGTGAACACAGGTAAAGGATATCAGCGAGTTGTTGATGGGAGGGCTGAATCCAGTTGGTAGCAGAACAAAAGGTTGCTCAGAGGAATGGAATGGAGGGCAGGGCTTGGGAAGGGAGTCGGGGGATTGGAAGGGAGGTTAATTGAAATTGAAGAATTCAATGTTGCGTCTCCAGGGTGTAGGCTGCACAGGTGACAGGTGAGATCTTGTTCCTCCAGATTATGGTTTGGTTCATTGTGGCAATGGAGGAGGCCAATGATGGCTATGTTGGAAAGGGATTGGGAAAGAGAATTGAAATAGGAAGTGACTGGGATGTCTTCCATTCCACCTAACGACACTACCTTTCAGCTCCCAACGGGATTCATACCCCCTCGCCCAATCAGGCTGTACCCACCACTTGTGTCCACATAGCTGTAACTCACCATCCCTCTGATCTCCCCACCCCAACCACTACCTTCCCTCTTTATCTGCAGCTCCCCCTACGCCCCAACCCCAGTTCTGAAGGACATTTATACCTGAAATGTTGACTCTCTCAGCTCATGATGCTGCCTGGCTTTCTGTGTTCTTCCATCCTTCTGTTTGTCTCATATAACTCAGGAAGATAGAGTCTAGTCAGCACAACGTGCTGGTAGGCAGAAACCATGGGTTTCCCACTGAAGGCCTTGAACCTCTGCCTTCGGGCCAGGAGGAAGGCATTCAGTTCCTCGAGACACTGACACATGAACAGAAGAGGCCATTCAGCCCCTCCCAACTGTTAGACTTAAATAGGAGGTTGTCATTGTTGCTGCAACACGACAAACTAATGAAGCATAGACTGCACAGACAGACTGCTCCATGTTGTTCCTCCTGGCTCCATTGCTAATGGTACACACGTGCTATGTTAACGTGGTTTGCTGATCATGAGGATGGAAAGCGATTGGTTTGTGCCAAGTCCCAAGGATGCATCTTCCATCTCCGAGATGTCATGGACCAGGCTAGACTACTCAAAACACTTTTAAGCAGGCAGCCCAGCGCATACCTTTGCAATTTGTTTCGGTAAGTGTACAATGAAAATTAGTCGCAGTAATTTAGCTAGGTTGACTACTAGATTTTAAAACAGACATAAACTTTATTCATAAAATTACGCAATGAAACACAAAGAACAGAATAAAGAATCACGACAGATTTCAACCTATTCAGCTAGACTTAATTATGCTATTCTGAATATACACAACTGCCCCAATAGGCAAACTCTCAATAAAAACCAGTATAAATGGAACACAAACTTCCAGATTGAAGTTGAACTTCAGAAAAGAGAGAGAGTTACCACACAGCTCCCAGTTGAACTTCCCAGTTCAGACTCAACTGAAAACTGCTCAGGTAAGCTATTTCAACTAAAATATCTCACCACTCTCCGTTCATTATACTGGTCAGTTATAAAGCATGACCACTTTGGCCTGAATTCTCATCTGTTTCCATGTAAACAAAAGGCCTCTGAAAATCCTTTTCATCTCTGTACCAAACCAGACTGATCGGAGCTTGGCCCCGTTTTATTGTACCCCTGAAAAAAATCAAGGACAGAGTCTTCTTGAGCCAAGGTACAGCTTTTAGACAAAAACATGGACTTGCTTTGTGACATGTATCTCCCACCCCTTAAAAAAAGAACCACCAATGCTAAAAGGTGGCTGCATTTTAACCCTTCCAAACCCAGTTAGTAGTCTCAAAACTGACAGATACACTCTACTAATTGTAAACATTCAAACATGCACAAATCCATGCAAATTCAGGCCGCAGTACCCACTACCGAACACCTCCGTATCTCATTCGAGTCTCAATAACTTATCAGCTTTCACGTTTTCGCGACCAGCCACATACACAATTGTCTGATCGAATGGCTGCAACAACAAGCTCCATGTAAACAGTCTGGCATTTTTGTCGTTAAGTTTTTCCACAAATGTCAATGTGTTGTGATCAGTATATACGATTGTCTCAGCTGCATTGCTGGTAATATTAACACAGTTATGGCGTAACGCCAACAACAAGTCTAAAGTCTTTTTCTCCACCGTTGAACATTTCTGTTGATGAACGTTTGACTTCCCAGAAAAATACCTGATGGGTCTTTCTATTCCCTCACCATCCTCCTGCAGCAACAGCGGACCGACACCCACATCACTGGCAACGATAGCCACCTTGAAAGGCTTCGTGTAGTACAGTGTAGCTAATACTGGGGAAATGGTTAATACAGTTTTTAGGCTGCAAAATGCCCTTTGACAGTCCTCTGTCCACTGAGAGTTCTTGCCCTGGACAACTCGGTGAGTAGAACAGCCACACGGCTTAAAGTGTGGCACAAATTTTCAGTAAAATCCAGTCAATCCCAGGAAGCGTAGTATTGCATATTTCTTCTGTTCGACGGTGTGGAACATTCCCCAACTACTTTAGTTTTTGTATCTCATGGGGCCATTGGTCCATGTCCAATACCGTGACCCAGGAACGTGACTTGGGCTTTTTCAAATTCGCTTTTAGCTAGGTTTACCACCAAGCCTGCCTTCTGAAGCCAATCAAACAAGTCCGATAAATGCTGTAACTGTTCCTTTCATGAGTGACTAAAAACCACCAGGTCATCAATGTACATCACATGGTTGGGTAATCCGGCAATGACCTTATTATCAGTCTCTGAAATGTGGCTGGATCGTTTTACATACCAAATGCAACAACTTTGAACTGATATAGTCCATTTGGCGTGATGAAAGCCGAAATTGCCTTAGCTCTCTCTGTCAGTGGTCCTTGCCAGGAGCCTCTGAGGAAGTCCAACTTAGAAATATAAGTAGCTTCTCCCACTTTTTCGACACAGTTCTGCAAACATGGAATTGAACATACATCAGTCTTTGTAACGAAGTTGACTTTGTGAAAGTCCACACATGTCCACTGGGTAACATCTGGCTTTGGCACCATGACTATATATGAGCTCCAATCACTGTAAGTCACTTCTATTATGCTCGTGGAGTGTGTGCTCTATCTCCGTCTGAACCTGTGCCAACTTTAGAGGGTAATGCCTTTAAGGATGTTGCTTAATCAGAACAACATCTCCTGTGTCTACATGATGCACAATTACGTTCGTACTTCCCAGTTTATTTGAGCATATCTCTCCACGATATTGCAATACCTCTTCCAGGTTACTATGCTTTTCTTGAGGAAGGTAACTCAATAATTTATCCCAATTTTTGACAATTTTCTCATTGTTCAATTTGATTTGAGGAATGTCCAATTCAGAATCCTCTGAACTTGGTTCTTCCTTCTGTGTTGTAATCATTAACAATTTCTCCTCTTGCTTTCCTTCCCTATCAAAGTACCTGTTGAGCATATTCACATGACACACTCTGTGAGATTTCCTCCTGTCTGGAGTCCGTACCAAGTAGTTCACCCCATTCAATTTCTTCTCAATTTGATAAGACACACTAAAACTTGCTTCTACAAGCTCAACTGTTACTGGAAGTAACACCAATACCGTATTCCCAATTGAAAAATTGCAAATTTGTGATTTCTGATCCACTTCCTGTTTCATTGCATGCTGCGATACTTTTAAATGCTGTCTACCCAACTCCCCAGCACTATTTTAGCTGCATTTCGGAATGGCAGGCAGTGTCCAGTGGGGTACCACAGGGATCCGTGCTGGGACCGCAGCTTTTTACAATATATGTTAATGATATAGAAGATGGTATCAGCAATAACATTAGCAAATCTGCTGATGATACAAAGCTGGGTGGCAGGGTGAAATGTTATGAGAATGTTAGGAGATTACAGGGTGACCTGGACAAGTTAGGTGAGTGGGCAGATGCATGGCAGATGCAGTTTAATGTGGATAAATGTATGGTTATCCACTTTGGTGGCAAAACAGGAAGCCAGATTACTACCTCAATGGAATCAGTTTAGGTAAAGGGGCAATTCAGAGAGATCTGGGTGTTCTTGTACACCAGTCAATGAAGGTAAGCATGCAGGTACAGCAGGTAGTGAAGAAGGCTAATAGCATGCTGGCCTTCATAATAAGAGGAATTGAGTATAGAAGCAAAGACGTGCTTCTGCAGCTGTACAGGGCCCTGGTGAGACCACACCTGGACTACTGTGTGCAGTTCTGGTCTCCAAATTTGACGAAAGACATTCTGGCTATTGAGGCAGTGCAGCGTAGGTTCACCAGGATTATGAAAGGATTGGGCACTCTGGCGGCAGGAAACATGTTTCCGCTGATGGGTGAGTGCCGAACCAGAAGACACAGTTTAAAAATACGGGGTAGACCATTTAGGACAGAGATGAGGAGAAACATCTTCACCCAGAGAGTGGTGGCTGTGTGGAATGTCCTGCCCCAGATGGCAGTGGAGGCCCAGTTTCTGGATTCATTTAAGAAAGAGTTGGATAGAGCTCTCAAAGATAGTGGAATCAAGGGTTATGGAGATAAGCCAGGAAGAGGATACTGATTAGGAATGATCAGCCATGATCATATTGAATGGCGGTGCAGGCTCGAGGGCAGAATGGCCTACTCCTGCACCTATTGCCTATTGTCTATTTAATCGTTCCCTAAAATTTGACACATCGTCCAATTGTGTGGTCTCTGATTTCTGACTTATTAATTTCTCCTTAACCAATGGTAATGGTCCTTATACTTCTTGCCCACAAATTAATTCAAATAGTCTGAATTTGGTCGATTCATTTCGTGCGTCTCTGATCACAAATAGTTCAAAAGGAATTTCCTTATCGCAATCATCTGGATTATCCTGACCATAAACCCTCAACATGGTCTTCACTGTTTGATGCCATCTCGCTCATGCTCACTGTGATTCCGAATACTACATAGTAGATTTGAATTGCTTTATTCCCAAGTAATCAATCACCTGCTTGAATAGTTCAGATTTGAGGCATGATCTGTCTGGATCTCTATTGTTAGTCCATACATAGTTAAAAATAAGATTTTTTTTCCTACAACTCTTTTAGCTGTGATACTGCATAACGGGTCTGCCTCTGGAAATCTAGTCGACACATCCATTATTGTTAATAAATACTTATTCCCACTTTTTGTTTGAGATAGGGGACCTATAAAATCTGTCAAGACTCTTGTGTAAGGCTCCTCAAGTTCTGGAATAGGTATTCAAGTTGCAGGTTTTATTAATGCCCGTGGGACATATTTGAGACGTCTGGCAATATTCAACTACATCTTTATGTAGTCCAGGCCAGTGAAAATATATTTGTATTTCAGCCTGTAATGTCCTCACCCCGAAATGATCTCCAAGTGGTAGCTCATGCGCCACTCGCAGCACCTCCTTTCTATACACAACAGGCAAAACAATTTGATGAATTTCTGTCCACGTCTGATCTACTTTAATGTGTGCTGATCTCCATATCGGCATTAAGACATCATTTGTTACGTAATAACACACAGGAATGCATTCATTCTCTTTCTTGCTAAATATCTTTTGATATAAATTTTGTAACTCCACATCTTTCAGCTGTAACTCAATCAGCTTAGCAGAGCTAAAAATACGTTCATGTTTTCCTACTTGCTCCTTCTCTGTTCCACTTATCTGATCAAAAAGAAACTTTCGGATAACTCTACGTCAGCTTCCTTATCTGTGCCTTTATCCTGCTTAGACCTGTGCATCTGCGATCTTCTGGTCACGCAATCAGGGGAAATTCCTGGATAAACATTCTCCAGGTCTTCAGTTGCCTGCATCTCCACTGGCTTTTCAACTCGAGTAGGCAGCACGCCTACCATTGAATCAGCTATATTATTTGCAAGGACAAATTATATTCCTGGAGCTGAGAGTTAGGGATTCAGTACTCCTACCACACATTCTCCACTCTTCTCTGGACTCTCTAGCCTCACTTTACATAACTGAGCACTTTCTGCCTCACTATGAATTCCTGTTACCAGCACATTTTCTGACAATAGTCTCTCAAGAGTGCATAAAGCCTCACCCCTCAGCATTACAGACTGAAAAGATCCTGTGTCAATTAATATCGGAACCTCCTCACCAATTACTCCTGGCCTATGTGAATAAACTCTTCCCTTTCATCTAAGTTTTTATGCAGATTTGACACGTCCACTGATCATCTTGTACACACTGAGGCAGTTGCCTACTTTCCCTTATGCTTTATGTTCCGAGTCCAACAAAACTTCCAGGCTTGTCTGTTATCATACGGCTGGTTTTCTCCCAGCCCATCAACACTGTGATTTTGTCTGGCCCACTTTATTACAATGAAAACACCATAGTATATTAACTTCTTTGTCCCCTTCAAGGTTTTCTTTATTACTGTCGTAAGTTATCCCTATAATCTGCACTGTGATCTACCTTTCCCTTTGCACGTGAGGATATCTCTTTGCTCCAATTTCTGTCCCTCAGAGATTGGAACTGGTTCTGGAAGCCAAACCAAGTTTATGTACCAGTTCATAATCATCAGCCATTTCAGCAGCTAACCTTGCTGTTTACACTCTA
The DNA here is from genome assembly GCF_047496795.1 of Chiloscyllium punctatum. Lineage (NCBI taxonomy): Eukaryota > Metazoa > Chordata > Chondrichthyes > Orectolobiformes > Hemiscylliidae > Chiloscyllium > Chiloscyllium punctatum. The sequence goes on from NC_092754.1 coordinate 65,212,816, forward strand.
CTCTTCAACCTGAGTTTGCACTACTTCAGGTAGTGAATTTTTGAATTCCTCCAAGTACTAACCTCTCTAAGGGCATGAGAGCTTTGCCTGTATTTTAAAGCTCTTATCTAACTATCGAAATTAGTCTGTGTGATCCTTAAAAACTCAGTGGTTCGATCAGGATCCCTCATTAGATTCCTGAAAGGTCGCCTATACAGACAAAATGTTTTCTGTAACCTGCTCATACTCCCCAGATACCTCGTCTGATAGGGATGTGAATACCTCACCAGTCCTACCTACAAGTTTCGTTTGGATCAACAAAACCCACATTGCCTCTGCCCACTGCATTTGTTTCGCCAACTTTTCAAATGAGATGAAAAGGGCATCACATTCTTCTCATCAAATTGAGGCAACGCTTGAACATACTCAAACAAATTCTCACTAGGCTTCTGACTACCAGGGGCTTGCTCATCCTCACTCTCTTCCTTACTAAGCGCACCCTCAGAAGTTATCTCCAGCCTTTTAGACTGACTTCCCTTTTTTAAAAGTCAGTTTTTGCTATTCAAAAGCTCTCTCTTTCTCTCTCCCCCGTTGCTCTCTCTTTTGCCATTCTTTCTTTTTACTCTCTGTTCTGCTGCTCTCTCTTTTCCCCCCTCTTCTGCATTTTATCAAAAGTCAAATGTTTCATTTTGGCTGCCCTTTCCCTACCTCTCGATGTTAACTCAAGATGTTTCATTTGCAACTGAATTCTTGCCATCCCTGATTCTGATGGTTTCTCCAGCAAGTTTAATTGACGAGCTACTGCTGTAATTAACTCTCCTTTCTTCACAGAAGCAGTCAGTTCCAATTCCAGCTTCTCTGCTAATTCTTGCAACTTGGCCTTAGTCACTTTTCGTAAAAATTCCAAAGTCACTGCATGCAGACCCAGGAAACGTTTGGCAACTGAACTAGCCATGAGTATTCTAAGCTTTGTCAACCCAATCAAACTAATACCCGAAATAAAAACACTAGCATCTCCCATCGCTGTTAAAAATCCAGCAATGAGCTCCCAATCTGTGATGGACGAGGCTAGACCACTCAAAACATTCTTAAGCAAGCAGCCCAGAGAATAACTTTGCTGTTTGTTTTGGTAATTATCCAATGAAAATTACCCGGAGTAATTTAGCTAGGGTGACTACTAGATTTTAAATCAGACAAAAACGTTATTAACAAAGTTACACAATGAAACACAAAGAACAGAATAAAAAGCCCCTACAGAATTCAACCTGTCCAGCAAGACTTAGTTGTGCTATTCCAAATACACACAATCGTCCTAATAATCAGACTCCCTTGTAAAAACTTTATAATGGAATGCATGCTTCCAGGTAGAAGCTGAAGGGCAGAAAAGAGAGAGTTTCCACACTGCTCCCAGTTGAACTATCCAGTTCAAGAGTCAACTGAAAACTGCTCAGCTCCGCTCAACTCAGCTAGCTCAGCTAAAAGAGCTGACAACAACCCGTTCATTATCCAGGTCACTTCTAAAGCATGACAACTTTGCCATGTAGTTTAATCTGTTTACGTATAAATAAAAGGCCTCTGAAAGTCCGTTTCGCGTCTGTATCTCACCAGACTGATCGTAGCTTGGCCCCGTTTTATTGACCCTCTGAAAAACATAAAGGACAGAGTCTACTTGAGGACATTAACAGCTTTTAGCAAGAAAGAAGGATTTGTTTGTGACAGAGAAGACAGGCTAGTTTTCTATATGGAGGTCAGAAGCTGGTGGGAATGGCTAATACTATCAGAGTGTGGCTGATGACAGATTTGTGAACAACATGACGTTCAATGCAGGGTGACACACCAACGGTACATCCAGACAGTGAGAGTTGATTCAGAACCTGGAGCTCTCTCTCAAACAACATGGGAGCTTTATAGAGCTTGTAAACTATCATAGCGTCATAGAATCCTATAGCACAGAGACTGGCCATTAGCACAAACTGGTTCATGCTGATCAAAATGTCCATCCATGCTAACCCCATTTCCCTGCGCTTGGTCCATATCCTTCTAAACCTTTCCTATCTATATATTTTCCAAATGTGAAGACACGTATCATGGAAAACATGTTATATCTAATATTATCCTTGCTTTGTTTTTGGAAATAATGAGTGTTGATTCATAACACTCCAGTGTTAATGCAATCACTTTTTTTTCTCTTTGTAACGTTACAGATTACACACTCATTTCCTTCGCACTCTCCTCATGGTACCATCACCGCAGGGATTAGTCTGCTGAAACTCCATTAAACCATCTCTTTTTAGCAAGGAGATCATTGATTATAAATGAAAGAAAATACTGTCTCAAGTACACTCCACAACTGCAGGACGGTGTCTTCACTCTTATACTTTAATCAATTTGTAATGAACGATGCTACTCATTTATTGTGCTGATTACTTGCTGAGTCATATAGTCATAGAGATGCACAGCATGGAAACAAATCCTTTGGTCCGACCCGTCCATGCCGACCAGATATCCCAACCCAATCTAGTCCCACCTGCCAGAACCCGACTGCTCTGTAAGAATTCTGTTAGTGCCTCATGATCAAGGACGTCCAGCTCCTTTTCACCAAGAGCACTTCCCAGCATCTCACCTTCGCATAAATACAAAATGAGAAGGATGGCATTTTTTGCCAATCATTTATTTGCCTTATGAAGCAAAGTCACACCAACAACAACATCACTAATCTCATTGGAATTGATTGGAGATACTAAGAAGGCGATGATCTAGCTGTATTATCGCTGAATATGAATCCAGGGAATCAGGTAATGATCCAGACACCGAATCCGAATCCCACAATGGCAAATGTTGGAAATTGAATTCAATAAAATATCAGTAATTATGAATCAATGCAACCATTGTTGATTGTATTCCCTGCCACCCTCATGGCCTTCAGGAAAGGAAATCTACTATCATCAGCTGGTCGGGCTTACATGTAACTCCAGACCCACAGCAATATGGTTAACTCTCAGTTGCAGTTTGAAATAGCCAAGCCAGCCACTCAGTTATATCAGTCACTTCAAAGCCTCAAATAAATGAAACCACATGGACCTCAGCACTGACCACTTACAGTCCACAGACTGCAGTGGGTCAGGAAGGCAGCTCACCAACACCTTCTCAAGGACGATGAGGAAATGCAATTAAATGTTGGCCCAGCATCCCATGAATGAATAAAGAAAGATGATCCCACTCAGGGAAGAGAGAAAAACAGACATAAATAACTTTAAACAGGGACTTTGACATATACCTTACATGGTCATGATTATCAGTAATATGGGAACAGGAGAAACATAAGCAAGGTTTAATTTTTTTTTTTTTATCACAGCTGATTATCAAAAATCCCTTTGTTTGCTTCTTTCTCTCTATCTCTCTCTTTCTCCATCTATTCAACACTGTCCTTCTCCCCTTCATAACAAATGTCGGTGTCACCAACATCAATCACACTAATTCCCAACTGTGTTCAGTTCTGATGTATGGTCATTAGAATCGAATTGCCAATTCTATTTTTCTCTCGACGCGAGGGGGCTGCCAAATCTGCCGAGTTTGTCTGGCACTTTCTCGTTCTTTATTGTTTCTGATCTGTTGCATCATTCTTTACTTTATTTCACATTTAATTTTGTTATTACTTGGAATGTCTGCATCGCTGACAGGGGCAGCATTTGTTGACCTAACCAAATGTCATTTACTACGAGGTCATTCTTTCAGGCAGTACAGAACCAAGCACATTGCTGTGGGTCTCACATCATTCTTAAGCCGGACCAGATAATAACACAAGATCTTTTTACCAAAGGACATCAGTGAAATAGATAAACGTATAGACAAAATGCTGGAAATGTTATGGTTGTTATTTCCAATTCCTGTCTTTTCTATTTACTTTCTGACATCGTCTGTGGTAGGATGTGGAACAGTCTCTTTCTGTGTAATAACCTGTGCATCTGAATTACATTTCTTCCGACATTACTGCTCTGAGAGAATGTTCCTGTCATTAAGTTATTTTAGAGACAAGAACAAAGTTGTGATCGAAATATTTGCAACTGAAAGAGTGCTTAGAGGAGGGGAGGAGTCATAACGTCTGAATTTTACCAAAGCATAGATAATGGATAATTAAGCGTCTGCATTGAAGCCAAGATGGTGACTGGGCATATAATCGAGCTGGTAGTGGATAGGTTTGGTGATGGACAGAATACTGAGACATGAATGGATGTTATTTATTTAAATTCGGTTTTGTGAACAGTCTCGTTCTCAGATGTTTGTGAGGGCGGGGGTGTGGGCGGTTCTGAAATATGTGGGTAATCAATGGAATTTGCATTTGAAACTGAAGACAATAGTTTCCGTCTTTGTCAACTATAGATAACAGAAATAGCAAAGACGTTCGCCATGGTCGATGAGATTAATAAATGGATAGAGATGAAGAAACTTACCAGGAACACCAACAATAGCGAGGATAGGATAGTAACCCGCCTGGATAATCATCAGTGCACCATATATCCGATCTGGTAATGTTGACCAAGACCAGGAAAAATAGAAAAGACCCCAGGATAAACTCCTGTCCATTGTTGCAGCATTCCAGTCTAATGTTCTCAGATTCTGATCCATTAATGGATCATTCCAGACTATTTTCAGATGTTTAAGTCTCCTTTTTCTGTCTCTGCAGCTGCTGATCCCTTTGAGCACTGGAGTCGATGCAGCTGTAGCTACAATGGCATAAACCATTGCAAGAGGCCCCTTACTAATAGGAGACGGAAAACATCCAGTGACACAACTAGGATCCATGGAGACTGGCATCAATCACAGTCACTGAACAAACAGCTCAATTTAACCCTTTTCAGTATGGTTCCTTCAGTTCACAAAAACTACTGGATTGGATTGAATGTTGGCACCGCCGGATATTGACCAAATCTCCCATCAGTCATTGCTCTCGTGAAGTTAGTAGTGAAGGAGAATGATGCATGTTTTCTTATGGCAGACTAGATGATTCTGCTGCGTTGTCCGTTTGTACTATTGTAACTGGCTGTACCTCCCACCACCACCACCCTCAAAAACCACAATCTACATGCTGTTACCGTGCAGATCTCTCCTCGACTAAACAGGCACGAGCCAATACATTTGCAGTGGATAAATTTGCACTTCAATACATAGGAAATACGAATTTGCCTGGGCATTCCTTTAACTGATCTAATAAGGCAATTTTGTATCTTCAACACTCAATGTGCTCAACACTTTTTTTAAAATATAAATTCACAAAAACCTTAACACACTTTATTAAGCATACGTTTCTTCACTTTCTCCTCATGGTAACATCATGCCAGGGTCTAGTCTAGTGAAACCCCATTGGACTGAATCGCTGACAAGGTCATTATTTATAAAGCTGATTCAACCTGTACACAATACACCAAACAGTCTTTCAACAAAACTCTATCATTGTGAAAGATACATTTACTCTGGTACTTTAATCATTTTGCATGATGAGCCACATATCTTTTACTTCCTGCTGCGTAAAAAATCTGTTTGTGATTTATGACCAAGCACATCCAGGTCTGTTTCAACAACAGCACTTCCCAATCTCTTACTATTTAATGAACATAAATGTGAATGATGATATTTGTTGTTCATATCTGAAACATTTTATATCTTGTGAAGAGCTATTGCCCAAACTCTGATTCTTCTGATACCCGAAAGCCTTCACTCCAGAAAATTATATTACTCTCTTCATTCTCTCAATTATCCAACTTTTAATACATTCGGTGTATTCCACCCCTACCTACCCATGGACTCTAACATTCCCCACTCACCTGTATTCAACCATGTCAAACGTCTACTGAAAAAACAAATACTTCATTCCCACTGGTTCTCAATTGTCGATATCACAACGGACAACCTCCACCAAATCCAGCAGGTTTATCAAAGATCAAGTTCCTTTCCCCTTCCTGTATCTAGATTGACTCTACCGAATCATGTCATGATTTTCCAAGGGTCTAGTTGTCACATTCCTCACAAAAGGTTACAATGTTTTTCTCACAGCTTACATCAAACTAACCACTGCTTAGTCTGCTGTTTGCTCTCTCCGTCCTGTTTTAAATATTTAGGTTTACAATAGCTGCTTTCCAGTCTGGAGGATCCTTTCCAGAATCTAACCAGCTTTGAAGAATAATCTCCGGCCACCTCCTCAATACTCTGGGATCTGGCTCATCAGATGCAGCAATATACCAACCATAAATTCAATAAGATTTTGAAAGACGTACCTTTTATTAATTTTAATTTCCTGCTGTTCCCCATTTTCACCAGTCACTCTGTTTCCTTGTATTTCTGGAAGTTACTTTCTGTACCTTCCTCGGGGAGATGGACACAATATATTGCTCTCAGCGGACAGATGGGTTCTGTTAGCCAGTGAATATATCGGAGGACCGCACTCCCGTGATGATTGATATGTTACTCACTCCTACCTGGAAAGATCCAGCGTTAATCCAGTTTAATTCATGGTGAGCATCAGCACAGTCCTGTCACTGGTGTGAGGCTACACAGTACACTGAAGGAGGGGGCACAGCTCAGTAACAACCTCAATTTTGAAACAAACTGGTTTCATACCTGACACCTGGTCCAGCTTAGACAAATGTCCCGGGAAATCCCAGGAAAGATAATGCACTGTCCTGCACCTCCCTATTTATAGAGCTTCCCTTCTGTGGAGCCTCATCTCTATTTGTTTACTATGGACCCAGATACTCTGTAAATGAAGTGTATAGAGTGGGGTCAGCAGACCCAGCAGCTGACGATACAAACCCGAGATAATCATCCACAGAAACTCCACTGATTTTCCAATGACAGGAGCAAGTCAATTCCTCACATGGAACGTGAATGCGAACCGTGTTGAATACTACTTCCGCTCCTGAGTTTCTCTTCCTCGCTGAGAAAGCCGTTGCATCTCTGCACACTCCCAAAGTAACTGTTTCTCTCTCCAAAGAAGCAGTTGACAATGTAACATTACCTTTCTCTATATCTCAGCAACTATAAGGCAGCACCAGCATTGCTCATGGATTTCATCATCACACTCACAGAAGAGAGATAAAGGGAATCTAACTCACTGTGATCAGGGACAAATCTAAATGGACGCGATATTCAGGAATATGGGAAAATGGGGAAATGTGAGAATAACTTGCCATTTTGTTTTCTTTTCAGTTCATCATCAGCAATCCCTTTGCTCACTTTTCATTTCTTTTCCTCTCTTTTTCGGCAATTTCTCCATCCATTCAATTTAAACCTGGCCCCCACCTCTTTCTCCATCCCAACCATCCATGATACCAGGATAAATAATATTATTTCCCAGATTGCTTTCAGTTGTAAATCAGGGTCATTGGACTCAAACAGTTATTTGCATTTCTCCTAACAGAGGCTGCCATTCCTGCAAGATTCTCCAACACTTACAGACGCTGGAGAATTTTATTTTTGATCTCTAGCACCCACCCTTCCTTGGTTTATTTCACCTTTAATGCTGTTGTTTCACGGGATGCCAGCATCACTAGCATGAGCAGCATTTGTTGTCTATCACTAATTGTCCTTGACAACGTGGCCATTTGTCAAGACAAAATTGAGCCAACAATGTTGTTGTGGGTCTGAAGTCACACTGAGCTCAGACTGGGTAATAATGTTAAGTTTATTTAGCAAAGACTATCAGTGAAATAAAAATAAATCTTAACGGTTTCTGGTTTCCATGAGTGAAATTAAGTTTCATTCCAATTTTTGTCATTCGAACTTAAGCCCTGTCATCGGCTGTGGTAGGGTTTTACACACTGCCTTGGAGTCACAGCCCGTGCCTCCGAATTACCGTCCAGTTACATGATCACTCTGATACAGAGTCCTCATTGCCTAGTCCGTATTCCCTAGTTCCTGCCAGAGAGAGATGTTGGAGAAATGAGTTTAACTACCAACAATCAAAAGGATTTTGGGGAAAAAAGCGAAAGGGAGATTGAGAGACAATTTCATGTAAGATCACAGGTTTCAGAATGCTGAAATGAAGGCATTTCGACAGCATCCTACAACATGAGTCAGTATTCCCAGGATGATAGGTGAAGGGGATATTGGCGACAATAAAGATGAGGGAGAGTTTTAGATGAACATTTGTTCTGCAACTTTGTAACTGGGTGTGGGGTCAGCAGAGTCTTCGACTCATTGGGCTGATTCTAACAATAGTTTGTCTCAGTAACATTTTCATTGAGTGTGAGAGAGCGATTATCTGTATGACACTGAACTCGTTTCATGGTGCTATCTTATCAAACTCACCACATTAACTACCCACTCAATCTCATAGTGTTACTCGCATTCAATGCCACCCCAATTCTCAAACCCAACATGGCTGGAGGGACTCACCATCGCACTGATGCCCCTGGCTATTCTATGATCACTGACACTGGTGCCATCTTTCAAAGGCCAATGGGCACACTGTTGCACTTCCTCAGTTTGAAGCCATTCTGCACAATTGACCCCGAGCATGGCGGGTAAAGTGAACTAACACCACGGTTTTCATCAGAGGCACAGAGGTCCTAGTGGATGGCTTAGTACAGGGGGGTCCATTCTCTTCCCAGAGGAGGCCTCACCACTAGCCCCACCGAGCTTGGTCTGAGCTCACCACCCAGCTCAGTGCAGTATCTGCAGTCACACACACACACACACACACACACACACACACACACACACACACACACACACACACACACTTTGAATATGGAAAATTCCAGATAGTGTTCCAAAGAATTCCCATTGTCAGGTATAGGATCTTTCAGTCATTCAACCCCATGGGTTCCTGCAAAAATATAGACTTATTTTATATCCAATCACAGTTAGTAATGCTGGCTATTTCACTTTGTCTCACTTTATTGTATTCAGCCAAACACGGCTTGTCAACACTTGTCGCGTTATGAAATACAATTTTGAGCAGAGAACATTTTATCCTCAGCTCTAATCTTGACCGTTACCGGAATTGTACCATTTTCTTTGTTATGAAAGTTTCTCTTGCCCTTTGCCTGTGACTGTTTCTGTCTGTAACAGTTAAACTGTCCCGCACTCAGTTGGTTGGACGGCTGGTTTGTGATGCAGAGGGAGGCCAGCAGCGCAGGTTAAGATCCCCCACACTGACAGAGGTTACCATGAAGGGGACGCTCTCTCAACAATGGGCAATCGAGAATGGCAAATCCACTCTAAGCTGCACATCTTTGTACTCTGGAGCATTGGGAGGGAACCCACACAGATACGTGGGGAATGTTCAAACTCACCTGACGTTGGAATTGAACCCAGCTCCTTGGTGATGTGTGGCCGCAGTGCTAAGCGCAAATCCATCATACTCCACAGTTAATTCTGTTAATTACTTGTAGGTGACTGAAGAAATCTAACTGGCTTGTTCTGATAACTGACCCTGACCCAGTATTAGACCTTTATCATCGGCCATATCGCCAACCCGGTTACATTTAAAATTTGTTGTGAGCAGTGGAGGAGTGGGACTAGAAATGGAAACAGTGACACCCTCCAACCTCAGTCAGAACCGGACTGAGGAGAAATTCACAAAGTGGGAATTCATTCAAGTGGGAATTCTCTCGCCCAGAAGGTTGGGAGGGCTGAATCTTCATATTATATCGAGGCTGATTTTGTCTGATTTTCCATAGACAGGTGAATCAGGAATCATTGTGAAATCAGAGAAAAGTGCAGCTGGGAACACAATGAGATGAGTCATGACCTTATTGACTGGTGGAATAGTGTCAAAGTTCTGAATGGCCCAGTCGTGTCCGTTCCATTCAGCCCTTCGGTCCTGCTGTGCAGGAGCAGATTGAGACCACTCCGATTGTTTGGTGTTGTTTGGCAAATGTATAGGAAAATCCAGGCTAGGTCAGGCAGTGACCCTCCTTCTCCAATCCCTCTTTTCAGGCTTCCCCTCTCTGTAACTTCTGCTCCTGATGTAGGTCATGTTACAGGCCCAGATTCGCATTGAATTCAGCCCCCATGCCCCACACAAGGTCAACTCAGACAAATCCTCTGCTGTCTCTGAATGCAACATTTTACATCATGACTTCCAGGAAAATAATCAAGTACTTTCCAAAAACATAAATAAGAATGGAAGAAATAGGAACCTGCACTTTCATTCAATAAGAACATGGCTGATCTACTCCACGGCTCAACTCCACTTTCCTGCTAAGCCCTTGCATCCCTCAACTCGCTGAAATGTCACAAACCAATCCACCCGTCTGTAAATACAATCAGTGACCCTACCTCCACAACTCTCGGGTTTAGGAAATTCTAGCCATTCACTACCTTCAGAAAGAAGACATTTCTTTACATCTCAGTTTGAAATCCATATTCCTTACTCTGTATCTACATATCTGACTTCGAGACTCTGCTCTGGTGAGGAACCACATTCTCAACACCGACCTTGTCAAGCCCCCTCTGTATCTTATCCGTTTCAGTAATGACACTCTCATTCATTTAAACCACAATGAATAATCACCTCAGCCTTTTTGATGTATTCAATAATTCAATTCTTTCATCCAGGAACCAGTCTAATGAACCAACATTTCTGCATCAACATGCTGACGTTATGTTTCATACAGAAACACGCCACTCCGTTGTACTGTTCCTTTTATGGATGAACTCTCCATTTAATAACAACCTGCCTTTTGGTTGTCAGTGTCATCCTCAAATTCGAATGTATATTGCACTCAGCTCCCGCCGTCAGGAGCTGAGTGCAGCTCTTGTAAGCAGCTCTTGCCGTCGGAGTGATATCTGTGGTACTCCAGTAGATACATTTTTTTTCATAAAGATCGATGAATCCTGACTCTCCGATTTGTAAGTGTTTACCAAGTGCCATCCCATGCTAATGCATTATCCATCAGACTATGAACTTCTGTCTTGTGTGAGAATCTTTACTTTGTGATACCTTGTGGAAAATCTCTAAAAAGCCTCATGTCTACCAGTCCCCCTTTATCAAGGCCACTTGTTACATTCTCATGGATTTCCAGAAACACTTTGCATGATTTTACAGGGAAAATGTAGTTCGCCTTTAACAAGACCATGCTGACTCTGTGTGAAGCTTTTCTAAATGCTCTGCAGTCCCGTCCTTAATAACAGACTCTCACAGATTCCCAGCAATAATGGTTAGGCTAAGTGTTTCATGCTTTCAGTCTCGTTCGTTTCTTGAAGACAGGCGCCACATTGAAGGGTCTCCAGTTTCACTGGATCACTCCTTTAATCCAGAGATTTATGGAATATTTCACACAGTGCCACCAGCCACTCTGTGACCACTTCTTTTAAAACCAGCTATGAATTGCTGATGACCTGTTTATCCTTGGTCTAATCTGTTTGAGAAATGCCTTATTCCTTTTTTTAGAGACAGCTCAAGATTTTCCCTGCTGTTACCATTTAGCTTATACCATTGAAATATTTACAGCACCTTCACCTGTGAGGAACGATGTAAAATACAGGTATAAATTATCTGTCTGTTCCCTGTATCCAGTTCCCCAGTCACACCCTCCAAATATCCTCAATATACTTTCCTGACTTCCTTTTTATCAAAGATCACACACACACATACACACACCTCTTTAACTCTTCTTACATACATGGAAAAGCTCGTGCTTCTTGTTTTTATATTTCTTGCCAATTTACTTATATCACATCTTTTCTTCCCTTTTCTTCGCTTTCTATATTCATACAATATTCATAGCGCATACAAGCACAATCTTTCGTCCAACCTGTCCATGCCAGCCAGGTTTTCCAAACTAAACTATTCCCATCTTCTTGCATTTGGCCCATATGCCCCTAAACGGTCCCCATTCACATGTTCGTCCAAATGTCTTTTAAATGTTGGAGCTGTACTTGCATCTGCCAGTCTTCCTCTGGCAGCTCATTCCATAATCACGTCACCCTCTGTGCAAAAAACAGTTCCCTCTTCCTCCCTTTTAAATCTTCCCTCTTCCGCCATAAACCTATGGCTCTGTGATTTAATTTTCCTATCCTTTGGAAAAGACCTTGGCTTTTCACCATGCCCAAGCCTTCCCTGATTTTGTAAATTACTATAATGTCACCCGAACCTCCTACAAAACATCTGATACTAACTTCAAGAACAAGCATTTAAAGATAAGCACTGCAAATTTGAAACAATTTTAAAAGTGACAGGTAAACAACGCTCAGCCGAAACTTCATCCTGGATATTTATTTTCTGCTTTATGTTACAATACTGAGGCAGCATGAAAATCTTAGCCAGTAAGCGGGCATGCACCTGAATTCCTTTTCCTGACGGCAGTGATCTCTACAGTGAAAATGTATCTCTGGCCAGATCTACATAATACCACATGTTCAACATTCTCCCTCCTGGCCTCCGTATGACCTCATGTGGTTGTGTCTTCTTTATCTTGCACTCAATAGAGAACCCCTTTCCCCCATTCACATCGTAATTTCAACTAATTTTATACCATCTTCTCTTTTCACCACTGCTAAAAGCCTGTTTATCTGTTGTCACACCCTCTTTTCCCTGTCACCTACCCCCCACCTCTGGCAAGGAACTAAAATGCCCAGTTTCCAATCCTTTTCAGTTCTAAAGGTTCACACTGGACTTGAAACGCTCACTCTGTTTCTCTGTCTCTGCAGATGCTGCTAGACCTGCTAATTTTCTCCAGAAGTTTCGCTGGGCACGAAAGATGAACTCAGCTTTCACTTCACAAGATGCAGCCAGACCTCCTCAGTTTATTCAGCAATTTCTGCTTTTGAACATTTTCCAAAGACATGTGTTGAATCTGCTTCAACGCCCTGTCCAGCAGAGAGCGCTGTACATTGGGAGGTGAACAATAACGCAAAGTGCACAAGTTCATTGTGTCTGAAATGACATAAGGCTGGCATCACTGACACGAGTGAGGTCTTAATTATGGTCAGGGAGAAAAACAGAGGAACAAACATTCACTTCAAACATAGAAGATGTTATGATGGGAAAGAAAATGATTCAGATTAATATGTTAAAGGATCTGAGTAATGTAACATATTGGAAGCGTGATATCAGGGAGAGACCCTCAGCAGAATGAGAATATGAAACTGAATGTGTTTGCACATCAGAAACCAGGTTAAGTTACTGAGTACAGGGCTGATGGATGAATGCGTATGGGTGTGAACTGGGGGAAAATCAGTAGAATTGATTTGCAGATATGCAGCTCACACTGGGTTATCATGTGATCACAGCAGCAGCCGCAGCAGAATTGCATTCAAACACAATCCATAACTTTCCCCCCAGGGTAATGCATCGCTCTACCATAATCATCAAGCCGAGTGATGGTTTAGTGCCGAGTTTGGGTGAACATGCCAGAGTCAGAACCATGTCTGTCTAAACGTAATGACAACCCATTAAAGCTACCGCACTTGACTGGTTACATTCCAAACAGCAGATCTACCATCTGATGGAGAGGGGGAAATGATCCCAAGACTAACAGATAAAATCCGAAACTCTGCAGTCAAGGCACATCCAGTCATCAATGTCGATGGACTAATAAACAACTTACAGGAGGACAGGGCGACACAAATATCCCCAGCCCTGTACATCAGTGTGAAAGACAAGGGTGTAGCATCTGCACCATCCTCAGCCAGAAGTGTTGAGTCGATAATCCACGTCACCCTCGTCATCACAGATGCCAGTCTTCAACCAATTCGATTCGCTGCACGTGACATGAAAAAAACAGCTGAACACAGTAGATATGACAAAGGTAATGGACCCTGACACCTTTCCTGTAATTGGACTGAAGATTGTGCTGCACAACAAGCCGTGTCCCTGTGGAAGCTGTTTCATTCCAGCTCCAACTCTGACATCTGCCTGGCCACGTGGAACGTTCCTCAACTATATCCAGTTGTATAACAAGGGAATGACTACAGTCTGACCATTTACCACACGGTCGAAGGCAGAGAGTGGTAGTCGATGGTAAATTTTCAGCATGGAGTCCAGTTACAAGTGGAGTTCCGCAGGGATCAGTTCTGGGTCCTCTGCTGTTTGTAATTTTTATTAATGACTTAGATGAGGGAGTCGAAGGGTGGGTCAGTAAATTTGCAGATGATACAAAGATAGGTGGAGTTGTGGACAGTGAGGAGGGCTGTTGTCGGCTGCAGAGGGACTTAGATAAGATGCAGAGCTGGGCTGAGGAGTGGCAGATGGAGTTCAACCCTGCCAAGTGTGAAGTTGTCCATTTTGGAAGAACAAATAAGAATGCGGAATACAGGGTTAATGGTAGGGTTCTTGGTCAGGTGGAGGAACAGAGGGATCTTGGGGTCTATGTACATAGATCTTTGAAGGTTGCCACTCAGGTGGATAGAGTTTGTAAGAAGGCCTATGGAGTATTATCGTTCATTAGCAGAGGGATTGAATTCAAGAGTCGTGAGGTGATGTTGCAGCTGTACAGGACTTTGGTTAGGCCACATTTGGAGTACTGTGTGCAGTTCTGGTCGCCTCACTTTAGGAAAGATGTGGAAGCTTTGGAGAAGGTGCAGAGAAGATTTACCAGGATGTTGCCTGGAATGGAGAGTAGGTCGTACGAGGATAGGTTGAGAGTTCTCGGCCTTTTCTCGTTGGAACGGCGAAGGATGAGGGGTGACTTGATAGAGGTTTATAAGATGATCAGAGGAATAGATAGAGTAGACAGTCAGAAACTTTTTCCCCGGGTACAACAGAGTGTTACAAGGGGACATAAATTTAAGGTGAAGGGTGGAAGGTATAGGGGAGATGTCAGGGGTGGGTTCTTCACCCAGAGAGTGGTGGGGGCATGGAATGCGCTGCCCGTGGGAGTGGTAGAGTCAGATTCATTGGCGACCTTTAAGCGGCATTTGGATAGGTACATGGATGGGTGCTTAATCTAGGATAGAAGTTCGGCACAACATCGTGGGCCGAAGGGCCTGTTCTGTGCTGTATTGTTCTATGTTCTATGTTCTATGTTCTATGTCAGTCCCGTCGGGATAGTCGCATTGGTGGGAATTCTTTTTGACAGAGCTGACAAGCAGCACAGGAATAATGTACTCTGTGTGTTTTCTGATACGTCCCCATGTGGAGATGGCGTTGTTGTGCAAATATCACTGGATTACTGATCCAGACCAATATAATGCTCTGGCAGCTGGTGGACGTTGAAAACAATAAATAAAATATCGAGATATAAAATCTGGTCCAGTAATATTGACCTTGAATCTAATGTCCCTTGTAAACGTCTGTCCCTTCCCCAATGTACTTTCAGGAAGTGAATCTCCCGTGCTTCCCGGTCTGGCCTACAAGTGTCTCCTGACAAACAGACATGTGATAAACTCTGCAATGGTCTCTGGAACGGCCAAGCAAGACACTCAATTGTATCAAATTGCTCTGAGTTCTTAAAGGATTAAACCAGACAGAACACCGGCAACAAGCTTTGGAAAAGGGAACAGGAAAAACTGTATTTTCAACCAGACAGATGCTGCCTTCCTAATGTTTAAGAGCTTGTGAAAACAATGACAGAGCTTTCCCACAGACTGCACAGAAACATCAGGAAGGGAGCAGGGCATTAGACAGGTCTAGCTTCCCTGTTCTAGCACATGGAGACAAGTTTACTTTTATAACCCTGGTTAATACATTCTTCAGAAACTCATCAATTCCTGTCTTATGCTGCTCAATGATTGACCATCCAACCCATACAATCACAGAAGCACTGACTCTGTACTGTCAGAAATACAGCACGATCTACATTAGTCCCACTTTCCTATACGAGGCCCATAGCCATGTATGTTATGGCACTTCAAGGGCACGACCATGTATTTATTAACGGTTGTGAGGTTACCTGTGCCAACTGCCCTCTCAGGAAGTTGATTCCTGACCCCAACAGCCTCTGATTGAAAACCAATCCTCAAATCCTCACTAAGCATCAAACACTTCACTGTAAATGGTCCTCCCTTCTTCTTCACCCTTTGACTGGAAGGAACGGCTGCTGTTTATCCATCATGTCCAAGCCCCTGGTAAGCTTATCCTTCTGAAGCACGTCCCTCTCAGCCTTCTCTGCTTCAAAGTAAACAACCCGACATGATCTACTCCATACAAGGGAACATCCTGGTGAATCTCCGCTGCAATCACATAATTTCTGTAATGTAGCTCCCAGAACTGTACATAGTATTCCATTTGGCCTAACCAAAGTTACACATAGCTCGTATAATTTGTGCCTCCATGAATAGAGTCTATGTTTATGGTCGCTATGATTTGTCAACTTGGGCATTAACCTGTTTAATCGCATTCAGGGATTTTAGATTAGATTACTTACAGTGTGGAAACAGGCCCTTCGACCCAACAAGTCCACACCGACCCACCGAAGCGCAACCCACCCATTCCCCTACATTCACCCCTTTACCTAACACTACGGGTAATTTAGCATGGACAATTCAACTGACCTGTGGGAGGAAACCGGGGCACAGGGAGAATGTGCAAACTCCACACAGTCAGTTGCCTGAGTCGGGAATTGAACCCGGGTCTCTGATGCTGTGAGGTAGCAGTGCTAACCGCTGTGCTACCGTGCCGCCCAATATGTGCAGCAGCATCCTCTGAGCTTCCTAGTGTGCTGCTATTCTTTGAGTCCTCCCCTGTCTGGTTGCTTCTTCCAAAGTACATCACATCATATTCATCAGGGTTACATTCCATCGGCCATTGATCCACCCATTTCATTATTCCATCTGTATCTTCCTGTAATATAAGGCCTTCCTCCTCACTTCCAACCAACCAGCCAAACTTTGTGTCAAACGCAAATTGATTTATCACACTCACCCCAATCCCTTCCATATTCATACCTGCATCATTTATCAATACTACAAATAATAAGGTTAAAAATCATGAAATACCAGTTTATAATCCAACAATTTTATTCAGACGCACTAGCTTTCGCAGCGCTGCTTCTTCATCACGTAATCATGCTCTTCGAAAGATCGTGCCTTCAAATAAACTGTTGGAATATCATCTAGTGTTTTTAACTTTTTTAACTTTGCCCAAGCCAGTCCAGCACTGGCATCTCCGAATCACAAATAATTTGGGACACAGCACTGATCCCGATGTTACACGATTGGATACTGGTCTCCAGTCAAACAAACAGACTTCTTCCAGCAGACCTTCTGTCGACTGCCACTAAGTTGATTTGGATGCAACTTGGCAAGTCACTAATGAGTCCTACCTGTTCCTTGGTTATTCTGTTCCACTTGACGTACCTGTAGAATATCTGGGGATTCTCCCTAATCTTGCCCTGCCAGCAGGTTTCCATGTCGCTGTGTTTGTCAGTCCTCTTCAAATGAAGAATTGCCTTCTTATTGCAGTCTGAAATGGTCTATCATTTACCTGCCATTATTTGCCATATATGTAGAGTAGACAGCCAGAGGAAAATCCTGTTTATTTCCATCTTCTCATATGTTTTGTAACTTCTCTAAATTTCACTATGATCACCTTTCATTCTTTGAAACTCTAAAGAACACAGGCTGAGTTTCCATATCAGGCAATCTCACTATCTGAGGGATTAATCTGGAGACTGTCCATTGCACATCCTCCATGGTCAGTATATTCTTTCTCAGATTGAGTCACCAACACTGGACTCAATACTCTATGTACAGTTTCATTACCAAGCTGTGAAACTGCTTCAACATGACCTTCCGACTATGTTCTGATTCACTTAAATGAAGGCGAATATGACTTTAACTTTCCACTTCTATATATTCTCCAATTACCATTTACATTACTTTATTTATGAATTCACTGCATGAGTTCTGATTAAAAAAAAGCCTTCTGAAAATCGAGCTATGCCATTTCTATGTTGCAATAAACAAGTTCTAATCGTTCTGAAGTTTGTCAAATATGGACAGTCTGTCAGACTCTGTCAGTGCATTCTGATTCTCTCCAATGTTGCTGTTAATTTAGGGATATCCAATATCTGACCCTATATAATAAATTCCATCAGTTTCCCTACAGATGTCAAGTTAATCGGTCATCAGTTCTCCACACTATCTCTTCTTCCCTTTGCAGATGCTTGAATCCCTCCCATTCATCTACAATGCTTGGAACACATTTACTAACTTCCAGCCTCTGCAGAATGTACAGGGGAAAAAAAACAGTCATCGACAGCACCATTAATGCGTCTATTGCTGATTTATTTCTAATATTTTGATCCGAAGTACAACTGGCTCATCAGACGTAGCAATGCTTAATCCAGCTACAATACTACTGTGCTAGCCTTCAACTACTACCTTGTTACTGATATGAATTGACTTTATGTCTTTAGTTCCACAAGTTCCATGTGATCACTTAGTATTTCTCAGCGATTTTCCTCCGTGATGACAAATGCTTTCTTCGTCATTTCCCTGTTCTTCACTATAACCTCTCCTCTCCCGATTACAAAATTCCCCATTTTACCTTGCTTTTATTTTGTTTTCTTTGCAATACAGATTGTAGATTTATGTAGTCTTTGTGTTCTTCTTTCACAGAATCATTAAAAGCCCACAGCATGGAAAAGGCCCTTGGGCCCAACAAGATCATCCTGCCCCTCCGAAGAGTAACCACCCAGACGCATTCCCATCTGATTCTACATTTTGAAAACTGGTGCAGCAAATCTACACATCGCTGAACACTTTGGACAAATAAGCATGTCCAATTCTCCTAACGTGTAAATCTTTGGACTGTGGGAGGAAACCGGAGCACCCGGAGGAAACCCACACAGACACGGGGAGAATATGCAAACTCCACACAAACAAATTTCTGAGAATTTTCCGGTTTCCACCATGTCTAAAATTCTTCTGAAATCACTTCCTACGATTAATATAATCTTTAATTTATCATGTTAGCATTCATTAAGTCAGTTGCCCTTTCCTTGGTGATTCTATCTTAAAGAAATAGACATTTTATTTCACACATTGCAGTATTTCTTCAGAGCTTCATGTCTTGACCAGGTGTATCCAAGAACAGAGCAAAAGACGAGAGAAGATATTGCAGGGGTCCTGGCTGATCTTTTTGCATCATCGCTGGCCACGGGTAGACTGGAAGACTAGAGGGTAGAGAATGCTGTGCCCTTGTTCAAGGAGGATTGCGAAGAAGAACCTGTGAACTGTAGACCAGTTAGCTTAACAACTGTAACAACTTAAGAAGGTTCTGAGAGATAACATCTACATGCATTTGAAAAGACACGGATTCATAAGGAGCAGTCAGCACTGCTTTGTGCATAGGATATCATGGCTCACAATTCTTTAGCGTTCTTTTGAGGAAGTGACCTGGAATGTTGATGAGGTTAGGGTGGTAGACATAGTCTATCTAGATTTCAGAAAGGCCTTTATTAGGTTCCACATGATAGGCTGCTCTGAATGGTTCGATAGCATGGAATCCAGACGACTCTGGCAAATTGGATACTCAACTGGCTTGATGGTAGAACGCAGAGGCTAATACTGGAAGGATGCTTGTTGGACTTGAGGTCTGTGACTAGTGGAGTGTCTCAGGGGTTGGTGCTGGGCCTATTACTGTTTGTTATCTATATCAATTATTTGGATGAGAATGTGCAAAGCATGATTAGTATTTAGGCTGATGACAATAAAATAGGCAGGACTGTGAACAGTGAGGTTATCAGAAATTGCAGCAGGATCTTTATCAGCTGGGGAAGTGGGCCGAGAAATGGCAAATGGAGATTAACATATGGGATGTTGCTTTTTGAAAAGTCAAATCCAGGTTGGAATTTCGTGGTGAATGTTAGACCCTCAAGAATTGTAGTGGAATAGGGGGACCTTGGTGCTCAGATCCGTGGTTCTCTGAAAGTAGTTGCACGTAGACAGGGCAGTGAAAAAGGCTTTTGGCACACTGGCCTTCATCAGTCAGGGCATTGCGTATGGACGTTCGAGAGTTATATTGCAGTTGGACAGGACGCTGGTGAGACATGCACTTGGAGTATTGTGTTCGGTTTTGTTCACTTGCCATAGGAAGGATGTGATTAAATTGGAAAGAAGACAGAAGAAATTTACAAGGATGTTGCCAGTACTCAATTGTCTGAGTTGTAGGGAGAGTTTGGAGAGGCATTTTCCTTTAAGTGGAAGAAACTGAGGGGAAATCATATAGAAATGTATAAGATCATGAGATGCGTCAATAAGGTGAATGCACTCATTCTTTTTCCCAGTTTTGAGAATCGAAGACTAGAGGACATCAGGTTAGAGGTGAAAGAATAAAAATGATCCTGAGCGCCAAGTCTTTTACGCAGAGGTTAGTAGACATATGGAATTAGCAGACAGCAGTTTGATTGAGGCACGTACATTAACAACATTCAAAAGGCTTTTAGACAAATACGCAGATAGGAAAGATTTAGAAGAATAAGGGACAAGGGCAGGGAAATAGAATTAGCATGGATGGACATTTTGGTCGGCACGGACCACTTTGGTCCAAAGGCCCTGTATCCAAGCTGCAGGACTCCATGATTCTAATGTTCTAACAACCATTTCGTGTCTACCACTCCATGTTCAAACATTCGAGATTCTATGCAGGCGCCGTGTAAAATGCAGTATATTAACCTCTCTAGTCCTCAGAGCAAGGTTATTAATGAGTCCTTCTGACCACACAACACCAAATCCGAAATAACCTGCTCTCTTGTTTGAGTCACAACATACTCTTCAACCAACCTGTTGTATGCTTATGGAATTTACTTTTCACAACATTGGCAGTCACTTAGTTAACGCAGTTTAGATGCAATTTGAGATCATGCAATAATACAATATTTGCATCTCTAATTTACAGAGCATATAATGCACAGAATTTGCCCGAGAGCAAATAATACACTAATACACTAATGCTTGCTTCTCCTTCCTATTTGTAAGATCTACCCAAACTGATTCTGTGGAAGCTGAGGGACAGGGTCTGTGGCGTGATTAGTGATAGACGTGAACAAGCCATTCTGGGAGGGTCACCTCGACGCTGACATGATCTGAAGAAATGACCAGCATCACAGGACAAGCATCAATATCCTCCCCACTCTGCCAGGTTAACTTTCACCGTACTCTCTCTGCGCCCTCACACTCACTACCTGTTATAGCACCTACCCCTTAACAAGGCTCATATTTTATCTCTAAATAAGGCTCAGGCACTAACACTCTCACTATTGAATTCAGCACCTACCAACCCCCACCCACCCCCCCACCCCGCGCACTCTCTCCCTCCACTATACTCCCAACACTAATAACACTGTTCAAAGCTTGGGGGAAGATTTGTAGCTCGGGTGCTCGTTGTGGTGGTTCTGTTCGCCGAGCTGGGAATTTGTCTTGCGGACAGCTCGAACTGACAACCGGAAGCGGCAGAGACAGGCCACTATAAATGCCGGAGGAAACAACACAGAAGCGCTTCACAGGAGGCTCCCAAGCACTGAGGATGTCACCTAGACAGGGGACGAAACGTTTGCAAGACAAATTCCCAGCTCGGCGAACAGAACCACAACAACTAATAACACTGCATGGATACAACACTGTGGGCTGACTCCCTCCGAACACCTCACTATTCCCCCTCCCCCTCCACCTACACCAGCATTAACAGCAGGGACACACACTCCCACCACCACTCCCTCCCCCCCCCCACCTTTCTCCCATTCCCGCAGAAACGGACTGTAATAGGAGGGAAAGGGCCAAGCCAGATGGTGGAGCAACCGATATCTGATCCGCCTCCACCCCTCCCCCCAACCATGTGGGGAGGACCCTGGTATCAGCCAGAGAGGACTGGGACGTGTCGTATGGCGATTCCTCGACATCCATGTCCCTCCAACTGAGTAATATAACAATGTTCAGTGAAGGGCAATTCGCACTTTAACCATTCTGTCTGTTCTCACAATTTTCTCCCTCCCAAAACAACAAGCAACACATTGCAGAGCGATACAGATACAAAAATATTTAGAAGCAAATGTAAACACGCTAATATACTGTCACTCACCGTACATACAGGAAGATAGAACCGCACACGTGTAGTGGCATACGGAGACATAGACAGTCGCACACAAATAGACACAAGCACAAGTAAAACGCACAGGCTAATACACAGATGAACCGATGTCAGCACATAAATACACAAACACACAGACACATGAACAGACACACGCAAGTGCACATACAGACCCACAGAGACACTAGTGCTTATAGGACAGAGATAGATAGGTTTTTGATGAATAAGCATGTCAAGAGTCACGGAGAGTAGTCAGGAGAATGATGTTGAGAAATCTCTAACCTCTCTGGCATACAGAGTCGATGGGCCGAATGTCCTAATTCTGCATTTTTAATGCTCGTGCGGTATCATGCTATCATTTATTCTCTTCCTGGGACGGGAGCAGGGAATGAGTTTAATGCATATTTGATTGAAAAGGGTCAGTGGTCCTATTGGACAGGTTTAGAGGGCTGAATGGTTTATATCTATGCCTAATTATTATGTCCTTGTATTTCAAAAAAGGTGGCGATTTCATGTTAGGTTAACACAGTTTAAAATAACAGGTTCCACACTGAAATAAGGTCGCCCCTTTAATTTTAGTGGTGAACTATCGGTAGGGTCCTCATCCTCAGGGAACAGTGCAGACTCGTTTTTTGAAATTATTCAAGGCTAAGCTCGACTGATTTTTGCTGGACAGGAGAGTCAATACTTATTGGGAACAGACAGGAGATGGATGGTCAATCACAATCGGATCAGTCAGGACCATTCTGACTGGTGGCGCTGGATGGACAACTGCTGCCCCTACCCCATATGTTGTTCCCTCCATCCACCCCTCGAAGCTGTGACAAAGATAGGGGGCCATCTCATTTAGCCAGTCATTATCGTTACCATGAGACTGGAGGAGTATATTCTGCCTATTTAATAAGTTACAGAGGAAAATAGAACGAATCATTTTAGCTCATTGAGTACATTTTGCTGCACAGGACGCCATGTAAACATCTGAGCTGTTACACAGGAAGCTATTGCTAACAGGAAATAGAGATTAGCGATAAATGCTTATTTTCACATTACAAAGCTGTAACTGGTGGAGTGCCTCAGAGATCACTATGGGATCTTCAACAATCAGTACCTGGACCAAAGATCTGGAGGAAGGGTCTGAATATATCAAAGCCCAATTAGCTTAAACACCAAGCTGGTCATCCAGTATGTCATCAAATGGAGGTCGTGTGTGATCAATGTGATATAGGCAAAGGGAGATTAGTGAGCAAACCTTCACCAGATATAGCATAATGTGAGTTGTCTATTTTGGATGGAAGGATAAAACAATGGTAAAAAATTTAAGTGGAGAGAGATTGCAGAACTCTGAGATACAGACGGTATGCATGATCCTGCGACACGAATCAGATGTAGTTAGTCTGCACTTGCTGTAAGTGATTTGGAAGCTGAGTGGAATGATTGTTTTTCTGGCAAAGGATACCAGGTTTAATCAGGAATGTTTTACTGCATCTGTACCGGTAAAAGTGAGGAGTGCAGATGCTGGAGATCAGAGTCGAACAGTGTGAGGCTGGAAAAGCACAGACAATCAGGCAGCGTCCGAGGAGCAGGAAAATTGGCGTCACAGGTATAAGTCTTTCATCAGGAATATGCCCGAAATATCGAGTCTTCTGTTCGTTGGGAGTGCCTGACGTGTTGTGGTTTTCCAGCATCACATTTTTCGCATCTACATCTGTACAGGGCGTTGCTAAGACCACATCTGGCACATTATGTGCAGTTTTGATCCCTTAACCTAAAAACTGTTCTTGAAGCTTATGAACAATGTTTTGTTCACACTTTTCTGGAATGAAGGCCTTTTGTTTTGAAACACTATCAGTTTTGGTCTTAGGTGAGAAATCCTTTAGAAGCATACACAATTTTGAGAAAAATCAGCGGGATGCACATTTTCTCTTCTCAGGGAGACAAAAACTATGGAATAAATTTTAAGAATAAAATGCATTGATTTTAGCACAGATATTATGAAAACATCAGCCGATTTTTAAAAATTAAGCATATGCATACTAACTAATCGTCAAATTATAAAGCAGGAATTTTCTCTTTTGCTCATGAAAGGCACTGTGTATAACAACAGCAATGATGCATTTGCATATCGTCCATTATGATCCATTCCAGAAATTGTTCACGACGAGCGCACATGGCCCAGTTTGGTGTTCAGTTGACATGATTGCATGTTTCAACACAGAGAGGAAGAACGATGTTCCCTGCCTGAGAAGCAGCAGCCGATGGATCCCTCTATGTTCTTTTGTTCCAACTGGCAACAGTAAATCTCTGACTCACCTCTACCTGATGAGTCGTGGAATAGCTTTGATTGCAGCCTCGGGCGACTGTCTGTGTGGAGGTTGCGTATTCTCCCCGTGTCTGTGTGGATTTCCTCCAGGTGCTCTGGTTTATTCCCACTGGTCCAAAAATGTGCAGGTCAGGTGAATTAGCCATGCTAAATTGCCCATAGTGTTCGGTGCATTAGCCAGAGGGAAATGGGACTGGATCAGTTAATCTTGGGAGGGTCGGTGTGGACTTGTTGAGCTGAAGGGCCTGTTTCCACACTGTAAGGAATCTAAACTAATGACTTCACAGGACCGATTAACATTTGGGACAGTCTGTCATGTATCCATTTGTTATGAGTTCAACTATTATGAAACTCTGGAAAGCTTTCATTTTTCTGTTTGTCTTAAGATCGGTGTGTGTGTGTTTCACATTATTCTAGAAGATGAGCCAGGCTGAAATTTATATCATTAGCCATATCACTAAACTTTGAAATTTTTTCTAAAAAGTGGAGCAGTGTGACAGCAAAATGAAACACTGACCCTACAACATTGATTGGACCACGAATGACAAATTCTAAAAGGACTGTTCATGTGAGAGTTCCCTTCCCCAGAAGTTTGTGGTGCCTGGATGTTTACATTTATTCAAAGTTGTGTCTGTTAAATATTTGATAGACAAGTGAATGTAGGAAAATGGTGCACGTGCAGAAGAAGTACTGCTGAGACCACAATGAGATCAGCTACGATCTTAGTGAAAAGCAGAGCAAAGACAAAGTGCCTAATGGCCCACTCCTACTCCTCAGTCCGATGTTCCTATATTCCATTCAGCCCCTCACAGCTCCTGCACAGGAGAAGACAGAGATAAATTGCTCGAAATACCTGGTCCACAGTAATACAGGATCTCCTCCTGCCCCTCACAATTGTCACACAAAGTTTGGCGTGGGTTGAAAAATGTTAATTCAAAACCCAGGCTGGGCTCAAAAGACACCTCTGGTCTATTAATGGAGTGTCTCCTCTCTGCAACTTGTGCTTCATTTGTTGTCATGGTGCAGATCCAGATTCACTGTGAATACACTCCCCATACCTCACCCTGAGATGACTCATGAAATGCTTTGCTCTCTGTAACTGTAACATCCAATAACGGAATGTTCAGGAAAATTACAACCATTAACTTCCTAATTACAGAATATGAGAGCATAAGGAACAAGATCAGATGGTAATTCGGATGGCCAGGCTTGCCGTGCCATTGTATAAGATTATGGATGATCTACTGTTGTTATCAACTCTGCTTTATTTCCCAATTTTTCACCTCCCTCAATTCCATGGCAGGTCGAAAACCCACCTACCTCATCTGTAAATACTTTCAGTGTTATAGCTCCCCGAACTCTCTTGACCAGATAATTTCTGATATTCACTATCCTCTGTGAGAAGGTTACACGCCCCAAACATATACAATAACCTATTTGTATATTCAAAAGAGTGAACACAGCAGCTCATGTAAGAGTGACAGACCCTGATATCAAGGCAGGAGTTGACTCAGAATGGGATCAAGAAAAGTTGACTAAATTAAACTTAATAGGAATCAGCCACAATCTCTCCACTGGGGGTCAGCCATCGCACAGAGGAAAATGTTCATGGTTGTGGACATCAATCCTTTCAGTCCCTGGATATCCCTACACGAGATCCTCAGGGTAGCTTCCTCGATACAATCATCTTCAGCTGCGTCATAAATGTCCTTCCCCATCATTACATCAGAAATGTGGATGATCACTAAAGAACACACAATGTTCAGAATATTTTCCCCCCTCATCTCCTGAAGCAGTCTGTGTCCATGTGCAGCAAGGCCCGGACAGCATTCCAGTTTGTGCTGTTAAAGTGTTGGTAAAATTTATGTAATAGCAGGGCCAGACATTGCACATTTCCATAGTTAAAAAAGGAGCTCATTCAGCATCTCAAGCTGGTTATACATGAATATGAGCTAGCATTCAGCCCATCAAATTTACTGAACAGGAAGAATGGCAATACATTCAATACTCCTGCCTGTTACAAAGGAAGGGGAGGGGTCTGGTCAGCACATCGAACTGTTAAACAGGAACAGGTGGAGCCAAAACAGTCCCTCCAAACTGTTCCACGGGACCAGGAAGAGACCATTCAGCCTCGCAAAGGCTTATAGACGAACGGGAGGATGTCACTGATGCTCCAACATGACAAATCACAGGAGTAGATCTTGATGTTTATCGTGGCTCCATTGTCTGTGGAACAATTGCGACTTTAACATGGTTTGCTGGTAGTGAGGAGGGAAGCGAGATGTTTTCGGTCAAGTCTCAAGGAGACATCTTCCATCTCTGAAAAGGCAGAAGCTGGTGGGAATAGTTAACTGTTTTAGATTGAAGGTATTGTGGCTGATGTTGGGATTATGAATAACATGACATTCAGTTCAGGATCACTCAACAAATGCACTGCATTAATATGTGGAGTTTTTATTCAAAGTCTGGATTTTCTGCTCTCTCATTGATATGGGGAGTGGGGGTGGTTGGGGGGAATGTTTTCAGAGGTACTAAAAGTATCTAGAATTTAATAAAGTTAGTAAAAAAAAAAGCCGTGGGATCTATCACCGTATCAATGTCTGTTGAGAACATGTGTGATTGTCCATCCCGCTGAAGTTCCAATGCAATCCCATGTTATTCTCTCACAGTGCGACAGATTGATCTTCACTCACTCCTCATGGTACCACCATCCCAGGAATTAGTTTGGTGGAACTCCTTTGAATTCTCTCTGTGGTAAGGAGATCATTCCTTATAAAGAAGAGAAAATCTGTCGACAATGCCCCAAATACTGCCTCAACAAATCTCTCAGGGATGATCACATTAATTATTTTCCCTCATTTCGCCGTCTCCATTTCTTTCTCATGGCATAAAAAGCATCATTCTCTATTTCTTGCCACTGATGCGAAATTTACATCTTCCTTACATCTGTATGTCAGTGTCAATAAAACCAGCACCAGAGGTGCCGATCGAGATGGACATCAGTCTCGGGGACAGACTCAATGAGATGGAATACACCTAAAATAAGGAATAGTCGTCTACCTGATGGAAATGAGCAGTAGCAATATGGGAAACAGGAAGTAGGAGGGAGTTATCTTTCATTTTCTTCTTTTTCACGAGGCATATGAAGCCCTGGTCAGACCAGCATGTTATCCCTATCTTGAACTGAGTGGCTGGTTCAGCTGTTTCATTGGACAGTAAAAAGTAAACCACATTGTTGTGGGTTTGTATTTACACGGAGACCTGACCAAGGAAGGATAACCCATTGCCTTCTCGAAAGGACATGACACAAGCAGATGGGCTTCTGTTTATTACAAATAATGATGGTTTCTTTTAAATTCCATCAACTTGCTTCATGAGACATCAACAGATCATTATTCTGTGCCTCTACATGAAGAGTCAATGACTTGAGCACCACGCACTATCTTCCTGTCTGACAGATTCTGTGGAGAGAACAAGTTAAACATCTCAAGTACAATTCGTTTCGCATGGACATGTGGTTAGAAGGGACTTGAAACAGATGAATCCAGATTTCATAGTGGCACAAATAAAGAAGTATATTCAGAAGTTGTACTGAGGCTGACGATTAGACTGGGACATAATAATGGTGGTACTGGGCAGGATTGGTGAGTGGGGAGGATATGGAAATGTAGATCTGTGCAGGGCTAGAAGGATTATGGAGTTTGAGAACAGTCTGATTCCTTCTCGCATATCAGTGAGCAATTTATAAATAGCAATTTGCTTTGTAGAATTTATCAGGAAAGGAATTTTTGATTGGAAGTGAAGACACTGATTTCCCCTTTTCCAAAATTTACCTAACATGAGCAGAAACACAGTTCAGCCCGGTTTTATAGACAAAGAGAATGACTTACTAGGAACACCAACTATACCATTACCTCTGATGCTATCTTCTCCCTCTCAAATTGCAGAATAAATTCAATCATATTGTGATTACTGCTTCCTTCGTGTTCCTTCACTTTAAGTTCTCTTAAATAGTCTGCCTCATTGCACAACACTAAACCCAATATTGCCTATTCCTGAGTGGGCTCCACGACAAGCTGCTCCAAAAAACCCTATCGAAGATACTCCACAAATTATTTTTCTTGCAAACCACTACCATCCTGATTTTCCCAGTCCCCACCCCCCCCCCCCACCCCCCAAGTGTATTAAAATCTCACATGACTACTGTACTTTGCCTTTTCTATGCATCTGTTCTATCTCCTGGTGTATATTGTGACGCAGCTCCTGACTACTTTTTGGAATCCTGAACATAACGCCATCTATGTGTCTTTATTCAAACTTTCGGGATACTCTATTCGACCCACACTGATTTTGTGCCATCTGACCCTACTTTATGTCATTCAGTCAGAATGTTATACAGTCAGAGAGATGTACAGCATGGAAACCGATCCTTCAGTCCAACTCGTCCATGCCGACCAGGTTATCCAACCTAATCTAGTCCCATTTGCCAGCACTTGGCCTATATCTTTCGTACCCCTCCGATTTACATACCCATCCAGATGCCTTTTAAATATTGGAATGGGACCAGTGTCCATCACTTTCTCCCACAGTTGTTTCCATACACACACCAGTCTGTGCATGAAAAAACTCATCCACAGATTCAAACAATAAGCACATCGATCTGGACCCAATATACTGGCCATTGCAATGGACAGCTGGAACTGACAACCGGAAGCGGCAGATTCAAACCACTATAAATGCCGGAGGAGATCACAGAAACGCTTCATAGGAGGATGAGGATGTCACCTAGACAGGGGACGAAACGTCTGCAACACAAATTCCCAGCTCGGCGAACAGAACCACAACAACGAACACACGAGCTATAAATCTTCTCACAAACTTTGAATATTCTCTGTGACCAGGATTGAGAGTCCTGAAGGTTGTGCTGCCTACCTGGTGCTTGCGTTTGGGAATTGTCATCTGGGGTGCAGAAGAACTTGGAGTGGGAGGGGAATGAGTCAGTGGTTAGGGATCATGGAGGTGCCAATGGCTGGACAAGCAAATGACAATGAGAAGAGGACGGTAAATACAGAACTGAACTGTTATATCGAAATGCAAGGAAGAAATAATGTAAATATTCTTGTGACTCATACACAAATTAGCATATATGACGTGGAGGGCATCACGGTGACATTACTGAAAGAGGATCAGGAGTGGGAGCTGAATATTCAAGGGTATTCATCCTGTCGAAATGATAGGCATGTGAGCAGAGAGACAGATTTGTCTCATTCGTCAGAAATGGAATTGAATCAATTAGAAGAAATGAAATAATCTCAGATGGTGTAGAATCTGTGTCGGTAGAACTGGGGAATCAAAAATCTGAAAAAATGTTGTTGCAGTTATATACAGGCCGCCAAACAGTAGTCAGGAGGTGGGGTGCAAGATACACAGGAGATAGTAAGACCTGTAGGAAAGGCAACGTTACAGTGATCATGTGGGATTTCATTGTGCAGGTGGACTGGGAATTCAGTTTGATAGTGGTTTGTAGGAAAAGGAATTTGTGGAATGTCTATGAGATGGCTTTTTGTAGCAGATTGAACAGGCAGACTAGATGAGGGGAGCTTTGGATAAAAGAAATCAAAGGAGGCAGTGATCATAATATGATTGAACTTACTCTGCAATTTCAGGTGGTGAAGTTAGAATCAGAGGTAATGGTATTACAGCTGAATAAAGGCAATTACAGAGGCATAAGAGAGGAGCTGGTAGAATTAACTGGGATACAGACCCAGAAGGAAAGACCGTGGACAAGCAATGACAGGAGATTTTTGGAGTAATTCAGGATGCACCAGAGATTTATCTTGAGGAAAAGGAGGCATGATAGAGAGAGGATGAGGCAACCATAGCTGACTAGGGAAGTCATGGAGAGCATAGAAGCAAATGAGAACGCATATAATGTGGCGAGTGGCTGTTTAGGAAACCAGAGGATTGGAAAGCTTACAAAGACAAAACGGAGAGCAAACAAAATAAAATAAGGAGGAAGATTAATAATTATGGGGGTAAGCTAGCCACTAACATGAAGAAAGTCTGTACGAGCTTCTTTCAATATATAAAGTACAAAAGAGAGGCAAAAGTAGACATTGAACTGCTGGAAAATGCTACTGGAGAGGTAGTAGTGGTGAACAAGAATAGGCTGAGGAACTGAAAAATTTGGTCACGGTGGAAGGTACGAGTAATATCTTAACATTCAAGACAGTGAGGGGCCAGAGCTGAGTATGCTGGCCACCACCATGGAGAGCTTGCTAGAAAAAACTGAATGACCAGCAGGTGGTTAATTATCCTGGACCGATGGACTACATTCCAGAGATAAAAGAAGATAGATGCAGAAGGCGTGGGGGGACAGTGGTGATCTTTCAGGAATCACTAGAGTAAGGAACGATCCCAGTGCACTGGACACCCTCGAACGTGACACCCCATTGTAACAAGGGAGTGAGGAAAAAGACAAAAAATATCCACAATTAATGGCTTAACTTCGGTCTTGGGTATGATCCTGGAATCCATTGTGAAGGATGAGATTTCTGAATACTTGGAAGTGTTTGGTAAAATGGGACAAAATCTCTTCATCAAGGGAAGTTAATGCCTGACAAATCTATTGGAATTCTTTGAAGAGGAAATGAACAGGCTTGACGAAGCACAGCCAATGGATGTTATCCACCTGGATTTCAAGAAGGCCTTTGACAAGGTGTCACACAGGAAATGACTGAGTATAATAAGGGCCCGTGGTGTTAGAGGTAAAGTAGCGGCATGAAATGCTTACGTGCCAAATAACATAAGCAGCAAGGGACAGACAGAACTGAGCTATCCCACAATGAATGCATCAGATGTCAACAATGCAGTCCTCCTAGTCCGATCATGGATGGTGTTGGATGATTAAACAACTCACTTGAGTTTCCACAAATATTCCCATCCTCAATGATGGAAGAGCCCAGCACATCAGTGCAAAAGGTAAGGCTGAAGCTTTCGCAGAAATCTTCAGTCAGAAGTTTCGAGTGAATTTTCCATTTCGGCCTTCTCCCGTGGTCCCGATCATTTCAGATAGCAGTCTTCAGCAAATTCGATTGACTGATGTCAAGAAACGATTGAAGGTACTGGGTACTGCAAAGGCTATAACCCCTGATAACCTGCCGGCAATAGTCCTGAAGACTTGTATTCCAGAACTTCCCGCTTCCCTAGGCAAGCTGTTCCAGTACAGTTACAAACCGACAATGGGGAAAAAAACTGTTCAAGTATGTTCTGTACATAAAACGCAGGACAAATTCAACCCAACCCAATACCGCCTCATCAGTCTACTCTCCATCATCAGTAAAGTGATGGAAGGTGTCATCAATCATGCTTTTGTTCGCATCAGCTCAGAATCAGCTTCTTGTTCCCAATAAATACTGCAACCTGGAGAAGGTGGTGTTGTGGTTATATAATAAACTAGTCATCCTTGGGGACTCACACACGGAACTGATAATGTTAAAGTTCGAAGAATAAAACCTGGAATGGAAGCCTGACCTCAGGAACAGAGAACATGCCTTTAATTTCCTGCAATCCCATTCATGCATGTCCCTTATACAGGGGATGCTACCATCTTTACCCACTCCTGCCTACTTGTGTCTCCAGGACCTGAACAAAATAGCTGCCCCTTAATCTGAGAATGAAGACCGTGTGGGAAAGCAGGTCATTCGGCCCTTCCAGTCGACACCATGCCTCTGAAGCACATCCTATCAGATCTACACTCCATACCTATTCCCTTCCCCTTCGTTTCCCATGGCTGATCTCAGTAACCTGCACACCTTCAGACTGTAGGAGGAAACTCACACAAGCAAAGAGAGAATGTGCAAACTGCACACAGTCACACGAGACTGGGATCGAATCCATGTCTCTCGTGCAGCGAGACAGCAGCGAATCAGGATAAACAACAAATGCTGTCCTGACCAGCGACATCCACACCCTGTGGGTATATCGGGAAGAATACAAACATATTCACAACATGGACAACGAGACTTGCGTCTGCATGGACATGATTTGAACCAATCGTTAATCCTGGGTAGATACAAGGACACCGATATCACAGAGAAACCAGGGCAATGCGGGATTCAATTACCTGCTGAAGTGGAAACGCATCTACTCAGTCAAACTGGGGACAGACTATTCAACAATCCCGTGTGTGGGAAAAGCTCAATGAGCAGAAGAACCTCCAGAGTAACCAGCAAGATTTCATATCCCA
Source organism: Chiloscyllium punctatum (assembly GCF_047496795.1). Lineage (NCBI taxonomy): Eukaryota > Metazoa > Chordata > Chondrichthyes > Orectolobiformes > Hemiscylliidae > Chiloscyllium > Chiloscyllium punctatum. The sequence goes on from NC_092754.1 coordinate 65,245,336, forward strand.
GAAAGGGATCAATTAAACTGTCAATGCTGCTGTTAATCCAAACCAGTTGCCAGTTTGATAGCATCAAAGTCTTGGACTCACACAGGATGAAAACAGGCCTTTCACTCCTACCAGCTCATACTGAACATAATGCCAAACTAAACGAGTTGCATCTGACGGCTCTTGTAACTGCTGAGGGTTAATAATGCCCTTGTGATATTATTACTGCATTGTTAATATGAATGTCCAGATATAATTCTGTGGACACGGGTTCAAACCCTGGCATGGCAGATGCTGGAATTTTATTTAAATAAATACCTAGAGTCTAATGATGATACTGAATCAGTAGATCTGATTCACTAATGCCTGATAGGGAAGGAAACTGCCATACCTATCTGGTCTGGCTGGTATGTGACTCCAGGTCCATAATATCGTGGTTGATTCTGAACTTCGCTCTGGGCAATAAATTATGTACTAGGCATGAATGAATAGCTTTTGTTAATTCCACTGATACTTTCCAATTCATTTATCGATCCAAATATCCAATAAATATTGTAAATGTACTTTCATTCATCACTGCCTCAGGAAGTGAATTGCACACACATAACATCCTCTGTTTCAAAAAAGCCTCTCATGTCTTATTTTAAATCCCTCTTTTCACTTTAAACATTTTCCCTCTCGTCTTAAAGTCCCTCTCCTTGGAGAAAAGACAGTTACAGTTAACTCTCGCCGAACTCTCAATAATTTATAAATTTCTATCAGGTCGCCTTTCAAACTCCAGTGCTCGAGTGAAAATATTCTCAGCCGATCCAGCTTTTCGTTATAACACAAACCTTCCCCACTAGCCATACGCTGGTATACCTGTTCTAAACCTACTCCAGCTGAATAATTTCCTTGCTATTACTGGGCGACAAGAACTGGACACAGTATTTCAGAAGACGCATCACCCAATGTTCTATTCAACTTCAACATAACGTATCAACTCCTACGCTCAAAGGACTGAACAACGAAAGCAAGATGACATTTTTTTTAACAATTCTGTCTATATATGAAGCAAACTAAAATGAATTATGTACTTGCATTCCTGGCCTCCGTGTTCCACAACATGATGCAACGCCCGATCATTAATTGTATAAGCCCTACTAATATTTGATGTAGCAAAATGCAATACCTTCCATTTATCCAGATTGAACTTCATGTGACATTTTTCAGCCCAAAGACGCAATGGATTAAGATTCTTCTGGAATCTTAGATCACCTGCTTTGCAGTCTCCAATTCTGCTGTCCTCTGCAAGCTTATGAACCATGGCTTCTATGATATCTATTGTTTACTCATATAGATCAACGATTTTTAATTATTTGTCGTGGCCATCATTTAGCTGTATGCAAATAAGTTAACAATTAGTCATGTCGTTAACCATGAGGAAGAAAGCCGTAGATTGCAGGGAGATTGGAAACAATTGGCAAGAAAATGTGCTGAAAGGAATTCAATCCAGTGAAGTGGGTGATAATGTATTTGAGGACGCACAATGAGAAAAGTGTGAATACCGAATGGTTTAAAGTAATAAAAGAGAAATTGGAGGAGACATTCACGAATGTTTGAATGTGATTGGACAAGGGATCAAGTGGTCTCGATGGGTTGGAGATACTTTCTGTTCTTGACCGCAGGTGGGAATATAAGAGCAGGGAAATGATGCTGGAACTTTAGCAACGGCCTATTCAAGATCAATGGACAGGGGAATCAGATGGACGGAAGTGCGTACTGCAGGTGCTGGAAATCAGAATCAAGATTAGAGTGGTGCTGAAGAAGCATAACAGGTCAGGCAGCATCCGAGTTCAGAAAAAAAATAACGTTTCGGGCAAACGCCCTTCATCTGGTATAAAGCTGGGAGCCTCGAGGGTGGAGAGATAAACGGGAGTACTGCGTCTGGGAAGAATTTAGCTGAGAGTGCAAGAGGTGGATAGAGATGGGGTTAAAGGTGATAGGTCGGAGAAGAGGGTGGAGCGGATAGGTGGAAAGGAAGATAGACAGGTGGGACAGGTCAGTAGGATGGTGCCATGTTAGAAAGTTGGAACTCGGATAAGGTGGCCGTGGGGAGATGAGGAAACTGGTGAAGACCACGTTAATGCCCTGAGGTTGAGGGTCCCAATGGAAGATCTGGCGTCCGGTGGTGAGGGAATGGCGGTGGAGGAGACCCAGGAACTGCATGTCCTTGGGAGAGTCGGAAGGGGAGGGTGTGGTAATTGCTGTTTTTGGTCATGGGGCATTGGAGTTGAATGTTGCGGGTGCCATGTAAATGTTCTCTGAAGCGCTCTCCGAGAATGTGTCTGTTGGCCGCATTGTAGAGGAGACCGCATCGCGAGCAACAGATGCAATAAATGACATGTGAAGAAGTGCACATGCACATTTGATTGACGTGGAAGGCTCATTGGAGCCTTGGAAGGATGTGAGAGGGAAGATGTGGGTGCAGGTTTTCAATTCCTGTGGTGGCAGGGGAAGGTGCCGCGAGGGGAGAGTGGGTCATTTGAGGGCGAGGACTTGACGAGGTAGTCGTGGTGGAAACAGCCTTTGTGAAAAGTGGATAGCGGTGGGGAGGGAAATATAAATTTCCCTGTCTCTGCAGGAATTGCAAAACCTGCACCCACATCTTCCGCCTCACTTCTGTCCAAGGCTCTAATGGAGGCTTCCACATCCATCAAAGTTTCTCCTGCACGTTCACACTTGTAATTTCTTTTACACGTTCCTCCCCATGCGGTCTCCTCTAAGTTGGAGAGAGGAAATGTGTTCTCACACAACACTTCAGAGGATATCTCCAGGATACCCACAAGAATCGACCCCAGTGCCCCATGTCCAAACATTTCAACTCCCCCTCCCACTCTCCGGAGGACATGTAAGTCCTGGGCCTCCTGTATCGCCACTGCCTCACGACCCGATGCCTGGAGGAAGAAAGCCTCATCATCCGCCTCGGGACCCTTCAACTCCATGGCATCAATTTGGACTTCACCCGTTGCCTCATTTCCCCTCCCCCTACCTTGCACCAGTTCCCACCTTCCAGCTCAACACCGTCCGCCTGACTTGTCCCATCTACGCATCTTCATTCTCACCTATCCACTCCACCTACTTCTCTGACATATCATGTTCACCCCCCGCCTGCATTCATTTACAGCACTCTCAGCTACCTTCTCCCCAGCCCCACCCCCTTCCCATTTATCTCTCCATCCCATGTGCTCCCAGTCTCATTCCTGATGAATGGCTTTTGCCTGAAACGTCCATTTTTTCTGCTCCTCAGATGCTGCCAGACCTGCTGTGCTTCTCCAACACCACTCTAATCTAGAGGGGAGTCAGTTGATTGAGAGGGTTTTCGGATATTTTCTATTGTTGACCACAGGCTGTGGATGATAGCAGAACTTTATCAACCATCAGTTTAGGGAACAGCTAAAGGACTGAGCACAAGTCTGGTCACGGCATAAATCAACATTTTTCTTAAAATTTAAGATAAAAGGCTGAAGTATGCAACTTTGCCCATCAAGACCATTTCACAAATGAGTTTCTCACTGATTCCTTTTCAAGTCAGGGTGCTATGGGCCTTGAAGGGTAACTTGAAAATGGTGGCGTTTCGTTGCATCTTTCAACCTTATCCTTATAGTCAGTACAGCTTTTGAGCTTTGAAGGTTGTCAAAAATGCCCGAATGACTTACTCCAGTGCCTCGTATAGTTGGTGCACTCTGCTGCAATTGCGCCTTAGCGGTGAAGGGAATGAATATTGCAGGTGTTGAAGAGGGTACACTCGAGTAACTGCATTGTGGTGGACGGTGTCCAGTTCCTTAAGTGCAATTGAAGTTACACCCATCTCTGCAAATGGAGAGAGTTATATTCGACGTCTCATTTGTGCCTTGCAAACGATGTAGGATTCACGGAACACGAGTTGAGTTTATAATCAAAAAATGTCTCAAGAACATGTTGTTGTTGTTGTCAAAGTGTTTATGGAGCCAGTTTCTATAAGTTTCTCCCCAGAAATAATAACTCCGTGGACTATTACACGGGGTAATTTGTTTACAGTAAAGTTATTGAATGTCAATGAGATATGATTAGATTCTCATTTGTCAGAGTGATAATTACTCTATTTCGTCCTTGTGTGGACCAAACTAATTCCAGTCGCTGTCTGATTTCAAAATCCAATTCCCGTCTGTGCTTGAATTTTCAACCGTTTCTTCGAATAAATGTTTCCAAATGCCTTAATAACATGTAAGGACGCTGCAGGGGAGAGCAGAGATTAATTAACATGTTGTCAACACTGGAGAAAATGGAACTTCGTGGAATGATTGGTGAGGCTGGGATTATTCTCCTTGAAACAAATGAGAGGGACGGGAGCTCTATAATCACATAATAACATTTATAAATGTTCAATATTCATGGGATCGTGACAGGGTAGATACAGGCAGGTGGTTCACCCTCTGGTATGAGGAGAGCACCAGTGGACAAGAACTCAGAATTAGATATTGCCTATTTAATTCAGAAATGAGGAGTAATTTCTTTGCTCAGGGGCCAGTGGATCGGTGGAACTCCTTGCCAAAATTGTTGTTGAGGCTGAGTTGTTGTGTATTTTCAAACTGTGCCAGACAGATATTTAACCAGAAAGACGATGAAGCTTTGTCGAGGCAATGCTGGAGAATGGAGTTGTGGATTATCAGATCAGCCATGAGTTCGTTGAATGGTGGAGCAGACTCGATGGGCTGAATGGCCGACTTCCAATCCTACATCATTTGGTCTAACGCCTTATTTTATTGATACTTTTAGAATTCTGACGGGATGGGATGAAGTGATAGAAAAGGTTTCTCAAACTGATCAGACAGATCAGGAACTAAGCTCATAAGCTCATGAACAGGAAACGTGCTGTGGCCTGGATACAACAAATGGCACTGGGCACAAAACAAATGGGTATGTGCAGATGTTGTGATTGCTAAAGAAAATTGGTGGATCTAATATTGTTGCCAACTTGGTGATCACGCTGGATGATGGACTGCGGTATGATTCACACAACAAAAGATTGTGAAAGAATGAAAGATTCGTTTCATTGGAAAAGATTTCTGCGGTTCCAATTCAATTGACTGTTTAAAATACTGCTCAGAACTTTTTGTCGAGTATTACATTAAAATTCACAATGCCACTGGATAAACTATTGCACCCAATCTCTCCTTATTTGTTCCCCTTTCATTCGATTTAAATTCATAAAAGTCAAGATGGAATGAAAGGAGAAAAGAAACGTATGCACTCATTTTTCATTATCCCTATGTAACTGACAACAGAAACAAATTGCTTTACTTCGACTTTGATGAGGTGTCGATTTATCACAAATCTCCGGTGCAATGAAGAGCAAGAGCAAGATTCTCCATCCAATGTATCCTAAAGATGCGAGGCTCAAAGAGAAACCACAGGCTGCTTATGATGGAAGTAACAGCCAGAGTAGGATTCAAATCCACACATGCGCAATGGAAGAGCAACCCGTCGCCTTAACCTCTGGGCCACTTCAGCCCATGGCAAAGGGGCTCACATGTGACCCCGTCAAGATCACATATGGTGCACAGAGGTGATAAGAAATTGCCTGAGCGGAATCGAACCACACCATTATGTTTCTGCTTTCAGCGGAATGATAATACCAGCAAAATCCAAGGAATTGACCTCGTCCTTGGAAGGAATACCTTGTCCTTGATTTATTTCGAGTCGGAACTGTCTCAGAATGACCCAGAAAACATGAAATTCCCGTCACATTCACACGCACATTTATTCTTGACGCATAATTTCTTCATTTTCTCTCTCACGTGACGAAGTATAGATGGAGAGAGAAGTGAAGGCGATGTTTTAGCTCGATGATCTTTCTCATATGGCTGAACCTGAACTGGGTAAATTTCCCGGAAATGCAGTTTTGTTCTTTTCATTTTATTAATTTTGTTGCAACTTCACTCTGTTCATTCCAATGATCGGAAGTGAATTGGAATTATGTGATTGGAACGTTAAATGTTGCATTCAATTTTGCTCCGAATTTATTTCAGCTCAAAGAAAATACTGATGAGAAAAACAGAAGGTTGAACTGCAAAACAAGATGCCAGTTTTAATGCTCAGTTACTTTGGCAGATTTCAATGGATATCAAATGAACCCAAAATCATGGCGATCGTCCTCCCACCTTTAAACCATGGGATTAAAGCAGGAAATCGATCTCCAAGACACGGGTCACTTCTGATTCATTATGGAATAGCTTTCCTTGACAATATACAAAATCTGCTCAGTTCCATTTAAAATGCTTCATGTGGAATATTGATAGAAATCTTTTAAGACTCTGAGTTCTTTTTGCTGAATCTTACTCAGCTGCAGACGATTCCGATATTTCTTTGTATCTGAAGTCGTCCAAATTAGATATTGTTTCCTCGCACCTTCTACCCCCTACACCCTCCTTTACACTTTTACCTGGCCACAGGCTGTCTCTCTCCTGGTGAAAATCACTGCTTCTCTGTCTCTAAATGTGCCTTTCCAAATATTTTTGAAACGGATTGTCTGAGTGACAGAAATTCTGCTCCCATTATTTCTTTGTCCTACATCAATGGTTTTGAAATCTTGACTTTCAGAAATTTATGAACATGAAAGAGTGAATTTACCACATATTTACTCTCTCCAAACCTCAAATACACTGGAAAACTTCCATTCGGTTTTCCTTGATTTAGTTTCAAATTTTGCAAAACACAAATAAATAAAACTGCATCCCCACTAAACGCCAACAGCATCGTCTCTAATGCCTTAGCGGCCCAGTAAACGCTGGCAGTTTCCTCTCTGATAGAATCACAGATTCCCTACAATGCAGAAAGTGCAGTTCAGCCAATCAGGTCTGTAGGGAGGCTCTGAACAGCATCTCAACCAGACCTAGCTCCCGTCTCTATCCTCGCAGGCCTCTGGCTTGTGATTTCAAATAAACCTGCTGGGATAAAACTGGCATCATGTGACTGCTGACCTTATCACTGCGTTACCCATGGCTAATTCACTTAACTTACTGAATTCACTCTCTGGACACATCAGCGCAGTTTAACATGGCCAATCCACCTAACCTACAGACTTAAGAGCAGTGCGAACCACTGAGCAAATGTACCATCACATTGAACACTACCTGTATCATGTATAATCACTTTACACATTGGCAACTCCGCCTAGTGAAAGCAAGCTGCGCCCACCAACCCGAATTCAATGCATCCAAACGCGGTTCTACGCTGTACAACCTCAGTAGTTCTGCTGGAAATGTTTCTGCACTCAGAACTGAATGGGTTTACTCTGTTTTCTTCCTCAGATTCCTGCTTTACGTAAACACATCAGTCAGGAACAATTCTATATAATGGTTTTCATTGCAACACAAACACAATGTGCAGTTTGCAGAAGTTACGTGTTTGCACTTTCACTGACACTCTCTCTCCCCAGGAGCTGCAGTCCTTCCCCAGATGATTCAGACAGCACTGTCCTTCCTGTGACATGTCCAATCGTGAATGGAAGGCCAGGCATGAATAACCTTCACTGGGGAACAGAGCGACAGGTTTAAAACCTTTACGATGCCCTCAGCGGAGAATTGAGCCCTGTGACTGGCGGGGACACTAACCACGATACTGTGGAGGACAAAAACATCGAAGGAGGTCCTTCAGCCTGTTGTGGCCGCACTTGTCCAACACAACTGCTTAACGACCTGAATCAAGTTTTCCATCGTTTAGCCCATAATCTTACATGTTTTGGCATCACAAATTAACATCTCAATTTTTTTTAAAGGTTAGAATGATTTCCGCCTCTCTGACCCTTTTCGCAAATCTACTCAAACCTTTCTGCCTTTTCCCGAAATCTCTTGGCCCCAGTGATCGATCTCTCCGCCAATAACAAAAGCTTCTTTCAGTCTATCCTATCCCTATCCCGCAGTATTTAGTACATCTCAGTCATGTCTTCTCCAATCTCCTCTGGTCGGCGACAAACAACCCCAGTCTGTCCAATCTCTCCTCACAACTGAAACTCTTCCGCCCAGACAATATCCCAGGGAATCTCTACTGCAACGTTCCCAGTGCGATCTAATCGATGCAGTACTCTGAATTGCAGAACTGCACACAGTAATCTAGCTAGGGCCGAATAAACTTTTATTTCTATTCTGTTACATTATGAGGGCATCGCTGGCTCGGCAGTATTGATTGCTATCCCTCATTGCACAGCGGGTAATTGAGACTCAACCAGATTGTCGTGAGTCTGGAGTCACATGGAGTCAGATGGTTTTGTTTTTTTTTCAACAATTGAACATGGATATATTGGAGTTATTAGATTCGTAATTCCAGATATTTATTAAATCCCAATTCTACCACCTAGCATGGTCAGAGTCAAACCAGGTCCCTGGTGTCTGAATTAACAGTTCAGTGTTCAGTGGTAAGAGCGCTCGGCCATTGCAGAAAAGCAGTGAAACTGATCTTATCCAATTAAGTCGCTTTTCCCCGATACTGCTCTGTGCCATTTTCCAGTGCTTGACCGACCCAATTATATCTGGTCCATATCAGTAAAAGCTGCTTCATGAGTATTGATCTCACAGCAGTGGTAACCAAATGAATCAAATGGTCCCGATGGTGGGGTTGGGGCACGTTCACCCAGCAACAGTGACCTCAGCCACACAGACTGATCGGTATCAATGTTAGAGTCTGTATTAGATTCTGCAATGCCTTAGTGAAATAGGAAATGACTCCGCAAACACATGATTGAAGAGCAGCTCTCCGAAAGCTAGTGCTTCAATTAAACCTGTAAGACCATAACCTGGTGTTGGGTCATTTTTAACTTTGTACTCCATAGTCCAACACCGGCATCTCCAAATTAATGAAATGAGGGTATGGGATGGAAAGTTTGGTTATTGATCGTAGGAGGGAAGAAATCTCTGAGAACGGGTGGATTTTAATTCTGACATATGAAACACAGAGATGTGAGCGAGCAGAGCTTGAAGGGGAAAAAAAATCACCTTGGAGAAAATCAAAACGTTAAAACAACTGATTTCTTTGTGTTTCACAAATACTGGGGGAGATGGAGCAATTACTGCTCGGATTTGACCCGAGGTTCCTGTGTCCACAGCGCAGAGTACTAACCACTATACGATCACGGAAACCCACAGACGAACACACTAAACACACGCAATAAGTACAGTATAATAAGAAATGTTAGGCAGAGCACTAAATGCACAATATCAGTGCTTAGCGAACAATGGCAGATATGTGGGAACTCAGAATGGGCTGACCGTTTCATATTATTTCCCCCAGTGGCTGTGGTGATTCCATCATTAAAGTGTTGAAGGCTGAGATAAAAAAGATTTCTCCAAAACATCAAAGACTCCACGGACAGTGCAGGTTTTGTAACCTGCACATCCACCAATATCATTTATTGTTTCCCTTGCTCCCGGTGCAGTCTCCTGTACATTGGGGAAACTGGGCGCCTCCTAGCAGAGCGCTTTAGGGAATATCTCTAACAGACCAGCACCAATCAACCACACCGTCCTGTGGCCCAACATTTCAACTCTCCCTCCCACTCTGCCGAAGACATGGAGGTCCTGAGCCTCCTTCACCGCCGCTCCCTCACCACCAGACACCTGGAGGAAAACGCCTCATCTTCCGCCTCGGAACACTTCAACCCCAGGGCATCAATGTGGACTTCAACAGTTTCCTCATTTCCCCTTCCCCCACCTCACCCCATTTCCAAACGTCCTGCTCAGCACTGTCCCCATGACTTGTCCGGACTTGTCCTACCTGCCTATCTTCTATTCCACCTATCCATTCCACCCTCCACCCCGACCTATCACCTTCATCCCCTCCATCACTTAACTATTGTACTCTATGCTACTTTCTCACCACCCCCACCATCCTCTCACTTATCGCTCCACCCTTCAGGCTCTCTGCCTGTATTCTTGATGAAGAGCTTTTGCCCGAAACGTCGATTTTACTGCTCCTCGGATGTTGCCTGAACTGCTGTGCTCTTCCAGCAGAACGAATCCAGAATCTGGTTTCCAGCATCTGCAGTCCTTGTTTTTACCAAGCTTTTGTTGAAATGTATACTTCAATGCAATGCAGTTTAACATCGGTTACTTCACGAGTTTCCCCACACAAGGCAGTAATCACTGCTGCCACATAGTCCCAGTTACCAGCCCCAGAATCAGAGGAACTGAGTGGCTCAGTCGCGAAGAATAATCTTGAAGTCGGGATGGGAATGAGGTCGCCCTCGATGGCTCAAGTGACACAACCGGAGTATGCTCGCTGTTTCTATGATGGTTTAGATGTGCAAGCAATTCCGAGGTTAGGAGGGCTTCTGGTCAAAGGCGGGGCAGAAGGGAAAATTTGTTCCCGTTTATAATAACAGCAATCTACAGTACATCTTGCTGAGACAGCTGAGTGCCACAACTGGAGCGTGGGCAGCTGGTTTGAAGTTTAATTTTGCTTCACTATCACCCACTTCCCTGGAATGAATTGCTTTCACCATTTTAATTTCCAATTGTTTGATATCTCCCTGCAGTCTGCGGTTTTCTTCCTCACGGTAAATTGCATGACTAACTGTTGTATGATCTGCACACTGCTAAATCACGGCCACTACAAGTAAATATGAATCATTGATCTATATGAGAAAACAGTGAAATTAACAGCAGGCGTGCTTTGTAGGTTTGCAGGCGACACCAGAATTGTAGACAGTGGGGAAGATTATCTCAGTTTCAAAAGGATCTTAATCAAATGAGTCGTTGGACTGAAAAATATAACATGGAGTTCAATCTGGATAAATGGAAGGTATTGCATTTTGGTACAACAAAAAGAGTAGGGCTTTGCGTATGTTGGAGAACACGGAAGCTCGGTGTGCAGGTACATAATTCCTTGTAATTTGTATTACCAACAGACAAGATGGTTCAAAGGCATTTAACATGATTCACTTCATTGTTCAGTCCTTTGTGTATAGTAGTTGGGACGTTATGTTGAAGTTTTGCAGGACATTGACATTGACATTGACATTTGAGGCCTCTTCTGGAATATTATGTCCAGTTCTGGTCGCCCAGTTGTGGGAATGACATTATTCAGCTGGAGTAGGTTCACAAAAGGTATATACGCATGTTGCTGTGTGTGGAAGTTTTGAGTTATAATGAAAGGATGGATAGGCTGAGACTATTTTCAGATTCGAGTTCGGGGTGCTGGAAAACCACATCAGGTAAGACAGAATCCCAGGAGCAGGAGAATATTTTTTTTTCGCGCAAGTGTCCTTCACCAGGCTCTTCCCCGAAACGTCGATTCTCCTGCTCCTCAAATGTTGCCTGATCTGCCGTGCTTTCCCAGCACAACACTCTCGACTCTGATCTCTCATCTGCAGTTCTCACTTTCTCCTAGGTGAGACTGTTTTCACTCTAGGTTAGGGGTTTGAATGGCGACCTGACAGAAGTTTATGAATTATTGAGAGACAAGTTTAGAGTTAACGATAGCGGCCTTTTCCCAGGAGGGGAATTTCAAGACGAGAGGGCATATGTTTAAGATGAAAAGAGAGAGATTTTTTTTTAAAAAAGACATGTGCGGCATTTTTTTAGGGACGGTGTTTTACATGTGTAATTAACTTGCTGAGAAAGTGATGGATGAGGGAATGTTTGCAACACTTAATGGACAATTGATTCCAAACATGAATGGGAAAGTGGGATTTTTAAAATAAATGTATTCATGCCTAGTACGTCAGTTCTTTCCCAGAGGGCATTTAATAGTCAACCACGATATTATCCATCTGGAGTCTCATGTGGGACAGAGCAGATGACAGTTTGCTTCCCGAACTCCATGAGTGAATCAAATGGGATTTTCCACACAACTGATTCACGTCATCACGAGACTCTTCAATTCCAGATGCTTATTGAATTCAAACTCCACTATCTGTCATGCCAGGACCTGAACTCTTTGACCCCAAAATATTACCTGGGTTTTGGATAAACAACACAGTAATACCACTCAGCGGGTACAGTCGGAGGCAGACGGGAATGGGTTAGTTTGGCAGTATCTTCAGCATGGATTGGTTGGACTGACAGGCCTGTTTTCATGTTGTATGACTCTGACTGACGCTATGGAGCAGGCAGCTGTTTGGGATAAACAGCCGCATTGACATCATAACCGAACACCTGATGGGATATGTAATCCTGCTGGAGTCTCCGGAGGTTGTTTTGATCAGCGATCCCTTCCCACACACGGAACTGGTGAACGGTCTCTCCACAGTGTTACTGATTAAATGAGATTCCATTTCTGTGGTTAATTGAATCGCTTCCAGCAGTTCCCACATTGCCCTGCTTTCTCTGTGATATCTGTGTCCTTTTTTCTTCACAGGGTGAACGATCCTTTCAACTTGTGTCCACACAGATACAAATCCTGTTTTCCATGTTGTGAATGTGTTTTCATTCTTTCTCATTCACCCACAGGGTGTGAGTATCACTGGTGAGGACAACATTTATTCTTCGCCCCTTGTTCGTTGCTACCTGGCTTCACCACACACCCGGGTGCGATCCCAGCCTCGGGTGTCTGTCCGTGGGCAGTATGCACATTCTCTGTGTGTTTGCGTTATTATTTCTCCCTCTGACCAAAGATGTGCCAGTTACAGGGATAAACAATGGGAAATGCAGGCTTATGGGACAGGGAATACAGTGGGGACTGGTGGGATGTTCTTCGGATGTACTATGTGGACTGGAAGGGCCGATTAGACTGCTTCCCCACGCTGAGAAGATTCTTGAATTAAGGGTCAGCTCATGTTTTTCTGGTCCTGGAGTCTCTCGTAGGCAGGACTGGGTGAAGATGGTCGAATCCCCTGAATAAGGGATATGAATGAATGGGATTGCAGGAAACTAAAGTCATGATCTCTGTTCCTGAGGTCAGGCTTGTATTTCACGTTTTATTTGTCGAACGAAAACATCGCCGTTTCCTTGTCCCAACCCCCAAGGATGACTCATTTAAAATATCATCCCAACACCACCTTCTCCAGGTTGAATTCTTGACTGTGTGGAAAAAACTGATACTGAGCTGATGCGAGCAAATGTAGCTGCCACCGCCAGTGCTGGAAACACAGATCCAAACAGCAAAATCATCTTTTAAGCCCACCATTGCAAAGTTAAGGGCTCAACACGCTGCACTTCTGCCACTCAGTTGTCTTAGAAAGATGCACCGGAAATCGCTATGACAGTATAAACGGGGACAACCATTCCCTAGAGCAGGAGCACACTCATCCGAGGAATTTCCTGCGCCTGTATACCATCACAGAAGGACAGCATGCTCACCTATTGCATCACTGGAGCCAGAGAGTAATTCCGCGCACACATTCCCATCTCCATTTCCGGTTGGATGTGGGCGGCTGTGCCGATGTTAAGCTAAAATTCTATTGAAGCATACATTTCAACAATATCCTGTACTGTCCCCCGAGTCTTTGATGTTTTGTCGAAATCGATCAATCTCATTTTTCAACAATCTCATTCAAGGGATCTCCACAGCCTCTAAGGGACATCGAACTGAAATATTCAGCTCATTCTCAGTTCCCACATATCTGTCACTGCTCGCTGAGTACTGATATTGTACATTTGCTGTTCTTCCGAACATTTCCTCTGCTAGTATACTTATTGCTGCTTGCAAGCATCCTGTTCTGTGGTTTCTGTCATCGTGGTTGTCGGTATTTTGCATTGTGACCACAGCAACCTCGATTTGAAACCAAATCACGGCACTAAGTGTTCTCTCCGTTGTCCTTTTTGTGACACATGCTAAGAAATTAATTGTTTTACCTTCAAATTCCGCTCTCTCATATCTCTGCGTTTCATATATCAGGATTCAAACTCACCCGTTGTTAGAGATTCCGGTCCTTCCCACGATCATTAAACCTCCTTTCTGTCCCTTCCCCCATTTCTCTGAGGCAATGCACAATCTATCACTCTCTTTCACATTCATACTGTTCTGTCTGTGCTGCTGCTTCGGTCACTGTTCTTGGGTAACGTGCCCCAATCCCACCATCGGGGCTTTCAAACAAGTCGATCCATTTAGATACCACGGTTGTGAAATCAATCCCCATGTAACAGCTTTTACTCACATAGGCCAGAGACAATTGGAGAGTCAGGCTCATGGAAAATACCCAGGGCAGTTTGGGTGAAAAGACATTTTATCAGAAAAGATCAGCTTTTATGGCTTTCTGTGTTGGTCTTGTGGTAATTTCATAGGACTGATAGTCCAGAGACCGAGGTAATAGTCTGGGTACTCGTGCTTGAATCCCACTTGTCATGATTGTCAAATTTGGATTCAATAAATATCTGCAAGGAAGAATGTAATGACTATTATATATCCATTGACAATTGTTGAAAAAAAATCTGTTCCACTGATGTCATTTCGGGATGGAATTTGCTATCCTTACTTGGTCTGGCCTGCATGTGACTTCCGACTCACAACAATATGGTTGAGTCTCAACTGCCCTCTGGGCAATTCGGAATGGGTAATAAATTCGGCTTAGCCAGAATCGCCCTCATACTAATCCAGAAATTTTAAAACAATGCTCATTAGGCTCTAGCAAGAGTGTTGTGTGCATTCTTGCAAGTCACATTATAGCAGGGATGTGATCACACTGAGAAAATTGCAGGAGATATTTACTGGGATACTGTTTGGGCTGAAGAGTTTCAGTTGTGAAGAAAGACAGGACAGAGTGGCGTGTTTGTCGTAGTGTAAAGGAGATGTTACCAAGACATGATTGAGTTGGGGTATGGATAGGGTTGACTGAACGAGTTTCCCATTGATGGAGGGATCAATCAGTAGGGACCAGAGACTGAAGGAGAAAGATTAAGGTTTGAGAAGATGTGCGAAAAAGCTTTATCAGCCAGTGGGTGGTTGGAATTTGGAATACACTGTCTGCATTTTTGAGAGCCGCAGAATCCCTTATAACCTGAATAAATATTCAGATGTGAATTTTTGATGCAAAGACATATAAGGCTGTGGGATAAGCATTCTGAAATGGGATTCAGTTCATTAGGCAGTTGTTTTTGACAAGTGTGGCAACATTTGGTTGAAAGGCTTCCGTTGACACTCTTGTCCTCGGTAGTATAATCGTTAGTGTCCCCGCCTGTCACAGGGCTCAATTTTCTGCTGGGGACAGTGTAAACGTTTTAAAACTGTCGCTCCATTCCAAAGTGCGGTTCTTGACCCCTGTCCTTCCATTCTCGATGGGGCATATCACACGAAGGACCGTGCTGCCTGAATCAGTGTGGGAAAGGTCTGCAACTCTCAGGGAGGCAGAGTGTCTGTGAACGGCCAAACACGTGACTTCTGCAAACTTCACTTTGTGACTGTGTTGGAATAAAAAGCAATTGACAGACTTGTTCCGGATTGAAGTATTGACTAGAAGCAAGAAGCTGAGGAAGAAACAACATAAACGCATTCACATATGAGTGCAGGAACATTTCCCGCAGCACGAATGAAATTGTAAAAGATAGAGTAGCGTTTCGACACACTGAATTTGGGTTCATTTGTTTTGTTCAGTTTTACCAGGGTATAAAACCATTAAAAAATGATACAGCATTTGCTCAGTATGATGGAACATTGTCTCAGTAATTAGCACTGCTGTTCAGAGGGAGGATTAGGTTGATTGGTCAAGTTAAATTGCCCACTCGTGTCCAGGGAGTAAATTAAGCAAGTTAGGTGAATTAGCCATGGGTAACGCGGGGATAAGGTCAGAAGTCGCAGGACGTTAGGTTATACTCCAACAGGTTTATTTGAAATCATAGGGGGGAGGGATTCCCCTTCTTTAGGTGAAATATAAGGAAATAGGGAGG
Organism: Chiloscyllium punctatum; assembly: GCF_047496795.1. Classification (NCBI taxonomy): domain Eukaryota; kingdom Metazoa; phylum Chordata; class Chondrichthyes; order Orectolobiformes; family Hemiscylliidae; genus Chiloscyllium; species Chiloscyllium punctatum. The sequence goes on from NC_092754.1 coordinate 65,261,151, forward strand.
GGAGCTCGGTCTGGGTGAGATGCTCTTCAGAGAGTCCACACCGGCTTGATTGACTGAAATGCTCTTTCTGCACTGTAGGATTCCGTGATTCTATGAATTGATAATGAGGGTGTTTACTGGGGTGTAAAGCCATTCGATAAGATGCTGATGGGGGTGTACTGAGGATGAGATTTTATTCACTTGTCTTCTTGGAAAATTGAGAACAGTTATCCCTGAACCAAGGAAGACTTAATGGGTTTTTTTCAGGTTATGAAATGTTTGGACAGAGTAAATAGGTGGAACTTCCCACTTTTAAGTAAGTAAACATCTAGATGTGAGGCATTCATTACCTTTGATAAAACCTTTGAAGGACAAAGAAATGATGAGAACAGAATCGCTGTTACTCCGAGAATCTGTTTTTCAAAATATTTGGAAAGGCACATTTGATGACATACAAGGAATACATTTCACAAGGAGAGAGACAGCGTGTGGCTATGTAAAGGTGCAGAGCTGGGGTGTAGTCGGTCGGAAGTTGGAGGGAAACAATGTCTAAGTTGGTTGACTTTAAATGTAAAGAAATTTCTTTAATGTGTGCAGCTGAATAAGATTCTGTTCCAAAACTCTGCATTTTGAAAGATTTGGCATAATGTTCCACCTAAAGCATTGTAAATGGAACTGAGTGGAATTTTATTTATTGTGAAGGGAAGATATTACATAATGAATAGGAAGTGACCAGTTGCTTGGAGATCGACTTCCTGCTTTCATCACATGCGTTAAGGATGTGAGAACAAACACCATGATGTTTGGTCCATTTAATACTCAGTGAAATCTGCCAAAGCAACGAGCAATAAAACTGGTGGGTTTTCTTTTGCACTTTAACCCTCTGTTTTTCTAAGCAGTATTTTCCTTAAGCTGAAATTAAGTCAGAGCAAATTTGAATACAACATATATCGTTCCAATGAGATATATCTAATTCACTTCTGATCATTACAATGAAAATTGTGAGGTTTCAGCAAAATTAAAATGAAAGGAACAAATCAGCATTTCTTGCGATTGAATCCAATTCAGGTTCAGCCACATGAGAAAGGCCATTGAGCGACAACATTACCTTTATTTCACTCACCATGGCTGCTTCTTCACGTGAGAGAGAAAGTGACTGAAGAAATTATGAGTCACATGTAGGTGTAAATATGACGGAAAATTCTTGTCCTGTTTCATTCTGACTCAGTTCTGACTCAGAATGTATTACTGATAGCTATTCATTCTGACCAGCATTGCTATTTATTAGAATTTGCTGTTATTATAATTCTAGTGAAAACAGTAACACAATGGTGTGGATTCGATTCCGCTCTGGAACTTTCTTATCCATGACTTTCACTACATGTAACCTGATGAGGTCACATGTCACCCCACTACAAAATGTGCAGAGGAGACTGTGAGATTACGGTGCTGGGTTATTATACTCATGTGCTCCACATTCACGGGTTTGAGTCACACTCTGGTTGCTAACTTTACACACTGCTCTAGTAGTTTTCCTTTGCACCTCACACTCTGGTATACACTAGATCGAGAATCTTGCCCTTCACTGCACGGAAGATTCACAAATAATTGACCCACATTAAAGTCGAAATGAAGAGTGAGAGAATTCATTCTATTCAATTATAGATGATATTGGTGTAATGAGAAGGAACGCATTTTTCTTTCCGCCCTACATTCCATCTTGTCTTTCTATGAATTTACATCGAAAGAAAGAGAAAAACTTAGCAAGAGATAGGGAGCACAAGTTTATCCAGTCGGGATTTTCATGAGTATTTTAACCTAACACTTCACACAAAGATCTGATCAGCATTTCAAACAGTCACTCGGAATTGGAACCGCAGAAAACTTCTCCAATGAAACAAACATTTCATTCTTTCACAAATTTCTGCTGTGTGTGAATCATACAAGGATCCATTATCCAGAGTGATCACTGACTTGCCAACTGTATAAGATCTAGCAACTTCCTTCAGCAATCACAGCTTCTGTACACAGCCACCTGTGCTGGGGCCCAGTGTCATTTGTTGCCCCCAGGTCACAGCACATTTCTTCTTCCTGAGTTTATGAGACTTGTTCCTGATCTGTCTGATCTGTTTAATGAACCTTTTCTGTCACTTCATCCCATCCCCTCACAATTCTGAACTTCTGAATAAAATAAGGCGTTAGACGAAATGTTGAACAAGTGGAAGTATGCTATTCAGCTCAAGGAATCTGCTCAACCATTCGATGAACTCATGGATGATCTGATTTGGAGATGCCGGTGTTAGACTGGGGTGTACAAAGTTACAAATCACACAACAGCAGGTTATAGTCCAACAGGTTTAATTTAAGGCGCACTAGCTTTCGGAGCGATGCTCCTTCATCAAGTGATAGTCACTCCGAAAGCTAGTGTGCTTCCAATTAAACCTGTTGGACTATAACCTGGTGTTGTGGGATTTTTAACATAGTTGATCTGATAATCTTGAATTCCTTTCTGCTCACTTAGCTCGACAAGGTTTCATCATCTTTCTGATTAACTATCTGGCACATTTTAAAAATACCCAACCACACAGTCTCAACTGTGATTACTGGAAAATGTCACAGATTCTTTGACCCCTGAGCAAAGAAATTACTCCTCATTTCTGAATTAAATGGGCAATATCTAATTCTGAGATTATGTCCTCTGGTGCTCTCCTCAGAGCACAGGGCAAGCCCCCTGCCCGTATATAACCTGTCAAGGTCCCACGAATATTGAACGTTTATAATTGTTATTACGTGATTACAAAGTTCCCCTAGTCCTCCTTTGTTTCAAGGGGAATAATCCCAGCCTAACCAATCATTTCACGAAGTTCTACTGTATACTGTAGCAACATGTTAGTAAGTATGCTCTGTCCCCTGCAGCGTCCTTACATATTATTACGACAGGTGGAGACATTTCGGCGAGGAGACGGGTTGATATTTCAGGCGCCGACGGGAAATGAAACTTGAAATCAGAAAGCGATTAGAATCGGATTGACCCACAGGACCAAATACAGCGAAGATAACTCTGACAAATGAGAATCTAATCATATTCGAATGAAATTCAATGGCTTCAATGTAACTGGATTCCTCCGTGTAATTGTCCTGACAGATAGTATTTAGGAAAAATGGAACATGACCGCCCATATAAAGAAGTTGACGACAAAAACCTGTCCGTGGGTCGACTTTGTTTGATTATTAACTCAACTCTTGTCTCCGTGAAGCCTACATCGTCCGCAACGCACAAATTAGATGTTTAACAGAATTCTTTCCATTTGCCTACGTGCGTGCAGCTTCAATGACACTGAAGGAACTGGGCACCCTCCACGACAATACAGTTACTTAACTGTATATTGTTGAACACCTGAATATTTATTCCCTTAACTGGTAAGGCACAATTTCAGCAGCGTGCACCACATAGAAGATTCACTGAGTAAGTCATCCGGGCATTGTTGAAAGAACCTTCAAAGCTCGAAAATTGTACTGACTATAAGGACAAGGTTGACGATGTACTGAAACTTCACCATTTACAAATTACCCTCTAAGGTACATACCAGCATAACTTGGAGAGGAATTAGTGGTAAATTCATTGAGTGGTGAAATAGTTTGATGGGCAAAGATTTATACTTCAGCACTCTATCTTTCATCTTTCAATGTTTAAAAATGTAGATTATTGCAGGGACCAGACTTGTGCTCGTTCCTTTAGTTGTTTCCTAAACTCGCGGTTGCTAAAGATCGAACATCATCCACAGTCTGTGGTCAATAATAGAAAATATCCAAAAACATCCCTAACAACTTATCTCCCTGTCCAACATTTTTCAGGGATCTGCGAATGTCCACTCCAAGATCTCTTTGTTCCTGTACACCACTCAGAATTCTCATTGTTATTGTTACAACTCCCCAAATTCACTACACTCATTGGTCTGGATTAAATTCCATTCGGCATTTTTCTTTTCCACCTGATGGATACATCCCTGCGGTCCCTGACATTATTCATCATAGTCAACTACACGACTATGTATCGTTATTAAACTTCTAAATCATGACTCCTAATAAAAAAGTTTGAATTATTGATCCACATCAGGAAACAGTGGTACTTCACTGGGAACAAGCATCCAAACATGGTTCCTTGCTGCATGGGATGAAGAACTGCCATGTTCCAGTCTCCAAGGGTTGCTAGCCCAGTATCTCACCACTACATTTACAGATGACACAATGATTGGTGGAGTAGCCAGAAAACATAGGGGACTATCAAATAATGAAGGGGAATATAGAAAGACAGAAGAGTTGAGTGGAGAAGTAGCAAATGGAGTTCCGTCCAAGCAAATGTGAGGTGATGATTTGGGGAAGTCTAATTTCAGAGCCAAGTATACAGTAAACGGAAGAGCCTTGGTTAAACTTGATGAGAAGCGAGATCTGGGAGTTCGGGTCCTTTGTGCCCTGAAGGTGACTTCACAGGTGGATAGAGTGGTCAAGAAAGCATATGGTATGCTTGCCTTCACCGGATAGGGCATTAAGTATAAGAGCAGGCAAGTCCTGCTAAAATTGTACAAGACTTTGTTTCGGCAGCGTTTAGAATACTCTGTACAGTTCTGGTCGCCAAATTACCAAAATTATACGGACGGTTAGGAGAGAATGCGGAGAAGGTTTACGCAGATGTTGCCTGGTATGAAAGATGCAAGCTCTGAAGAGAGGTTGAGTAGGTTACTTCTGCTTTCATTAGAAAAGACGACATTGAGAAGACCTGATTGAGGTCTACAATATCATGAAGGGTACAGACGGTGGATAGAGATAAGCTTTTTCCCAAGATGAGGGATTCAATAATGAGAGGTCATGCGTTCAATGAGAGAGGTGAAACGTTGAAGGGAGATAGACATGGAAAGTATTTTACACAGAGGGTGGTAGGTGCTGGAATGCGTTGCCAGCAGAGGTAGTAGAGGCAAGCATGGTAGATTATTTAAAGATGCGCATGGACAGATGCATGAGTAAGTGAGAAGCAGAGGGATACGGATGCTTAGAAATTGGGTGACATGTTTAGATAGTTGATTTGGACCGGCTCAGACTCGGCTGTCCAAAGGGCCTGTTCCTTACCTGCACATTCTCTGTATTCTTTGTTCTTCTTTGTTCACTACACTACCAACTGTGGGTTACAGTGAAGTAGTGTTACTTCTGCAATCATAATTACTTATGCAAGGTAAATGAACTCACACCAGTGTGTAATTGTTTCAACCAAGAGCTGGGTCAACAAGAATGAAACCTATATGAAGAAAATATATAATAGTTTTCATATTAGCTAAAATGTGCATACAAGAATGAAAGGTGTCTGCAAACAATGGTAGATGGTACAGACAAATAAATAAGGTGCTGTGAGGATGTAGGTTAAGCCAGATATGCTTGTACAAGCAGTAGTTATAAGCATTTGTTTCCCATTTCTGCAAAAAACAAAAACCCAACCCCAATTAAAAGGTCGTAAAGCCCAATATGTTTGGGGAAAGGGAGGAAATGTCACAAGTGTGGGAAATAGATCGCAGTGAAGGAGGATATACCTAAAAGTTGACCACAGCCAGGATGTGGTGAAAAGGCCAAGTAAAACCTGCACTTTGTTATGCACAAGGCCGGATAAGGCAAGAGAGAAACAATAGTAATGGGCACCGGGTTTGGAATAGTGAATCCTATGCACTTGCTAAACTCTGCGAGTCGATTTCAGGCACCACGCTTGCAATCGTGTAATAAACATACTGATTGCTTCAGATCTTGTCTCGCACTGAAGTTATTGAAGTGAGTGGGCTTAGTTTCTCAGAATTGGGGGATCGTCCAGGTTATTCTTCCATCACCGGGGGGAGTGGCTGGCCCTGGACACTGGGAAGATGCCTCCCATTCACAATTCAGAAGCGGTTTCTTGTCCCAGTTTTGTCCTCTCCCTTGGGCGACTGGTACGAATCCCACAACAGAGACATCTGATTCAGACAGTGAAAGAAGTTCGATAAAAAACATGGAAAAAAGGGGCCAGGCAACTCTGTGCACAGACCAACGTCAGAAAACTGACTTTTAAGTATTAAATTGGTGGCCGGAAAATGGGGCATTTAATCGCTGAGGGACTGGTGAGGGCCCCGAAATAGGAGGTAGGCAGAGTAAGTCGAACTGTCACGGAGTAAAGGAAGAAAAAGTCCCTGGTAACATTCCTCCTGAATGTCCGTTGGGGAGGATGTTTAGGGAATGGACAAGTAACACTTGTACAAGGGAAAAAGATAAAAAGATAATGATTAAATATTGTTGTTTAGTATGGACCAAAGAACCAATCATTCATCCAGCTGTCTTCTGGTCAATGTATGATTCGGTTGAGGATTGGGTATGTCAGTATTTAGATTTGTATGTGAATGAAAAACAACCTTTTCGTCAAGAAGAGGCGGACTATGTGTCCTGTTGGAAGGGTAGTTTGGGAATGATGGTAGTAAAGACAAAGGATTCCCCCTCTGCACTACCTAGTCCCTGGGATCCTTTTGCCTGTTTGCACTCCCGCCCCCCCGTACCATAAAATCATATTGGGTGAAAAACGGGGAGGAGGAGAGACAGACATACAGATAGTGACAGGGAACGGATGACCCACAAGAGGAGAACGAAGGGGCGGTGGACGGGGATGTTGTTGTTCCCGACCATCAATCTGCAACAAAAGGAAGGGAAGATAAAGTAAATGTAGAGGAGGCCTCTGGAGTATCTAAACAAAAGCCTAAGGGGGAAAAACAAAAACAAAAAAAGGGGAAGAACATAAAGAGTTAGTCCCTTCGGGAGGTACCAATACGGGACAAAGAGATTGGGTTTGTAGGTGGCCCTTCACCAGTGGGGAGATCAGAACATTTAAAAAGGAGATGAAGGTCCTGGTTGAGGATCAGGTCGGGCTGTCTGAACAAATTGATCAATTCTTGGGGCCCAGTCTGTATACGTGGACTGAGTTAATGTCTATGTTGAATGTACTATTTACTGGGGAAGAAAGGGGACTTATACCAGGAGCATCCATTAAAATATGAGACAGGGAACTTCCCATTGGGGATGGGGATACTGGACAAGGAGAGACGGAGCTTCCCCTCAGAGACGCCCAGTGGGAAAATCAAAACCCGGAGCATAGAGAAGAAATAATGGAATTGAAAGACCTGATTCTAAAAGGAATAAGAGCGGCAGTTCCGAAGTGGCAAAATTTTAATAAAGCCTTTGAAGTTAAAGAGGAGAAAGATGAGACACCCTCAACTTTCTTGCAAAGATTAAGAGACTCAATGCGAAAATACTCTGGAATGAATCCTAAGGACCCAGTGGCACAGGGTCTTTTGAAAGTACATTTTGTGACAAAGGCATGGCCAGACACAGAGAAAGATACTGAAGATAGAAGGGAGGAATGAAACACCATTAGATGAATTGTTAAGAGAGTGTTTGCAAAGAGAGAGGATGAGAGATAAAAACAGAAGGCAAAAATGATGGTAGCTACAGTTGATGAGGTATTTAAGAAAAGAATAGAACCAATAGTGAGCAACCGGAGCGGTAGGTAGCAGCATGTCGGACAGAGAGGGAGAGGGAGAGGAAAAGGGGGAGCATTTGATAGAGGGTTTGGACGACAGGGGCAGAGTTGGAAGTCTCCGCAGGCAGGATGCTATTATTGCAGAAACTCAGGTGTTTTAAGCGGGAGTGTCCTGATCGAAACAGGGAAGAAAGGGCAATTCCGCTTATGAATTTTGATGAAGAATAGGGGTGTCAGGGGTTCCTGCTCTCGGGGACCCACGAGGAACACTTGATAAACTTGAAGGGGGGACCCTGTAGGGAAGACGTAGTCTTCCTCGGAGATACGGGGGCAGCACGGTCATCGCTGAATTTTAAACCAAAGAAAGTAGGAATGTCAACACGGTCAATTACTGTTTCCGGGGTAAAAGGGGAAGGATTTACTTTTCCAGTATTTGAACCTATGATGATAGAAGGTCCGAAGGATAGAGTCACAGGGGAACTGTTGTATATCCCTGATATAGGAAGTAACTTATTAGGGAGAGATTTAATTATCCCCTTAGGATTGGAGATTGGCATTCAGGAAAAAGAATGAGTTGTACAAATGGCAATGTTGACAGAGGATGTGGAGAGAGAGAGAGACCCTATTGTATGGGCTAGAGAAGGGAATCGTGGAAAACTACAGATCGGTCTCCGAGAAATAAGTTTAAAAAGGAAAGGGGACGTTGTTTATGAGCGACAATCTCACCATTTCCATAGAAGGTAAACGAGGACTGCAGCCAATAATTAAGGGGCTAGAGATGGACTGTTGGAGCCATGTATGTCTCCTTATAATATCCTAATTCTACCAGTGCGAGAATCCGATGGAACTTATCGATTGGTGCAGGATTTGAGAACATTGAATCAAATAGAACAGGTCAGGCACCCAATGGTGCCAAATCCCTATACGTTATTAAGTAAGATCCCTCATGACCACAAATGGTTTAATGTGATAGAATTAAAGGATGTCTTTTGGGAATGTCCCTAAGCGGAGGAAAGTTGGATTTTTTTTTGCATTTGAATAGGAAGATCCCAAGACAGGATGGAAACAGCAATAACAGTGGAACGTGCTCCCCCAGGGGTTTACGGAATCCCCGAATTTATTTGGACAGATGTTAGAACAAATATTGGAGAAATTTAGCAACCCCAAGGGAACTGTTGCAATATGTAGACGACCTCTTAGTAACATGAAAGCGAAGTGAAAGAGTTGTAGAAGCCACTAAAAAAATATTGAATTACCTGAGACAGCAGGGACTGTGAGTATCGAAAAAGCAAAATACAATATGTGGAGCGAGAAGTGAAATACTAGGGCATTTAGTTAGTGAGTGTGGGAAACAAAGCCCACTCACTTCAATAATTTCAGTCCGAGACAAGATCTGAATCAGTAGTGTCATTTATTTTACACTTGCAAGTGGGTGTGCTGTCACTTTCTCAAGGCAAGGGACATACACACACTAAATTCAATTCATACATAACATTTATATGATTTGATGTCTATTGTTTTACACTGCTCCCTCCCCTGCTTACATCGTCCACTTCCCTAAGACCGGCCCCCATTACCCTTGTTTACCTCTTGCCTTATCCGGCCTTGTCTGTGATAAAATGCTTATTTCTGGTCTCACAAGGCTGTTTGACCTTATCCTGCTATAGGTCATTGTTAGGCCTATCCTTTCTTCATCATTATCTACCCCCTTCATCTGTGTCTTTCCCGAGGCCGTTCTGATCCCTATGACCCTTTTAATTGGGGTTTGTTCCTGTGTTTTTGTAAAAGTGGGAAGCACATGTTTATATCTACTGTTTGTACAGGCGTATCTAGCTTAACTTCATCCCCTCACAACATCTTATCTACTTGCCCATAATGTCTACCTTCTGACATAGAGTTTTAGCTAATACAAAAACAATTATATATTTCCTCCACATCGTTTCCATTCTTGTTGACTCAGCTCTTGGCTAAAACAATTACACACTGGTGTGAGTTCACCTCCTTTGTAAAATGGAATTGCATAATTGCAGAAGTAACATTAATTCACCTATATCCCACATGAGGAAAAGCGGAAGATCAGCCCAGAATGGTTAGCTGGAATAGTGGGGATTCCGCTGCCCAGGACTAAACGGGAATTACGTATTTTTTTTAGGTATAATGGGATATTGCAGATTGTGGATTGATTCTGATGCTCAAAAGACAAATAAATTATATCTCAAACTATTAGAGGAGGAACCAAAGTGTCTGAGTCGGGAAGAAGAGGAAAAATAACTATTTAAGTATTCAAAAGAGATCTGATCCATGCCCCAATGTTAGCCTTACCTTCTCTTGATGAACCTTTCCAGTTCTTTGCTACCGTAGATAAGGGAGCGTATCTGGGAGTATTAACCCAGAGGTGGGGAGGAATGAAATAGCCAGTAGCATATCTTTATAAGCTATTGGATCCAGCATCCCGGTGTCCTGAGTGTGTGCAGGCTGCGGCTGCCACTGTACTTTAGGTGGAGGAAAGCAGGAAGCTAACATTTGGGGGAGACCTAATAGTAAGCACCCCACACCAAGTGAGAACGATCCTAAACCAAAAAGCTGGGCGATAGTCGACAGACTCGCGGGTTTTGAAATATGAGGCAATATTAACAGAAAAGGATGATCTCGTGTTGGTCACGGATAATTGTATAAATCCAGCTGCCTTTCTTTGGAAAGGGGAAGGAGAATCTCCTCAGAATCCAGAGCACGACTGCCTTGACATTCTAGAATACCAAACTAAGGTGTGCATGGACCTGAGAGATGTTCCACTTCATGCAGGAGCCTGACATATTATAGACGGATCATCCCATGTGACTGAAGGGAAAAGACATAATGGGTATGCAGTCGTAGACGGGATGAAAGGTTGTGTGGTAGATGTAGGAAGGTTGCCAAATGGGTGGTCAGCTCAGACCTGCGAACTTTAAGCATTGGGAAGAGCACTGAGTGCGTTAGAAAATAAAGAGGGAACGGTATACATTAACTGTAAATATGCATTTGGTGTTGTGCACACTTTTGGAAAGATATGGCAGGAAAGAGGACTGATTAATAGCCGGGGGAAGGAATTAGCACATGAGGAGTTGATTAAACGGGTCTTGGAATCCCTATTGCTCCCCGAGAAATAGCGGTAGTGCATGTAAATGGTCATCAGAAAGGAAATGAACCAGAAGTTAGGGGGAATAGATTAGCCGATGAAGTGGCTAAGGAAGCAGGCCTGGACCCACAAGGAGTGGTGATTCATTCCCTAATACCTACTGTCCCGATCCTCGGGAAGCTACCATAGTTACTGAAAGAGAGGAAAGGTAATTCAACGATTTAGGGGCTTCAAAGACAGCAGACCGGCATTGGATGTACCTGATGGAAGGGAAATGCTAAACAAAATGATGATGCGAGAATTATGGCAACCATTGGGGAGTACAAACAATGTGTCTTTTAGTTCTGAGGGAATATGGATGGAAAGGTCTTTAAACAATTGCTAAACATATATGTGAGGGATGTATAATATACACAAAGGTAAATAAGAAAGTCTTGAGAAAACAGAGCCCGAGAGGAAAAGACACGGGATTGAGACGCTTCCAGAGTATGCAAGAAGATTATACTGAACTACGCAGAGTACAAAGACTAAAACATATGCTAGTCAAAGTAGATCATCTATCTAGTTCGGTTGAGGCATACTGCCTAGCTACCACCACTGCGAGTGGGGTGTTTAAAACAATATTAGAGCACATAATTCCACGACATGGGCAAGTGAACCGTATAGGTTCCAACCAAGGAACTCATTTTACCTCTGAAGTGTTACATGGGATAATGAAAGGGTTGGGAATTTCCTGGGCGTTCCATGCTCCATGGCATCCGCCATCATCAGGAAGGGTTTTGAGAATGAACCAAACATTCAAACGCCAGCTCTCTAAATTGATAATAGAAACCAGACTCTTTGACCAAATGTTTACCTATAGCTCTCTTACGAGTACGCACAGCCCCAAGGAAAGATTTGGGACTATCCCCCTATTTGGATTACTTTATCTGGGTACGAACGGATAATTGCCAATTCCCGAAACTAAAGGCTTTTTCTTAAAGAAGTATATACTGGCCTTGTCCTCCTATTGTCTTTCCTCAGGAAACAGGGTTTATTCGCACAGACTCCGCCCCTTGAATTTACCATTCATCCTATCCATCCGGGAGATTGGGTCTTAGTAAAATCATGGACAGAGACTAAATTGCAGCCAGACTTGGAAGGGCCATATGACCGAAACGGCAATAAGGACGGCGGAGAAAGGCTGGACTCACTACACTTGGATAAAAGGGCCTGTGGAATTTCGAGTCGAGGAAGAAGTCTGGACAGCCAAATAACGCAAGACCCCCTGAAACTCAGGATTAAGAGAGTTACTGTAACTGATTATACAGTGGCGACGCGAGCGCGGGATGATTTCTGTAGGATTGTATATTAAGTCTTTTCGTGCTTCACCACGAATTTTAGAATACTGGGCATGCTTAGCGGTATGATGCTAACCCTCTTAGTTTTGGAGTGTTGCCAAATATCATTTTCATACTTGTTATTAACGTTTTCTGAGTCTGATAATCCACAAGTAATAGAAGCTGATGCATGCAGCTTAGTAAATTGTGGGGATGTAGATAATCAGAGACAGTACCGCAGCTCAGAAATACATCTTAATTCCTATGGGGATGGCCTTGGGGATGGTACTTGGTACAATGGTCTCGTCACAGTACACCGGCCTTCCGACCCCTTCCGATCAGCTAGTGATTGCCCCGATAAAAAGTGCAACCCATTATATCGAACAATGAAGAAAACGACATGGCATGAATCAATCCTGGGGGTGGAGGGGGCGGGGCGCGGGAGGTAGGTGCGGCACCTATCAGGTACAATTAAATGAAACATTTGGGATAGGAATGAAAACAAACGGGAATGATTTCTCGGGCTGTTGTTTTCGAATTAGCGTAGGACAGGGAAAAGGAGCAAAACTACTGCATAATAAGGAACAACATTTCACACCTCCTGATGACCTTAAAGTAGGAAAAATTATAGAGATAAAGGACTTAAAACAGACCATTGAAATAGAAACTGGGTATGGGGATGCAAATGCCTGTGTTGAATAGGTAAAGAATACTGTAAAAAGTCTCAACAAGAGCAATTGCTATGCATGTGCCTCCAGTAGGCCAGTTGCCCAGGTGGTTCCCTTTCCACTTGGGTGGAAGCGAGACAGGAAGGGCATGAAATGTATGATAGCCCTCTATCAGGATTAGACTGCATGGAATGATAGGAACTGTACCTCCCTATCTCTGATGTTCGCTCCCTTGGAGAAGAAAGATTCAAAAGCCCTCCTACGTTTTCAGCCGGAGTCAGAAATCACACGTTGTGTGTGCATAGACGAGATACAAACCGGTCAAGAGATTAGGGGGAGCTGTAATTATGTACAGAGATTAAGTATGTTACCAAAACGGACAAGGGAGGGAACTACTCAGCACTAAATATTCCCCGAGCGGATCTATGGTGGTACTGTGGAGGCAAAATATTGTGTGTGTGTGTGTGTGTGTGTGTGTGTGTGTGTGTGTGTGTGTGTGTGTGTAATGTTATGAGGAACCGATTGTACCTTTATTCCGAATAACACTGCGCCTGACGGATCAATTACTCAGGCCTTTCGGGGAGTGACTACGTTAGCAGAGGAAGGGGCTGAGAATTCAGGAGTACATACATCTCTCACGGGATGGCTTGAATCATGGTTTGGAAAATGGAACGGGGTGGTGGTTTCCATCCTTACTTAGATGATAGGAGTAGCCAGGGTATTGGTAGCCATTGGCTGCTGTATCATACCCTGCATACGAGGACTCACCCAAAGACTGATTGAGACAGACTTAATGAAGCAGATGCCCCTAAAAGGGAATCAGGCAGAAGACGTTTGTCGATTAAAAAAATGAGGGGATGAGTGAGACCAAGATGGATAAAATCTCTGGAATGATGCTTGCGAATTTTGGGGGCGATGCTTAAACGAAAAATGCAGAAGAAAATTAATGGTAATTAAAGAAAAAGGGTGAAATTGTGGGATATAAGTAAAGTAGTGTTACTTCTGCAATCATAATTACTTAAGGAAGGTAAATGCATTCACACCAGTGTGTAATTGTTTCAACCAAGAGCTGAGTCAACAAGATTGAAAACTAAAGTGAAGGAAATATATAATTGTTTTTGCATGAGCTAAAATGTGCATACAAGAATGAAATGCGCCTGCAATCAATGGTAGATGTTACAGACAACGAGATAAGGTGCTGTGAGGATGTAGGTTAATCCAGATTTGCTTGTACAAGCACTAGTTATTAGCATCTGTTTCCCAATTTTGCAAAAACAAAAAAACAAATCTCAATTAAAAGGTCATAAGGATCAATATGGTCGGGGAAAGGGAGGAAATGTCACACGTGGGGGAAATAGATAGTAGTGAAGGAGGATATTCCTCACAATGGACCACAGTATGATGCGGTCAAATGGCCAAGTAAAACGTGTACTTTGTTGTGCACAAGGACGAATAAGGCAAGGGATAAACAATAGTAATGGGCACTGGTTTAGAGTAGTGAATAGATACGTACTTGCTAAACTCTGGGTGTCTATTTCAGACACAGCGCTTGCAAGTGGATAATAAACATACCGATTGCTTCAAATCTTGTCTCGGACTGACATTTTTGAAGTGGGTGAGCTTCGTTTCTCATATCTGTGGCACCTCCAACCTTGCTTCCTTATCTCTGAAACATCACCAGCCTTCCTGACCTCTCTCTGGAACATCTCCAGCCTTGCCTTCCAATCTATGTATCATATCGAACCATGCTTTTACACTCTTGGTGACATCTGTAGATGTGCTTTCCTATCCCAAGAGCCGGTCCAGCCTTGCTTTCCTATCTCTGTAACATATACAGCCCAGTATTTCTGTCTCTAACATTTCCAGCAGTGAGTTCCTATTGCTATAACATTTCCAGCCTTGCTTTACAATCTCTGTAAAATTAACAGCCTTGCTTTTGTATCTCTGTAACGGCGCCAGCTTTGCTTTCCTTTCTCTGCAATATCTACACACTGGCTTTCTTATATCTGCAACATCTCCAGCCGTGCTCACTTTCCTCTGTAACATCTCCAGCCTTGTTGTCCTATCTCTGTAACATCTCCAGCCTTGGTCTCCTTTCCCTGTAACATCACCAGCCTTGTTTCCCTCTCTTTTTAACATCTCCAGCCTTGCTTCCTTTACTCTGTAACATATCCAGCCTTCCTTTCCTCTGTCTGCAACATCGTCAGCATTGCGTTCCTGTCAAAACTGATCCCTTACTTTCCTGTCTCTTTAACATCACCAGCATTACGTTCCTAACAGTATAACATTTCTAGCTTTGCTTTCCTATCTCTGTAAATTTCTAGTCTTGCGATGTTATCTCTGTAACATCTCCAGCCTTGTTTCCTCTCTCTGTAACATCTGCAGCCTTGTTTTCATATGTATTCAACATCTCCAGCCTTGCATTTTTATCTCTGTATCATCTCGAGCCGTGCATCCCAATCTCTGTAACATCTCCAGCATTGCGTTCCTATCATTATTACATTTCCAGCCTTGTTTTCCTCTCTGCAAAATTGCCAGCCTTGCTTTCTTATCTCTAACATCTCCAGCCTTCATTTCCTATCACTGTAATATCTGCAGCTTTGCTTTAATCTCTCTATTAACATCTCCATCCTTGCTTTCCTGTTTCTGTAGCATCTCCAATCTTGCTTTCCTCTCTGTAACCTCTCCAACAATGCTTTCCTATCTCTGCAATATCTCCAGCGTTGCTTTCCTACCTCTGTGATATCTTCAGCCTTCCATTCCTATCTCTGGAGCCTGTCCAGCCTTGCTTTCCTTTCTATGTAACATGGCCAGCCTTGCTTCACTCTCTCTGTAACATCTCCGGCATTTCGTTCCTCTCACTATAATATTTCCAACCTTCCTTTCCGATTCCTGCCAAATTTCCAGCCTTGCTTTTTTATCCTTGCTACATCTCCAATTTTGCTTTCCTTTCTCTGTAACATCTCCAGCCATGCTTTATTTCCTCTGTGACATCTCCAGCCTTGCTTAGCACTCTCTCTAACATCTCCAATCTTGCTTTCGTATCTCTGAAACATCACCAGCCTTCCTGTCCTATCTCGGTGACATCTGTAGATGTGCTTTCCTATCCCTAGAGCCTGTCCAGCCTTGCTTTCCTATTTCTGTAACATGTCGAGCCAAGTATTTCTGTCTCTAATATCTCCCGCAGTGCGTTCCTATCACTATATTTACAGCCTTGCTTTCCAATCTCTAAAATTTACAGCCTTGCTTTCGTATCTCTGTAACCTCTCCAGCCTTGATTTCAGTCTCTGTAGCTACTCCAGCCTTGTTTTCCTATCTCTGTCAGATAGCCAGCCTTGCCTTCCTATCCCTGTAACATCTCCAACAATGCTTTCCTATCTCTGCAATATCTCCAGCGTTGCTTTCCTACCTCTGTGATATCTTCAGCCTTCCATTCCTATCTCTGGAGCCTGTCCAGCCTTGCTTTCCTGTCTATGTAACATGGCCAGCCTTGCTTCACTCTCTCTGTAACATCTCCGGCATTTCGTTCCTCTCACTATAATATTTCCAGACCTGTATCCCAACCTCATTAACATCTCCAGCATTGCAATCCTATCCTGGAATGTTTGAGGAGCGCTGGTTATGGAGATGGGTGGATACCTCTTGCAAAAATGCCATCCCGTATTGCCAATTCCTCCACCTCCGACGAATCTGCTTCCAGGAGGACCAGTTCCACCACAGAAAACACCAGATGGCCTCCTTCTTTAGAGACCGCAATTTCCCTTCGCACGTGGTTAAAGATGCCGTCCAACGCATCTCGTCAACATCCCGCACCTCCGCCCTCAGACCCCATCCCTCCAACCGTAACAAGGAAAGAACCACCCTGGTGCTCACCTTCCAGTCTACCAACCTTCGCATAAACCAAATCATCCGACATTTCCGCCACCTCCAAACAGACCCCACCACCAGGGATATATTTCCCTCCCACCTTCCGCAAAGACCGTTCCCTCCATGACTACCTGGTCAGATCCACGTCCCCCTACAACCCACCCTCCCATCCTGGCACTTTCCACTGCCACCGCAGGAACTGTAAAAGCTGCGCCCACACCTCCTCCCTCACCTCTATCCAAGGCCCTAAAGGAGCCTTCCACATCCGTCAAAGTTTTACTTGCACATCCAGGAATATCATTTATTGTATCCGTTGTTCTGGATGCGGTCTCCTCTGCATCGGGGAGACTGCGCGCCTCCTAGCCGAGCGCTTTAGGGAACATCTCCGGGACACCCGCACCAATCAACCACACAGCCCCGTGGCCCAACATTTCAACTCCCCCTCCCATTCTGCCGAGGACATGGAGGTCCTGGGCCTCCTTCACCGCCGCTCCCTCACATCCACACGCCTGGAGGAAGAACGTCTCATCTTCCGCCTCGGAACACTTCAACCCCAGGGCATCAATGTGGACTTCAACAGCTTCCTCATTTCCCCTTCCCCCCACCTCACCCGAGTTCCAAACTTCCAGCTCAGCACTGTCCCCATGACTTGTCCGGACTTGTCCTACCTGCCTATCTCCTTTTCCACCTATCCACTCCACCCTCTCCTTCCTGACCTATTACCTTCCTCCCCTCCCCCACTCACCCATTGTACTCTATGCTACTTTCTCCCTACCACCACCCTCCTCTAGCTTATCTCTCCACGCTTCAGACTCACTGCCTTTATTCCTGATGAAGGGCTTTTGCCCAGAAACATCGATTTCGAAGCTACTTGGATGCTCTCTGAACTGCTGTGCTCCTCCAGCATCACTAATCCAGAATCTCTCTGTAACCACTGAAGCCTTGCTTTCCTATATCTGTAACATTGCCAGAATTGCATTCCACTCACTATAACATTTTCAGCATTGCTTTCCTATCCCTGTAAAATATACAGCCTTGCTTTTGAATCTCTGTAATATCTCCTGCCTTGCCTTCCTATCTCTTTAACGTGGCCAGCCTTGCTTTCGTTTATCAGTAATTTCGCCAGCATTGCATTCCTATCACTATAACATTTCCAGCCTTGACTCCATCTCTGTAGAATTTCCAGCCTTGCTTTCTTGTCTCTGTAACATCTCCAGCCTTGCTTTCCACTCTCTGCAAAAAGAAACAGTTTGCTGTCTAATCTCAGTAACATTTCCAGCCTCGCTTTCCTGTCCCTGTAACATCTCCAGCCTTGCATCCCTGTCTCTGTACCATCTTCAGACTTGTATCCCTATCTTTGTAACTTCTCCAGCAATGCATTGCTATCACTATAACATGTGCAGCCTTGCTTTCCTGTCTCTGTAAAATTTCCAGCCTTGCTTCCTTGTCTCTGTAATCTTTCCAGCCTTGCTTTTCTATCACTGCAACTCCCTTTCCTATCCCTGTCATATTTGTAGTCCTGCTTTTCTGTTTCTGTATCATCTCCAGCTTATCCTTCCACTCTCAGGAACATCTCCAGCCTTGTTTTCTTATTTTTCTGACATTTCAGCCTTGCCGTCCTCTCGCTGACACATGTCCAGCCTTGCTTTCCTGTCTATCCCTGCAACATCTCTCGCCTTGTTTTCCTGTCTCTGTGATATCTCCAGCCTTGTATTGCTATATCGTGAGCCTGTCCAGCATTGCTTTCCTAACTCTGTAACATGGCCAGGCTTGCTTCCCTATCTCAGCAACATCTCCAGCATTGCTTTTCTATCACTATTACATTTCTATCCTTTCATTCCAAATTCTGTAAAATTTCTAAACTTGCTTTCTTAACTTTGCAACATCTCCAATTTAGCTTTCCTTTTTCTGTAACATCTCCAGCCTCGTCTTCCTCTCTCTGTAATACCTCTAGCCTTGCTTACCTCTCTCTGTAACATCTCCAACCTTGCTTTCTTGTCTCTGCAACAACTCCAGCCTTCCAATTATCACTCTGTAACATCTCCACTCTTGATTTCTTATATCTGCAAGGGGTCTAGCCATGCTTTACTCTCTCTGTAACATCTCCAGTCTTGCTTTCTTATCTCTGCAATATACCCAGCCATCCTTTCCTCTGTCTATCGCATCACCAGCACTGTGTTCATATCACTAGAGATGCCTTGCTTTCCTGTCTCTGTAACATCTCCAGCCTTGCTTTCCAATTTCTGTACCCGCTACAGCCTTGCTTTCCTCTCGGTGTAACAAATCCACCCTTTTTTTCCAATCGCTGTAAAATCTCCAACCTTGCATTCCTATCTCTGTAACATTTCCAGTCTTACATTTCTATCTCTGTAACATCTCCAGCATTGCATTCCTATCACTATAACATTTCCAGCCTTGCTTTCCTCTCTCTGTAAGATTTCAAGCCTTGATTTCTTATATCTGTAACTTCTCCAGTCTTCCTTTCTTCTATCTATAACAACACCAGACTTGCTTTTCTATCCCTGTAATATCTTCAGAATTACTTTCCTATCTCTGCAACATGACCAGCCTGTCTACCTATTTCAGCAAAATCTCCAGCATTGCGTTCCAATTTGAAAATTTTATAGCCTTGCTTTCTTATTTCTGTAACATCTCCAGCCTCGCTTTCCTTTCTCTGTAACATCTCCAGCCTTGCATTGCGATGTCTGTAAAATCTCCAGCCTTGCTTTCCGACCACTGTTTCATCTCCAGCATTGCTTTCATATCTGTGTAACATATCCAGCCTTCCTTTCCTCAGTCTGTAACATCGTTAGCATTGCATCCCTATCTCTGTAACATCTCTAGAAATGCATTCCTATCAATATAACATTTACAGTGTTGCTTTCCTACCTCTGTCAAATTTCCAACCTTGCTCTCTTATCTTGGAACATCTCAGCCTTCGTTTCCTCTCTCTGCAACATCTCCAGCCTTGCATTGCTGTCTCTCTAACATCTCCAGCCTTGCTTTCCAAACTCTATAATATCTCCAAACATGCTTTCCTAACAGTGACGTTACTAGCCTTGCTTTCATATCTCTGTATCTCATCTCCAGCCGTGCATTCCTATCTCTGTTACATCTCCAGCATTGCATTCCTATCACGATAACATTTCCAGCCTTGCTTTCCTTTTTCTGTAAAATTTCCAGCCTTGCTTTCTTATCGCTGTAACATCTCCAACCTTGCTTTCCTATGTCTGTAACAACTCCAGCCTTGCTTTACTATCCTGGTAACGTTGGCAGCCTTGCATTTCTGTCTCTTTTATCATCTCCAGCCTTGCTTTGCTGTTTCTGTCATATTTCCAGACTCGCTTTCCTGTCTATGTACCATCTCCAGCCTTGCTTTCCTATCTCTGTACCATCTCCAGCCTTGCTTTCTCATCTCTGTAGCATCTCCAGCTTTGCTTTCCTCTCTCTGTTACACGTCCAGTCTTGCTTTCCAATCTCTGCAACATCTCCAGCCTTGGATTCCTATCTCTGTAATATCTCCAGCCTTGCTTTCACATTCTGTATTATCTCCAGCCATGCATTCCTATCTCTGTTACATCGCCAGCATTGCATTACTATCACAATAACATTTCCAGCCTTGCTTTCCTATCTCTGTACCATCTCCAGCCTTGCTTTCCTCTCTCTGTAACACGTCCCGACTTACTTTCCAGTCTCTGCAACATTTCCAGCCTGGCATTCCACTCTCTGATGCCACTCCAGCCTTGCTTTCCTATCTCTGCAACATCTGATTAGGAATGATCATATTGAATGGCGGTGCAGGCTCGAAGGGCAGAATGGCCTACTCCTGCATCTATTGTCTATTGTCTATTGTCTATTCTCTCCAGCCTGGAATTCCTCTCTGTAAAATCCCCAGCCTTGAATTCCTCTCTGTAACATCGCCAGCCTTGCTTTCCATTTTGTGTACCCTTCCCAACCTTGCTATCCTCTGTCATCTTTGCAACATGCTTTTATCTCGATGTAACATCTCCAGTTTCGATTTTACTGTCGCTGCCACATCCCCAGACTTGCTTTCCTATCTCTGTAACATCACCAGCCTTACATTCTTTTCTGTGTAAGATTTCCAGCATTGCTTTCCCTTCCCTATAACATCCCCAGCTTTGCTTTCCTCTCTCTGCAACATCCCGAGCCTTGTTTTATTATTTCACGAAGATCTTCAGCCTTGCTTTCCTATCTCTGTAACATCTTCAGCCTTGCTTTCCACACTCTGCAACATCCCCAGCCATGCTTTCCTCTCTGTAACGTCTGCAGCCTTGTTTTCTTATTTCACTAATCTCTCCAGCCTTGGTTTTGTATCTCTGTAACATCGCCAGTCTTGCTTTCCTTTCTGCGTAATATCTCCAGCATGGTTTTCCTTACGCTGTAAAATTTCCAGTCTGCATTTTTGTCAGTAACATCTCATGTCTTGCATTCCTGTCCATGTAACATCTCCAGCCAAGCTACCACCGGAAAATCTCCAGCCTTGCTTTGCAGTCTCTGCAACATCTGAAGCCTTGCCTTCCTCTCTCTGTCACCACTCCAACCTTGCTTTCCTCTCTCTGTAATATCGCGAGCCTTACTTTCTCATCTCTGCAACATCTCCAGCTTTCCAGTCCTCTCTGCAACATCGCCAGACTTGCTTTCCAGAATGGAAAGTAAGCCTGCAGATCTTGCAGATATAGGAAAGCAAGGCTGGCGATGTGAGAGAATAAGAAAACACGGCTGGTAATGTTACATAGATAGGAAAGCAAGGCTGTCAAAGTGATAGCAATGCAATGCTGGAGATATTAAAAAGATAGGGATGCAAGGCTGAAGATGGTACAGCGATAGGAATGCAAGGCTGGAGATGTTGCAGGGAGAGGAAAGTGAAGCTGGAGATATTGCTGAGAATCGACAGAAATCTGTTAATTTTCTCAGAGGTAGGAAAGCAAGGCTGGAGATGCTACCGAATTAAGAATGCAAGGCAAGGAAAGCAGGGAAATTCGACAGAGATGGGGGAATCAATTTTGGAAATGTTATAGTGATAGGAATGCAATGCTCGAGATGTGACAGAGAAAGGGATGCAAGGCTCGAGATGTTGTAAAAGATAGGAATGGAAGGCTGGATATGTTACAGAGAAAGGAAAGCAAGGCTGGCCACGGTACAGAGATAAGAAAGCAAGGCTGGACAGGCTGTAGAGATAGGAATACAAGGCTGAAGATAATATAGAGATAGGAATGCAAGACTGGAGATGTTACAGAGATAGGAAAACAAGGCTTGAGAGGTTACAGAGATAGGAAAGCAAGGCTGGAGATATTATAGTGATTAGGAAGCAAGGCTGTAAATTTTACAGGGATAGGAAAGCAATGCCTGTAAATGTTATAGTGATAGGAACGCACTGCTGGAGATGTTATTGATAGAGAAACAAAGCTGGACATGTTACAGAGATGGGAAAGCACGGCTGAACAGGCTCGAGAGATAGGAAAGCACATCTAGAGAAGTCAAAGAGACTGAAAATCAATGATGGAGATGATAGAGATATCGGAAAACAAGGTTAGAGATGATACAGAGAGAGATAAGCAAGACTGCAGATTTAACAGAGAAAGGAAAGCAATATTGGAGGCGTTGCAAAGATAAGAACGCAAGGCTGGAGATGTTACAGAGAAAGGAACGCAAGGCTGAAAATGTTATCGGCATATTAATGGAATGCTGGCGATCTAACAGAGATAGGAAAGGAAGGCTGGTGATGTTGCAAAGACAAAAAGGTAAGGCCCGAAATTCTACAGAAATAAGAAAGAAAGGCTGGAAATATCATAGTGATCAAAACGCAACGCTGGAGATGTTACACAGATAGGAAAGCAAACCTGGCCATGTCACAGAGATAGGAAAGCTACGCTGGACAGGTTGTAGAGATAGGAATACAAGGCTGAAGATGACACTGAGATAGGAAAGCAAGGCTGGAGATGTTACAGAGATGGAAAAGCAAGGCTGGAGAGTTTACAGTGACTGGAAAACAAGGTTGGAAATGTTACAGACATAGGAAAGCAAGGCTGGAGATGTTACAGAGAGAGGTAAGCATGGCTGGAGATGTTACAGAGAAAAAAGGCTGCTGATGTTGCAAAGATAAGAAAACAAGGCTGGAAATTTTACAGAAGTAAGAATGAAAGGCTGGAAATGTTATCGTGATCAGAACGCAATGCTGTAGATGGTACAGAGATAGGAAAGCAAGGCTGGATAGGTTACACAGAGAAGAAAGCAAGGCTGGAGAGGTTACAGAGAGAGGAAAGCAAGGTTGAGACGTTACAAAGATAAGAGACCATGGCTGTAAATCTTACAGAGGTAGGAATGCAAGGCTGGAGATGTTATAGCGAGAGTTATGCAATTCTGGACATGTTACAGAGATAGACGTGCAAGGCTGGTGACGTTACAGAGAGAGGAAAGCTAGGCTGGACCTCTTGCAGGTATAAGAAATCAAGACTGGAGATGTTCCAGAGAGAGGAATGGAAGGCTGGTGATATTGCAAAGACAGGAAGGCGAGGCTGGAGATGTTACAGCGAAAGGAAAGCAAAATTTGAGATGTTGCAAAGTTAAGAAAGCAGATTAGACATTTTTCAGAATTAGGAATGAAAGGATGGAAACGTTATAGTGATAGGAACGCAATGCTGGAGATGTTGCTGAGCTAGGGAAGCAAGCCTGGCCATGTTATAGAGACAGGAAAGCAATGCTGGACAGGCTCTAGAGATTGGAATACAATGGTGGAGATATCACAGAGACAGGAAAACAAGGCTAGAGATGTTGCAGGGATGGGAAAGCAAGGCTGGAGACGAGACAGAGAGGAAGGCAAGGCTGAAGATGTTACAGAAACAGAAAAAGAAGGGCTTCAGATATGACAGGGATAGCAACGGAAGTCTGGAGTTGTTGCGGTGGTAGTAAAGCAAGGCTGGAGATGTTACAAAAACAAGGAAGCAAGGCTGGAAATTTTACAGAGACAGGAAAGCAAGGCTGCAAATGTTACCGTGATAGCAATGCAATGCTGGAGATGTTACAGAGATAGGAAAGAAAGGCTGGCGACGTTACAGAGATAAGAAAGAAAGGCTGGCCAGGCTGTAGAGATAGGAATACAAGGCTGAAGATAACACAGAGATAGGAAAGCAAGGCTTGAGATGTTACAGAGATAGGAAAGCAAGGCTGGAGATAATACAGAGATTAGAAAGCAAGGCGGTAAATTATACAGGGATAGGAAAGCAACGCTGGAAATATTATAGTGATAGGAACGCACTGCTAGAGATGTTAGAGATAGAGAAACAAGGCTGTTCATGTTACAGAGATAGGCAGGCACGGCTTGATAGGGTCTAGGGATTGGAAAGTACGTCTGGAGATGTCACAGAGTTTGGAAATCAATGTTGGAGATGGTGCAGATATCGGAAAACAAGGTTAGAGATGTTACAGAGTGAGGTAAGCATGGCTGGGGATGACACAGAGAAAGGAAAGCAAGTCTGAAGATGTTACAGAGAAAGGAAAGCAAAATTGGAGACGTTGCAAAGATAAGAAAGCAAGGCTGGAGATGTTACAGAGATAGGAACGCAAGGCTGAAAATGTTATTGGGATAGGAATGCAATGCTGGCGATATAACCGAGATACGAAAGGAAGGCTGGTGATGTTGCAAAGATAAGAAAACAAGGCTGGAAATTTTACAGAAATAAGAAAGAAAGGCTGGAAATGTTGTAGTGATCTGAACGCAATGCTGGAGATGTTACAGAGATAGGTAAGCAAACTGGAAGTGATACAGAGATATAAAAGCAAGGCTGGAGATTTCACAGAGATAGGAAAGCAAGTTTGGAGATGTTATAGAGTTCGTAAACTCGGCAGGAGATGTTATAGCGAGAGAAAAGCACGACTGGGGATGCTGCAGGGACAGGAAAGCAAGGGTGGAGATGTAACAGAGAGGCGAAAACAAGGCTGGGGATGTTTCACAGATAGAAATGCAAGGCTGGAGGTGTTACAGAGAAAGGAAAGTGAGGTTGGAGATGTTACAGAGATAAGAAAGCAAGACTGTAAATTTTTCAGTGAGGAACACAATGCTGGAGATGTTGCTGAGATAGGTAAACAAGGCTGGTCAAGTTTCAGTGATAGGAAAGCAATGCTGGACAGGTTCTAGAGAATGGAATACAAGGCTGGAGATATCTCAGAGATAGGAAAGCAAGGCTGACGATGTTTCAGAGATAGGAAAGCAAGGCTGGAGATGTTGCAGAAATAGGAAAGCAGAGAGACATTACAGAGAGAGGAATGAAAGTCTGAGATGATAGAGAAAGAAGAAAACAAGGCTGGAGTTGTTCCCGAGAGAGGAAAGCTAGGCTGGAGACGTTAGAAAGAGACCGAATAGCAAGGCTGCAAACATTACAGAGATAGGAAAGCAAGTTTGGCGTTGTTAAAGAGATAAGAAAGCAAGGCCGAAGATGTTACAGATATAAGAAACAAAGGCTTGAAATCTTACAGAGGGAGGAAAGCAAGGCTGGAAATGTTTTAGTGATATGAATACAATGCTGGAGATGTTAGATAGATCGGGATGTAAGTCTAGAAATGTTACAGAGATAGGAATGCCAGGCTGGAGATGCTACAGGGAGTGGAAAACGAGGCTGGATTTGTTACACCGAGAGGAAAGCAAGGCTGCAGCGGGTACAGAAAATGAAAATCAAGCTTGGAGACGATACAGGAACAGGAAACCCAGGTTGGAGATGTTAAAAGAGACAGAATAACAAGGCTGCACACATTACAGGGATAGGGAAACAAGTCTGGCGTTGTTAAAGTGATAGGAACGCAAGGCCGAAGATGTTGCAGATATAAGAAATAAAGACTTGAAATCTTACAGAGAGAGGAAAGCAAGGCTGGAAATGTTATAGTGATATAAATGCAATGCTGGAGATGTTAGACATATAGGGATATAAGGCTAGAAATATTACAGAGATTGGAATTCAAGGCCGGAGATGCAACAGGGAGTGGAAAGCGTGGCTGGATTTGTTACACTGAGAGGAAAGCAAGGCTGCAGCGGCTACAGAAAATGGAAAGCAAGGCTGGAGATGTTACAGAGACAGGAAAGCAAGGCATCTCCGGTGATATGAACGCAGTGTTGGTGATGATACAGACGGAAGAAAGGAAGGCTGGATATGTTGCAGAGATAAGAAAGCAAGGCTGGAGATGTTACAGAGAGAGAGAAAAGAAAGGCTGGACCCCTTGCAGATATAAGAAAGCAAGACTGGAGATGTTACAGAGAGAGGACTGGTAGGCAGGTGATGTTGCAGAGACAAGAAAACAAGTTTGGAGATGTTACAGAGGGAGGTAAGCAAGGCTGGAGGTGTTCCAGAGAGAGGAAGGCAAGGCTGGGGATGTTACAGAGAAAGGAAAGCAAAATTGGAAATGTTGCAAAGTTAAGAAAGCAAGGTTAGAAATTTTACAGGATTAGGAATGAAAGGATGGAAATGTTATAGTGATAGGAACGCACTGCTGGAGATGTTGCTGAGATAGGGAAGCAAGCCTGGCCATGTTACAGAGATAAGAAAGCAATGCTGGACAGGCTGTAGAGATAGGAATACAAGGCTGGAGATATCACAGAGACAGGAAAGCAAGGCTAGAGATGTTACAGGGATAGGAAAGCACGGCTGGAGACGTAAGAGAGAGAGAGGAAAGCATGACTGAAATGTTAATGTTTGAAAAATAAGTAAACAAGGCTGGAGATGTTCCAGAGAGTGGAAGGCTAGGCTGGAGATGTCTCAGAAACAGAAAAGCAGGGCTCCTGATATGACAGGGATAGCAAAGGAAGTCTGGAGTTGTTGCAGTGATAGGAAAGCAAGGCTGGAGATGTTACAGAGACAAGGAAGCAAGGCTGGAAAATTTACAGAAACAGGAAAGCAAGGCTGAAAATGTTATAGTGATAGCAATGCAATGCTGGAGATGTTACAAAGATAGGGATGCAAGGCTGAAGATGGTAAAGAGATAGGAATGCAAGACTGGAGATGTTACAGGGAGAGGAAAGCGAAGCTGGAGATATTACAGAGATTAGTCAGCAATCTGTTTATTTTTTCAGAGACAGGAAAGCAAGGCTGGAGATGCTATAGAGATAAGAAAGCAAGGCTGGAAATTCTACAGAGATGGGGAATCAAGGCTGGAAATGTTATAGTGAAAGGAATGCAATGCTCGAGATGTGACAGAGAAACGGTTGCAAGGCTGGAGATGTTGCAGAGATAGGAATGGGAGGCTGCCCACGTTACAGACATAAGAAGGCAAGGCTGGACAGGCTGTAGAGATAGGAATACAAGGCTGAAGATAACACAGAGATAGAAATGCAAGACTGGAGATGCTACAGAGATAGGAAAGCAAGGCTTGAGAGGTTACAGAGATAGGAAAGCAAGGCTGGAGATATTACAGAGATTAGAAAGCAAGACTGTAAATTTTACAGGGATAGGAAAGCAATGCCTGGAAATGTTACAGTGATAGGAACGCACTGCTGGAGATGTTAGAGATAGAGAAGTAAAGCTGGACATGCTACAGAGATGGGAAAGCACGGCTGACCAGTCTCTAGACATAGGAAAGCACGTCTAGAGATGTCACAGAGATTAGAAAGCAATGATGGAGATGATACAAATAACGTAAGACAAGGTTAGAGATGGTACAGAGAGAGGCAGTCATGACTGCAAATGTTACAGAGAAAAGAAAGCAATATTGGAGACGTTGCGAAGATAAGAATGCAAGGCTGGAGATGTTACAGAGATAGGAAAGCAGGCTGAAAATGTTATCGGGATAGTAATGCAATGCTGGCGATGCAACAGAGATGCGAAAGGAAGGTTGGTGATGTTGCAAAGATAAGAAAGCAAGGCTGAAAATTCTCCAGAAATAAGATAGAAAGGCTGGAAAAGTTATAGTGATCGGAACGCAATGCTGTAGATGCTGCAGAGATAGGAAAGCAAAGCTGGCCATGTTACAGAGATAGGAAAGCAAGGCTGGAGATGCTACAGAGATAGGAATGCAAGGCTGGATATGATACAGAGAGAGTTAAGCGTGGCTGGGGATGTTACAGACAAATGAAGACTGCTGATGTTGCAAAGATAAGAAAGCAAGGCTGGAAATTTTACAGAAATAAGAAAGAAAGGCTGGAAATGTTATCGTGATCAGAACGCAATGCTGGAGATGTTACAGAGATATGAAAGCAAGGCTGGACAGGCTCTTGGGATAGGAAAGAACGTCTACAGATGTCACTGAGAGTGTAAAGCATGGTTCAATATGATACATAGATTGCAAAGCAAGGCTTGAGATGTTCCAGAGAGAGGACAGGAAGGCTGTTGATGTTTCAGAGATAAGAAAGCAAAAGTGGAGATGTTTTAGAGAGAGCTAAGCAAAGCTGGAGATGTCACAGATATGAGAAACGAAGCTCACCCACTTCAATAATGTCAGTCCGAGACAAGAACTGAAGCAATCAGTATGTTTATTATCCACTTGCAAGCACGGTGCCTGAAATAGACACCCAGAGTTGAGCAGGTACGTATCTTATATAGGATTCACTACTCTAAACTCGGTGCCCATTACTATTGTTTATCCCTTACCTTATTCGGCCTTGTGCACAACAAAGTACACGTTTTATTTGGCCATTTGACCGCATCATACTGTGGTCCATTGTGAGGAATATCCTCCTTCACTACTATCTATTTCCCCCACGTTTGACATTTCCTCCCTTTCCCCGTCCATATTGATCCTTATGACCTTTTAATTGGGGCTTGTTTTTTGTTTTTTGCAGAAGTGGGAAACAGATGCTTATAACTACTGCTTGTACAAGCAAATCTGGCTTAACCTATATCCTCACAGCACCTTATCTTGTCTGTAACATCTACCATTGTTTGCAGGCACGTTTCATTCTTGTATGCACATTTTAGCTAATACAAAGACAATTATATATTTCCTTCACATATTTTTCATTCTTGTTGACTCAGCTCTTGGTTGAAACAATTACACACTGGTGTGAATGCATTTACCTTGCGTAAGTAATTATGATTGCAGAAGTAACACTACTTTGCTTATATCTCACAATTTCCCCCCTTTTCCTTTAATTACCATTTATTCTCTTCTGCATTTTTCTTTTAAGCATCGCCCCCAAAATTCGCAAGCATCATTCCGGAGATTTCATCCATCTTGGTCTCACTCATCCCCTCATTTTTAATCGATAAAGTTCCTTCGCCTGATTCCCTTTTAGGGGCAGCTGTTCCATTTAGCATGTCTCATAGAACATAGAACATAGAACATAGAAGAATACAGCGCAGTACAGGCCCTTCGGCCCTCGATGTTGCGCCGATCAAAGCCCACCTAACCTACACTAACCCACTATCCTCCATATACCTATCCAATGCCCGCTTAAATACCCATAAAGAGGGAGAGTCCACCACTGCTACTTGCAGGGCATTCCATGAACTTACGACTCGCTGAGTGAAGAACCTACCCCTAACATCAGTCCTATATCTACCCCCCCTTAATTTAAAGCTATGCCCCCTTGTAATAGCTGACTCCATATGTGGAAAAATGTTCTCACTGTCAATCCTATCTAACCCCCTAATCATCTTGTACACCTCTATCAAGTCTACCTTCTTTTCTCCAATGAAAACAACCCCAAGTGCCTCAGCCTTTCCTCATAGGATCTTCCTACCATACCAGGCAACATCCTGCTAAACTTCCTCTGCACCCGTTCCAGTGCCTCCACATCCTTCCTATAGTATGGCGACCAAAACTGCACACAATATTCCAGATGCGGCCGCACCAGAGTCTTAGACAACTGCAGCATGACCTCAGGACTCCGGAACTCAATTCCTCTACCAATAAAAGCCAGTACGCCATATGCCTTCTTCACTGCACTATTTACCTGGGTGGCAACTTTCAGAGATCTGTGTACATGGACACCAAGATCCCTCTGCTCTTCCACACTACCAAGTATCCGACCATTACCCCAGTACCCCATCTTTTTCTTACTCTTACCAAAGTGAATCACCTCACACTTAGCTACATTGAACTCCATTTGCCACCTTTCTGCCCAGCTCTGCAGCTTCTCTATATCCCGCTGTAACCTGCCACATCCTTCCTCACTGTCTACAACTCCTCCGACTTTCGTATCATCCGTAAACGTGCTCACTCAACCTTCTAACCCTTCCTCCAGGTCATTTATAAAAATGACAAACAGCAATGGTCCCAAAACAGATCCTTGCGGAACACCGCTAGTGTCAGCACTCCAAGATGAACCTTTGCCATCAACTACTACCCTCTGTCTTCTTCCAGCCAGCCAATCCCTAATCCAAACCTCCAACTCACCCTCAATGCCATATCTCTGTATTTTCTGCAGTAGCCTACCCTGCGGGACCTTATCAAACGCCTTACTAAAATCCATATATACCACATCTACCGCTTTCCCCTCATCTCCCTCCTTAGTCACCTTCTCAAATAATTCAATAAGGTTTGTGAGGCACGACCTGCCCTTCACAAAACCATGCTGGCTATCCTTGATCACATTATTCTTATCCAGATGTGCATAAATCCTATCCCTTACAATTCTCTCTAAGACTTTGCCCACAACAGAAGTGAGAGTCACTGGCCTATAGTTACTAGGATTATCCCTACTCCCCTTCTTGAACAAGGGAACCACGTTTGCTAGCCTCCAGTCCTCTGGCACTACTCCTGTAGACAAAGAGGACACAAAAATAAAGGCCAATGGCTCTGCAATCTCCTCCCTTGCTTCCCAGAGAATCCTAGGATAAATGCCATCAGGCCCAGGGTACTTACCTATTTTCACCCTTGCCAGAATTTCCAACACCTCTTCTCTACATATCTCAAAGCCATCCATTCTACTTATTCGTGCCTCAGTATTCATATCGACAACAATGTCCTGTTCCTGAGTGAATACTGACGAAAAGTATTCATTCAGTGCCTCCCCAATCTCTTCAGCCTCCACACGCAACTTCCCATTACTATCCTTGATTGGGCCTATTCCTACCCTCGTCATTCTTTTATTCCTAACATACCTATAGAAAGCCTTAGGGTTTTCCATAATCCTACCAACTAAGGACCTTTCATGTCCCCTCCTTGCTGCTCTTAGCTCTCTCTTCAGGTCCTTCCGGGCTACCTTATAACTCTCAATCGCCCCTATTGAACCTTCACGCCTCATCTTTACAAAGGCCACCCTCTTCCATTTAACAAGGGATTCCAATTCCTTATTAAACCACGGCTCCCTCACACGACCCTTTCCTCCCTGCCTGATAGGTACGTACTTATCAAGGACACTCAATAGATGCTCCTTGAACAAGTTCCACATATCAATTACGCTCTTGCCTTGGAATCTACTTTTCCAATCCACACATCCTAAGTCATGCCTCACCGCATCATAATTTCCCTGCCCCCAGCTATAACTCTTGCCCTGTAGTACACACTTATCCCTCTCCATCACTAGAGTAAAAATCACCGAATTGTGGTCACTGTCCCCAAAGTGCTCACCTACCTCTAGTTCTAATACCTGGCCTGGTTCGTTACCCAGAACCAAATTCAGTATGGCCTCACCTCTTGTTGGCTTATCTACATATTGTGTCAGGAAACTCTCCTGCACACATTGGACAAACACTGACCCATCTAATGAACTTGAGCTATAGCTTTTCCAATCAATATCAGGAAAGTTAAAGTCCCCCATAACAACCACCCTATTCCTGTCACTCTTCTCCTGGATAATCTTCGCAATCCTTTCTTCAACGATTCTACGACTATTAGGAGGCCTGTAAAAGACTCCTAACAGGGTGACCTCACCTCTCCTATTCCTAACCTCAACCCAACCTACCTCAGATGGCAAATCTTCGTCCATCTTCCTTTCCACCGCGGTAATACTATCTTTGACAAGCAAAGCCACACACCCCCCTCTTTTACCCCCACCTCTGACCCTAGTAAAACATTTAAACCCTGGAACCTGCAACAGCCAATCCTGTCCCTGATCTAGCCATGTCTCCGTAATAGCCACAACATCGAAGTCCCAGGTACCAACCCACGCTGCAAGTTCACCTACCTTATTTCGTATACTTCTGGCATTAAAGTATACACACTTCAAGCCACTCTTCTGTTTACAGGCACCCTCCTTTAAGATTGATGCCATATTCCTAACCTCCCTACACTCCAGGTCCTGCACCCTAAAGCTACGGTCTGGGTTTCAATGCCCCTGCAGAGTTAGTTTAACCCCCCCCCCCCCCACCCCAGAGCACTAGCAAACCTCCCCCCAAGGATACTGGTGCCCCTCAGGTTCAGGTGCAGACCATCCTGTTTATAGAGGTCCCACCTTCCCCAGAAAGAACCCCAGTTATCCAAGTACCGAAATCCCTTCCTCCTGCACCATCCCTGTAGCCACGCATTTAACTGTTCTCTCTCCCTATTCCTCGACTCTCTATCACGTGGCACGGGTAACAAACCAGAGACAACAACTCTGTTCGTTCTAACTCTGAGCTTCCAACCTAGCTCCCTAAAAGCCTGTCTAACATCCTCAGCACTCCTCCTACCTATGTCATTGGTGCCAATGAGAACCACGACTTCAGGCTGCTCCCCCTCCCCCTTAAGGACCCGGAAAACACGATCAGAGACATCACGTACCCTTGCACCTGGGAGGCAACATACCAAACGTGAGTCTCTCTCGTTCCCACAAAACCGCCTATCTGTGCCCCGAACTATCGAGTCCCCAATTATTATTGCTCTGCTCTTCTCCACCCTTCCCTTCTGAGTAGCGGGGACAGGCTCCGTGCCAGAAGCCTGAGCCCCGACACTTACCCCTGGTAAGTCGTCCCCCCAACAAGTATCCAAAACGGTATATTGTTCTTGAGGGGAACTGCCGCAGGGGGTCCCTGCACTGGCTGCTTCCTCCCAGTCCCCCTCACTGTCACCCAAATATCTGCCATCTTTGGAGTTACTCCTTCCCTATCGCTCCGATCTATGACCCCCTCTGCCTCCCGAATGATCCGAAGTTCATCCAACTCCAGCTCCAGTTCCCTAACACGGTCTTGGAGGAGCTGGAGATGGGTGCACTTCCTGCAAGTGTAATCAGCAGGGACGTCCACGGCATCCCTCACCTCATACAGGTTGCAGGAGGAACATTGCACTGCCTTCACTGCCATCCCTCTAAAGCTAACCTTTATTTTAGAACAAAATTGGGTCTAAAGAATACAACAAGCAAAATTCAGCACTTACCTACTTACCACAACGGATCTTATTATTAGGTTAGAGGAGGAGGGCGGGTGGTAGGCACTACCTCCATAGTGCCTCGGCTTCTTGAGCTGCGCGCTTTTAAAGGGGAAACAAACCTACCCAGGTAAGCTTACGCTCTACCTGCTTCCGGGTCTCGGCTGCGTCTCTGGTCGTCGTCACTTCCCCCTGCTGCTCCCGCTCTTTCTGTGAAGAGAGAGTGAAAAAAACACCGCTGCCCGCGACCGGTAAGTACTTTTAAAATAAACAGTCTTACCTTAGCTGCTGCTCGCACTCAATCAGTATTTTGGTGAATCTTCGTATACAGGGTATGATACAATTTCCATTGGCTACCAATATCCCGGCTACTGCTATTGGGGAAGTAAGGATGGAAACCACCACCCCCTTCCATTTTCCAAACCATGATTCAAGCCATCCCGTGAGAGATGTGTCTACTCCTGAATTCTCAGCCCGTTCCTCTGATAACATAGTTAATCCACTTAAGGCCTGAGTAATTGAACCATCAGGCGCAGTGGTATTAGGAGTAAAGATCCAACAGCTTCCTCGTTACATTACATACGCACACATACCCTTCTCCCGCTAAAATCATTTCAAGGGGCAATCTGTTTTCCAATACCATCCTACTTGTCGCATCAAGCTGTTCGGATATTCCTTTAACTACATATTTTGTATTATTCATAAATCGCAGTTGAGGATAGAAAACGTAATTTATTAAATCTACATTTTTATTAATTGTTACCCACCAAAAGAGAGCTCACTCAAAGCCTGCTGCAATCTGGTTACGAGCCTTGAACTCGTCAGGTACCTCCCTACAGACTCAGACAGAATCGAGATAAATCTTGTTATCAAAAGAGGTATCCAACAGTGATCTCTTACTCCTTCCCTTTTTCCCTACTATCTTTTCCTTCACAACTGCCAGGGTAAATGGAATTGCTAATTGTACAATTGCAAATATCCCTCTCCAATCCAGAGATCGGGTGGATCTCAATATTTTACCTCCACAGTACCACCACAGATCCGCTCGGGGAATATTTAGTGCTGAGTAGTTCCCTACCTTGTTCGTTTTGGTGACATTCTTAACCTCTGTATGTACTTTCATCTCCCACAAATCTCTAGACCGATTTGTACCTCGTCCATGCAAACACAACGTGTGATTTCCGACTGCGACTGAAATCTTAGGGGTGCCTTTGAATCTTTCTTCACCAAGGGAAAGAACATCAGAGATAGGGAGGTACAGTTCCTATCATTCCATGCGGTCTCATCCTGATACAGGGCTATCATACATTTCATGCCCTTCCTGTCTCGCTTCCACCCATGTGGAAAGGGAATCACCTGGGCCACTGGCCTACTGGAGGCACATGCATAGCAATTGCTCTTTTCAGACTTTTTACAGTATACTTTACCTATTCAACACAGGCATTTGCATCCCCATACCCAGTTTCTATTTCAATGGTCTGTTTTAAGTCCTTTACCTGTACAATTGTTATTATTTTAAGGTCATCGGGAGAGGTGAAAGGTTGTACCTTATTATCCAGTAGTTCTGCTTGTTTTCCCTTTCCTACGCTAATTCGAAAACAACAGCCCGAGAAATCATTCCCGTTTGTTTTTATTTCTATCGCAAATGTTACATTCAATTTACCTGATAGGTGCCGCACCCACCCCCTGCGCCACGTCCAACCACACTTCCCCTGCAGAATTTCTCCATGCCATGTGGTTTTCTTCATCGTTAGGTATATTGGGTTACACTTTTTATCGGGACAATCGAGAGCTAGTCTGAAGAGGGCTCCGAATACTGTGACGAGACCATTATACGAAGTAACGTCCCCAAGGCTCTCCCCATAGCAATTAAGATGTATCTCTGAGCTTTAGTACTGTCTCTGATTATCTACATCCCCACAATCTACTGAGCTGCATGTATCAGCGTCTATTGCTTGTGGATTATCAGACTCAGGAACCGTTAATAACGAAAATGATATTTGACAACATTCCAAAACTAACAGGGCTTGCATCATACCTCTAAGCATTCCCAGTATTCTAAAAATCGTGCGGAAGCACGAAAAGACTTAATACACAATCCTACAGAAATCATCCCGCGCCCGCGTCGGAAATGTATAATCAGTTACTCAAACTCTATTTAGCCTGAGTTTCAGCGGTTATTGCATTGATTCGGCTGTTCGGACTTCTTCCTCGACTGGAGATTCCACTGGCCCTTTGATCCCAACCTTTCTCCGCCGTCCTTCTTGCCGTTTCGGTCATCAAAAAAGGCTGATACGGCCCTTCTCAGTCCGGCTGCAATTTAGTCTCTGTCCATGATTTTACTAAGACCCAATCTCCCTGTCGGATGGGATGAATGTCAAATTTAAGAGGCAGAGTCTGTGCCAATAAACCGTGTTTCCTGAGGAAAGACAATAGGAGGACAAGCCCAGTATATACTTCTTTAAGACCAAGTCTTTAGTTTCGTGAATTTGCCATTATCCATTCATTCCCAGATAAGGTAATCCAAATAAGATTTCATATAGGGATAGTCCCAAATCTTTCCTTGGGGCTGTTCGTACTCGCAAGAGAGCTATAGGTAAGCATTTGGTCCAAGGGAGTCTGGTTTCTATTATCAATTTCGAGAGCTGGCGTTTGAGTGTTTGGTTCATTCTCAAAACCTTCCTAATGATGGTGGGTGCCATGGAGCGTGGAACGCCCAGGAAAGTCCCAACCCTTTCATTATCCCCTGTAACACTTTAGAGGTAAAATGAGTTCCTTGGTCGGAATCTATACGGTTCACTACGCTATATCGGTGAATTATGTGCTCTAATATTGTTGTAGACACCCCATTCGCAGCCGCGGTAGCTAAGGGATATGCCTCAACCAACAAGAGAGATGATCTACTATGACCAGCATATATTTTACTCTTCCTACTCTGGGTAGTTCAGTATAATCTACTTGTATACTCTGGAACGGTCTCACTACCGGGTCTCTTCCTCCCGGGGTCTGTTTTCACATGACATTCTTATTTACCTTTGTGCATATTAAACATCCCTCACATATTTGTTTAGCAATTGTATAAAGACCTTTACATCCATATTCCCTAAGAACTAAATCACACATTGCTTGTACTCCCCAAAGGCTGCCTTGATGCAGAAGCGCCATAATTTCTCTCATCGTCATTTTGTTTAGCATTTCCCTTCCATCAGGTAACATCCAATGCCCTTCTGCTGTCTTTGCAGCCCCTAAATTGTTTTTTCTCTCTTTCAATAAATATAGGTGCTTCGCGAGGATCGGGACAGTAGGTATTAGGGAATGAATCACCACTCCTTTTGGGTCCAGGCCTGCTTCCTTAGCCACTTCATCGGCTAATCTATTACCCCTAACTTCCGGTTCATTTCCTTTCTGATGACCATTTACATGCACTACCGCTATTTCTCAGGGCACTAATAGGGACCTCAAGACCCTTTAATCAACATCTCATGTGCTAATTCCTTCCCCCGGCAATTGAACAATCCTCTGTCCTGCCATATCTTCCCAATAGTGTGCACAACACCAAATGCATATTTACAGTTAATGTATACTGCTCCCTCTTTATTTTCTAACGACCTCAGTGCTCTTCCCAATGCTTAAAGTTCGCAGGTCTGAGCTGACCAAACATTCGGCAACCTTCCTGCCTCTACCACACTACATTTCGTCCCGTCTACAACTGCATACCCATTATGTCTTTTCCCTTCAGTCACATGGGATGATCCGTCGATAAAAATTCAGGCTCCTGCATGAAGTGGAACATCTCTCAGGTCCATGCGGACCTTAGTTTGGTATTCTATAATGTCAAGGCAGTTGTGCTCTGGATTCTGAGGAGAGTCTCCTTCCCCTTTCCAAAGATAGGCAGCTGGATTTAAACAATTGTCCGTGACCAACACTAGATCATCCTTTTCTATTAATATTGCCTCATATTTCAGAATCCGTGAGTCTGCCAACCATCAACCAGCTTTTTGGTTTCGGATCGTTCTCACTTGGTGTGGGGTGCTTACTATTAGGGCTCTCCCAAATGTAAGCTTCCTGCTTTCCTCCACCAACAGTGCAGTGGCAGCCAGGGCCTGCACACACTCAGGCCACCTCCGGGATACTGGATCCAATAGCTTTGAAGGATATGCTACTGGCTGTTTCATTCCTCCCCACCTCTGGTTTAATACTCCCAGATACGCTCCCTTATCTACGGTAGCAAAGAGGTGTAAAGGTTTATCTAGAGAAGGTAAAGCTAACACGGGGGCATGGATCAGATCCCTTTTGCATTCCTCAATAGTTCTTTGTCTTCATCTTTCCATATCAGACACTTTCGTTCCTCCTCCAATAGTTTGAGATATAATGTATTCGTCTTTTGAGCATAAGAATCAATCCACAATCTGCAATATCCCGTTAAACCCAAAATAATACTTAATTCCCGTTTAGTCCTGGGCAGCGGCATCCCCACTATTTCCTCTGACTGTTCAGGGCTTATCTTTCGCTTTCCCTCACTAACTAAATGTCCCAAGTATTTCACTCCTCGCTCCACATATTGTAGTTTGTTTTTAGATACTCGCAGTCCCTGCTGACCCAGGAAACACAATAGTTTGTTAGTGGCTTCTACTACTCTTTATCTTCTTTTTCCTGTTACTAAGAGGTCGTGTACATACTGCAACAGGGTAGTTCCCTTGAAGCTGCTAAATTTCTCCAATATTTGTTCTAACAAATGTCCAATTAAATTCGGGGATTCCGTAAACCCCTGGGGGAGCACGATCCACCAGTACTGCTGTTTCCGTCCTGTCTTGGAGTCTTCCCATTCAAATACAAACAAATTCCTACTTTCCTCCACCTTGGTACAAGCCCAAAAGGCATCCTTTAAATCTATCACACAAAACCATTTGTGGTCATGAGGGATCTTACTTAATAACATAATAGGGATTTGGCACCACTGAGTGCCTGACCTGTTCTATTTGATTCAATGTTCTCAAATCCTCCACCAAACGATAAGTTCCATCGGATTTGCGCACTGGTAGAATTCAGATATTATAAGGAGACATACATGTCTCCAACAGTCCATCTCTAGTCCTGCAGTGCCTGGCTGCACTCCTCCTTTTCTATGGAAATGGGATACTGTAGCTCATAGACAACGTTCCCTTTCCTTTTCAAACTTATTTCTAGGGGAGGGATATGTATTTTTCCACGATTCCCTTCTCTAGCCCACACAATATTGACATTTGTACAACTTATTCTTTTTCCTAAATTCAAGTCTCCAGTCCTAAAAGGGTAATTAAATCTCTCCCGAGTAAGTTACTTCCTATATCAGGGATGTACAACAGTTCCTCTGTGACTCAAATCCTTAGTACATTCTATCTTCATAGGTTCATAAATTGGACAGTAATTGACCGTGTTGACATTCCTGCTTGCTTTGGTTTAAAATTCAGCGATGACCGTGCTGCCCCCGTATCTGCTAGGAAGAATACCTCTTTCCTAGAGGTTACACCTTCAAGTTTATCAAGGGTTCCAGGTGGGTTCCCGGGGGCAGGAACCCCTG
The DNA here is from genome assembly GCF_047496795.1 of Chiloscyllium punctatum. NCBI lineage: Eukaryota > Metazoa > Chordata > Chondrichthyes > Orectolobiformes > Hemiscylliidae > Chiloscyllium > Chiloscyllium punctatum. Next base: position 65,299,426 of record NC_092754.1, read on the forward strand.
ACATCCCACTTATTTATCAAAATTCATTAGCGGAATTGCCCTTTCCTCCCTGTGTAGGAAGAAATTTCCCTCTAAAAATATCCTATCATTCTGCAATAATAGCATCCTGACTGTGGAGACTTCCGTCTCTGCCCCTGTCGCCCGAACCCGATATCAAACGCCCCCCATTGTCCGCTCCCTCTTCCTCTCTGTCCTACATGCTGCCACTCACCGCTCCAGTTGCTCACTATTGGTTCCATTCTTTTGTTAACTACCTCAACAACCATATTTACCATCATTTTTGCTTTCTGTTTTTGTTTCTCATCCTCTCTCTTTACAAATACTTTCTGTGCCTCTCTTAACAATTCATCTGTCTGGCCATGTCTTTGTCACAAAATGTACTTTCAAAAGACCCTGTGCCACTGTGTCCTCAGGGTTCATTCCAGAGTATTTCCAGATTGAGTCTCTTAAGCGTTGCAAGAAAGCTGGGGGAGTCTCACCTTTCTCCTGTCTAACTTCAAAGGCTTCAGTCAAATTCTGCGACTTGGAACTGCTTCTCTTATTCCCTTTTGAAACAAGACTTTCAATTCCCTCATTTATTCTTTATGCTTCGGGTTTTGATTTTCCCACTGGGACTCTCTGAGGAGAAACTTCTTCTCTCTTTGTCCAGCATCCCCATCTCCATTGGGATGTTTCCTGTTCCATATTTCAATGGCTGCTCCTCGTATAAGTCCCCTTTCTTCCAAAGTAAATAGTATATTCAAAATAGACTTTAACTCAGTCAACGTATACCGACTGGGCCCCAAGAATGATCAATTTGTGCAGACAACCCTACCGGATGCTGAAACAGGATCTTGATCTCCTTCTTAAATGTTCTGACGTCCCCACTGGTGAGGGGGGCACTTTCAAACCCAATTTCTTTGTCCCCTAATCTGATTTTATGGTACGGCGGGGGTTGGGGATGGAGGGAAGCAGCCAAGAAGATCCCAGGGGCAGGGTGGGGCAGAGGGGGAATCCTTTGTCTTTACTACAATCATTCCCAAACTGCCCTTCCAATAGTCTGCCTCTTCTTGACTAAAAGTTTGTTTCTCATTCATATACAAATCTAAGTACTGACATACCTATCCTCGTCCGAACCATACTTTGACCAGAAGACAGCCGGATGAAGGATTGGTTCTTTTGTCCATACGAAACAATATTTAATCATTTTCTTTTAATATTTTTCCCTTGTACTAGTGTAACTTGTCCATTCCCGCAACATCCTCCCCAACGAACTTTCAGGAGGAATATTACCAGCGACTTTTCCCTCCTTTACTCCGTGACAGTTCGACTTTCTCTGCCTACCCCCCGTTTCTCGGGGCTCTCGCCAGTCCCACAGCGATTTAATACCCCTTTTTCCAGCCACCAAGGCAATACTTGAAAGTCAGTTTTCTTACCTTGGTCTGTGCACAGAGTTGCCTGACCCCTTTTTGCCGTATTTTCTAATGACCTTCTTTCACTGTCTGATTCAGATGTCTCTCTTGTGGGATTCGTACCAGTCTCCTAAGGCAGCGGACCAAACCGGGACACGAGACTGCTCAACTGGGAACGGAACACGTCTTCCCAGTGTCCAGGGCCAGCCACTCCCATCATCGATAGAAGAATATCCCGGACGGTCTACAATTGTGAGAAACGAAGCCCACTCACTTCAATAATTTCAGTCCGAGACAAGATCCGAAGTAATCAGTGTGTTTATTATCCGCTTGCAAGCGTGATTCCTGAAATAGACACCTAGAGTTTAGCAAGTACATATCTTATATAGGATTCACTACTCCAAACCTGGTGCCCATTGCTCTTGTTTATCTCTTGACTGATCCGGCCTTGTGCATAAGAAATTACAAGTTTTACTTGGCCATTTCACCACATCCTGCTATGGTCCATTGTGAGGTATATCCTCCTTCACTACTATCTATTTCCACCACTTGTGACATTTCCTCCCTTTCCCCAACCGTATTGATCCTTATGGCCTTTTAATTGTTGTTTTTTTTTTGTTTTTGTAGAAGTGCGAAACAGATGCTTATAACTACTGCTTGTACAAATATATCTGGCTTAATCTACATCCTCACAGCACCTCATCTATTTCTCTGTGACATATATCATTGTCCACAGGCACGTTTCATTCTTGTATGCACATTTTAACTAATGCCAAAACAATTATATATTTCCTTCATATAGGTTTCATTCTTGTTGACTCAGCTCATGATTGAAACAATTATACACTGGTGAGAGTTCATTACCTTGCAAAAGTAATTATGATTTCAGAAGTAACACTACTTTGCCTATATCTCACACGGAGAAAATAAAGCAAGGCTGGAGATGTTACTGAGAAAGGAAAGCAAAATTGGAGATGTTGCAAAGATAAGAAAGCAAGGCTGGAAAATTTACAGAAATAAGATATAAAGGCTGGAAATGTTGTAGTGAGAGGAACGCAAAGCCAGAGATGTCACAGAGATAGTAAAGCAACGCTGACCATTTTACAGAGTCAGGAAAGCAAGGCTTGACAGGCACTAGAGATGGGAATGCAAGGCTGAAGATATTACAGAGGTAGGAAAGCAAGGCTGCAAATGTTGAAGAGATAGGATAGCAAAGCTGGAGTGTCCACAGATAGGGGAAAGTAAGACTGGAGATGTTACAGAAACAGGAACACAGGGCTGGAACTGTTAAAAGAGAGATAAAAGCAAGGATGCAAATATTACAGTGATAGGAAAGCAAGGCTGGAGATCTTATAGAGATAGGAAAGCAGGGCTGGAGATGTTACACAGATAGGGTTGCAAGGCTGGAGATATTACAGAGATAGGAATACAAGACTGGAGATGTTACATAGAAATGAAAGGAAGGCTGCAGATGTTACAGAGACAGGAAAGCAAGGTTGGAGTGGTTACAGAGACTGGAATTCAAGGCTGGAGATGTTGCAGAGACAGGAAAGCAATCCTGGACATGTTACAGACAAGGAAAGCAAGGCTGGGCAGGCTCTGGAGATAGGAAAACACGGCTGGAGATGTCACAGCGACCGGAAAGGAAGACTGGCGATGTTATAGAAATAAGAAAGCTAGGCTGGAGATTTTATAGAGTGAGGAAGGCACGACTGGGAATGTTACAGAGACAGGAAGGCAATTCAACAGATGTTGCAGAAAAAAGAAAACAAGGCTGGAGATGTTACAGAGATGCGAAGGTAAGGCTGTCGATGTTATAGAGACATGAAAGCAAGGCTGGAGATGTTACAGAGTAAGGAAAGCAAGGCTGGAGATGATATAGAAATAGGAATACAAGACTGGAGGTGTTAGAAATAGTGGAAAGCAAGTCTGCAAATTTTACAGACACAGGAAAGCAACGCTGGATATGTTACAGGGATAGAAAAGCAAGGCTAGAGATGCTACAGAGATAAGAAAGCAAGGTTGGCAATTTCACAGAGATAGGAAAGCAAGGCTGGAAATGTTACACTGATAGAAACTCAATGCTGTAGATGATAAGGAGATAGGGATGCACAGCTGGAGATGGTACAGAGACATAAAAGCAAGACTGTAGATGTTACAGAGATAGGAAAGCAAGGCTGGAGTGGTTACAGCGATTAGAAAGGAGGATCGAAATGTTAGAGAAATAAACAAACGGCTGGAAATGTTACAGAGAGAAGAAAGCACGACTGGGGATGTCACAGAGACAGGAAAGCACTTCAAGGGATGTTACAGAAATTAGAAAACAAGGCTGGAGTTGTTACAGAGATAGGAAAGAAAGGCTTGAATTTTTTCAAGGAGAGGAACGCAGGGCTGGAGATGTTACAGAAACTGGAAATCAAAGCCGAAGATGTTGCATAGATACGTAGGCAAGGCTGTGAATGATACAGAGACATGAAAGCAAGGCTGGAGATATTTCAGAGTCAGGAAAGCAAGGGTAGAGATGTTACAGAGATAGGAAAGCAAGGCTTGCAATCTTACAGAGATAGAAAAGCAAGGCTGGACATGTTATAGTGATAGGAATGCAAACCTATAGAGGTGGCAGAGATAGGGATGCACGGCTGGAGATGTTACAGAGAGTGGAATGCAAGGCTGGAGATGTTGCAGCGACGGGAAAGCCATGCTGGACATGCTACAGAGAAAGGAAAGCAAGGCTGGACAGGCTCTTGAGATAGGAAAGCACCGATGGAGATGTAACTGAGAGCGGAAAACAAGGCTGGAGATGTTACAAAGACAGGAACGCAAGGCTGGAGATGTTATAGGGAGATGATAGCAAAGCAGAAGTGGGCACAGAGAATGGAAAACAAGGCTGTAGATGAAACAGACATAGGAAAGAAAGGCTGGGGATGTCACAGAGCAAGCGAAGAAAGTGGCTGGACATGTTAGAGAGATAGGAAAATAAGGCTGGACAGGCAGTAGAGAAAGGGAGACAAGGCTGGAGGTGGCACAGAAAGAGGAAAGCAAGTCTGGACATGTTGCAGAGGAAGGAAAGCAAGGCTGGACAGGAACTTGAGATCGGAAAGCACGGCTGGAGACGTAACAGGGAGGGGAAGCAAGGCTGGAGATGTTACAGAGACAGGAATGCAAGGCGTTGTGACAGCGAGAGGAAAGCAAAGCTAGAGATGATGAAGGGAAACGAAAGCAAACCTGGACTGGGTACAGAGAATGGATAGCAAGGCTGGAGATGTTCCAGACATAGGAAAACAAAGCTGCTAATGTTACAGAGATCGTAAAGCTAGGCTGGAAATGTTACAGAAACAGGAAAGGAAGACTGGAGATGTTAAAAGAGAAAGAAAAGCAAGGCTGCAGATATTACAGGAATAGGAAAGCAAGGCTGGCGATATTACTGAGACTGGAAAGCAAGGCTGGAGATGTTACAGAGATACGAATGCAAGGCTGGAGATGTTATAGTGACAGGAACGGACGGCTCGAAATGTTAGAGGTAGAGAAACAAGACTGGTCATGTTACAGAGATAGGAAAGCTCGAGGGACAGGAAAGTACGTCTAGAAATGTCACAGAGATAGGACAGCAAGGTTGGAATGATACACAGATCTGAAAGAAAGTCTGGAGATGTTACAGAGAGAGGACAGGAAGGCTGGTGATGTTTTAGAGGTAAGACATTAGGATTGGAGATGTTACAGAGAGAGATCAGCAAAGCTGGAGATGATACCATGACCAGAACGCAAGGCTGGAGATGTTACAGAGAAAGCAAAGCGAATTTGGAGATGTTGCAAAGATAAGAAAGCAAGGCTGAAAATTTTACTGAAACTGGAAAGAAAGGGTGGAAATATTGTTGTGATAGGAGTGCAATGCTGGATATGTTACAGAGATAGGGAGGCAAGGCTGGCCATGTTACAGAGACAAGAGGCTTCGCTGGACAGTCTATCGAGGTAGGAAATCAAAGCTGTAAATTGTATAGAGATAGGAAAGCAAGGATGGAAACATTACAGTAATAGGAACGCAATGATGGCGATGTCAAAGAGTGAGGAAAGAAAGCCTGGAGATGTTACAATAAAAGGAAAGCAAGGTTGGAGATGTTACAGTGAGAGGATAGATAGGCCAGAGATGCTACAGCGAGAGGAAAGCACTTCTGGAGAAGTTACAGAGAAAGGAAAGCAAGGCTGGAGATGTATCAGAACGGGTAAAGTAAGGCTGGAGATGTTACAGAGAGAGGAAAGCATGTCTGGAAAAGTTGTAGTGTTAGGAACATAATGCAAGATATAAGGACAAAGAACAAAGATAATTTACAGCCCCAGAACAAGCCCTTTGATCCCCTGAGCCGATCCAAATGTACTGACTAAACCTGTCGGTCAATTCCTAAGCATCTGTGTCTCTCTGCTCCCCACCTACTCAGTGATCTGTCCAGACGCATCTTAAATGAATCTACCGTGCCTGCCTCTACCACTTCTGCTAGCAACGCGTTATAAACGCCCACCATCCTCTGTGTGAAGTACTTGCCACCTGTATCCCCCTTAAACTTTCCACCTCTCACTTTGAAAGCATGACCCCTCGCTACTGAATCCTTCAAGCTGGGAAAAAAGCTTATCTCTATCCACCTTGTCTATACCCTGCAAGAGTTTGCAAACCTCAATCAGTTCCATCTCAATCTACTTTTTCCTAATGAAAATAAACCGAATCAACTCAATCTCTCTTCATAGCTCGCACCTTCCAAACCATGCAAAATCCTCGTAAACCTTGTCTGCACTCTCTCCAAAGCGTTCACATCCTTTTCGTAATGTGGCGTCCAGAACTGTTCACAATATTCTAAATGCGACCGAACCAATGTCTTGAACAATGTTAACATGACTTGCCATCTCGTATACTCAATATCCAGTCCGATGAAGGCAAGCATAATATATAACTTCTTGACCACACTATCCACTTGTGCAGCAACCTTCAGGATACAATGTACCTGAGCTCCCAGATTTATCTGCCCATCAACCTTTCCCAAGGCTCTTCCAATCATTCTATAATTCTCTTTAGAATTAGATTTGCCTAAATGAATCACCTCACATTTGCCTAGATTGAAAGCTATCTGCCACTTTTCCGACCAAATCTCCTGTCTATGTATATCGTCCTGTATTCCCTGACAGTCCCTTATGCTTTTTGCCACTCCACCAAACTTTGTGACATTTGCAATCTTGGTGATCACACCAACAGCGCCCTTTGTAGATCATTTATGTATATTACAAACAACAGTGGCCCCAATACTTATCCTTGTGGAACACCACTGGTCACCTTTCCCCGTTTCTAGAAACTCAGTTCAGCTACCACTCTCGGTCTCCTGTCGCTCAATCAGTTCTTTATCCATATACTGCAGAGAAAGGGAAGCAAGGTCGGAATTATTACAGAGATAGACAAGCAAGTCTTGCGATGTTTCAGAGATGAGAAATCAAGGCTTAAAATTTTACAGAGATAGGAAAACAAGGCTGGAGATGTTATAGTGATAGGAATGCAATCCTGGAGATGTTACAGAGATAGGGAAACAAGTCTGCAGAAATTAAAGATAGTGGAAGCAAGGCTGGAGTGGTTACAGAGAGAGGAAAGCAAGTCTGGAGATTTGACAGAAACAGGAAAGCAAGGCTGGAAATGTTAAAGGGGAGAGAAAAGCAAGGCTTCAGATATTACAGTGGTAGGAAAGCAAGGCGAGAGATGTTACAGAGATCGGAAAACAAGGCTGGATATATTACAGAGATAGGAAAGCAAGGCTGAAGTTAGAGTCATAAAGTCATAGACATGTAGAGCATAGAAACAGACCCTTCAATCCAACCTGTCCATGCCGACCAGTTATCCCAACCCAATCTAGTCGCACTTGCCAGCACCCGGCCCATATCCCTCCAAAACCTTCCTGCTCATATACCTATCCAAATGCCTCTTAAATGTTGCAATACTTCTTGCAGCCTTCACCACATCCTCTCGCAGCTCATTCCATGCTCATTCTACCACCCTCTGCGTGAAAACGTTGCCCCTTAGGTCTCTTTTATATCTTTCCCCTCTCACGCTAAACCTATGCCTCCAGTTCTGGATTCCCCGACACCAGGGAAAATATTTGTTTATTTATCCTATCCATGAACCTCATAATTTTTTAAAAACTCGATAAGGTCACCACTCAGTCTCCGACGCTCCTAGAAAAACAGCCCCAGCCTGTTCAGCCTCTCCCTGTAGCTCAGATCGTCAAACTCTGGCAACACCCTTGTTGAACTTTTCTGAACCCTTTCAAGTTTCACAACATCGTTCAGATAGGAAGAAGACCAGAATTGCATGCAATATTCCAACAGTGGCCTAACCAATGTCATGGCCGCAACATGTCCGCCCAACCCCTGTAGGAGAAATTGAGGACTGCAGATGCTGGAGATCAGAGTTGAAAATATGTTGCTGTAAAAGAGCAGCAGGTCAGGCAGCATCCAAGGAACAGAAGAAACGACGTTTCGAGCATGAGCACGAAGAAGGGCTCATTCATGAAGTAGGGCTCATGCCCGAAACGTCGATTCTCCTGCTCCTTGGATGCTGCCTGACCTGCTGCGCTTTTCCAGCAACACTATTTCAGAAACCAACTCCTGTACTCAATACTCTGACCAAGAAGAGAAAGCATAACAAACGTCTTCTTCACTCTCCCATCCAGCTGCGTCACCACTTTCAAGGAGCTATGAACCTGCACTCCAAGGTCTCTTTGTCCAGCAGCACTCCCTAGGACCTTACCATTAAGTGTATAAGTCCTGCCAAGATTTGCTTGACCAAAATGCAGCACCACACATTTATCTGAATTAAACTACATCTGCCACTTCTCAACCCATTGGCCTATCTGGTCCAGATCCTGTTGTAATCTGAGGTAACCCTCTTCGCTGTCCATTATAACTCCAATTTTGGTGTCATCTTCAAACTTACTAACTGTATACTAACTGTACCTCTTCGGTTTGAGAAATAAGAAAACAAAACTGGAGATGATCCAGAGATACGAAGGTAAGTCTGTGGATGCTACAGAGTTCGGAAAGCAGGGCTGGAGGTATTACAGCGATAGGAATACAGTGCTGGAGGCGTCACTGGTATTAGAGAACAAGGCTGTCAACTTTACAGAGACAGGGAAGCCAGGCTGTATATGTTACAGAAACAGGAAAGCAAAGCTGGAGACGTTAAAAGAGACTGAAAGGCAAGGCTGCAGATATTACAGGGATAGGAAAGCAAGGCTAGAGATGTTACAGTGATAAGAACGAAAGGCTGGCAATTTTACAGAGATCGGAAAGCAAGGCTAGAAGTTTAATAGTGATAGGAATGCATTGCTGGAGAGGTTACAGAGATAGGGACGAAAGACTTGAGATGTTACAGAGATAGGGAAGAAAGTCTGGAGTGGTTACAAAGAGTGGAATGCAAGGCTGGAGCTGTTACAGAGATAGGAAAGCAAGGCTGGAGATGCTACAGAGATATGAAAGCAAGGCTGGAGAGATTCTGAGATAGGAATTCAAGGCTGGGTATGTTACAGAGATAGGAAAGCAAAACAGGAGATGTTACAGAAATAGGAAAGCACGGCTGGATTTGTCACAGAGTAAGGAAAGTAAGACTGGAATTTTTTCAGTGATAAGAAAGCAAGGCTGGAAATTTTTCAGAGACAGGAAAGCAAGGCTGGAGATTTTACAGAGAAAGGAAAACAAGACTGCAGATGTTACAGAAGGGGAAATTGAGGCTTTAAATCTTATAGATTAGAGTGGTGCTCGAATAACACAGCTAGTCAGGCAGCATGAGAGGAGCAGGAAAATGGAGGTTTTGGGAAAAAGCCCTTCATCTGGAACCCTGGTTCTCCTTTCTTTTACAGCATCACTCCCGTCTTGACTAGAAGCTCACAGTGTCAGTTCAAGCACTGACACGGAAACTTCCTGCTGACTCCCCTCCCTCAACCTCACGGTGTCAGTTCAAACACTGACACGGAAAACTCCTGCTGACCCCACTCTGTCAGCCTCCCTGGGTCAGATCAAACACTGGCACAGAAATATGCTGAATCCCCTCCCTCAGCTGAGGTATCAGTGGCCCTCTACATTGAACAACACTTGGAGGAAGCAGTGAGAGAGTGACAATGCTGGAGAATATATAATGGGTGGGTCATTTCAAAACCAACAACTAGAGGGGCTCAGCAGCAGGATTCCCAATCGAAATGGTTGGTTCCAAAAGGACATGGCTGCTGGACTGGGTTTGTAGTGGGTGGAGAGGGAACGACTGAGAGGGGAAACATGCTTGACCTCAACCTCACCAATCGACAGGCTGCAGACACATTGATCGATGATCATTTTAATAACAGTGAATACTGCCTACAGTATTTCTGGTGACAAAGGCTCACTTTTACGTTGCGATTTCACTCTGTGTGTGTCACACTGTCACTCACCTAAACGGAAGAGACTTTGAATCGATCTAGTAACTAAGCACTGGGTTGGGGGAGGTGATTCAGGTCATTACCAACAGCAGCAGAATTGTACTCCAGCACAATTTTCACTGACACTGCCTGGCGTATCCTCCACGTTACATTGACCATCAGGCCAGGGGGAATGAACCCTTATGCAGTGAGGAACACAGGAGGGCCTGCGAAGGTATCTCTGAAAATGAGGTAACATTAACAAACAGGATCACTTACACACTAAAGAGTGTAAGCTGCAACTGATAGACAGATTGGACCAACAAATCAGACCTAATCTCTGCAATCCTGTCTAATGCAGTCTGGGTGAATGCTGGTGGACAATCAAACAACTTACTGGTGGAGGATCCATAAATGTCGCCTTCTCAATAATGAATGAGCCCAGCATAACAAGAGAAGATAAGGTTGAACCATTCCCAACAATGTACAGAAAGAAGGGTCGATGGGATGATCTAATTTAGTTTCCTCTAGATGTCAGTCTTCAGCTAATTCGGTTCATTTTGTGTAGTATCAACAAATGGCTGGTGGTTTTGGATAATGCGAAGTGTGTGTGCCCTGATTACATTCCATTCAAGCTGTTCCTGCCGGGCGACAGCACTGGCATCTACCTGACAATGTGGGAAACGATCAGTGTATTTCCTGTATACACACAGACGAAACATCAAGCTATCAACAACTGCCGCATTGCTCTATTCCTCTGAATACCCACTTGGAGTATACGGACTTGACGAGATTACAAAGAGAGATCAGAGTGAAGTGTGGAGAAGGCAACATAGATCAGAAGATATTAGTATTTGGAGGAGGTTGCAGAGAATAAAGAGACATTTATATGCTGTGGTAGGTATCAGAGATCGGAAGAGTTATAGGTTCTGAAGAAGCATACACGGGCAGGGAGGGAGGTGTTGGATAAGGTAGCAGTGCTCAGAAGGGGGCACGCTCTGGTGAACATTACAGGGTTAGTGCATAGTTGCAGGTGCTGGATTAGGTTACAGGGATTGGGAGAGGTGTAGGTTCTGGACAATGTTACAGGGATAGGGACGGCCTAGGTCCTAAAGAGTGTTACAGGCATAGGGAGAATGTGTAGGTGCTGGAGAATGTTACAAGAAATGGGAGGGGTATAGGTGGTGGATTAGATTACAGGGATAGGGAGGAGTGTTGGCACTGCAGAATGGTACACAGATAGGAAGGAGTTGCAGGTGCTGGAGAATGTTACAGAGATATGGAGGGTGTAGGTGCTGGAGAATGTTACAGGGACAGAGAGGGGTGTAGGTGCTGGGAATGTAACAGTGATAAGGAGAGATGTCAGGTTGAAGAAGCTTGCGAAGGTTACCTAGATGGGGAGGGCTGAAGAGGCTGGAGAGGGTGACAGACATATGGATGGTCGAAGGGGCTGGAGAGAATGACAGGCATAGGGAGTGTTGTAGGGCCTGAGAATGTTACAGAGAAATGAAAAGTTGAAGCGTCTTAAGAAGTACACAGAGATATGGAAGCTTGAAGGGGATGGAGAAGCTTACAGAGATATGGAGGGTTGGAGAGGCCTTTGAAGGTTACAGAGATACGGAGAGTTGAAGCGGCTGGAGAAGGTTACAGTGATGTGGACGGTTGAAGAATCTTGAGAAGTTTACAGAGATAGGAAGGGTTGAAAGGGGTGGAGTAGGTTACACAGATATGGTGGGTTGAACGGGCTAGAGAAGGTGACAGAGATGTGGAGGGTTGAACCGGCTGGATAAGGTGACAGAACTTGGAGGTTGAAGGCGACCAGAGAAGGTGACAGACATGGGTAAGTTGAAGGTTGAACGCGTTTCAAAGTTGGGTAGAAGTATGAAGTGAAGATCGATTACTTTTTAAACAAGAAAAGAATTAAGGGACACGTTGAGAGGGTGGGCAAGTGGAGCTGAGTCAATGAAAACATTAGCCATGATCTGATTGAATGGCAGAGCAGACTCTTAGGACCAGATAGCCTACTCCTGCTCCTCCGTTCTTAGGTTCTTACATCCGCATGTAGGTGAGGGGCCTGAATGGACTGAACATGGAGATGTTTCCACGAGTACGAGAGACTAGGGACACAGGTTCAGTGCGAAGGAGTGATCCTTTAGAATGCAGATATGGAGGAATTTATTCAGCTAGAGGACGATCAATCTGTGGAACTCACTGCCTCACGGCGCTGTGGAGGTAAGTAATTCTGCATATCTAACTCAGAGATAGATTAGTTCGTGATGACTAAGTGGATCAAGGCTTACAGGGACTAGAAGAGAGAATGGGGTTGGGAAACAATTCAGCTATAATCGAATGGTGGAGCAGATTCAATGGTCCGAATGGTCTCATTCTACTCCTATATCTTATGGACTTATGGACTGTCCTTATTCCATTAGGTTTGAAGTGTGAATTATCATTTCGGACATAATGTTCATCATGAATTCCGACACGCTCCTTCAAATTACTGTCACCTCTTGGTTTCAGATCGATTGGAGAAAGCTCCACAACAGAAAAAAACTTGGGAATCATTGTGTATAAATCTCAGAAACGTGGCATACTGGATCAGCCGGTCATAGAGAAGGCAAATGTAATGTTGGCATTGATTCCAAAGAGAATGGAAAATAATAATAGCGAAGGAATGCAACAACGACAGAAGGCAGGAATCAGCTCACACCAGACAACATTTAGTCCCCTATCTAAAGGGAAAATGTTCTTGCGCTGGAGGCAGTTCAGACAAGATTCACCAGACTGATCCTCAAAAAGGAGGGATATTGATGAGAAGAGGCGGAGAAAATTGTACTTTGAACTGGTTAGAATTTATTGAGAAAACAAGGCAAATGTGCTGATACACCAAAGATTCTTGTGTTCTCACAGGGTGGATAATGAGATGTTGTTCTCCCGAGCAAAGGTTTATAACCAGAGATAAAGGGGAATGCAGGCACGAGAGAAGCTAACACTGAAAAGCAGGACTGTACAGACTGGAGGATGCTACAGAGTTCAGATGTTGTGAGATCACTGATGTTGTTTACAGGTCAGATAGGTTGTCGGGACAGGTACAGGCGAATCAGTCCTGAAGAAGTTACAGAGATCGGGGGAATTATAGAGAACAGGGATTATACTGATAGGGTTGGTATTTGAGCTTCCCAACGAGTTTACACAGATAGGGAGGGTGTAGTGGCTGGGCACATGACACCGTTGTCATGTTAGTTGTAGGGACAAGAGTTTACTGAGGTAGGGAGGTTTAAAGGAGCTTGATCAGTTCACAGAGCCATGAAGGAAAATTGGAGGAATTCGATTACCAGAGATGCTGAGGATAGTAGGGCAGCAGGATTTCAGAGAGTTAGTGAGGGCTGTGAAGGCAGGTTTGCAGCATTCCCATCAGTTACACAGAGATGTAGAGTGCTGTTCTGGAGGAGGATACGGAAATCGAGAAGGTGGCAAATGCTGTAAAATACTACAAAGACAGGGCGGGGTAGTATTTGAGGCGATTACAGGGAGATGATACATTGAAGAGCTGGAAAAAGAAGAATTTAAAGGGATAGGAACAGTTTTAGGAGTTAGAAGGATTTAAGGCACTGGAACAGATGTGTTCGCCTGTTTCCTTGTTGTATGATTATATGTCATGAAATTGATAGAGTCTTGGAGAGGGAATACAAAACAGGAAAATCCCAGGCAGCATTACCAGTCTGTCATGAGAGTACTGCCTTCAGCTCTGTTGCACTGATCCTCATTAAGAGAGCAGAGGCCTCGATCAATAAGTGGGAACTCCATGTGCTGTCTCAGGAAGGCTCAGTACAGCAGAGCTGATCGTCGTCCTCTCACAAGTGGGTCGAGGTTGAGCCTGGGTTCTTACTGCTCTGATATCATCCTTCAGCACTGTGTCTACGTCATGTCTTGTGGATAGATGTTTCGAGCGCTATAAATGCGCTCTGCCCTGTTGAATGTGAGTGATCTTACCTCGCTGCAGGATTTATTGCAGTCTCCATATCTCCTTGCCTTCTGGCTGACAAACTGCGTTCAATGAGGTGATGGGCAATACAGGAATTAGAAATTTAGTGTCAGGAACTTCCTTAGTAACGACAGTAGACAGAGAAATAGACAGAATGGGAAATTAGACTGAGGCAGTGAGGGTTACACATGGAGAACAGCACTGAGTCCCACAGAGATCTGGAAAATCACAGTCTTCATCCCTGGCCTGTGATGCCTCGTCAATTCTCTTGGCTCAGAATCTGGAGTAGCTGCAAAAAGCTGCAGATAGAGATAGCAATTAGACCATCACAATGAAGGATCCTACATGGAGAGATATTGATTGATATATCCATTTGCAGGAAGGTAACAGGATCAAACCATAGTCAGGAAGGAGGGGTTTGATTCATGGTGCACTGGGATCAGTACTCCGGAATGAGGCAGCTATCAGTGGGATAGGCGATGGCCTCGTCTTACTCTCATTAGACTGTTCATCCAGAACTTATTGCCAATGTCAGGGATACCCATCCGAAAGCTCAATATCCTTTAAAGATGGAAATCTGTTATAGTCAGTTGGTCTGGCCTACATATGACTCCACGTCCTGATTAAAGGGTTGAATCTCAACTGCACTCTCAAATAATCGAGCACGCTGCTCAGCTCAAGGACAGCTATGGGTTGGCATGAAATGCTGGCCTGCCATAAATGCTCGCATTCCACGTATGAATTAAAACCTAAATCTGCTGGGGCCATAGTCCTGGCCAATCGTATCGGTCGGATTATAGCCAGGGCCTTAAACTCACAGAGAGGATTCTGAGACAGTGTTCAGGTAAAAGAAGCTTTCCAAATTCAAACACATGTCAAGCATCTGAACAGCAAGAGGATGTGAATGAAGACAAGCAGAAAGTAATAGGAAGGAAGAGTCTACCTCTCACTGTACATCAGCGAATAGGTTTGTGACAGGAAGGATTTGGAATATATAAATTATATTTTTTTTGAATGGAAAAATTCTCTGCAATAAGGTAGATGGACGTGTGGTACAGATATGAAAGAGATTTAGACACCAGAGAGATACGGTTACAGAGTGAAGAAAAAATTGAACATTTCAATTCAATGGTACGCAACCTAGCGGGAACTCAGGCAAAATGGGAAAGCAGGAAGGTTAACCTGATAGTAGTGGGTAACAAAGGCATGACAGAGATAATATTTGGCCTCAGATTTTGCAATAGAATCAGTGTGAATTCTGGCTACTACGTGTCAAAACCAAAAGCAGGAGAACAGTTTTTTTTAATGGTGCCGTGCAGGATTTAATTTCTCAGCGCTGGATTAAACAGGAATCGGTTGGAATTTTAAATAAAGGTAGTACGATAATTTGGAAAGACATTGAACTTTGTACAATCTAGGATAATCACACTGGCAAGAGCGAACCTCGGGGAGGAGTTCAAAGAATATTATTTATCAGGGTTTCTGCAACTAGCTAAGAGCATAACTATTTCAGATCGACCGTTGGGTGATGAAGCTGAGTGAAGGAGTGATGTCACATTCAGCGAACCGACGGGAAATTCCAATACAGTGGAAGTCAAAGAGATTGTGAATTTTTAAGTGACCGCTGAGCGCACCCGACGATCAGAAACAATGCCAATCCCCTGAACTTTGAGAGAGGAACTGACCAAGCTAAACAGGGGAAACAGATCGATATAACTGGCTGTAAATGAACTGTGGAAAAGAATTGAAGGAACTGTTAAATATTAACAGTTAAATATTTAAATATTAAACAAAATGACAAAATCTCAGCCGGACATTCCCACCTGTGCTTCTGAAATGTTGAAATGTTTAGAAGACAAATAACCTAACAATTCTGAAGGAACCATGGAAATATTTCTTAAACGGATTTCAAGGGGTGTCCTCTCAGGAGGAGTGTGGTAGGAAGAAGAAACTTTCTCGGGGTTTAATGAGATGAAAGGAGCAAGGAGAGTTAAAGATGCTGAAGGTGGCGAGTGTGTTACAGAGAGTGGTAATGACCAGAACAGTGTCACAAAGCCATTATGAATTGCTGCAGCTGCAAGTATTTGAAGAGGCAGCAATGAAAATACGTATTTATACTTGTTCATTCATGGGTTGAAGTGTCTACTGGCTGGAACAGGATTCTTTGTCCACAGAAAATACCCCAGATGTGGCTCAGAGTCAGCCATATTTCTGTGGGTCTGGAGTGACATGTGAACCAGACCAGGTAAGAATGTCAGATGCCCTTCCAAAGGGACGTACGTGAACCAGCTTAGATTTTTTTCAGATAATGAACAATGCTGTTATGGTGGCTTCACCAATGCCCTGTGCAGCCACAACATGACGTCCCAAGTCTTATTCTCAATGCTCATAACAATGAACGTAAGCATCCAAACACCTGCTTCACCAGACTGTCCGCATGTGACATAACTTTCAAAGAAATGTGTACCTGCATCCCTCCGTCTCTCTGTTTGACAAAATTACCCAGGGACCGAACATTAACTGGACAAGCTCCCCCTCCCTCCCCGGGTTGTTTTACCAGAATGCAAAACATGCATTTCTCCACCTGCTATTCCGAAACTCACTGGCCCAGGAGTACTGTTGATCACGTAATCTTAGATAATCATCTTCACTGCCCACATTACCACCAGTTTCAGTTTCACTCACAAATGTGATCAGCACGACACCTGTATTCTTATCCAAATCGTTTATATGAATGATGCACAACAGTGGGCCCAGCACTGAACCCCATGGCACACTGTTTATCACAGGCCTGCAGTTTGGGTATCAACCCTCTATGAACATGCCCTGTCTCCTACCGTCAATCCAATTTTGTACCCAGGTGGTGAGTGCTTCCTGGTTATGCGTGATCTAGACTTGTTAATCAGTCTGCATTGCAAATCCTTGTCAAAGGTCTTGCTCAAGTTAATGTA
The DNA here is from genome assembly GCF_047496795.1 of Chiloscyllium punctatum. NCBI lineage: Eukaryota > Metazoa > Chordata > Chondrichthyes > Orectolobiformes > Hemiscylliidae > Chiloscyllium > Chiloscyllium punctatum. The sequence goes on from NC_092754.1 coordinate 65,316,170, forward strand.
CATAACGACTACTGTTCTGGCTTGACCTATGATTTGGCTACAACCTCAAAAACCCAATCAGGTTTGAGAGATATTTTTCCCACAAAGCCATGCTGACTATCGCAACTCTGTCCTTGCCAGTCCAAATGTATGAAGATCAATTTTCAGGATCTCCTTCAACAACTTACCGATCCTACTGGTCTGTAGTGGCCGTCGATGATCCAAATTTCTTTACAATGAGGCCTATAATTTCCTTCCTAGCTTCTCACAAGGTGCTGCGATACATCTGACCATGGCCCGATGTTTTAGCTACCTTTTAGCATTTAAAGATATTCAACGCCTCCAGTTTTGCAAAGTGAATTGTGTTTAAGACATCACTATTTTCCCAAGTTCCCGAGTTCCGATGTCTTTCTCCACAGTAAAACCTAATGCAAAACATTTGTTTCGGATCTCGCCCATGAAACAGTATTCCACATATATAGCCTCATTGACCTTTCAGCGGCCCTATCCTCTCCCTAGCTAACCTTTAGCTCTTGTTGAAACTTGCCAACATGCTTCTGAATCTCCAAATATTCCCATTCTGTCATTCCCTTCTCCACCCTTATCTATTCTAACATTGGAGGTCACACTAAAATATAAAATCCAACAGATTTAAAAATATTCCCCTGTTATAAAATCATGAATCTCTCATTGTTTCTAAGGGACCAGTTATTGTTCATTGTCATATCCTTTATATTATACTCTGCACGTTCCCAACTTACTGTCAGGCTAACACTGTTTGCTTTCAGACTAACTGCACAAAGGGTTTTGGGAGTCCTTGTGTATCAATGCGAAAAAGGTAGCTTACAGGTTCAGTAGGTAATAGAGAAGATAAACCAAATGCTGAAATTCAGTACAAAGGGAATGGTGTCTAAAAGTAGGAAGGTCTTGCTAAAACTGTGCAAAATACGAGTCAGAGCGCACCGACAATATTCTGAAGAGTGTGAGTGTCCTAAAGAAAGATATTCTTGTATTGGATGGAGCTCAGAGAAGGTTCACTCGTCTGATCTTGGAGATGGAGCCAATTTCTAATGAAAAGAGACGGAGTAAGTTGAGTTTGAACCCATTAGTATTTCGAAGAATGGGCGAGAAATTTTATGCAACATGCAATATTCAAAGGGGCTTTGCCAGGGTAGATGCTGGGAAGTGCGAAAATACAACAGTACAGTCCAGCAATAGGCCCTCAGACCAACATGGCTGTGCTGACTCTGATGCTATTCTAAACTAATCGCATCTTCTGCACATGGTCCGTACCCCTTTACTCTCTTCCTGTTCATGTGTCTGTCTGACTGCCACTTCAAACCTTTGCAAACATTTCAGCTTCTACCACGTCCTGAGCAGCCTCCACCCTCTATGGAAAACAAAACTTGCCTCATCCATCTCATTTAATTTTTTTCACATGCAAACTTAAACCAAGGCGGCCGAGTATTTGACATTGCCACATTGGAAAAAAAGGTTACGACTATCCACACTATCCACGCCAATCCTAATGCTATATACCTGCCCTAGTTTGCCCCACAGCCTCCAACATTGTCGCAAAACAATCGACTTGTGTCCAACCTCCTTATATTAAACACATTCTCATCAAGGCAACATTCTGGTAAACCACTACTGCACCCCTTCTAAAGCTCCATATGCTTCCTATTGTGTGGCGAAGAGAACTATACACAACATTCCAATCGTGGCCAATCTGATTTTTTATCAATTCCAACATGACATGCCAATGTGTCTACTCGATGCTGCCACACTCCTTCTTAATCAGTACATCCTGTTGTGCTGTTATGTTCAGGGAGCTTTGGATTTCCTTTCAAGATCCCTCTGCATATCAATGTTCCCAAGGGTCTGGTCATTTACAGTGTAATTTTCTCTGCATTTGACTTAAAAAATACATCACCTCACAATTGTCACGATGAAATTCAATTTTCTGTTTCTACATCCAACGTTCCATTTGATCTACACATTGCTGCATCCTTTAAAAACTTCCTCACTTCCCACAATTTCACCAACTATCCATAATTAGTACATGCCTATTCAAATGTCTTCTGCAAAAGTGCTCATCTGACTGCTGAGAAATTCATCTTAGTCACAGGTATAAATTCCAAGCAGAAATCGCAGTACTGAACTTTATGAAACACCTCTGGCCACAGAGGTCCAATCAGAAATACACCCTTCCAGGTTCTGCTGTCTATTATGACCAACAAAATTTTGTATCAAAGTTACCAACGACCATGGATTCCATGGATTGTGATTTGATCTTTCGGGCCAAACTACCGTCGCATAAGGTTTAGTAAAGCCCATGTAGGAACTATCCATAGCCTTACACTCAATAATTATCTTTGCCAATTCCTTTGGTTTTCCTTGTATGAAGATCTGCAACCAAAGGGCATAAAATCCCAGCAAGGGTACACTTATTCAAGATAGAGGTGAGGAGGAATTTTTTCCCTCAAAGAATAGTGAATCTGTGGGAATTTCTTACTGCAGAAGGCTGGTGAGGCTGGGTCATTAAGTATATTTAGAATAACGATGGTGAGAGTTTAATTCATCAGGGAAACAAGGGCTACCTGGAAAATTCAGCAAAGTAGAGTTGGGGATTACCTGATCAGCAATGATCTCGTTGAATAGTGAAATATAATTGTTGGGCCAAAACGTCAAATTCCACTCCCACATCTGGGTGATCTAAATCATGTTTCACCTCGAAAAACAATGCACAATATTCTGCTTCTCGTTAAACAGAGCTCCTTTTCAATTAGATTATTAGGTATTTCTCAATACACAAAATTTGATATAGAATGGTCCATTTCCTTAATGGCTCATTGACATGGTATTACTTAAGCTACCTCGTATACAGTTCAGGATTCCATTACAGCATTGATACTCATCAGTTATTTAGTCAGGATATAATGGACTCAAAACAGTTAATCCAATAGTAAGGCATATAGGAACTTTTAAACAGATAGGGAGGATTGTTGAGATTTGAGGAGGTTACACAGATCGGGAGTGATGTAGGGACTGGAGGAGATTACACTCATAGGGATTGTTTTGGAGGCTGAACAATGTTAAGCAATGAGGGATCTGCAATGGCAATGCAGGATTCAGCACAGTGGATGATGTGAGCACGAATGAGGTTTCATAGATAGCAATAGCTGTAGAATCTAGAGGAGATTGTAATGACTGGAGGAATTTACTCGAATAAAGAAAGTACTAGCGGTAGGCAGAATTAACAAACATGTAAAGGATTGTACGGGCAGCAAGACGCTACAGAAATGAGAAGTGTTGTATCAACTTGATGGTGTACACAGGCAGGAATGTCGTGGCAATTGGAGCAGCTCACCATGAAAGGGAGGGACACAGAGACATGAGATATTATAGAATTGGGGAGGTTTGAAATCACTGCAATCATCAGGGACAGCGAGAGAGTTGTATGGTCTGGTGGAGACTGCACAGATGGGAGAGATATAGGGACTTGATGAGGTTGTACATACAAGTACGTTTGTTGGGACTGAAGATGGGAACAGAAATAGAGAGAACTGTGGGGGATTACGGAGACATGGAGGGTGGTGGTTGGAAGTTCCGATTAGAGGGATTTTTATTGGAACTGCAAACCATGCCAGAGATAGGGAGGTTTGAAGGGGTTGGAGCCGTTTACAGAGGCAGTGAGAAATATAACAATTGTACAATACAGAGATGGTGGGGCCTGTAGGAGATACTAGAAATTGGAAGGACTGTAGATGCTGGGAGGGTACACAACCAAGGAGGATTGCAAGAATGTGAGGAGTTTACAGAGGTAGGGAAATTGGAGCATTCTCAGTAATTAGTGGTTCGGAGTACTGTCCAGACTGGGGGAGGTTTCAGAATGGGAGAGGCACTGAGAAACAGAAAAAGGTTGCAGAAAATAGAGGAACACAAGTATGTCACTCCGATGCTGTGCCAATAAGGGTCATCAGGAAGATACTTGTCCCCATTAAACTGTACAGACCCTCAGAGTGATGGGCCAGGTGGATGCTGAAGGGATGTTTCCTTCCTCTTATGGGAGAGAGACAAACAAGAAGACTCCATTTGACAGAGATAGAGAGGAGAAAAGTCATCTTGTTTTCAGTGGCTCAAACCAACTTCAGGTTTGTTCACACACAGTTCCAAGGAATACAATGAGATAGCAAAGAGCAAGGTCGTTTGGGACTGTAGGAGATATGAGGCGAAGGCCAGGTTGGAAAGCCAAGGGGGAGTGAGAGGAAAGGGAGATGTTCAACAGCTGGAAGGGTTTACAGGAGGTGGACACTGTCAGGAGTGGAGAACATGACACGCTCATTCATGAGAGGGAGGTAGCAAAAAGGCATAAGGTCAAATAAAACAGGAGGATTCCAATCTCTGACCTGACATTTACTCAGTGAGCTGCTCTCACCCAGTCTAGTGCCCAAGCCCCACGTGCAAACAGCATGAGATTTCCCAGCTCCTGGTGCTCACGGCCCGGGCACTCACCCCTTAACTACACAGTAGGTAGTTACACACCTATACGTTCTCCAGAAATACTGCGCCCTAGCCGACATAAATTGGTAAATTCTCACTCTACCAACCAAAGACCATCGGCACTCCGTGGATATTCCTCTGTGTGATAGTCTTCCTCGAACAGCAGAATCCAGGAAATTCCTCTGCTTGTGTCAGAGTCAATGATAAAAGTTTCATTCTCTCAAAAACTGAAACTCCCCATTCCTGCATCTCACAAAACTGTCAATTAAAAATAATGAAAAAATAAAGAGCATTCCGACTGAAGGTTTTTGAGGTGAGCTCTGGTAAGTCATGCAGATCTGGAAGTCATATAAAAGTACCATTTTAGGATCAGGTACACAGATAGAATGGGCAAATAGATTCACATCTGAACCCACATATCCCAGCCTGGAATCTGTAGCTGTGCTCACCCATTCCAGTAAAGATCTCCAGAATTAGGACAACAAGATCGGCTGAACGATCCGATCCAAAAAGATCTCTGTTAAAATTGTGACATTCTTCACGTTCCACAACCTATGCCCTGTCTCACCTTGCAGGTTCTAAGAATTCTGTTACCTTTAACCTTCTGAGAATTCACGTCATTTCCAGTATTTGTATCATTCTCCCTTCTTACCTCCATAACATGGTCCGCATTCTGCAACTTTTCCTTCCCCTGCAACATTCTCTAGAAGGGGACTGGAGAGTGTTGGGGGCTACAGAAATAGGGAGAGATATCAGAATGGAAGGAGTTTGCAGGTATTAAGAATATTGAAGTGGCAAAAGAGACTTCAATGATTTTGAGGGTTGCTCCTAATAAAGGAGGAAGGAGGAAGGTAGGGACCTGAGGAGGGACCAGTTCATGAGTGTTTTGGGACTGGAGGAATTTACCAAATAGGGAGGGTTTAAGATTGAAGGATTCTGCAAGAAACCTTTACAGTGTTAAAGTCAGGATTCTTGGCAGTGTGGATGAACAAGCAGATCTCGGTGTCCACATCCATCGATCACTCAAGCTTATAGGGTTGACTTTCCTTAACAAGAGGATTGTGGTTACGAGCTGCGAGGTTATGCTACAGCTCTATAGAACACTGGTTAGACCACGTTTGGAATACTGTGTTCAGTTCTGGTTGCCACATTGTGAGGAAAATATGAACACTTTCGAGAGGGTGCAGATGACTTTTACCAGGATGCTGCCTGGACTGGAGGGCATGCCTTATGAAGGAACTGTTGATGATGCCAGGCCTTTTCCCATTGGAGCAAAGAAGGAAGAGTAGTAATTTGATAGGGGTAATGAGAGGCATAGAGAGAGTAGACAGCCAGAGACCTCTTCCAATGGCAGAAATGGCTGTCGCAAGGGGACATAATTTTAAGGTAATTGAAAGTTTAGCTTAGATGATAGACGTAGCTGCTTTACACAGAGAGTGGTAGGTGTGTGGAATGCACTGACAGCGGTAGTAGATTCAAATACATTGGGGGCATTCAATCAACTCTTCGATCGGCACACGCATGACAATGAAATTAATGGTCTGTAGGTTAGTTTAATCTTAGAGTAGGATTAAAGGTCAGCACAATATGGAGGGCTGGAGGGCCGGTTGCGTGCTGTATTGTTCTATGTTTGAAATAGGGAGAATCACAATGACAGGAAGAGGTTTCGGAAAGCTGGAGAGAATTGGGTCTGAATGAAGACACACGACTAGGAAGGCTTGCTCGGATTGTCGGAGGTAACAGAGACAGCAATGGGCTGATCTGGAGCAGACGACCCAGACTGGGAGAGTTGTTGAGACTGGAGGTGGTTTCACAGGAATGGAGGACCACAGAGCCACAGGAGGTTACAGAAATGTGGCGAGCTGGAGGACGCACAGGTGTTCATGGAAATGGGGAGATTGGGAGGGATGGATAATTTTTCAGGGATAAGGGTTTTGGTAGGACAGGGCTGGTTTACACAGGCAGGGAGTGTTTAGGGAATGAAGTAGATTAGAGAGATAATGTGATTTGTATAGACTAGAAGAACAAACAAACATGTGGAGGGTAGTTTGGACTGAACATGTTTATTGACATAGGAAAGTTTAAGTTCTGCCAGTTATTTACATGTAGAGGGTGTGGCCTTGAACAGTTTTTTTTTTCCCAGGAGAAAAGTACAAATATTTTGGTTGGACACAGTTTCACAGATAAGGGAGATTAGTAACCTCCTCCAGTTTGGTCAAAGTGGGTAGGTTTGCAGGGGAGGGTGACGTTTACACAGATCGGTGTGTCAGAGCTGGAAAAGGTTATGGAGATGAGTAAATAGATGGAGTGACTAGAGGAGATTACGTTGACGGCGGGGTGCTAGTGACGGGAGGATGTTACACAGATAGTGAGTCTTTTCGGAACTGGATCAAGTGAGTCCCAGGTATTTGAGTGAGGTCGACAGATCACGAGTGTTACAGAGACCTGAGTGGATTGTAGGGACTCCACGTATTGATCATGTCTATGAGTCGAAGAGTTTACATAGATATGGATAGCTTAAAGCTTTGTTTTTTCCTGAACAGAGCCTCAACGTCCTCCATCAGCCAGGAATTCCTCAACTTGACAGCTTTTCCCTTCACGCTAACAGGGACGTATTGGCCCTTGATTCGTCATATTACATCTTTAAAAGTCTTCTATTTGCCAGTAGTTCCATTTCTTTCAAAATGATTCAGCCAACCGATGACAGTTTATAATGCGGAGTTGCTGGTATTCGACTGGAGTCGGCAAAGTTAAAAATTAATGGACACCAGGTTACAGTCCAACAGATTTATTTGGAGGCACGAGCTTTTGGGGCGCGCATCTTCATCAGGTGGTTGTGGTGCACAAAGGAACCGTAAAGGCAACATGTCCAGTGAATACTGATCAATCGATATCGCGAGTTTGATGAATACATTAGAGTGCAGTAAAAAACAGGTGAAGCCCTTCACAAGTATGGAGAGTGCGAGGGGACTGTGGAAAATGCGGGGCAAACAATGGCCATGAAATACATTTTGCAGACACGATTGCAGAAATGCCACAACGTATTTTATCAGTATAATTAAAGGAGGAGGATGCCTAGATGAAGGTGGGGCCTGTTAGAAACAAAAAGGACAATCTGCATGGAGCCAGGGGAAGAAGGTGAGATCCTCAATGAATACTTCCTATCCGTATTCACACAGGCGAAAGACATTGTAGTCGGGATTTCAGTCGGGATGGTGAGGTTCTAGAACATGTTAATATCAATAAGGAGGTGGTATTAAATGTTTTCACAGGCATAAAGTTGGAAATATCCCCAGTGCCCAATGAAATGCATCCGGAATGCTATGGGACGAAAGGGAGGATTTTTCTGGGGCAAAGGTGGGTATATTTAATACTTTGCTGGCCACAGGTGAAGTGCCAAATTACTGGATGACAGCTAATGTGGTTGTTTTGTTCAAGAAAGGCAGTAGGGACAGGCCAGGTAATTACACAGCAGATAGTCTGACAGCAGTGGGAGGGAAATTAGTATAAACAATTCTGCGGTGCAGGATGAATCAACATTTGGAATGGTAGGGGTCGGTTAGAGATAGTCGGCATGAATTTGACAGAGGAAGGTCCTGTCTGATAAATTCAGCTGAGACGTCTTTGAAATTACAATTGAAAATATTGACGAGGACAGCGACTCCAGTAAGGCCTTTGACAATGCCCCACTTGGAAGGCTGGTCCAAAAGGAAAGAGCGGATGGGATACAAGTCAAGTTGGTAAATTGGATCCAAAATTGGTGGAGGGATGTTTATGTGTTGAAATTCTTTCACCAATTGCTGTTCATCTGGCATCTATTCAGGAACCATTGCTGTTTATTACATGCATTAATAAATTGGATGCTAACCACAAGGTATCGTTAGCAGGTTTGCAGATGACATAAAAAGTGAGATGTTGTTCACAGTGAAGCGGATGCTGTCAGGATATAGCCTGATTGTTGAGGCTGGGACAGAACTTCAAGGGAATAATTTAAATAGACAAGGCAGGCAAGAACACAGGAGAAAACGAGGAAAACTCATCAATTAAACTGCAATTACTTAGATGTAAAATGCCTGCAATTCAGGCAGATGAAGTCACCACATTGATGGGAACATGGGACTGGAATATCAAAGGAATTACAGAACTACAGCTGAGGTAGGGACAGCCAAGCAGCTCAATGTTCCGGAATAAATCTACTACCTGAAGGATAAGAAGAGAAGATAAGAGAGGTGCTGGAGTGGAGTTTTTGATCAGTGAAAACATCACTGCAGCACTTCGAGGGGATATTCCTGTGGACCATCCAGTGAAGCTATATTAATGAAACGGAGAAATAAGCATGAGTCATCACTCTGATATGACTGTACTACAGGCCTGCAACAGTCAGCGGGAAATTGAGCAGCAAATATGTCTTGAGATCTCAGATATGTGTAAGTATGATAGGATTGTAATGGTCGGGGATTGTAACTTTCCATTCCTCCACTGGCACTGCCAGCGTGTTCAGAGCTTGGATGGGTTGGATTTGTTCAGCGTATTCAAGTAACAAGGTAGGGAAAGGGTCTGAAGTGTTAGTGGGGAAAATAGCTATGGAAAGGGACTGGTGTGTTCCACAAGTGAAAGATGAAAATTTGCCTTGCTTCAATCCAGAAGGTATTAGACAAGACATTGAAACATTGATTCATGGAGGCTATTAGCAGGTAAAGGACGCCTGGCAAGTGGGATGCTTTCAGAAGAGAGATAAAATGAGAGTTCAGGGCCAGCATATTCCTGTTAGTGATAAGGACAATGCTGAAACAAGTAGGAAACACTGAATGAATAGTGATATCGAGGCTCCGGCCAAGAAAAAAAGGGGCAAATGTCATATATTGCCAGCTGGGTTAAGTCAATCCCTTGAAGATCTTTACTGGTGTAGTAATACACGGAAATCAGGAGGGCCCAAAGGGGACCTGAGAGAGCTTTGGCAGATAAGCCTAAGCAAAATCCAAAGGGATTCTGCATGAATATGAACAACAGAAGATGAACTTGGCACCGAATGTGACCCCTGAAAGACCAATGGGAACGACTATTAATGGGTAAGATCCTAAAAGAATATTTCACGTCAGAACTTACTGTGGCGAAAGACTGGTGAAAGTGTATATAAACAGTGATGTATTCAAAGCAGTTTACATTGGAGGACAGGAGGTGCTGGATGTTTTAAAACGCATTCAAAATAGACGAACACCTGGGAACTTATCAAGTGTGTTCAAGGACATTGTTTGAAGCTCGGGAATCAGTTAACGCCACGGGAGGTGACCTGGAAGCCTGGAGGGTGACTAATGTGCCAGTATTTAAGAAAGGCTGTGAGGGAAAGCGACGACAGAAACACCAGTTAGCTTGATTTCAGTGGTGTGAATGTTGTTGGAAGCGATTCTGAGGTACAGAAGTTGCTTGCATTTGGAAAGGCAACGATTGATCAGGGAGAGTCAGCACAACTTTGTGCGTAAAAATGGTATCTCTCTGACTTGACTGATTTTGTTGAGGTGATGACCAAAACGATTGATGAAGACAGAGCAGTAAACGTTGCCTATACTGGTTACATCTAATCCTTTGACAGGGTGTTGTTGGGTAGAATCGTTAGTAGTGTGTACAAAATTGGCTTGAGAACAGGAGACAGAGGTTGGTGAGAGCAGGTTGTGGAGGCCTGTGTCCAGCGGTGTGCCATAAGGAGCAGTGCTATGTCCACTGTTGTGTATCATTTAAACAAATGATTCATTGTTAATCATATTGTGGATAACAGAATTAGTATTATAGTGACCATTGAATGCAGTTATTGAGAGGGACCAGTGGGATAAGCAATGAATAAAGGAGTTGAATTCAGTTCTTGGATTTTGTTAAGACAAACCAGGGAGGACTAACACAGTTAATGGTTGGGCCCTGGGCAGTGTTGTTGAACAGAGAGAGACCAAGGAGTGCAGTTATATTGTTCCTTTGAAGTGGCATCAGAAGTGGACAGGATGGTGAATGAAGCATTTGGTACACCTGCCCTCACGGGTCAGACATTTGAGTACATGAGTTGGTAAATCATGCTACGGCTGTGCAAGACATTGTTGGGTCTCAATTCGGAGTACTGTGTCGACTTCCGATCATCCTGAATTAGGAAGCTTTTTTTCGGAAACTGTAAATGAAGCAAATATTGACAAAGATGTTACTGATACAGGAGGTTGTGACTATCAAGGAGCGGCTGGAAAAAACTGGAAAGCAAAACGGGGGGATGAGACAGCTTTGGCAGATAAGGTTAAGAAAAATCCAAAGAGATTCTACGGCATGCATGTACAAACAAGTAGCTAGAGAGACAACAGGCCCCTCGACGATCAATGACGCCATCCATGTGTGCAACGACAGGAGATGGGCGAAAGCCTAAATAAATATTTTATGTCAGAACGTCCTGTGGACCAAGAATTGGAAACAAAGGGGAAGAAACAGCGATGTCTTAAAAAAGGGTCCCCATTACGCAAGAGGTGGCGCTGCAGGTTTTACAACACAAAGGTAGAGAAAGCCCATGGTATTGAACAAGTGTATCAAAGAACATTGTGGCAAAGTCGTGGCGGGGACCAGAGCAGAGATATTTATATGGTTGTCTTCCTATTTGCATTGGGCATAGATAGCCGAGGGTTGTCCTTATAAAGGTTTATAATACCATGAGGGGAAAGCGTGAGGTGAACAACCAAAGACTTTACCCCAATTTGGGGAGACCATAGCTGGTGGGTATGAATATGAAGTGAGCGAGGAGATTGGTAAAAGGGATTGGAGGAGAACATTTTCCACACAGAGAATGGTGCACGTACTTAATGAGCTGCCAGGGGAATTGGTAGCGAAAGCTACTGTGCCAACAGTAAAAGACATTAGGGCAGACACATGGAAAGGAGAAAGTTTAAGGGATACGGGCCAGATGCAGCCAAATGCGACTCGTTCAGTTGAGGAACAGTGGTTGGCACGGAGAAGTTGGATGCGTTGTTTCTGTGCTGTATGACTCTGTCGTTACTCATTGGAGGAGTGTAGACAGTGAAGCAAGTTACAGCAATAGAGATGGTAATCTGGTTTGCGGTACGTTTCGTGGGGGCGGCACGGTGGCCTAACAGTGCTAGGGACCCGGGTTTGATACCAGCCTCGGGTGACTGCCTCTGTAGAGTTTGCATTTTCTCCCTGGGTCTGTGTGGCATTGCTCCGGTTTTCTCCCACAGCCCAAAGATGTTCAGGTTCGATGAATTGGCTGTGAATTGGTAGGTTGCACAAGATATGTAAGTGAGGTGCATTATTCAGGGGTAAATATAAGTTCGGCGGAATGTGTCTTGGTGGGTTAGTCTTCCGAGTGTCATGTGGAATAGTTGGGTTGAAGGGCCGGTTTTCACACTGTAAAGATTTTCTTTAAAAAGATGTGGAGGCCCTACGGGAATAAAGGTCATTACAGGGACAGGAACTGTTAGAGGAAATTAAAAGAAAATGAAGACACTGGTCTGCAAGACATGCCATAGACACAGTGTTGAAGGGGGAACACGGAACAGAAAGATCCGAGGCAGCATTCCAACCCTCTCGTGGGATGCCTGCTTTCCCCTCTGTTCACGAAGACAGAACAGGCTTGGATTGATAAGTGTGGCACTCCCTATGGTGTCCCAGTGCTGCAATAACTTACAGTAGTGGTGGTGATTTACCCTCGGGTGGGTTTGTACTGTGCTTCCCCTCCAGCACTGTATCTAAGTCATATCTTGTTAGCTGATGTTTGGAACCCTTTCATTGCTTTCTGCTCTGATCAATGTGAGCGATCGTAATTCGCTCCAGGATTTATTAAAGGCTCCAGATCCCCCTGCCATTTGTCTCCCTGGCTGACCAAACATCTTCAATTTGGCGATGTACAAGACACCAAGCAGTTTGGAAGTTTATTCAGTCACGCACTTCCTGAGTACCTACAGGAGACAGAGAAATAGACAGAATGCCAAATTAGTCTGATGAAGTGAGAGTTGCACATGAATAATGGTACTGTGTTCGACGGAGTTCTAGAAAATCCCAGTCCCCATCCCTAACCTGTGCTGCCTCATCTCTCTGGAGTGGAGAATCCTGTTGGCTCAGGATCTGGAGTAGCTGCAAGAGCGAGAGGCGCTGACAGAGGCGGCAATTAGACCCTCACAGTGAGGGATACCACATGGAGAGATACTGAGTTACAGTACCAGATTTCAGCATGATTTCACAATCAAGCAATTGGGTATGAAGAACGGGTTTTGCTTTTTGGTGCACTGATATCAGCGCTTGGGGATGAGCAAACAGTGTGCAGGCGAAGTGATGATCTAGTGGTGGATTGCCAGAGCATGTTTCCAAAACCTCAGCTCATGTTGCATTTTGAATGCAGTTCACTCGCTCCACCTGAATGCCATATCTTTTTATGTTGATCAGAACTCATTATCCAGTTGACCATTAGGAACGTAGAACACAGAACAGTACAGCACAAGACCCTTCAGCCCCTCACATCCGACTGTACGATCAAACTAATCGATATTTCCTTCATTTTACTATCATCCATGTGCCTATCCAAGAGTGCAGTAAATGTCCCACATGTATTTGAATCTCCTACCACCACTGACAGTGCATTGCACGCACCTGGCACGCTCTGCGTAAAGAACCTACCACTGATAGCTCCCCTTAACCATCGTCCAATCACCTTAACATTGTGCCCCCTCATAATAGCCATTTATGTCATGGGAAAAAAAAAGTCTCTCACTATTCATTCTGTCTATGCCTCACATGATCTCCGAATCATCACATTGTCTTGTTCACCTCAACCAAGTCGCCCCTCACCCTTCTTGTCTCCAATCAGAAAAGCCTAGCCTCTACAACTTTTCTTCACAGCAGCTCTCTAAATCTCCTCTGTACCCCATCTAAAGCTTCCACATCCGTCCTGTAATGAGAGGACCAGAAATGAAAAAAGTATCTAGGTGTGGTATAACCAGAACTCGATAGAGTTGCAGCATGACCTCACGACTTTAAAACTCAATTTCCCAGCTAATGAAAGCCAGAACAACATAGTCTTTCTCAACAACCATGTCAGCTTGCGTGGCAAATTTGAGGTATCTATGGATATGGACCCCAAGGTCCCTCTGTTAAGCTACACTACACTGTACTCTGAATTCAAGTTCAACATTCCATAATGAATCGTATCACACTTTTCCAATTTGAACTCCATCTGCCACTTCTCAGCCCAGTTCCGCATTCTGTCAATATCCCGTTGCAAACTGCAACGGATCTCCACACTGGCCACCGCTCCACCAACCTTCTTTCATTTGCAAACTTACTAACCCACTCTTCCACACCTATATCCAGGTCATTTCTAAAAATCGCAAAGAGCAGAGGTCCTGGAACCAGTCTCGTTGGTCTGTAATTTCCTGGTTTTTCCCTGCAGCCCTTAAGTGATGGAATATCATTAGCCGCCCTCCAGTCCTCCGGCACCTCACTGTGTCTGTTGATAGCATAAATATTTCTTGTTAGGGACACTGCAATCTCTTCCCTAGCTTCCCACAATATTCTAGGATAGACCTAATGAGTTCCGGAGGATTGATCTGCCTTTATTTGTTTTAAGATTCCAGCGCTTTCTCTTTTATGTCGAGAATTCTTTCCAAGACATCACTATTTATTTCCCCAAGTTCCCGAGCTTCCATGTCTTTTCTTGTTTAATATCGCACCCACCTCCTCTGCTTCCACGCATAGAGGAAATTACTGATAATGAAGGAGTCGACCAATTCTTGACCAATTTACTCTTTAGGCATTCTTGAAACATGAATAAAGGCTTCTGAAAATCCAAATAAAATATATGCCCCATACCACCACACCTCTCTTCAGCCTTATGTACTATGCCATTTATACTCACACCAACAAACAAAATCCAACAGGCTCAATAGCAAATTCTCGTTTATAAAAAAAAGTCTTCCTAAGTTTCTAGTTATTGTTTATTGACATATCCTTTCTAACACATTTCAGCTCCCGACTTACTGTCAGGCTAACACTATTTGATTTCAGACTTGCAGAAGAAAGGCTTGTGGGAGTTCTTGTTTATCAATCTGAAAAAGGTAGCTTTCAAAGTCAGCAGATAATTACAAATGGAATGGAATTCAAGCAGAAGGAGGTCTTGCCACAACTGTGCAAGGTCCGAGTCAGACCACACCCAGAATGTTATAAACTTTATGAGTACCATCAGGAAAGACATTGTCGCATTGGAAATAGGCCAGAGAAGGTTCATTCGGCTGATCCTGGGAATGGAGGGATTCTTTAAATGAGAAGAGGTGGTGTAGATTGAGGTTGAACGCATTAAATTTTAGATAAAATGAGAGAGAAATTGAATGAAGCATCCACGATTCAGGGTAAATGCTGGGAAGTTAGAAAACCGAACACTACAGCACAGCAATCGGCCCTTTGGCTCACTATGACTGTACCGACCATGACCATGACTCAACTGATACCATCTGCCTGTACATGATCCATATCCCTCTATTCTCTGCCTGCTCATGTTTCTGTCTGAATGTCACTTCAAAACGTTACTCACATTTCTGCTTCTCTGACCTCTCTCAGTAAATTTCACTGTCTCTGTTAAAAAAAAACTTGCCTCACATATCTCGTTTAAAATTTCTCTTTCTTACCTTAAAACGATATGCTCTAGTATTTGAAGCATTCACAATGGAAAACAGATCCTGACTATCCACGATACCTGTCCATGTCCTAATGTTGTATCCCTGTACCTGGTCACCTCTAAACCTCTGATACTCTTGCAAAGCAATCCAACGTTGTTGAATATCCTCTTACACCTAACATACACTTAAAAAAACCGAACATACGTACAATGCTGATCAACCCCTTTTTTCATCTTCTCCAACACTCGACATCCTTCCTATTGTTTGGAGATGAGAACTGCACACAGTACCCCAAATGTGCCCAAACAAACATTTTATACAATTATAACATCAAGTGCAAACCACTATACCCATAGTTGTGACCGGCGAAGGGGAGTGTTCCATTTTCTTTCTTTCCCATCTGGAACACTTCTGTTGCCATTTTCAAGGAATTACTGACTTGCACCAAGATAATTCTGTACATCAATGTCCCTCAGTATCCTATCTTTTCTTGAATTTGTCATCCTAAACTCCATCATCTGACACATGTCCAGATTAAAGTCAATTCGTCATTTCTCTGCACATCTTTCCAACTAATCTGTAACCTCCTGCAACCTTGATATCCTTGCACATTCACCCAAACTCCACCAATTTTCATGTCATCTGCAATAATTATCTTTGTCACTGCTTTTTATTTCACGTTTGGGAGAATCTGTAACCAGAGGACATGAAATCCCAGCAAGTGGTCACCGAGTTAAGTTGGAGAAGAGGAGGATTGTCTTCACTCAGAGGGTAATTACCATGTAGGAATTCATTATGACAGACGGCTGTCAAGGCAGGGTCATTGAAAATATTTACAGCAGAGATGGTCAGATTTTAATAAATCAGCGGATCAATAGTTTTGTGGAAAAGGCAGGAATGTAGAGTTGAGGATCATCAGATCAGCCAGGATCCCATTGAAAGGCAGAGCATACACAATGGGCAAAATGGCGTAATTCTACCCCTACGTCTCATGGCCTGAACCCTCATGGCTTCTTGATATGAATGAGAAAACCATCTTTTGGCAAATGTCGGGAGTCATTCCTCAGTTGGGGGAGTGGAAATGAACGGTGGGTAAAGGTTACAGGGATAGGGAGGCTTACAGGGGCTCAAGGACGCTATCATTTAGCAGACTTACATCTAGTCAAGAATGTCAGTGGACAAAGGAGTTTGGGGACTAGAGGAATTTACAGAAGTAGAGGGAGCTGGATTAAATTCTAAACATAGGGATAGGGATGGACATAGAGAGAGGCAGGCAAACTAAGTGGCACATACAGGGGTGCTTCAGGGAGAAGAGTATTGTACATACCATTGAGATATGGAAGATTGTAGTGACTGAAGATGTTCACTGATACAAGAAGGCTTCTCGGTTCTGGAGGCTGTTTAGATAGAAAGGCAATGGAGGATGCCATGTTGCTGGTTTGGAGACAGTTCGAAAAACGGGAGCGTTGGACAAATTGAGAGAGCTTCCTGTTGTGAGGAGGTTAGGGGGGTGAATTTGAAATAGGTTAGTTTCTAAGAATTAGAGAAGAATACGGCGATAACAAGTGGATTTAGAGATTACATGAGCTAGCATTGAATGTGAGTCTGATAGGAACTGGAGAGTCACAAAGATTGGGGTTGCTGCTAAGATCGGGAAATTGGTAGGTATTTCAAGGGATTACCCAACAAAGGAATATTAAAGGGGCTCCATAGAAGCTTAATGGGACTGGATGACCGAAAGAAGGCAGGGACAGTCGTGGTGGCTGCAGATGTTCACGGATTATAGAGAGAGCTGCAGATTAGACAGAGTATGAGCTTCAGATTCTGACCAACATTGTGGGAGCTGGAGTAGCTTGGAAAATGCGAAGTTTGCAGATATAGAATGTGCTGAAGGGGCTGGAAGAGGCGAATTATGTAGGGAGGGTTGTGAGGCAGTTGGTAGTTCGAGATAGGGAGGGCTGCAGACACTGCAGGGGATCATAGGGATAGGGAGATTTAAGAGCAGGGGAAAGTAGCAGAAACATAGAAAGTGCAGTGCCTGAAGAGAGTTAACAAACAGGTTTCAAGACTCAGGACAATGTTGCAAAAATAAGGACAGTTGTAGGGATTGGATGAGCATACAAGATAGGTAGGGCTTTCGACCCTGTAGGATATTACTTTACAGAGATGGTGACAGTTTCACAACGGAAGGGAGTTAGAAAGATCACGAAGATTTGAAGTTATTGGAGCCACTTTGACTGTCTAGTTCCTACAGAGATAGGGGGAGTTCTGGAGTATGGATCAGGTAACATACTTAGGGAGAGTTTTAAGAATAAGAAGGGCTTTTCAAAGAGACTGAGGTATGTCGGGATGGAGCGTACAGCAGAGGTGAGTGCAGGACCCTGACAAGATAGTGGGAATGATTCCTAGAATGTAGCTGTTCCTTGCCCAGCAGTGTGTCAACATCTTACCTTCCTGATACGAATATTGAAGTCAACTAAATCCTCCCTATGCTGTTTACTGTGATGTTTCTTTCGTGGGTTGCAGGATTTACTGAAGGTTCCAGATTTCCATCTCCATCACTCTCTGGGTGACCAACTGTCTCTGATGTGGCTATGGACGATACAGGAGTTAGGAATTCAGGTGAGTCAGGAACATCCTGATTACCTGCAGGAGATGGAGAAATAGTCAGAATAGGAAAATGGACTGACGCAGTGAGGATGACTCATGTACAGTTGCACTGAGTCCAACAGAGATCTGGAAAATCCCAGTCTCCATCCCTTCCGTGTACTGCCTCGTCTCTCTGGAGGAGAGATTTCTGTTGGCTCAGGATGTGGAGTAGCTACAAGAGCGAGAGGCGCAGACAGAGGCAACAAATAGACCCAAGCAATGATGGATACCTCATGGAGAGATATTGAGTGATATCGCCATAGTTCAGGAAGTTAGCTGGCTAATTAATTGAGACAAATAAGGTGTTCAAAGGTTTAGATCATTTCTACAGTGAGACCTTTTTCCTTCGGATAGCGATGCCGTGCCTGAGGGGTAATAGATATAGAACAGATAGCAGAGGTAGTTTCTTTACTCATGGTTGTAGGGGCGTAGAATCGATTGCCTGCAACAGTAGTGGACTCGCCTAATTTATAGGCATTTAAGTGATCATTGGATAAGCATATGGACGAGAAAAGAATAGTGTTGATTAGATGGGCTTCAGGCTGTTTCCATAGGTTGGCGCAACATTGATGGCAGAAGGGCCGGAACTGCGCTGTCATATTCTGTGTTCTAGACGGCATGAATATGAGGTGGGAGAGGAAAGACTTAAAAGGGATTGTAGGAGAACATTTTTCACATTTTGTGTAGTGCATGTATGGAATGAACATCTCGGGGAAGTGGTTGAGAAAAGCACAATAACAACATGAAAAAGACATTTGTGCAGGTACATGGAGTGGAGAAGGTTTGAAGAAAGATGGGATCAAATTCAGGTGAATGCGAGTTGTTCAGGGACTCTGGTCAGCATGGTCTAGTTGGATCGAAGGAACCGTTTCTGTGCTTCAGCGAGAGAGAGAGAGAGAGAGAGAGAGAGAGAGATTTGCTTCATGCTACATTTGTATAACTGGTCAGGAATGAGCAACCTGAGAGCATGCGAGGTGATGGCCTCATGGTATCACTGCGAGACCATATATCCAAAACCTCAGCTCATGTTCAGGGGAGACAGATTTGAAATGGTGGAATTTGAAATCAATAATTTTAAAAAATGCAATCAACAATCCATAAGTAAGTACGAAACCATTGCAGATGGACAAAAAAGTCCTTTGTACATCAATAAAACACTTGTCCTTCAGAGAAAGACATCTGCCATTCTCATGTGGTCTGCATGACATGTCAACAGCAAAGTGTTTGCCTTTTAATTGCCCTCTCAGATGGCAGAGCAAGGCACTCATTCAAGCGCAGCTAGGACTGGGCAAGAAATCAGGTCAGCCAGAGACACACACAACCCATGATTAAATAATAATAATACCGTTGGACTAGGACTAATGGAACGGTGTTTGGTTCGGTACCTTGGCCAATCGTGTCAGTAGGTTTAAGGACAGGGTTTAAAGCTGACATGGAGGATATACGGACAGTGTTCAGGTGAAAGATGCTTTCCAAATCCAAACAGAAAAGGTGAAGCATTGGAACAGCACAGGAATGGGACTGAAGACAATCAGAAAGAAACATGAATGAACGGAGTTTAACTAAAACTGGACATCAGGGAATCGGTTTGTGACCGGAAAATGTGGGAAAAGTTAAATTATGTATTTTTTTTGGAATGGACAAAGTATCTCCGTAAGGTAACTGGATTTGTGATACAGACATAAATGGAGTTTAGACACCAGAGAGAAATGGTTACAGGGCGAAAAAGAGGTGGGACATTAATATGCAATGGGACACAATCCTGTGGCATCTAAGGCAGAATAGGAAAACAGGGTTGGGTAACGCTGACAGTAATGGGTAACAAAGGCATTAACAAGAAAGCCTTTGACCTCACATCATGAAATAGAGTCAGCCTGAATGTAACTTCTGCATACTACTTGCCAAGGACACAAGCAGCAGAACAGTTGTAGCCACCTAACAGCATTTCATTGCTCATCTGTAACTGCTCCAGCAGTTAAATCACTCCCCATCTGTCAGGCCTACTCATCAACTGCTCCAGCAAAGACACCACTCTCAATCGGTCTAACCTACTTTGCAACTGCTCCAGCAACTATTACACTTCACATCTGTCAGGCCTACTGTGTAAATGCCCTAGCAGCAATATCAATCCCCTACTTACTGACTCCAGCAGCTATTACACTACACATCTGTCGGGCCTACTGTGCAACTGGTCCAGCACCGACATCACTCCCAATCTATCAGACCAACTCTGTAACTGTTCCAGCAGCACTATCACTCCCCATCTGTCCAACATAGCATGGGAATGCCCCTGCAGCGATACCACTCCTCATCAGTCAGTCTGACTCGTTAACTCCTCCAGCTATATCATTCCCCATCTGTCAGTCCTACTGTGTAACTGTGATGTCGCTGCTGAGAAGTTAAAGAGTAGGCCTTAATGATGGGGAGTGATATAGCTGCAGGGGCAGTTCCAGAGTACAACTGACAGATAGGGATTGATATCGTTGCTGGATCAGTTACATACTAGGCCTGACAGATGGGGAATGAGATAGCTGCGCTGGAGCAATTGCAGAGTAGGCCTGACAAATGCGATTAAATACCACTGCTGGAGCTGTTACAGGGTCACTGTGACGGATGGGGAGTGATATCGCTGCTGTAGCTGTGGCAGGGATGGCCTGACAGATGGTGAATGATATCGCTGCTGGAGCAATTGCAGATTAGGCCAGACAAATTGGGAGTGATATCACTGCTGGAGCTGTTACAGAGTCAACGTGACAGATGGAGAGTGATACACGTACTGTAGTAGTTACAGAGTCAGCATGACAAATGGGAAATGATGTATTTGCTGGAGCGGTTACAGAGTAGGCGTGACAGATGGGGAGTGATACAGCTGCTGGAGCAGTTACAGAGTAGGCCTGGCAGATGGGAACTGATCCAGCTGCTAGAGGAGTAACCGAGTAGGCCTGACGGATGGGGAGTGATATTGCTGCAGTGGTATTCACAAAATATGCTGGACAGATGGGGAGTGAAATTGCTACTGGAACAGTTAAAGAGTCGATCTAACAGATTGGGAGTGATGTCGATGCTGGAGCATTTACACATTCGGCCTGCTAGAAGTGGAGTGATAAATCTGCTGAGCTGTTACAGTGTAGCCGTGATAAATGGGGAGTAATACACCTACCGGAGTAGTTACAGAATCAGCATGACAAATGGGGAATGATGTATTTTCTGGAACAGATACAGCGTAGGCGTGACAGACGAGGATTGATACAGCTGCTAGAACAGTTACAGAGTAAGCGTGTCTTATGGAGAGTGATATCGCTCCTGGAGCATTTACTGAGTCGGCCTGACAGATTGGGAGTGATATCGTTGCTGGATCTGTTACAGAGTAGGCTTTATAGACAGGGATTGATATAGCTGCTGGAGGAGTTAACGAGTCGGCCTGACTGATGAGGAGTGGTATCGCTGCAGGGGCATTCCCATACTATGTTGGACAGATGGGGAGTGATAGTGCTGCTGGAACAGTTACAGAGTTGGTCTGATAGATTGGGAGTGAGGTCGATGCTGGACCAGTTGCACAGTAGGCCCGACAGATGTGGAGTGTAATAGCTGCTGGAGTCAGTGAGTAGGGGAGTGATATTGCTGCTAGAGCATTTACACAGTAGGCCTGACAGATGTGAAGTGTAATAGTTGCTGGAGCAGTTGCAAAGTAGGTTAGACCGATTGAGAGTGGAGTCTATGCTGGAGCAGTTGATGAGTAGGCCTGACAGATGGGGAGTGATTTAACTGCTGGACCAGTTACAGAGTAGGCCTGAGAGATAACGAGTGATATAGCTGATGAAGCAGTTACATAGAGAGTAGGCATGAGTGATGAGGAGTGATCTAGTGTCTGGAGCAGTTACAGATTAGGCCTGCCAGATAGGTAGCGATATCGCTGCAGGAAGAGTAACCGAGCAGGCCTGACAGATGGGGAGTGATATCGCTGCTGGAGCAGTTACATATTAGGACTGAGAGATGGGGAGTGAGATAGGTGCAGGAGCAGTTACATAGAAAGTCTGACAGATGGGAAGTGGCATAGCTGCTGGAGAAGTTACATAGTAGGAGTGACAGATAGGGAGTGAGATCGCTGCAGTTGCATTTATACGCTATGCCAAAGAGTAGGGGAGTGATATAGCTGCTGGAGTAGTTACAGTGTAGGACAAAAAAAGGGAGAGTAGCATATCTAGTGGAGCAATTACAGTGTAGACGTCACTGATGGGGAGTCATATACCTGCTGGAGCAATTCCAGAGTAGGCCTAACAGATGGGGATAGATGTAGCTAATGGATCAGTTACAGAGTCGGCCAGACAAATGTGGAGTGATGTATGTGCCGGAGCAGTTACAGTGTAGGCCGGACTGATGCGTAATGATCGAGCTGCTGGAGCAGGTACAGAGAAGGCATGACAGCTGGGGAGTGATGTCTCTGCTGGAGCAGTTCAACAGTAGGCCTGACAGATGTGGTGTGATATAGCTGTGGGAGCAGTTATCGAGAAGACGTCAGGTATGGGGTTTGACATAGCTGCTGGAGCAGGTTAATAGGCCTGACAAATGTAAAGTGATATAGCTGCTGGAGCATTTCCAGAGTAAGCCTGACAGATTGGGAGTGATGTCGCCGCTGGAGCAGTTAGAGAGTAACCATGACAGATGTGTACTGATATATTTGCTGGAGCAGTTACAGAGTAGGTCTGACAGATGGGGAGTGATCTAGCCGCTGAGCTGTTACAGAATAGGCGCGACAGATGTGGCGTGATACATTTGCTAAAGCTGTTACAGAATAGGCCGGTCTGATGGGCAGTGATTTAGCTGCAATAGCAGTTACAGAGTCGGAGAAACAAATGGAGAGTAATATAGCTGCTGGAGCAATTACAGAGTAGGTGTGACAGAATCGGAGTGATATGGCTGCTGGAGCAAATACAGAGAAGGAAAGACAGATGGGCAGAGCTATTGCTGTGGGAGGAGTTACAGAGTAGGCCTAACAAATGGGGAATCATACACCTGCTGGACTGGTTACACGGTAGGACACACAGATGGTGAGTGATATCGCTTCTGGAGCAGTTAAAAATTAGGCCTGACAGATGGGGAATGATATAACTGCTGAACCAGTTACAGAGCAGGCTACACTGATGGAAGTGATGTCGCTGCAGGAGTAGTTAAAGGGTAGGTAATACAGAAGGGGAGCGATATAGCTGCTGGAGCAATTACGCAGTAGGTCTGACAGATGGAGAGTGTTATAGCTGCTGAAGCAGTGGTAGAGATGGCCTGACAGATCGTGACTGATATAGCTGCTGGAGCAGTAGGCCTGACAGATGGGGAGTGATGCGGACGGTTGAGTGTCAATAGTGTAGGCATGAGAGATGGGGAGTCATATACCTGCTGGATCAGTTACAGAAAAGGCCGGACATATGGAGAGTGATATCACTGCTGGAGGAGGAACAGAATTCCCCTGATTGACGGAGAGTGATATTGCTGCTGGAGCAGTCACAGAATCGGCCTGAAAGATGGGGAGTATTGAAGCTGCAGAAGCAGTTACGGAGGAGGCCTGACAGATGGTGAGTGATAAAGCAGCTGCAGCAGGGAGAGAGCAGGCCTGACAAATGGGGAGTGATATCGCTGCTGGAGCAGTCACAGAGTAGCCCTGCAGGATGGGGAGTGATATAGCTGCTGGAGCAGTCACAGAGTAGCATTGCGGGATGGGGAGTGATATAGCCCCTGGAGCAGTTACAGAGTAGGTCTGACAGAAGGGGAGTGTATTAGCTACTGGAGCAGTAACTGAGTAGACCTGGCTGATGTGGATTGATATAGCTGTTGGAACATTTAGAGTAGGCCTGAGAGATGGGGAGTGATATGGCTGCTTGAACAGTTGCAGAGTATGCCTGATAGATGGGGAATGATATAGCTGCTGGAATAGTTACAGAGTAGGCTGGACATTTGGGAAGTGATATAGCTGCTGATACACTTACAGATAGCGGGTTTTGAGAAGATGTGTCGCTCAGGTTGAGGTTTTTGTTATAGATTTGCTCGCTGAGCTGAAAGGTTAATTTACGGACGTTTCGTTACCCTACTAGGTAACATCTTCAGTGGCCCTCACGCGAAGCAATGCTGAACATTCCTGCTTTTTATTTATATGCTTGTGTTTCTTTATGTTGGTGACGTCATTTCCGGTAGTGATGTTATTTCCTGTGGTGAAGTCACGTCCTGATCCTTTTCTCACGGTCAAGTAGAGGGGGTCTAACTCGATGTGTTTGTTGATAGAGTTCTGGTTGGAATGCCATGCTTTTAGGAATTCTCGTGCATGTCTTTGTTTGGCTTGTCCTCGGATGGATGTATTGTTCCAGTCGAAGTGGTTTTCTTCTTCATCCGTATGTGAGGATACTAGTGAGGTCATGTATTTTTGTGGATAATTGGTGTTCGTGTATCCTGGTGGCTTGCTTTCTGCCTGTTTGTCCAATATAGTTTTTGTTCAAGTCCTTACACGGTATTTTGTTCATTTTGCTTATTTTCCGTATATGGTCTTTCAAGTTCATTAGCTGCTGTTTTTGTGTATTAGTGGGTTTGTGTTCTACCATGATGCCCAGAGGGCTGAGTAGTCTGGCAGTCATTTCTGAGATGTCTTTGATGTTGGGGAGAGTGGCTCGGGTTTCTCGATGTGATTTGTCTGCTTGTTTGGGTTTGTTGCTGAGCAATCGGGGGACTGTGTTCATTGGGTGCCCATTCTTTTTGAATCCATGGTATAGGTAATTTTCCTCTCCTCTGCGTAGTTGCTGTGCATTGCAGTGTATGTTGGCTCGTTGATATAATGTTTTGATGCAGCTTCGTTTGTGGGTGTTAGGATGATAGGCCTGACAGATGGGATTGATCTAGCAGCTGGAGTATTTCCAGAGTAGGCCTGACAGAGAGGGTGTGATACAGCTGCTGAAGCACTTACAGAGAAGGCCTGAGTGATGGGGAGTGACTGAGCTTCTGGAGATGCTACAGAGTAGGCCTGAGCGATGGGGAATGATATCGCTGTTTGAGCAGTTACAGAGTAGGCCTGACTGATGGGGAGTGATATTGCTGCAGTGGCATTTATTTACTATGCTGAGGAGAAGCGGAGTGATATTACTGCTGGAGCAGTTACAGTGTAGGACATATAAAGGAGGAGTGAAATATCTGGTAGAGCAGTCACAGAATAGGCACCACAGATAGGGATTCATTTACCTGTTGGAGCGGTTCCACAGTCGGCCTGGCAGATGGGGATTAATATAGCTGCTGGAGCAGTTACAGAGGAGGCCAGACAAATGAGGAGTGATGCATGTGCTGGAGCAGTTACAGAGTAGGCCTGACATTTGTGGAGTGATACATTTGCTGGTGCATTTACGGAGTTGGCCTGCCAGATAGGGAGTGATATCGCTGCTGGAGCAATTACATAGTACGCCTGACAGATGGGCAGTGAGAAAAGTGCGAGAGCAGTTACACAAAAGATCTGACAGATGGGGAGATATATAGCTGCTGGAGCAATTACATTGTCGGCCTGACAGATGTGGAGTGATCTAGCTGCTGGAGCAGTTAGTGAGAAGGGATGACAAATGGGGAGTTGTAGAGCTGCTGGAGCAGTTACAGAGTAGGCCTGACAGATGGGGGTATAGACATGTTGGAACAGTTAGAGAGCAGGCCTGCGAGATGGGGAGAGGGATATATGCTGAAGCAGTTACAGATTAGGCCTGATAGATGGGGAGTGATACTCATGCAGGAACAGTTAGATAGTAGACCTGACTGATGGGGAGTGATGTAGCTGCAGGAGCAGTTGCACAGTATGCCGACCACCGGGGAGTATACAGCTGCTGGAGCAGTTACAAAGTAGGCCACAGACATCTGGAGTGATATAGCTGCCAGAGCATTTACAGAGTAGGCGTGACCGATGTTGAGTTAAATCGCTGGTGGAGCAGTTATATAGTAGGTCTGAGAGATGGACAGAAATACAGCTGCTGGAGCAATCGCAGAGTTGGCCTGTTGGATGGGGAGTGATGTAGCTTCGAGAACAGTTACGGGGAAGGCCTGACAGCTGGGGAGTAACAGTGTTGTTGGAGCAGATACAGAATAGGCCTGACAAATGGGGAGTGACAAACCCGCCGGAAGATTTACAGAGTAGGCCTGACATTTGCACAGTGATAAACCCGCTGGTGATATTACAGAGTCGGCCTGACATTTGGGGAGTGATATAGCTGCTGGAGCAGTTACGGAGTAGTCCTGACAGACAGGGAATGATATAGGTGATGGAACAGTTCCAGAGTCGGTCTGCTAGACTGGGTGTGATCTAGGCAACTAGGAGAAAGTGAGGACCGCAGATGTTGGAGATCAGAGCTGAAAAATGTGCTGCTGGAAAAGCGTAGCAGGTCAGGCAGCATACAAGCAGCAGGAGAATCGACGTTTCGGGCATAAGCCCTTCTTCAGGACTGAGGAAGGTGTGCCAAGCAGGCTAAGATAAAACGTAGGGAGGAGAGACTTGGGAGAGGGGCGTTGGGAATACGATAGGTGGAAGGAGATTAAGATGAGGGTGTTAGGCCGGACAGTCGGTGGGGCGGAGAGTTCAAGAAGAAAATTTCAGGTCAAGAAGGCGGTGCTGCGTCCAAGGCTTGGGACTGAGATAAGGTGGGGGAGGGGGAATGAGTGAGCTGCATTCATCCCTTGTGGTTGGAAGGCCACCGACTCAACAAGGACATTTACTATAAACCGACCGACTCCCACAGCTACCTAGATTACACCTCCTCCCACCCTGCCCCTGCAAAAACGCCATCCCATATTCCCGATTTCTTCGCTTCCGCCGAATCTGCTCCCAGGTGGACCAATTCCAATACCGAACAACCCAGATGGCCTCCTTCTTCAAAGACCGCAATATCCCCTCAGAAGTGGTTGACGATGCTCTCCACCGCATCTCCTCCACTTCCCGCTCCTCCGCCCTTGAACCACGCCCCTCCATTCGCCACCAGGACAGAACACCACTGGTCCTCACTACTACCCCAGCAACCTCTAGATACATCGTATCATCCTTCGTCATTTCCGCCACCTCCAAACAGACACCATCAAGGATATATTTCCCTCCCCACTCCTATCAGCTTTCCGGAAAGACCACTCCCTCCACGACTCCCTCGTCAGGTCCACATCCCCACCAACCCAACCTACACTCCCGGCACCTTCCCCTGCAACCGCAAGCAATGCAAAACTTGCGCCCACACCTCCCCCCTCACTTCCCTCCAAGCCCCCAAGAGATTCAACCATATCCATCTCAAATTCACCTGAACCTCCACACACATCATTTACTGCATCCGCTGCACACGATGTGGCCTCCTCTACATTGGGAAGACAGGCCACCTACTTGTGGAATGTTTCAGAGAACACCTCTAAGAAAGTCGCACCAACCAATCAACCCAACCGCCCCGTGGCTGAACACTATAACTCCCCCTCCCACTCCGACAAGCACATGCAGGTCCTTGACCTCCTCCATCGCTAGACCATGGCAACACGACGCCTGGAGGATGAGCGCCTCATCTTCCGCCTAGGAACCCTCCAACCACAAGGGATTAATCAGATTTCTCTAGCTTCCACATTTTACCTACCCCCACCTTATCTCAGTCCCTACCCTTGGACTCAACACCGCCTCTTGACCTGCAATCTTCTTCCCGACCTCTCCACCCCACCCAGTCTCTGGCCTATCACCCTCACATTCACCTCCTTCCACCTATCGCTTTCCCCTCCCCCAAGTCCCTCCTCCCTACCTTTTATCGTAGCCTGCTTGGCACACCTTCCTCATTCCTGAAGAAGGGTTTATGCCCGAAACGTCGATTATCCTGCTCCTTGGATGGTGCCTCACCTGCTATTCTTTTCCAGCAACACATATACAACTGATGGAGCAGTTATAGAGTTGGCCTGACAAGTGGTGAGTGATATTGCTGCTGCAGCAGATACAGAGTCGGCCTGACAGATGGGGAGCGATGTAGCAGCTCGAACAGTTACAGAGGTGGCATGGCAGATGGGAACTGATAAAGCTGCCGGAACAGTTTCAGAGGAGGCCTGACAGACAGGGAATGGCATCGTTGATGGAACAGTTGCAGAGTCGGTCTGCTGGATTGGAAGTGATATAGTGGCTGGATAGTTACTGATTCTGCCTGATAGTAGGGGAGTGTTACACATGCTGGAGCAGTTACGAGTACGCCTGGCAGATGGAGAGTGATGTAGCTACTGGAACAGTTGGAAAAAAGGCCAGATTGATGGGGCGTGAATAGCTATTGCATCAGTTACAGAGTAGGCCTGCTAGAAGGGGAGTGATATAGCTGTCGGAACAGTTACGGATTCGGGCTGATAGATGGGGAGTAAAACAGAAGCTGGAGCAGTTAAAGAGTTGGCCTGAGAGATGGGGAGTGTTAAAGCTGCTGAAGCAATAACAGAGTAGGCCTGACAAAAGGTGAGCATTGTAGTTGCTGGAGCATGTAAGTAGGGGAACCGGGACTGAAGGAGATATGGAGACAGGGAGTGTTACGCAAATAGGGAAGGTCGGGATTGAAGGCGATACGGAGACATTGAGTGTTACAAAGAGAGTGAGAGTAGCATGAATTGAAGGAGATACAGAGATCAGGGAGTGTTACACAGATAGTGAGGGCAGTAGGTACTGAAGGAGATACAGACACAGCGAGTGTTACACAGACAGGGAAGGTCAGGACCGAAGTAGATACGGAGACAGGGAGTGTTACACAGATAGGGAGGGTAGCAGGGACTGAAGGAGATACGGAGACAGTGAGTGTACACAGATGGGGAGGGTTGTAGGGACTGAAGGAGATACGGAGACAGTGAGTGTACACAGATGGGGAGGGTTGTAGGGACTGAAGGAGCTAAGGAGACAGGGAGTATTACACAGGTAGGGACGCTAGTAGAGACTGAAGGAGATACGGAGACAGGGAGTGTAACACAGAGAGGGAAGGTCGATACTGAAGGACATACCGAGATAGGGAAAGTTACACACATAGGGAGGGTAGCAGGGACTGACGGAGATACAGAGACAGGGAGAGTTACACAGATAGTGAGGGTGGTTGGAACTGAAGGAGATACGGAGACAGGGAGTGTTACACAGATTGGGAAGGTCAAGACTGAAGGTGATTCCGAGACAGGGAGCATGACATAGATAGGGAGGGCAGCAGGGAACGAAGGAGATGTAGAGACAGGGAGTGTTACACAGAAAGTGAGGGTAGTAGGAACAGAGTGAGATACGGAGATAGGGAGACAAAAAGGTTTACACAGATGGGGGTAGCAGGGATTGAAGGAGATACGGGAACATGAGTTTTACACAGATTGGGAGGCGAGGAGAGACTAATGGAGATTCGGAGACAGGGAATGTTACACAGTTAGTGAGGGTATTGGCGACTGGAGGAGATATTCAGACAGAAAAGTTTACACAATAGGGAAGGTTGTAGGGGACTGAAGGAGATACGGAGACAGGGAGTGTTATCCAGATAGGGAGGCTGTTAGGGACTGAAAGAGATACGGAGACAGGCAGGGTAACAAGATTGGGAAAGTCGGGACTGAAGGACATACAGAGAGAGGGGGTTTTGCACAGATAGGGAGGTTATTAGGGACTGAAGGAGATACGGAGACAGGGAGTGTTGCACAGATAAGGAGGTTATGCGGCCTGAAGGAGGTAGAGAGACAGGGAGTGTTACACAGGTAGTGAGGGTAGTAGAGAATGGAGGAAATATGGAGATAGGGAGTCCTACACAGATAGGCAGGCTAGTAGGGCCTGAGGGAGGTAGTGAGCCAGGGAGTGTGACATAGATATTGAGAGTTGTAGTGAGTGAAGAAGGTACTGAGACAGGGATTGTAACATAGAAACAAGGGCATGTGTAAGCCATTCAGCCCGAACATCTTACCCCACGATTCAATATGATCATGGTTGGCCATCTAACTCGGTGCCCTGCTCCTGTTGTCACCCCCATACAAAGATTGTCAGAACTGGGGCAGATAACCTAGTTAGCGAGGGTTAGATTTAGCGGAGGTGATGACATTGTTAGGGAGGGTGGTATTGATTGGAGGAGGCCCGTGGATTCTGATCGAGATTAATGACCTGGGGAAGATCATTCAGTCTGGAGAAGATGATGGAAATAGGCCGGGATTTGGACGTTAAAATAAATGACTTAAAAGGGTGATACAGATATACATGGGTTGGAGAAGATTATTGTGACAGGGAAAATTATAGGAGGTGCTGTTGGTTGTCGAAATAAAATCGTCTTTGTTTCTGGAGGAGGTAATACACAAACGTTTCTAATGACTCTTTAGGTTTGCTTGCACAAGGAGGGGAGTAGAAAGAGGAAGAGTTTACCGAGGGGTGGTCTGGGTTGTAGAGATAGAAAAAATGCTCATTGTACTCGTGAGGGTTGTCGAGAGAAAATGATGCAATACGAGTGTAGTAGGGACAGGATGGTATACAGGGATAGGAAGGAGCTGGAAGAGGTTACTGCGATAGTGAGGTTTGTGGTGATGATTGTCGTGATTAGATAAAGGTTGTAATACAGAGGGATGTAGACACTGGATGGTTCTTCAGACTGAAGGATATTTCAGAAAGTGACAGATTGGATTGGATACAGCAATAAAGAGGACGTTTTAGATACTTGGATGGTTTTAGTGGCTTCAGGTGGTAACAAACATAGTAAGGTTAGTAGTGATGTGAGTAGGTAGAGGTAAGGATCATTGTGGTGATTGGAGAAGTTCACAGCGATAGACGAGATTGCAGACACTGGAAGCGGTTGAAGGCATGGGGAGGGTTAAAGTCGCTTCTGACGGCTCTATACAGGAAGGCCTGTAAGGATTGGAGCAGATTACAAATGCCATAATGTCTATAGTGACTGCAGTAGTTCATCCAGATAGGGACATCTATAGGGATATGAGATGGTTACAAAGGTGGTCTGGCGCTATAGGACGTAAGGCAGGAGTGTTTTGGGTCAGGAGAAGGTTAGAGTGATATCATGTGAGATGGGGGTGAAAGAAGGTACGCAGATAGGGAGTTTGGTAAGGACTGGAAGATGTTACAGAAACAAGGTGGACTCTTAGTACTTTGCAAGATGGCAGAAATGAGCATCATGACATTGACTGAAGGTGGAGATGGCTGAGATTGGCCATGTCATCCATATTGGAGCAATTTACAGAGGTTGGGACTGTAGTCAGAATTGGACTAGGTTTCAAATATATAGGGGATTGTAGGAACTGGAGGAGTTTGCAGAGATAGGAACTGTTCTCAGAGTTAGAGGAATTGAAGGCACTGGCGCAGATGAGCACAGGCCTGGACTGATAACTGTGACACTCCCTTTGATGTTTCATGCTGGCTCAGTACAGCAGAGTTGAAAATAATCCTCCCACAAGAGGGTGGGGATTGAGCCCGTGAACTTCATGCTCTATGTTTCCCCTTCAGCACTGTTTCTGTGTCATGTCTTGTGGCCGATATTTCAAGCCCTTAAAATGCCCTGTATTCTGTTTGCTCTGTTCCGCTAGAGAGCTAGCCACTCCACCTTGACTTATACAGGTAACTTCGAAAAACATAAATGCTTTGGCCTAAAGTCTATCGGTTCATGTACAAACAAAAAAGCCTTTCATCTCTGTCCCATACTCAGCCATCTTGGAGCCCGGCCTGTTCATAACCCCTCTGGAAAAGAAAACAAGGACACGATATCCTTGAGAAAAGGAACAGCGTTTAGGTAAAAAGGACGATCTTTGTGACAATATGGATGTTTTGGAGAGGGTGCACAAAAGGTTCTCTAGGATATTGTCTGGTATGGACGGGGTGCAAAGTTCGGTAAATTTGGATTATTTTCATTGGAAATAAGGCAATTGAGGGGGACTTGATTGAGGCACAGAAAATCACGAAAGCCGGAGACAGGGTGGAAGACTCAATTACTCGTGGTTATGATTTCAAAGTGAGAGAAGAAATGTTTTGTGGAGTTATACTTGGGAAGTTCATCACACAGAGGCTGGTGCGTGCCTGTCCCGCATTGCCAGCGGAGGAGGGGGGTGGAATGGGAACTATAGTGTTGTTTAAAATGTATGCAGACAGATACGTGAATGGACAGGGAGCAAAGGTATACAGATCCTTAGAAAATAGGCATCAGGTTTATACAGAGGATTTTGATTGGCCCAGGCTTGGAGGAATAAAGGGCCTGTTTCTGTGCTGGAATATTCTTTGTTCTTTGTTCTCACCATCCTGTGTGTGAAAAGATTGTGCCTCAGGTCCATTTAATATCTTTGCCCTCTCAACCTGAGCCTATGCCCTCTAGTTCTGGACTCACCCAAACCCAAGGGAACGACGTTGTCTGTTCATCCTATCCATGCCTATGATGAAATTATAAACCTCTATAAGGTCACCTTCAGCCTCCGACGCTCCAGAGGGCACACCTCCAGCCTATTCAACCTCTCCCTAAACCTCAAATCCTCCAACCCTGGCAACATCTTTAATCATCTTTTATGAACCTTGTCAAGTTTCACAACATCCTTCCGAAAGGAATGAGATCAGATTTTCATATTCCAAAGTGGTCTAGCCAATGTCCTGCACAGCTGCAACATGGCCGCCCAACTCTTATACACAAAAGATGTAGGTTGTACTCGATGAGCTGGAAGGTTCGTTTTCAGACGTTTCGTCGTCATACATGGTAACATCAATGAGACTCCAGTGAAGCACTGGTTTTATTGATCTGCTTTCATTTTCTGTGTTTAGGTTTCCTTGGGTTGATGACGTTATTCCCCATGGAGAGTCATTTCCTGTTATTGTTTTCTCTGAGGGTGGTAATTGGGATTCAAGTCAATGTGTGTGTTGATAGAGTTTTGGTTGGAATACCATGCTTCCCGGAATTATTGTGCGTATCTCTATTTGCCTTGACCTTGCATGGATGTGTTCTTCCAGTTATAGTGGTGTACTTCTTCATCCGTAGTGAGGAAACTCATGAGATTGCGTCATGCATTTCTGTGGTTAGTTGATGTTTGTCAAATGTAGTGGTTTTTTTTACGGTTCATGCAAGTTATTTAGGTTCTGCACGTTACTTAAATATGGAGGGTGTGGAATGGAACAGTTTAGCAGAGATAGGAACAGCAGCTTTGGTTGAGACTGTTTTACAGATAAGGAAACATTGTACAAACTGGAGGAGGTTCCTGCAGAAGGGAGGGTTTTGGGAGAAGAGGTGATGTTTACACAGATAGGGGTATAAGAGCTGGAGAAGATTATGGAGATGAGGAGATGGATGGAGAGACTGGAGGATATTACATTTACTATGTTAGTGATAGCAACAGGAGGATGTTTTTTCGATAGTGAGACTTGTAAGAACTGGATCAAGAGAGTTACAAACATTTGATTGGGATCGTCAGATCGAGAGTGCTGCAGGGACCTTAGAGGATTACACAGATAGGGGCAATTGTAGGGTATTCTCAGACTGATAGTGAAGTAGGGACTGGAAGAGGTTATGTCGAAAGGGAGGGTTGTAGGTGCTGCCGAAGCTAATAGAGTGTTGACGGGATGCAGTATTTTACTGACAGCGGGAGGTTTTGTTGACAGGAGTAGGTTACAGATAGTGATGATCGTTTGGATTGAGAAAATTAAAGGTAATTGAGAGTTTTCGCGTGTGGAAGAGATTACGTTGATATGGCCAATTGAAGACATGAAGCATTTTTTCATGGAAAGGATAACACACATTGTGAGGAACGTGGGCATTGAGAATGAAAACGCAGACATAGAGGGCGGTATTGATAAATTGAACTTCAGGGATAGGAATTGCAGTAGGGTTTAATGAGATAGGGAAATTTGTATTTCCTGGCTAACGTTACACTGATACAGATATTGTTATGAAGAGTGTAATTGAAGATGGAGGAGTTAAGATGATTTAGGACGGGAGGAAGTCACGGAGATATTAAGGAGGCCAGGTTACAGACATAGGGAGGGTTCAAGCAGCTTCAGAACACTACCTAATTAGCACATCTTCGGATTGTGGGTGAAAGCCGTAGCACGCAAAGGAAACCCACACAGATTCGGGGAGAATGTGCAAACTCCACACTGACAGCTGCCTGAGATTGGAATTGAAACGGCTCCCTGGTGCTGTAAAGCAGCAGTGCTACCACTGAACCACCGTGCCACCTCCAACTGATAAGAATAGTGCAAAACTGAAGTGTCCAAATTTGAGGAAGTACACTTACCATTAGATTATCATTATCATGGATATTATCACTATCAATAAACAGGATCTGACTAGCGCAAACTAGGAGACACTGCTTGCACCCGAGTCTATATTCAGAAAGTAGGAGTATTTTAAAGTGATGCAGTGCGAATTCAGGGCCAGCGTGTTCCCATAGGAGTGAAAGGCAAATGCAACACTTCCAGCGAATATTGAGCAAGCAATATCACGAGTTTGACAAAACAAATGCAGTGCAATAAAACACGCGAAACACATACAGGACAATGGGATTGTGAAAACATGAGGGGAAAACAATGGTCAGGAAATATATTTGGAAAATAATACTCAAGAAGAGCCATGAGGTATTTTATCAGTACAGTTAGAGTAAGAGGAATACCAGCAAAACAGTGGGGCTTGTTAGAAACCAAAGGGACAATCTGTGCATGGAACCAGAAGAAATAGGTGGGGTCTGGAATGAAGACTTCCCATCTATATTTACACACGAGAAAGACATTGTCGCGGGGGACTTCAGTTGTGATGGTGAGGTTCGAGAACTTGTTAAGATCAGTAAGGAGGAGGTATTAAATGCTTTCACAGGCATAAAGGTGGAGAACTCCCTACCGCCCAATGAAATGCATCCCAGGCTGCTATGAGAGGTGATGAAGGAGATTGCTGGAAATATACTTCATGCTTTTCTGTACACAGGTGAATTGCCACATTACTGGAGGTTGCAAATGTGGTTCATTCGTTCAAGAATGGCAGCAGGGATAGGCCAAGTAATTACAGAGCAGATAGTTTGACATTAGCGGGAGGGAAATTGTTTGAAATAATTCTGATAAAAAGGATGAATCAACATTTTGGAAAGGCAGAAATCGATTAAGTATAGTCAGCACAGATTTGGTAAAGGAAGATCCTGTCTGATTAATCCAAATGAGAATTTTGAAATGGTGTCTGAAAGTACTGATGAGGACAGTGCAGATGACGTGGTTTACATGGAGTATATTAACGTCTTTGATAAGATCCCACATGGAAGGCTGTTCCAAAAGGGAAGAATCGATGGGATTCATGCCAAGTTATCAATTTGGATCCACAATTGTTGAAGGGTTGTTTTTGTGATTGGAAGCCTTCCAACATTGGGTGTACCAAAGGGATCTGAGCAGAGGCTTATAGAAATTCATTTAACAGACATCTGAATGGGTATATAAATAGGAAGGGTTGAGAAGAATATTGACAAAGTTCCAGCAAATGAGACCAGAAACATCATGCAAGAGCTAAACTGAAGGATCTATTTCCATGCTGTGCATATCTATTATTCTATATCTTAAAAGGACCCCGCTATAGAAGAGGAGATGGTGGAGGTCTTAAACCACAAAGTTAGATAAATCCCCAGTACCTAATCAAATGTATTTCAGGTCATAGCGGGAAGCTAGGGAAGAAACTTTGGGGCCCCTATCAGAGATATTTGTACCACAGAGAGCCATGTGTGATGTGATAGAAGACTGAAGGATGGCATCGTGGGCAGTGAAGGAGGTTTTCTAAGATTACAAAGGAATCTCGATGATATGGCTGAATGGCTGAAAAACCGGAGATGGAATTCAATCTGAATAAATTTGGGTCAACAAAGAAGGTAGGGCTTATACAATAAATGGTAGTACCTTTTCCAGTGCTGTAGAACAGGGAGACCTCGGGGTTCAGGTACATTAATCTTTGAAGTTTCAAACGTGGATAGACAAAATGGTTTGAAATGTGCGTGTCACACTTGCTTTCATTGCTCAGTACTTTGGATATACGAGTTGGAAGTCACACTGAGATAATACAGGCCATTGGTGAACGTTCTTTTGCAATACAGCATCCAGTTCTGGTCGCCCAGTTATAGGAAGAATATTATTAAACTGGATAGCTTTCAGATGAAATTTACCAGGATGTTGCTAGGTACGGAATGTCTCAGTTATGATTAAATGTGGGATTTGTTGTAAATTTTCATTGAAAGC
Source organism: Chiloscyllium punctatum (assembly GCF_047496795.1). NCBI lineage: Eukaryota > Metazoa > Chordata > Chondrichthyes > Orectolobiformes > Hemiscylliidae > Chiloscyllium > Chiloscyllium punctatum. The sequence continues at coordinate 65,352,125 of NC_092754.1, forward strand.
TGAATGCTGAGAGGCGATCTGATAGAAGTGAATAAAATACTGAAGGTATAGATAGAGTTAATATTCGTTATCCTTTCCTGTGAACATGGCAGTTTCAAAACTAGGGGCTACATTTTTAAGTTGAGAGGACAGACATTGGTGGTGGGGTCCGTTTGGACCATCTCTGACAACTCTCTCCCCTTCCTGGTTCACCTGGACCATCTATGACACCTCTGTCTCCCTCCACTTCCTGGACCTGTCCATCTTCATTAAAGAACGACCGACTTGACACTGACATTTTTTACAAACCCACCGACTCCCACAGCTACCTGGATTTCAACTCTGCCCACCATACCGCCTGCAAAAATCCCATCGTATATTCCCAATTCCTCCACCTTTGCTGTATCTGCTCCCAGGAAGACCAATTCCATCAAATAACACATCATGGCCTCATTCCTTAGAGACCGCATTTTCCCTTCTCACTTGGTTAAAGTTGCCCTCCGACACATCTCGTGCATATTCCGCCTCTCCACCTCAAGTCCCACCCCTCCAACCATAACAAGGACAGAACCCCCCGGTGCTCACCTTCCACCCTCCCAACATCGCATAAATCACATCATATGACAACATTTCCGCCACCTCCAAACGGACCCCAACACCGTAACTACAAGGGAGTTGCAGTGGGAATGGTCTCTGCAGAATGCAGATACGGGTGGGAAAGGAAAGATGTCGCTGGTGGTGTGGTCTGACAGCAGTTAGTAGAATTGGCAGACGTTAATGCACTGTATCTGGCGATTACTGAGGTGAAAGGTGAGGCCTGTGGTAAAATTCCTTTTGTGGTTGAAGTGGTGGGGTAAAGGTGGCCGTGTGGGAATTTGGCGATATGTGTTGGAGGACATTGTTGATCACGTTAGAAGAAAATTGCGATTCTTGAATTCGGAAAACTTTCTGAGATGTTCTGAAGGGGAATTGCTTCTCCTGGGTGAAAATATGGCAGAATCGAAGGGGTTATGTGCACAGGGTCACGTTCTTACGGGAGTATACTCGAGTGTGAATCAGGAGAGCAAAAAACGGGACATGAAATAGCTCGAGGAAATGGTTGAAACAGAATCCATAGAGCTGATGCAAATCCATCGCAGATAAAAGAATAACCAGTTAGAGACTAGGACCCCTTAAAGATTAACAAGGCCATCGATGGAACCACAGAAGGTGGTAGATATATTATGCGAGTATTTCACATATCATTTTTATTACTTGAGAGTGACATGGAAGCTAAAGAGTTTGGAGAACTAAATAGTGATAACTTGATAAATGTTCATATTGCAGAGGTGTTAGTACCAGTTGTCTTAAATCGCATCAAAGTGGATGAATTAATGGGGCTTAATCAGGTGTATCTCAGAATTGTGTGGAAAGCCAGTGAGGTGATTGTTTGGCCCATCAAAGCGTTATTTATATCAAAGATAGTCACAGGTGATATTCTGGAAGACGGGAGGTGCAATGATTTTAAGAAAGGTTGTTAGTAAAGACCGCGGAACAATGGAACTGTGAGCTTGATGCCAGCGCAGGCAAGTTGTTGGAAGGGACCCTGAGGAATAGGATTAGCATGTGATTGCAAAGGCATGAAATGATTATGGATAGTCAACATGGCTTTGTGCATGGTAGAAGGTCTCACTAACTTGGTTGTGTCTTTTGAAGAAATTACCAAGAAGATTGAAGGCAGACTGTGGACGTTGTCAATATGTACTTCGGAAAGATATTCAACGAGGTTCCACAAAGTAGACTGGTTAGCAAGGTTAGATAACATGTAATGCATTGATAACTAGCCATTCGGAAAGAAGGTTGGTTTGAATGTAGGAGACTGAGACTGGTGATGGAGGGTTGCTTTATGGACTGGAGACCTGTGAGCAGCAGTGTGCTGCCGGGACAGATGCTAGGTCTTTTTATGTAAATGACTTGAATGTGAATAGGCTGACAGAAGGGGAGTCTTGGCTCTAGAAGTTAAGGTAGCAATAAAGAGGTGATAATGAGTGTGCAGAGAGAGATTACACGGAGATTAGGAGCTGAGAATGACCAAGGCTGAAGCCAGTGTTATGTGACAAAATATGTGGTCGATGGGGGGGATGGGTGAAGCAGACGCAAAATGGAAAACGGGGAGAAGGGTAGCAAAGGAGGAAAAGGAGAGGACAAAAGGTGAAGAGAGAGTGGGGAGCGAGGGAAAGAGAGACAATCAAGAAATAAGAGGTACAGAACAGTGAAAAACATTTTTCAAAGGCAAATAAAATAAATGAAATAAAATTACAGACCAGAATGAAAGCAGAGGGGTCGAGATAGGATAATCATCTGATGACAGATGGGTTTTGATGTGAATATGTGAGATATGGTCAGTAGGTTTACAAAATAGACAGAAATTGGAGGTGTAGTGGAAAGCAAAAAGTCGCAGGTAGGCAGGGTAGTGAAGGCAGCGTTTGGTACACTTTCTGTTATTGGTCAATGCATTGAATTCAGAGGTTGTGACGTCAAATTATGGCTCTATAGGACATTGATTAAAGCTCATCTGGAATTCTGTTTTCAATTTCAAACTCCCTGTTCGAGCAATAATGTTGTGAAACTTGAAAGGGGTCAGAAATTATTTTCAAGGACTTTGATAGAGTTGGACGGTTTGAACTATTGGTAAAGCCTGAATAGTCTTGCTCTATTTTCGCTGTAGATTTAGAGCCTGAGAGGTGACCTTATTAAGGGTTATAATCATGAGTGGCATGGGTCAGCTGAACAGTCTGTGTCTTTTTCCCATGTTAGGTGTTCCAAACTAGAGGGCACATGCTTAAGGGAGAGGGAAAAGATAAAAAGGGATCTAAGGGGGTAACATTTTCACATCGAGTGTGGTGCGTGCTTGGAATGAACTGCTTGAGGAAGGGGTGGAGGCTAGTACAGTTGTAACATTTAAAAGCATCTGATTGTGTACATGAAGAAGAACATTTAGAGGGACATGAGACAGCCACCTGGTAAATGGGAGTCCATTAGTTTAGGATTTCTGGTTGGCATGCACGAGTTGAACTGTAGGGTCTGTTTCAGTGTTGTACATCTCTATGATATTAATAAATTATAATTATGATAGGTTTCCCTTTTTTGGACAAGTAGTACAACTTTAGATAATTCTCCTTGGAGATGAGAAGATTAAGCAATGATTTTGACAAGGAACAGTTTTTTTTTTCAGAGAGATTTAATTGACATAGAGGCAGAGACAAATTATTAACGTTGTCATAATTTTCAGTAACTACTATCAGGTAATTGGCAAATAATGCAGGTTGCAACTATGAATATTATTTTACTCAGTAAGTTATGAGCATCTGGAACTGTCTGAATGGCAGCTGGACACAGATTCAGCAGTTATTCTCAAACAGATTTAGAATTTTACTTTTGAAGGAAACATGTAGAGAGCTATGGACAAATAGGAGAGGGGTTGGGATAGAATGGCAGCATCTCCAGAGGGACAGCCACAATTGGTTCAATAGCCCCCAGCCCCTGTGCTCTGTGATGATGCCCCATTCACTATGATTGGGGATATGCATAGGAAAGTTTTAGAAGGTTATGGGCGAACAGCTGGCAATTGGAGCTCCATTGATTTAGTATCCCCAGTTGGCAGGGGCGTTTTGGACAAAATGGTCTGTTTCTGTGCTGTACATCTCTATTATACTGATAAATTAAAATATGCATCTCTTTTATTGAGAGGTAGCAGAAGTGGAGATAATTTCGTTGGAGCTGAAACGTTTAAGCAGTGATTTCAACCAGGAGCAGATTTGTTTCCAGGCTATTTAATTTACAAAGTCAGAGAGATAAATCATAACGTTGTCAAAATTTTTAGGAACTATTAAACTTGGCAAATCATGCAAGGTTGAAAGGTGAAGATTATTTTACTCAGTAAATTCTGAGCATCGGGAACGGTTCTGCATCTTCTGATTGTTGTTTCTGATTTACAGCATCCACAGTTCATCCACAGATTCAGCAGTCATTTTCAAACAGATTTGGAATGTAATGTTTGAAGGACAGATTTGGACAGCTATGAACAAATGGAAGGGGAGTTGGGACAGATTAACAGCATCTCCAGAGGGAGAGAGTACAGCCCCAATGGGCTGAATAGCCGCTAGTCCTGTCATCTGTGATACTGCCCAATTCATTGTGAATGATGAAGCTCATCCCAGGGCAGAGAGAGAAAGGATCCCACCACTCACCTCACAATGGCGCCCGGCTGATTGACGGCAGCGCCAGACCAATAGGAGGTGAGTTGGTGTGGATAACAGTGACCAAGGGCTGTGCAGGCACAATGTCACTGTGAGGGGGAGCTCAGTGAATGTGAAGGGAGTGGGAGAGACAGCTGACACTGTGTAGAAATGGCGTTAGTGTTAACTGGGAGGGTTTATAAACATGATGCAGGTCACTGGACCTGAATTAGAAACTCCAGGCAAATTAGAACCAAATGAACTGTGGATGCTGTAAATCAGAAACAACAATCAGAAGATACTAGAAAAGGTCAGCAGGTCTGGCAGCATCTGTGAAAAGAAATCAGTGTTAACGTTTCAGATCCAGTGAAACTTCCTCAGAACTGATGGTATGAAAATGTCGTTTTCTATGCGGAAGGTATATTATACACAGCAAGAAGAACATTTGGATCAAGGAGTAGATAAAGATCGAGCTGGGAGGGTGAATAGCTCTTAATGGAGAATGTTAGTGGCAAGCCATAGGTATTGTGTAATGGCGAATTATGTAATGAAAAGACCTGGTGTCTGAGTTAGGGGCATATGACATGAGGGAGTTCAGGCCAGATAACTAGCGAATTCAGTCTTATGTCCGGAGTGCTGCAGCGTTCCCAAGCACAAAATGAAGTATTCTTCCAGCTTATGCTGATCTCCACTGGGAGACTGCAGTACACCTGAGTCAGATGTTAGCGAGAGAACAGGGTAGGGTGTTAAAGTGGCAGCAACTAGAAGCTCGGGGTAACTTGCAGGCAGAGTACAGATCATCTGACGTCATTTCTGTCAACTCCAAGATGCCGCCATCAAACATACCCTCCCATCCCTTTGCTAACTTTTGCAGGGACAGTTCCCTCTCAGACACCCTGATCCACTCCTCATTCACTCCAAACAGGACCCACCGAAAATCCAGCACATTCCCCTATAACCGCCCAAAGTATAACACGTGCCTATTGACTTTTTATTCCTCAGTATCCAAGAGCCACAACACACCATCGAGTTGTCTGTCTTTTTAACACACCACTCTGTTCCCTGGCAAACATCTCTGTTTCAGGCTTGCTGCAGCATTCCAGTGAAGCTCAGCACAAGCTGGAAACGCAGATCCTAATATTCTGCTTGGGGACTGTGCAGCCTTACAGACTCAATATCATGTTGAATAAGATTAGACCTTTCTCCTAGCCCCTTACCCAACACACTAGGTCTTGATATCACATAGTCTGCCATTGCGCACTACATACTGAATATTTGCAGGGCCTAAAACCTTTACACCCCCATTTATCCGTTTGATATTATTATATGCTTGATGTGTATTAGCTACACCTCGGTCACAGGAATGGCTAATGTAGAAAAAAAAATCATGGAACAAAAAATGTGATTCCTTGAATCATCGCGGTAAATCAAATTAAACTCCACTTGCTTCTTTTCAGCCCATTCTCCCAATTGATCAAGATCCCTTTCCAATCACAGGTAATCTTTGTTAGGATTCACTTTAACATTTTTTATGTCACGCAAACGAACCATACTGTGTGTATTCTTATCCCCAAATCATCCATATACATGGCAAATAAAAATGGACACAGCACCTATTGCAGTGGAGCACTGCTGGTCACAGACGTCCAGTCTGAAAAGCAACCCTCCACTCTTGCTCTGTCTCCTGCTTTTCAGCTAATTACCTATCCAGTTGGCAAGCTGTCCCTGAATCCCATGTGATCGAACTTTACAAATTCGTTTCCCATGCAGAACCTTTTCAAAGGCTTTTCTAAAAAAAAATAAACAATGTCTAATGCCCTGCCGTCATTGATTTCTTGGTGACTAACTTAAAAAACTCAATCAAGTTTGTGAGACACCCTCTTACATAACCATACTGTATATCCCTAATCATTCCTTAGCTTTCCAAATATATGCAAATCCTAATCTTCAGAATCACCTCCAACAGCTTCCACACCTCTGAAGTCAGGCTCAGAGGTCTACAGTTCCCAGGTTTCTCTTTATATCCTTTCTTTAACAAAGGTGCAACATTCGCCACTCTCCAGTCATCAGGCAGCTCACTCGTTGTTGCCAGTTGTACAGGTATTTCTCTATGGTGCTCCCAATGTCCTCCCACCCAAACTGTTCCCGTACTATCACTTTAGTTCCTTTTCCTATCTTATGTGCAAAGAAAATGTCAGGTGTTGCTCGATTTCTGACAGAAATATTGCATATTGATAAAGAATATTGTCTTTGAATCATTTCACAAACTCTGAACCAATGAAACCTTTCACACTATGGTCGTCTTTATCAATGTTTGAAAAAAATGAATCACCCACTATTACAACATTATTCTGACTTTATGTCAGAGATCGCTCTGTCTATTTGTTCCTTGAGTTCTCTCTAAATATTGCAGCGTCTATAGTGCTATTCAACTGAGGTGATTTTTTTATTACTTTGAAAACACAATTTCTTTTGAAAAAAAGCTCTCATCCACAATTTAAAAATAGATCTTTTTTGTTTATTCTCCCCGAGAATGTTGGTATTTTCCCAGAAGGCAGTTGAGAGTCAGTCACATTGCTGTGGGTCTGGAGTCATATGTTGGCTAGACCAGGTGAGGTTGATAGTTTCCTTCCCTAAAGGACATTAGTGAACCAAATGATTTCTTTTTTCTTCTAACAATCGACAATCGTTTCATGGTCATCATTAGACTTTTCATTCTAGATTTTATTGAATTCAGATGACACCATTAGCCATGTTGGGATTCTAACCCTAATCCTCGGAACATTACACATACTTCTCGTCTGTCAAGAATACCATTCAGCCATTGCCTCCCTTTTAACGAAGGTTCAAAACAAAAAGGTCAGTCATTCTACGTGTACAATTTGAGATTACGCACTGAAACGTCCATGTGTTGGCCTCTCCAAAAGATCATCTCACAGACGTCTGTATGGGGGGAGAAAATATTTTACTTTTCTGGATTTTTATTTTATATTTTTGAGATAAAAGAAACAAAAAATGAATCGAAATAAAAATCTTATATCACAGACATATAATCCCTGAAACTGGAGGTGGGATTACAGAGATAGGGAGGGATGTGAGACTGGAGGGGCATTACATATAGTGAGAGGGCTGTGAGGCTAGAGGGGGATCATTGCCCAAACATCGCCAGTGTACATGGAGTACCGCATTTCAGGAAGGCAGTTTCCACCACCTTTATCCAAGTCAAATAAAAATGGCCAATAAATACTGGTCTGTGCAACAAAGGCAACACTCAGCGAATAACACGACAGCAGTGAACTCTCTCAGCTGACTGGCTATGAAGTTAGAAATCTCTCTGGAAATGGAGCTGGGAGAAAAGAGACACAAAGTTACGTTTAACAACTGCTCTCAGAAAGACCTCAATCTCAGAACTACTTACAGCCGGGGATCATCTCAGTGGGTATCAATCTTTGAAAACATCGATCTTATTCTGTTTTAGTTTGATCCGTCTACAGTAGTGAGTAAAGTGATGGCTTCTTTTTAATATGTCTTACGGTTTCTAGATTACATTTTTAAAATTTTAAACATAGGCATTAAGTTAGTCGGGGGCAGTATTTTGTAGATCAGTAAGACTGTGTCTTTTTCTGGATTTGTAGATTGTTAACACGGAGAGATGGCCTGTTTCGAGTGACGTGATGCTCCTGTCGGATGCGTGAGATTAAGGAAAGTTTCAATGATCCTGATGATTATATTTGAAGGAGGTGTGATTGCAAGTCCTATCGGATTTCATGGATTGGTTGGGGAGGGATTAAATGATTTGGAGACGCTGATGTTAGACTGCGGTAGATAGAGTTAAAATTCAGACAACACCAGGATATAGTTCAACAGATTTATTTGGAAGAACTAGCTTTCCATGAGCTGTTCCTTCATCAGATGATTGTGGAGTGATTGCAAGCAGTTAGGAATTGACAAGAGCCGGGGTTGTCAATAGGTGGCAGTCTCAGGATGATAGGATACTACAGATACAGTCAGTTAGATGGGTTACCTCCACGAAAGATACAAGGGCGAGGCAGGTAATGCAGCAGTCTCCTGTGCCTGTCCCCACCTCAAAAAAGTATTCTGGTTTGGAAAATGTTGTGGTTAATAGACGTTCAGGGAAATGTAGCACGAGCAGCCAAGGTACTGGTGCTGAGACTGGCTCTACTCTAATGTGACGTATATCAGGTTCCAGATAATCAATTGTGATTGTGGACTCTCGAATAAGGGGCACAGCCTGCCGTTTCTGAAGCTGGTAGTGAGACATCAGAAGGTGCCTCCCTCATGCCAAGATCAAGGATGCCTCAGATTGGGAGCAAAATATATTCAAAGCGGAGAATCATTTGTGGGAGGTCATTGCACAATGGTTCCAATGACAGATGAAGGGGGTCCTGATGAGAGAACACAGCAAGTTATGTAGGAGTTTAAAAAACGGGTTCTCAAGGATAGTAATATATAGATTACTCCCGGTGCAACATGCTAGTGAGAGTAGGAATAGCAGGATGGAGGAGATGACTGTGTGGCGAAGGAGCTGTTGCAGGGGAGAAGGATTGACATATTTGGATCATGGGAATTTCTTCTGGGGTATATCTGACCTACATAGCAAGGACAGATTGCACCTGCATTGGAAGGGGACTAAAATCCAGGCAGGGAGATTTGCTAGTGCTGCTTAGGAGGCATTAAACCCAAAGAGACAGAAAGAAAAGACTTACATATGAGGTTGGTACTGTTCAGAGGTCATACAAGCAAGAGCAAGCCACAGAATGAGGTGAGACTGATCAGTTACAGTGCTGTTATTTCAATGCAAGAGTCTTGACCAGTTAGGCAGATGAGCGCAGGTAATGGTTTTGAACATGGCACTGTATCACATGTATCGCAACGACAAAGGCATGACTTAGGGGTGGACAGAACTAGCAGCTTAATGTTCCAAGATATAAATGTTATAGCAAGGATAGAAAGGGAGAACCGAGCAGGGGGAGTGGTGTTTTTGCTTCGGGGTAACATTACGGCTGGGATTCGGGAGGGCATTCCTGGGAGCCCATCCAGGTACGTTATCTGATTGGAACGGAGAAATAAAAAAAGTGATGATCTCCTTATTTGGATTGTGCGATCGACACCCCCCCCCCCCCCGCCCCCCCACCCCACCCAACAGCCAGCGGGGAATTGACAAACAAATTTACTGGAAGATCTCAGTTATCTGAAAGAATAATGTGGTTGTAATGATAAGGAGTTTTAACTTTCCAAACTGATCCTCGGAATCCTGTGAAGGGCTTGGATGGAAAGGTGTTTGTTCAGTGTATACGAGAAAATGTTTGGTTCATATTGTAGGATGTACCTACTAGAGAAGGAACAAAACTTAACCTTGTTTTTTCATTTGTCACAGGATGAGGACGTCACTGGCTGGGTCAGCATTTATTGCCCATCCCTAATTATCCAGAAAGCAGTTAAGAGACTACCACGTTGCTATAGGTCAGGAGTCACATGTAAGCCGGATTAGATAAAGATGGCAGATTCCTTCCCTGAGCGACATTAGAGAATGACTTATATACATGACTTGGATGTGAACATATGTGGTATGATCAGTAGGGTACAGATTATATCAAAATTGGAGGTGTAGTGGACAGTGATGAAAGTTAGTTCAGATACAACAGGATATTGATCAGATGGGCCAATGGCCTGTGAAATGGAAGACGGAGCTCAATTTAGATAAATGTGGGCTGAACATTTTGGAAAGGCAAATCAGGATAGGATTTATGCGATCAATGGTAAGGTCCTGGCGAGTTCTGCTGAACAAAACGACCATGGAGTGCAGGTTCATTTTTTTCTTGAAAGTAGAGTTCCAGGTAGGCATGGGATTCAAGGCAGCATTTGGTACCCTTATATATATTGGTCAATACATTGAATACAGAAGCTGTGACGTCATACTGTGGCTGAAGAGAACATTGACTAAGCCACTTCTGGAATTCTATGTTAAGTTCGAATTTTCCAGTTCTCGGAAGGATGGTGTGAAATGCGAAAGGGATCAGACAAGACATTGCCAGGGTTGGAAGATTTGGGCGACAGGGAAAGACTTAATAACCTGGGTCTATTTTCTCTGGAGAGTCAAAGACTGAGAAGTGACCTCATGGAGATTTATAAATTCATGAGGGGCACGGATAAGGTGAACAGCCGGGGTATTTTCTCCCCAGGTTAGGTGGGTCCAAACAAGAGCAAATGGGTTAAAGTTGAGAGGGCAAAGATTTAAAAGGGATTCAAGGGACATCTCTTTCAAGCTGAGTGTGGTTTATGTCTGGAGTGAGCTGCCAGATCAAGTAGTGGAGGCTGATACAATTACAAGATTTAAAAGGCATCCGACTGGGTTCATGAATATGAAGGGGTTCGAGGGATATGAACCAATAGCTGGCATTTGGTACTCCATTTGCTTAGGATTTCTAGTTGTCTTGGACAAATTGTGCTGTAATTCTGTATGACACTAATAATTTAAAATAATCTGCATTCCTCTTTAATGTAGAGCCAGCAGAAGCACAGATAATTGTCCTTAGAGCTGAGTACGTTACGCAGAGATTTCGACCAGGTGCAGATTTGTTTCCAGGATATTTAATTTGCAGACAGAGAGGAATTGTTAACACTGACACAATTTTTAGAAACTACTTTTAGATAATTGACAAATAATGCAGGTTTAAAATGTGAAGATTATTTTACTCAGTAAGTTCTGAGCATCTGGAACAGTCTGAATGGCAGCTGGAGACAGATTCAGAAGTTATTCTCAAATAGATTTGGAATTCTCATTTTTAAGGAATGATTTGGAGGGCTATGGGCAAATGACAATGGAATTGCGACAGATTTTCAGCAACTCCAGACGGAGAGACAACAGCCCCAATGGGTTGTATAGACCCAACCCCTGCGCTCTGTCCTACTGCCCCATTTCAATAACGAAGCTCCTCGCAGGGCAGAGAGAAGGACGATCCCACCACTCAACTCACAACGGTGCCCGCCTGATTGACAGCAGCTCATCAACTAAGAGAAGGAGAGTTGGTGTGGCCCTGCAGTCAATGAGAGTGAACAGCAGCATTACACGTGACCATGATCTGTCCAGGCGCAGAGCCACTGTGAGGGGGCACTCAGTGAGTGTGAAGGGAGTGGGAGAGACTGCAGAGACTGTGACAGACACTGCTACACATGAATTAACAACTCCCGGTAAATTAAAACCAAAAGAAATGTGAATGCTGCAATCAGAAACAACAACCAGGAGGTTCTGGAAAAGGTCAGCAGTTCTAGCAACATATGTGAAGATAAATCAAAGATAAAGTTTCAGATCTCAGTGATCCTGAGCTGATGTTACCGGAAAAAAATATGGTTTATATGCAGAAGGTAGGGTGGGGTGGGGGCCGATATAAGGAATAAAGGATAGGTGGGGATAGAGCGATAAGAATGGTTGTGTAAAGGAATGGATAATGATGTGGTGGGGAGGGTGAATAGCTGTTAATGGAGAGTGTCAGTGGCTAACCATAGGTAGTGTATAATGGCAGGCTGCGATAAGAAGGTGTGGTGTGTGGGTAGTAGGCTAGGACAAGGGGTTGTTAACCTACTGTTAGCCACTCACTGTCTCCATTGTAAACTGCTCCACACCTACATCACTCCAAGACTGGAGCTGCCGAAGACACAATCTTCTGGGATATCCTCCCTATCCGCTCTGACCTCCTTAAAGATGAATTTTAAATCGTTCTCTTTAATCAACATTTCCATCATTCATGAAGCACTTTAGGAGATTTGTCAATGTCGAAAGCTCCATACAATGCAAGTAGTTGTTGTTATTTTCTGACAATGGGAGAAACAGGAATGAACCTTCTCTCTTTTATCTGATGAGCAGGAGTAAAGCAGAAGCGCTGTGCATGCAACAGTCAACAATGGTCCACGGGTGATTGATGTCAGCGCGGGACCACTAAGAGGACAGGGCGGTGGATTAGAGCGCCAAACAATCGGAGCGAATGAGGGGCGGTGCTATTCTTTACCACATGATCAACCTCGCGAGCAGCTCAGTGTTGTTGTGAACAAGGCATTGGGAATGTGAATTGCAGAACACGCGAAAGGTAAGAAATGAATAGTAGAAAGAGGGAGTGAAATGGTGTTGGTATGTGCTCAGATGTTTTACGGCAATATAGAGCACATCAGAAAACAAAAATTTGAAATTCCCAGGCCTGTGTTTGCCTCAGATGGCAATAGGCCCGAGTAAGCGCCGGAATCTTTATTGGAGCGTAGAGATCCTCGGCTGTCAAGTTTGTGAGGGGCAAGCTGCAGAAGGACGGATGCACAGCCTTCCCTTACAGGGAGTGATAGTGCAGGATTTTCACAATGTTCCAGAGTCAGAATGTTTTCAAAGTCCAAGAGCGTGATGCTGGAAAGCACAGCAGGTCAGGCAGCCGATCAGTGGGAAGGAAAATGGACTGGAAAGACATGTCAAGAGGGCGGTGCCAAGTTTAACATTTGTGTCTAAGATGAAGTGGGGGGAGGTTAAATTTAGAAACTGCTCAAATCCACATTGATCCCATGTTATTGGAGGATACCAAGGGCGGAAGATGAGGCATTCTTCCTTCAGGCATCATATGATTTGGATTTGGGTGTGGAGGAGGCCTGGGAGCTAAATGTCCTTGGTGATGTGCGAGGGGTTGTTAGAGTCTTCGGACGCAACGTGTTGGCTTGTTTAGTGCTTTACAGTTACTTTCTCGGAACTTTTATAAATGAGTCTTTCACTGCTGCTCAGACTCTGAGCATTTGCTGCTATCTTAACGGATTTCATTTTCAACAATATCTGTAATGATCAATAATTCGTTTTTTCCAAAATAAGTGGATTTTCCTTCCATTTCTGACTGTCAAATTCTGCACAATTTTCATTCACTGTAATTCATTTTGCACTCCCTTAAACATCAGCTGTGTTTCTCCCTCCACAGATACCAATGATCAATGCCACGGTTGCCTGTGGAGAATGTGTTGTTTGACTTTCTTGTATTGCTGCAGTTCCTGTGGTGAAGGTGTTCCCAAAATTTAGTTCGCTCAGAGATGTTACAGATTATTCACTCAGAAGAGGTGACAACATATGTTTAAATGAAAACAGTTTGTACTCTTACTATTTTTATAACTTCTGACACAAGAGATATTAGGTCAGGTGATCAAAAACATTGCCAAATAAGCAGGAATTCAGGATTAGCTTCAAGGAGGAAAGCACACCTGAGAGCGTGAGAGTGGGAATTCCAGACCGTGTTGCCTTGGCAACAGTAGAAAGAGCCAGGCAGGTGAAGCTTTGCATAAACATGGTTGGGAATCTGAAAGAAAATAAGTTGTCGAGATCTCAAATGTCGTGTGGTGCAGGTCGATCGCAATGATCGCACCCAAGAATTAAATCAAAGGTGAGAATTTTAAGTTCTTGTTGCTTATGAATAGGAACCTTTTAATGGATCAACAAGCTTCGGTACAAGTGAGCACTTGGGCAGCAGAGTTTTAGATATCCCTGAGGTTACATGTAAGTTCAATGTGAGAGTCTGGCCAGGAGTGTGTTTGGATAATGAAGTCTGGAGATAGCATTGGGATGGATAAAAGATTCACCAAATGAGCTGAGACTGGAGTGGAGTTGGGCGAAGTCACTGATGTAGAAATAACGGTTTTGGAGTGGGATTAGGCTGTCACCCTCAGCTCATCTCTGGAATTCATCTATTTGTCAGTTTGTGAATCAAGTCTGCAAAAAGCTCAGGAACTGAATGGCCCTGGCAGAACCTAAACCGGGCATCACTGAGCAGGTTATTGCTGAGCAGCTGCTGCTTGAGAGCACTGTTGGCGTCACCTTCCATTACTTTACTACTGATCGAGTGTGAACTGATGGAGGGAAATTGGATGGGTTGGCTGTTTCCTGTGTTTCTGCATTGAACATACCCAGGCAGCGTTCTACATTCAGTCGATGCCAGTGCTGGAGCGGTACTGGGGTTTGTGGTTGGAAAGTTCTGGAGCACAAGCCATCAGTACCGTAGCCCGAATGTTGGAAGGGAGCATACCCCTTACACTCTTTGTCCATTTCTTGATATTATTTGAACTGAAATGATTGGTTGAGCATCTATGATGCTGGGGACCTGTGGAGAAGACTGAGATGGAAAATTGCTGCAAAATCTGTCGTCTTAGCTTTTGCATCAATGTGTAAGGCCCCTCCATCAGTAAGGGTGGGGATATTCTGTGATGCTTCCTCCAATGAGTTGTGTTGAATTGTCCATCACCATTCATGACAGGATGTTGCAGAATTGCAGAGCTCTGATTTAATCCATTAGTTGTGGGATCGCTTCGTTCTATTTCTTGTCGCTTGTGCTGTTTGGCATGCTGGTTTGGTAGGTCTTTTAGTTATGATACAAGATAACAGTGGTGCTGGAAAAGCACAGCGCGTCAGGAAGCATCTGAGGAGCAGGAAAATCGAAGTTTTTGGCAGGATCCTTTCATCCTGTTGAAAGGATCCTGCCCAGAACATCGATTTTCTTGCTCCTCAGATGCTGCCTGACCCGCTGTGCTTTTCCAACACACTGTAATTTTGTCTCTGATCTGCATCACCTGCAGTCCACACTTTCACCTACCTCTTTTAGGTATGCCTGACGGTACTCCTGGCATACCATCCTGCACTTTGCACTGAAACAGGATTGATCCACTATTTTGATGGTAATGGTTAAGTGGGGTATGCCAGTCCATGAGATTTCAGGTTGTGCTGGAGTGCAATTCTGCTGTTGTTGCACCACAGTACATTGGAGATGCCCCGTTTTGAGGTCCGCCATCTGATCGAAGTATATCCCATTCAGCAAAGTGATAGTGTCTATAAACACACTGGAGACTACTCTCCACTTGAATGCAAGGCATTGTCTCCAAAGGACTGTGTGATGGTCCTTTTTACTGATGCTGTTATGGACAGATTTATCTGTACCTGGTCAATTCATAACAATGAGATCAAGTATGTTTTTCCCTCGTCTTGGTTTTCTCACCACCTGCTGCAGGCCAAGCTGAGCAGCTACGTCCTTTAGGACCCAACCAGCTGAGTCACTATTCCTGTTGCTGAGTTACTGTTAGTGGTGCATATTGAAAACCCATACCCAGAGTACGGTTGCCACCATTTACACCCTCAGTGCTTCCTACAAGTGTTGCTCAACATGGAGGAGTACTGATTCATCAGCCGAGGGAGGACGGTTTATGGTAATCAGCAGAAGCCATGAGACATCCTGCTGTCTTCTGTTAATGCTGAGTACTCCCTGGGCAAGACCTTCCTGTCTGTACACCACTGTGCCACCACCTCTGTCTGGTCTGTCCTGCTGGTGGGATAGGACATATCTAGGAATGGTGATGGTAGGTTCTCGTTATTGTCAGTTATTTATGATTCCGTGAGTAAGACTATGACAAGCTGTCCACATATTCGCACTAGCACCAGATGTTAGTGAAGAGAAATTTGCATGGTCGAGACGGCTGATTCTGTGGTTGTATTTTCTGGTGCCTTGGTAGATGTCATGTGGTCCATCCAGTTTATTTTCTTTGCTGAGACTTTACAGTGATGAAGACAATGAGAAGCTTGCTGGGCCACTGCTACATTGGCAGTTATCTTTCCCGGGAGGGCTTTAGGGATTTATTCTGCCATTGGCAATTGTTCAATGGGGATCAGTCGGTTCTTAATTTCAGTTGTATTTTTTATTGAATTCAGATTCCACCATCAACCGAGATGGGATTCAAATCCGGACTTCAGTTGCACATTTTAATATTCTGGATAGAAGCTAAATACATCAGATTTTTTCACTCATTTTAAATATCACTAACCCAGGACTTGTTTCTTTGTTAAATACTGCCCATCATCCTGTCTTCTCCATTCTCCCCAACAAGTGAGGAGCACATGCAGTTTCTCTGTCACTAATATTGGGACAATCCGATCAGCTGCCTCTGCTGCTTCCATCCCTTCCATTGGCCTACCAAGCCAAACTGCCTCATGTGATGCTCATCGTTTTAGTCTAAAACTAACAGCTTTCTCCATTTTCTTGTCAAGCTTAATTAGAGCTCATCTTGACCCTTTCCCCTAGCCTCACTAAACTGCAGACACTACAACTTTGTCTTCTCGTCCTCCTCATCAGTCTCCCTTAACAAACCACAGATGCTGTTCTTTGTTCTCTCTGTCTGTCTTTTCTAGTTATGTCCTTCTCACCCATTCTGCGAAATCTATTATTTGACCTCACTGTCGTTGGAAACTCTTGCTCCATCTCCACTCTCCCTTTCCTTTCTGAATTCCTTTATTTGGTGTCCCTCCAGGAATAATCCTTAGTCCCTCCTGTTTCTCACCTACATACTTCCAGGAGGTGACATCACTCAAAATATCGTGTTGGGTTTCACACGTACTTTAACAATGCCCAGCTGTACCTCATCATCATCCTCACAGGTGGCATAATGGCACTGTGTTTAGCACTGCTGCATCACAGCAAAAGGTCCTGGTTCGAATCCAGCCGTGGATGACTGTCGATGTGGAATTTGTACATGTCTCCTCGTGTCTGCATAGGCTTCCTCCGAGTGTTCCAGTTTCCTCCCACAGTCCAAAGATGTGCAGGTCAGGTGAATTGGCTGTGTTAGGTACATTAGTCAGATGGAAATCAGTCTGACTGGGATAGTCGTCCGAGGGTCGGTGTGCACTGGTTGGGACGAAGGTCCTGTTTTCACACTGTATGTAATCTAATCTGTTCGAATCTCTCTCCATTGCTGCACTGTTACAGTTATCAAATTGCTTATCACGCTTTTTTCTACCTGATTCAGTGCAAGGTCTTCCAATGAAACGTTGCAACGTTTGAACCTAATGCGTTCAGTTGCTATTACAAATTCATTTCCCTTACAGCTGAGCCCCTCCCTCTGACTGGGATCTCTCTGAGGCAGAACTACGCTCTGCACAATATTGCTCGAAATTCTGACCGCTTCGTAAGCTTCTGATCAGATTTCTACACAATCACAAACACCAGAAATTACAATCTCTTAAATGTTGGTAGTAGATTTCTTTGTCACATATACAATAGACCACACAGTCATTTTCTGTCTTGTTGACCACTGAGAGGATTGACAGAGGAATATGACAAGGCACATTTGAATTTCAGGTCAGAGAGGTGATATTAGATAAGATGACAAATGATTGTTTGACGATTTTGGGAGTAAAGTGAGATTGAGGGGTTCAGGAGGAAATTCTGGAGCCTGGGGAGAGGGTACAGGAATCTGATATGCCATCGGCCCATGCAAAGTAAAAAGAGGGTATTCTCAAGGTTGGAATTGCACATATAGCAGCGCATTGAGAGACTCTAAGATATTAGAGATTGGGAGGATAATGAGGCTGGAAGAGATTAGAGTTCGCAAGGACTGTGAGGTTCGAGAAAGTCACAGAGATGGAGATGGTTGTGACAGCAGAGCTAGTGTGGATTTTGAGCCTGCAGAAGAATTAGAGATAAGGAGGAGTTCTGAGGCTGGATGAGGTGACAGGGATAGATTTGTGAAGAAAGAGGAATTCACAGATATTGAGAGTTAGTCGTAGAGATATACAGAACCAAAACAGACCTGGTCATCCAACCAATCCGCCTCAACAATCACTCCAAACTGAACTATTCCCACTTGCCTCCGCTTTGTCCAAACCCAAACAAAAAACGTCGCTGCCCAAAGGTCGTTCTCAAAGAATCCCATTCCCCTACTCTATATCCACCTAACCTACACATCCCTGAACCTGGACGAAACCCACGCAGATACGGGAAGATTGTGGAAATGCAACAGACAGTCGTCTACATCTGGAATCGAACCTGGGACCCTGGCGCTGTGGCAGCAATGCTAACCACTGAACCACTGTGCAACCCTACAATTGTAATTGCGTTCGCAACTACCACTTCCTTTGGAAGCTCATTTCACACATGAACTACTGTCTGCACAAAATTTAAAAAAATACCGAACGTCTTCTTAAAGCCATTCTCCTCTCAACTTAAAAAGTATTTAGCCAGTCTTGAATCGTGCATTCTCCTGGATGAGGTGACAGTGATAGAGTTGTGAAGATAGAGGAATTCACAGACAGCGAGAGTTATTCATAAAGATATACAGCACAAAAACAGACCCGGTAATCCAACCAATCCATGGAAAGGAAACCAGCTATTGACATTATCCGTCCCCCTCTTGATTTTATAGACCTCAAATACGATCACTCCTCAGATTCCTTCGCTCCAGAGAAAGTAGTTCCAATCTATTCAGCCTCTGCTTATAATTCAAATCATCCATTCCCATCAACATCCTGGTAAATCTCTTCTGAAACAGCTCCAATTTAATAATATCCTCCCGATAACAGCGCAACCAGAATTGGACACAGAATTTCAGAAGATGCCTCACCAACATTCTGTATATACCCAGCAAAACGATTTCCCATACTCAAAGATGTCAAAAATGGAGGTATGTGTTTCAACACCTTTCTAACCACCCTGTCTACATGTGACGCAAATTTAAAAGACCTGCACCCCGTGGTGTCTTTGTTCTCTCTCACTAATCAAGGCTTGACTGCCCTCGTTTGCTTTATCAGGACGTAAAAGTGTGCATGTATTCAAATCCAAAATCCAAAAGATCCTGAGATTACAATGACAGTAGAAGCAACATAAGAGGGAAGTCAAGACGGCAAAAGGAGACATGAGATAGCTTTGTCAAATAGGTAAGAATAATCCAAAGGAATTTCTGTTATATAAATGCCATAAGAACAAAACGGTAACTAGAGACAGAACTGGATCCCTCAAAGAGCAGCGAGGCAGCCTATATGTGGAGCCACACGAGATGGAGGAGATACTAACTGAATATTTGGCATCAGTGTTTACTTTGGAAAAGGAGATGGAAGGTATGGATTTGGGGAAATAGATGGTGACAATTTGAAAATATCCAACATATAGGAGATGTCGGGTGTGTTGTAAGGCATAAAGTTTGGTAAATTCCCAGGACATGATCAGGTGTACCCTTGAATTCTGTGGGAAGCTGGGAATGTGATTGCTGGGTCCCTTGCTGAGATATTTGCCTCATTGATAGCCAACGGTGAGATGCCGGAAGACTAGTAGTTAGTTAAGAAAGGTAGTAAGGACAAGCTATGGAACTATCGAACGGTGAGCCAGATGTAGGTGTAGTGCAAGTTGTTGGAGCGAATCCTGAGGGAGAGGATATACAGTATTTGCAAAGGGAAGGACTGATTAGTGATAGTATGGCTTCATGTGTGGGAAATCATGTCTCAGAAACTTGAGGTTTTTTGGAGAAGTAACAAAGAGGATTGATGACAGCCGATTTGTGGACATGATCTATATGGACTTCAGTCAGACGATTGACAAGGTTCCCGATAAGAGACTGGTTAGCATGGTTAGATCTAATTGAATACAGGGAGATTTAGCGATTTGATAACAGAGCTGGCTCAAAGTTAGAAGGCAGAGGATGGTGGTGGAGGGTTGCGTTTCAGATTGGAGTTCTGAGCCCAGTGAAGTGCCACAAGGATTGGTGCTGGGTCCACTACTTTTCATCGTAATTATAAATTATTTGGATGTGAACATACGAGGTATACTTAGTACGTGTGCAGAGGAAACCAAAATTGGAGGTGTAGTGGACAGGGAAGAAGGTTCCTTCGGATTACAATTAATTGGATGGACCAATGAGCTGAACAGTGGCAGATGATGTTCAATTTAGGTAAATGAAAGGTGCTGCAATTTGGAAAAGCAATCTTAGCTGGACTGATACATAGGACATACAACATTACAGCGCAGTAAAGGCCCTTCGGCCCTCGATGTTGCGCAGACCTGTCATACCAATCTGATGCCCATCTAACCTACACTATTCCATGTACGTCCATATGCTTGTCCAATGATGACTTCAATGTACTTAAAGTTGGAGAATCTACTACCGTTGCAGGCAAAGAATTTCATACCCTTACTTCTCTCTGCGTGATGAAGCTACCTCTGACATCTGTCCTGTATCTATCATCCCTCGATTTAAAGACATGCCCCCTCATGCTAGCCGTCACCATATTTGAAAAAAAAGCTCTGTCCACCCTTTCTCAGCCTTTGATTATCTTATATTTATATTTAATAGAAAATTCCTAGGTATTGTTGCTGAACACATAGACGTTGCAGTGTAGGGTCATATTTCTTTTGAAGTGGAATCGCAGGTAGATGGAAGATCGAAGAAGCTGTTTGGTCTGCTTCCCTGTATTGGTCAGAGCATTGAGTATAGTCGTTGGAACGTCATGTTGCACTTGTACGTTACAATGGTTAGGAGACGTTTGGAAAATTGTGTGCAATTCTGTTCTCGGCCTATCGGAAGGATGTTGTGAAACTTGAAAGGGTTGAAAAAAGAATTACAAGGATATTGGCATAGTTAGAGGGCTTCAGCTGTAGGAAATGGCCGATAGGCTGGGACGTTTTTCCCTGGAGCATCAGAGGCTGAGGGGTGACCACATAGAGGGGTATAAAATCATGAGGGGCTTGCATAACATTATTAGACAAAGTTCTTTTTCCTGGGGTAAGGTAGTCCAGAAATAGAGGGTGTAGGTTTGGTTGAGAGGGGAAAGATATAAAAGGGAATTAAGGAACAACTTTTTCACGCAGAGGGTGGCGGGTGTATGGAATGAGCTGCCGAAGGAAGTGGTGGAGGCTCGTACAATTAGTACATTTTAAAGGCACCTGGATACTTATATGAAACAGTTTAGGAGGCTATGGCCCAGGTGCTGGCAAAAGGGACTAGATTAGGTGAAGATATCTGCTCGGCATGGACAAATTTGACAGAAGATTCCATTACGTGCTGTTCACCTCTGTGACTCACAGCTCAGTGGGTTTCAGTCTCTTAAAAGATAAACCTTCGTCTGTTTTATTTTAGTAAAGCTATAACATTCAGTGCAGTGAGGGTTTATTTCTTTAAATACACATCTTATGATATTTTGATTAAATTTCGAAAATATAAAATATTAGTTCTAATATATTCTAGAGGAATAATTTGTGAAGCAGCAAGACTGCCTTTTTCTGGGTCTGTGGAATGTTAGGGTGCAGAGACGGCCATTCATAGAATGATGTGTCCTTTCTGTCGGACTTGGGAGATTAAGGAGAGTTTTAATGATCCTGATGATTGTCTGCAGGAAGTGACCGTGCAAATCATATTGGATTTCATGGATCAGAGGGAGCGGTCGTTAAAAGTTATGAAGAATTTAAAGGAATCGGGGATTTCATAGTGGCGATTTCAGAAAGGTAGGAAAACTTCGCATCCAGTCAGTTAGATGGGTAAACTCTCTGAAGGGTAGGAGTAGAGGGCAGTTAGTGTAGGATTCTCCTATGGCTATCTCCATCTCAAACATGTATACTGTTTGAGAAAACGTCGGGGTCACAGACTCTCAGGAGATTGTAGCACTGACAGCCAAGTTACTGGTACTGAGACTGACGCGAGTGCAATAAGTGGTATATAAGGTTCCAGGTAATCAATGTTGATAGGGGACGGTCTAGTCAGGAGCGTTGACTGCCGTTTATGTAGCTGAGAGTGACACATCAGAATGGGGTGGTGCCTTAGAACCAGAGTGAAGTATGTCTCACAGAGGGTGCAGAATATTCTGAAAAGGGAAGAATAACCCATAGGAGATCATTGTACATTGATACCAATGACACAGGAAGGAAAAAAAGGATGAAGTCCTGATGAGAAAATATAGCAAATTAGCCTGGAAGGCAAAAAGTAGTTCCATGTGAGTAATAATATCTGGATTGCTCCCAGTGCCACATACTAGTGAGAATAGGAATATCAGGATAGAGAAAATGAACATGTAGCGAAGGATCTTGTGCAAGGGAGAGGGTTTCCTGCTTTTGGATCTCTGGAATCTCTGCAGTGGTAGAATTGATCTGCATAAGAAGGACGGATTGTATCTGAATTGGAATGGAAGATTTGCTGATGCTACTCGAGAGAGTTGGGTTAAATCCAAAAACATATTTAGAAAAGAGAGAAGTGTGAGGCTGATACTGTCCAGAAATCAAACAGTCAAGGCAGGCAAGGGTAAGTCATAGAATTAGGTACGACTGACCAGTTATAATGCATTTATTTCAATGCAAGAGGCCTGACAAGGAAGGCAAATGAGCTTATGGTACGGTTTTAATTATGGAACTGCGATACCATGGGCATAACAGAAACGTGGCTCAGGGATGGATAGGACTGGCAGCGTAATGTTCCAGGGTATAGATGTAAGAGCAAGGAGAGAAAGGGGGAAATCAGAGACGAAGCTGAGTTGCGTTTTTGATTAGGGATAGCATTATGGTTGTGCTTAAGGAGGATATTCATGACAGTACGTCCAGTGAAGTCATTTGGATGGAACTAGGAAATAAGAAAGTGATGATCACTTTAGAACGTAGAACATAGAAAGGTACAGCACAGAACAGACCCTTAGGCCCACGATGATGTGCCGAGATCTAATCCTAATGTAAAATATTGTAACCTAACCTACGCATCCCTCAGCTCACTGCTACTAATATGAGCTTGAATGTCCCCAATGACATCGTTTCCACCACCTTAGCTGGCAATGCATTGAATGCATTTACAACTCTCTGCGTAATGAACTTACATCTGATGTCTCCTTTACACTTTCCTCCTAATATCATCAAACAATGACTTCTCGTACCTGTCAATCCTGCCCTGCATAAAAGTCTTTGGCTATTGACTCGATCTATTGTTCTCATTATTTTGTACACCTCGATTAGGTCTCCTCTCTTCGTCCATCTCTCCAGAGATAAAAGTCTGTGCTTATTAAATTTTCTTCATAAGGTAAGCCCTCAAGTACAGGCAGCATCCTGGGAAACCTTCTTTGTACTCTCTCCATAGCCTCTGTGTCTTTCTTACAGTAGAGCGACAAGAACTGGACACAATCTACCAAGTGTGGTCTCACTAGGGACTGCAGCAAAACCTCGTGGCTCTTAAACTCAATACCCATGTTAATGAAAGCCAAAACGCCATATGCTTTCTTAACAATCCCATCCACTTGGATGGCAACTTTGAGGAATCTCTGTACTTTCACACCCAGATCCCTCTGTTTCACCACATTGCCAAGAATTCTGTCTTCAATCCTATATTCAGCATTCGAACTAGACATTCCAAAATGTATCATTTCACATTTATCCTGGTTGAACTGCATCTGCATTTCTCAGCCCTGCTCTGCATCCTGTCTATGTCGCGCTGCAGCCTGCAGTATCCCTCTATACTATCGGCGACACCTCCAACCTTTATGTCATCTGCAAATTTACTAATCAACCCCTCAACTTCTTCATCCAAGTCATTTATAAAAACTACAAAGCTGAGGCATAAGAACAGAGCCTGCGGGACCCTACTCAACACTGACCTCCAGGCGGAATACTTTCCATCTACAACCACTCTCTTCCTTCTTTCCACCAGCTAATTCTGAATCCAAATAGCGAAATCTTCCTGTATCCCATACTTCCTGACTTTTTTGAATGAGCTTACCATGGGGAACCCTGTCAAATGCCTTGCTGAAATGCATTTACAGTGCATCCACTGCTCGACCTATGACGACCCGTCTTGTTACCTCCTCTAAGAACATAATAATATTTGTGAGGCATGACTTGCCCCTCACAAAGTCATGCTGACTGCCTTTAATCTCACTATGCTTTGCCAAATAGTCATAAATCCTTTCCCTCAGAATTATTTCCATAACATCGCTGACCACAGATGTGAGACTGACCGGTCTGTGATTGCCAAGGATTTACCTATTACCCTTCTTGCAAAGTGGAACAACATTTGCTTCCTTCCCATCTTCCAGTACGACTCCCATGGAGAGTGAGGACGCACAAATCCTTGCCAGCAGCTTAGCAACTGCCTTTATCGCTTCCCGGAGCAGCCTTGGATAAATATGGTCTGGCCATGGGGAGTTATCAATCTTAATGTTTTCAAAGATTTCTAGCACATCATTTTCATCAAAATTGATCTGGTCAAGATTGTATCCCAGCTCCTCTAAGTTTTCATTTGCAACAAATTATCTTTCATTGATGAAAACCGAAGCAACCAAAACCTCTTTTTGGGCTTCCCCTGTCTGCTCAGACTCCACACATAAGTTTCCACCACTATCCCTGATCAGCCCTACCATCTCTCTTATCATTCTGTTATTCTTCACGTAGGAGTGAAATGCCTTTGGATCCTCCCTAATTCTTCTTGCCAAGCCGTTTTCGTGCCCCCTCCTGGTTCTCCTCAGTCCATATTTGAGCTCCTTTCAAGCAAGCCTGTAATCTCTAAACTTGTGCTAGATCCTTGCTTCCTCCAACTTACGTAAGCTGCCTTCTTCCTTTTGATGAAAAGCTTATCTGTTCTCGTCATCCAAGGTTCCTTCATCTTACCATTTCTTACTTTTCTCAGAGGAACTGATTTGTGCATCACTCGCAAAAACGGCTCCTTAAATAGTCTCCACATGTCTGCTATGTCCTTTCTGTGAAAACATTGCTCCCAGTCTATACTTCCCAACTCCTGCCTGATAGGGTCATAAATTCCTTTTTCCCCAATTAAATACATTTCCTCAGTAATTGCACCTTTCACTCTCTCAGACTGTGCTAAATGTAAGGCAGTTGCGATCACTTTCACCAAAGTGCTCTCCCACCGCGAGATCTGAAACCTGTCCTGGCTCGTTGCCAATCACCAAATTCAAAATGGCCTCTCCCCTCGTCGGACTGTCTACGCACTGAATAAGGAAACCCTCCTGAACACACCTGACAAAAAGGGTCCATACGATCCATCTGCACTGAGGAAGTTCCACTTGATATTGGGAAAGTTGAAATCACCCATAACAACAATCCTGCTATTTTGCACTTTTCCAGAATCTACCCACCTATGAGATCTTCAGTCTCTCTCCTGCTATCAGGTGGTCTCGAGAAAACTGCAATGCGGTGGCTGTTCCCTCTTTTCTTTTTAAACGTGTACTAAACCCTGAAACATCAAGCAAACATCCCTGCCCCTGTGAAACCCACGTCTCCGTTATGGCCACAGCATTGTAGCCCCAAGTCAAGATCCATGCTCTAAGTTCATCACTCTCATGCCGGACGCTCCTTGCAATAAAGCAGACACACTTTAACCGATCCCTTTGTTTCATCGCGTAAGAAACCTTCCGATAGATTCAATATATCCTGTCACTGTCCGGTCTGCAACTGACCCCCTCTCAGACATGTGGCTCCGATTCCCACGCCCCTGCCAATCTAGTTTCAACCCTCCCGAATCGGAAGAGCAAATCTCCCACCCAGGACATTTGTTTCTATCCAGTTCAGATGCAATCGTTCCTCCATGTACAGGTCCCACTTTCCCCAGAAGTTATCCCAATGGTCTACGTATCTGTAGTCCTCCCTCCTGCACTAGCCGTGCAGTCACGTGTTAAGCTGCATTCGCTGATTGTTCTTCATCTCACTATCTCGTGGCACCGGTAGCAAACCTGAGATCCCTATTCTACTCGTCGTGCTCTTCAGCTTCCACCTAATTCTCTGGAGTCAAGTTTAAGATTCTCATTCCCTTCCCTTGCTATATCATTGGTGCCAAAATGTACCACGATTTCTAGCTGCTCACCCTCCCCCTTCAGAATCTTGTAAACTCGATCGGCGACATTCCTGACCCTGGCACCAGGAAAGTAACATACCTTCCGGGAGCCCCGTTCCTGACCACAAATTCTACTGTCAATCCATCGAACTATTAAGTCCCATACCAGTAGAGTTTTGCTATTGCTCTCACCCCCCTCCCCTTCTGATCAAAGTGCCATGCTCAGTGCCAGAGACCTGATAACAATGGCTTTTTCCTGGTAGGCTGTCCCCACCAGCAGTATCCAAAACGATATACTTTATTGGCTGACTCGTGGTTCCTGCCTACCAGCGTGATGTGCTGAGTAGTCTCCTCATCTTCCTGTGTATGAGCAGACAAACAGGAGGGTATTAAGAAAACCAGTAGCTTGGCGGGATCAGGAGGTGGAGAAGTCAACATTTTGGGTCTAACCGTTCTTCCTGACTGAGGGTGAGAGTTGGGGGATCTGCAGATAAAGAGAGAAGGAGCTGTTTGTGATAGGAAGAACAACAGGTTGCTGAAGTAGGGATAGGTGGACACAAGTGATAGATGCAATTTGGTTGGTCGATGAGAGAGAATCCGGTTGGTAAATGAAACGAAGGGTCGTTAGGCGGAATGGAAGGGAGGAGATGGACTTGAAATGGTGTAGGTGCATGGCTGGGAAGGCTATTTCAAATTGCAGAACTCATTGTTGTGTCCTTCGAGCTGTAGGCTGCCCAGGCGGACGATGAATTGTTGTTCCTCCAATTTGCCGTCTGGCTCACCGTGGCAACAGTGGAGCCCAAGGATGGTAATGTCAGAAAGTGATTGGGAAGGGGGATTGAATTGGGTCGTGAGAAGATCATTTCAGGAGAGCAGGATGCAATAAAGTAGGATAGAAGAGAGGCAGGTGAAACTCTGTCTCACCTGGATTGACACGGAGAGCTCTGTAGGGAGGTGAGGGGAGTGGTGTGCTGACAGGTGATGCATCTATTCCAGTTGCAGGGGATGTTTCAGGTGGGGTTAACTGGAGGAATAGGTGGGAAGTGTGGTACAAATATTAGCGAAGCGAACGGCCCTTGTGGAATATGTGCCAGGTGGTAAGATCCAACCTAATTTACTGTATCTGGTGCTCAGGATGTGGTATTCTCTACATCGGGGAGACCAAACGTAAACGAAGGGAATGTTTTGCTGCACATCTCAGCTGGGCCCATCAGCGCTGACCTGACATCCCAGTCACTGCCTATTTCAATTCTCCCTCCCAATCCCTTTTCAACACTGCGTTCCTTGGCCTCCTCCATTGCCACAACGAACTAAACCGCAAATTGGAGGAACAACACTATATCTTCCTCCGGGGAATCCTACAGCCTGAAGGGATCGACAGTGAGTTCTCCAACTTCACATAGTCTCCCTTCCAATCCCCTGGCTACTTTCCCAGGCCATTCCATTACTTCCATTCCTCTGATCAAACCTTTTTACACCCACCAACCGGATTCAGTCCTCCTGTCAACAAGCCTGATGGTACCCTCTACCTGTGTTCAGCCATCCACACCTCACCACACTGCCTCCTCCTCTCTCACCCGCCTCTTTATCTGGAGCTCCCTTACTCCCACCCCCCACTCTTAAAGATTGGCGTTGACTTCTTCACCTCCTGCTGCTGTCTGGCTTGTTGTGTTCTTCCAGTCTCCTGCCTGTTTCTTTTGGATTTAACATTTGCAGTTTAAAAAAAAGTCTTCTTGTGTATTAGGCAGGAAATAGTGAATGGGTTATGCCTCTTCTTATCCAATACTTTCGATGGGCTGTAGGGCTTTCTCCCATTCCTGTGAAACCAGCTTGAGATGCTGCATGCGCTTCTCTTTATTTTCTGTGGAAATGCGCAGGGTCTAACGGGACTGTTACATGCATATTTGCTGCACGTTAACAGCACACGTTTGAATGTTGTCCAGGTTTTGACACTTTAGCACCTGTGTCGTGATAAATTGTTCTGAATATTGTGTGATAGTCACTGAACATGCTCATCTCTGATTGTATGATGCAGGGAAAGACATTGCTGAAGCATCTGAAGATGTTTGTGCCAATCAAGCTACTCTGAGGATCACCCACAGCAATATCCAGGGTCTGAGAGGATTGACCTCCACTAGCCACATTGTGTTCTGAATTACCCAACCATTTTACACATATTTCCCATTAAGTTCATTTTTTGTTCAGGTCCCTTGACACCTTGCTCAGTCAAATCCTGCTGTGATGTTGTTGCCAGCCATTCTTACACAGTGTTCATATCTTTGTTCATGTCAATACACCAAGGTATATGTGTGGAGAACATTTCCTTCTCTCAGAAGTTAGTAACTGATGGGGTCTCCCTATCCCAGACAGTTACAGGAGCTGTGTCACTGAAATGTTTGGTGGGATAGGGTGAAGAGGGTGTCAATGGTTTTTGACGCGTCAGAGAGTTGAGGGCGACAATGAACTGGGATGAAAGAGAAATCGAGGCCTACAGCAGATCAGCCCTGACGTTACTGAAAATGAAAGCAGGGTTGAGGGGCGAAAAGGTCTCCTGTTAATCCAGTATACCACATATGCCAGTCTATTTGTGGACTCTTTCTGTTCTTGTCTAACAGACTTGAAGAGCTGAATGGACTGATCTTGTTCCTGTGTCCATGAGTAGTGGTGCTGAATGGCCTAATCTGGGTACAGTGTTATAGTTTGAGGTGCTGATTGGCCTGTGAATGTGATTGCATATCAGATTTCAGGGGTGAACGGCCTCATCCTGTTCTGGTGTAACTGAATTCTGCATAGACTAAGTCTACGACGCTCGGAGAAAGTGAGGACTGCAGATGCTGGAGGTCAGACTCGAAACGTGTGGCACTAGAAAAGCACAGCCTGTCAAGAAGCATCTGACGAGCAGGAGAATTGTCATTTCAGGTATCCACACTTCATCAGAAATGCCTGAAACATAGATTCTCCTGATCCTCGTATGCTATCTGACCTACTGTGCTTTACCAGCACTACACTTTTTGACTTCTACCTGGTCAACCTTCCTGTTTACTTCATCAACTAACTTGAACAAATTTGTCAGGCATATACTCCCATGCACAAATCCATGCCAGTGATTCCTAAATAAATCCTGTCTTCCCAAATGCATATATCTCTTATCCCTCATAATCTTCTCAAGTAGCGTACCTACCACCAATGTTAAGCTTAACAGTCTACGGTTCCCAGGCCGTTTTGTTTTTCCTTTTACAGCCCTTCATGAAAAAGGGAATAACATTTGCTACCCTGCACTCACCGTGGACCTCACCTGTGATTAATAGTGATGCAAAAATATCAGACAGGTGTGAGAGGTAATTTCGGTTCAAACTTTAAGATGTGCCGAGACAACAGACTGATCTATAATAAAAGACAAAACTTTTGCTTCTTTTCTAAAACATTTTGTATACTCAAAAGTAGAATAGTTTAAATTGTGAATAATGCTGACAATTTGTGAGCAGAGTGACTTCTTTTCTAAAAACATTAGACTTTTGCTTTTTTTAAAAACATGTTGTATACTCAAAAGTAGAATAGTTTAAAATTGTGCATGCAGTTTGTGAGCAGAGTAAAAACAAACAGGCCCTTGATTGATGAAACCATAAACACAGGCAGGGAAGGATAAGTCTTTGACTGATAAGACTACAGGGGGAGAAAGACAACACCTCTAGGAACATTGGAGACATTTATTGCAGACTTTGTGATAAGGATGCAAGTTGGAGAATAATGACGGTTTAAGAATGTGAACCTCATGGCTCGTTAAGAGCCAGGAAGGGGAGGGTCTGGAGACATTTGTTGCAGACTTTGTGATAAGGGTGCAAATTGGAGAATAATGATGCTTTTAAGAATGTAAACCTCATGGCTCGTTAGAACCAAGGATGGGAGGGACTTGTGCTGTATATAATGAGAAACTTTGTAAACCTCAGCGCGCCTTTTACTCAGAAGGCTGCCCAACTCTGCAGACTTGCTAATAAAACTTTGTTTTCCTGAATTTGTCTAGAGCGATTATTAAGAAGCGATTTTCGTTTCTAACAACTTGGGGGCTCATCCGGTCAACACTCCGGCCGCGAGGGGAGCTGAGGTAGGACATCGGAGAAGGTGCACCCTGCCGAGTTCGGCAGTCCCTGATTCCTTGCTTGTCGCCCCGCGCGGCTTGAGCGAGTGATACCCAGGAGGCTCAGGAAAACAAAGGAAGGGTGTGGCCGAGGCAGTGGGGACGGTTAACGATCGAGTAATTTCGGTGCACCGAACCCAGGTAAGTAAAAAACTTGCGGGGACCGTGTTTCCGGAGGCCTGGGGACCTACGGGGTGCCTGTGGATTTTTCTACAGAGACGTGGGACTCAGGTATCTAGAGGCCGGGGCTCGCCTGTGAAGGATTTTGCAGAGACCGTGTTTGAGGAGGAACGTGTACCTACGGGGTGCCTGCGATCTGTGTCACAGAGACGTAGGACACAGGAATCCAAAGACCGGGGGTGCCTGCAAAGGAACCTGGGCGATCACGGGACTGAAGGTCCGGGAATTGGCTAAATTGTGATAGATTATCACGGGATAATACGAGAAATACGAAGTCCTCGGCAATGGGAAATAAGGGATCCTAGGCGATTAAGGGAAGGGTAGGCTTAAACAGGGACAATGACACATACCCCGGGGTACCTGACGATAGTCCGTTAGGAAGAATGTTAAATAATTGGAATCAGGGTGGGAGAAAAGGAAAATCTAGAAGGAAGATGGTAAAATACTGTGAAAAGTGGTCCCAGAAACCTAGTCAGGGCGACTCAGTGTGGTGGCCTAGATTCGGTACTGACGAAGACTGGGTCCGGCAAGCTCTCATTTTATATGTCAATTCAAAACCTAATGATAATCTGGAAGAAAGTGATTATGCCCTTTGTTGGCTACCGGTTACGATATCTTGCCAAATGCAGGCAACTAATGAAGACTCGAGAAGGCAGGAAGAATGGGAACCTTTAGATCACTTACCACCGCCCTACATGACCCCGTCTGCCCCACAAAATGTTCCTCCGGGTGACAACGAGTCAGAGGAAGGGGAAGAAAATGGGGAGGAATCACAGACTACCTCAGGGGTACAGACCAGATCTAGAGCTGGAATGGGTCACGGACAAAACCCCACCTCAATTGCAATAATGAATCCACTCCGGGAAGTGCCCATGGGGGGCGAGGAAGGAAGGACGGGATATGTGAACGTTCCCTTGACGAGTACTGAAGTACGGAATTTCAGGAGGGAGATGAAGGGTCTACTAGAGGACCCCATGGGCCTGGCTGAACAATTAGATCAGTTCCTGGGTCCGAATACTTACACGTGGGAAGAGATGTGTTCCATCATGAAAACATTGTTCTCTAGCCAGGAACGTCAGATGATACGACAAGCTGCGCTCTTGGTCTGGGAGAAAGACGGGGGAGAAGGAGGGGAGCAGAGGTTTCCCCTCACCGACCCCGAGTGGAATAAGAACAAGGAGGAAGGACGGCGCAACATGAGAGACATGCGGGAATATTGGATAAAAGGAATAAGACAGGCAGCCCCGAAGGGGCACAATTTTACCAAGCCCTTTGGTAATCATCAAAACCCGGAAGAAACCCCTACGGACTTCCTAGACAGGATTAGGAAGAACTTGCAGCAGTTCGCTGGGGTGGACCCTGAGACGGACGTGGGGCAACAACTCATACGGGTAGAGTTTGTATCAAAAGCCTGGCCGGACATACGAAAGAAGTTAGAGAAAATGGATGATTGGGATAGTAAATCTCTAAGTGAACTACTACGGGAGGCGCAAAAGGTGTTTGTGAGAAGGGACGATGAGAAGCAAATGAAGGCGACAAAGATAATGATGCAAACGGTGCAACAAATGACAGCTGGAAGAAGGGAAAAGGGAGAGCCGTGGCAGAAACAGGAAAGGGGAGAGTCGTGGCAAGAGCAGAGGAAAAGAAAACCATGGCCGGAACAAAGGAAGAGTGGAGGAACGCGAGAACGCGACAGGGAAACGAAGAGGATACTCAGATGTTACTACTGTAATGAAGAGGGACATTTTAAACGGGAGTGCCCCCGCTACAAGCGGGAGGTGCGGTTGTACGCACTGATGGAGGAAGATTAGGGAGGTCGGGGGTTCCTACCCTTGGGGCAAAAGGACTATAGACAGGAACCCCTGGTAAACTTGAAAGTAGGACCCCAAGGATCGGAGATCACATTTATGGTGGACTCGTGAGCCGAAAGATCAAGTATAATCCAAATACCCCCCGGCACCCGAGCAGGAGGAAAGGTTATGGGGGTATCTGGAATTGGAGGACAGAAATTACAAGTCCCAGTGGTGGAGGACGTGGAAATTGGGTATGAAAACAGAACTACTAAACGAGACCTCCTTCTACTGCCATCGGCGGGGTTTAATTTGTTAGGAAGAGACTTGCAGGTCACACTAGGGATCGGAACGGTACCAAGTAACGGGGAAATGGTGGTAAGGTTGTTCGCCCTCACCGAAGAAGATGATCAACAAATAGACCCGGAAGTATGGTACCGAGAGGGGAACAGAGGGGGTCTAAACATCAAACCTCTCCAAATCACCATGTTACCAGGAAGAGGCCCGGTAAGAAGGAAACAGTACCCGATTGCTATGGAAGGACGGGAGGGGTTACAACCTGTGATAGAAAGATTAATCACAGATGGACTACTGGAGGAATGTATGTCCCCTTTCAATACTCCAATACTCCCTGTGGGGAAGCTGGATGGGACATATAGGCTGGTGCAAGACTTGCAGGGGTTGAATGAAGTAGTCCAGGCTAGGTACCCGTTGGTACCCAATCCCTACACGTCAATGAGTAAAATTCCCCCCGAACATGAATGGTTCAGCGTAATAGATCTGAAGGATGCCTTCTGGAGTTGCCCCCTTGACGAAGAAAGTCGGAACCTTTTCGCCTTTGAATGGGAGAATCCCTTCACAGGACGAAAGCGACAGTTAAGATGGACGGTCTTGCTGCAGGGATTCACGGAGTCACCTAACTTGTTTGGACAAATACTGGAGCAGATCTTAGGAGGATTTCGGTGTAACGCGGAGAATCAATTGCTCCAATATGTCGATGATCTCTTACTCTCAGGACCAAGAGAAGAGGAGGTACGAGCAGACACCGTTGCCCTGCTGAACTTCCTGGGGAAAAAGGGCCTACGCGTCTCCAGGACAAAACTCCAGTTTGTGGAGCAAGAAGTAAGATATCTGGGCCATCACGTCAGTAAGGGGCATCGCCGTATCACGCCAGAACGAATATCAGGGATTACGGGTATGCCAATACCCAGGACGAAGAAGGAAATCAGACAATTCCTGGGGCTAGTAGGGTATTGCCGGATATTGATCGAAAGTTACACCACTTTAGTAAAATTTTTGTACGACAAACTGGGACAAGAAGGACAAAAGGTGGACTGGTCAGATGAGGAGGAGCAGCAATTTAATATTATTAAAAGTAAACTGATCCGAGCTCCGGTATTGGCTTTACCCACCCTGAAGGAACCGTTCCAGTTATATGTCAATAGCGCCGGCGGAATTGCCCAGGGTGTGCTTACCCAGCTGCGGGCAGGAGAACGTCACCCGGTTGCATTTTTGTCAAAAATGTTGGACCCTGTGTCATGTGGATGGCCGACCTGTATACAGGCAGTGGCAGCTACGGCAATGTTAATGGAAGAGGCCCGAAAACTTACCTTTGGAGGAAGGATCACAGTATATTCCCCACATTCGGTTAGTGCCATACTGGCTCAGAAGGCTCACCGCTGGTTAACAGACTCTCGCATCCTGAAGTATGAGACGATTTTGATGACCGGGGACGATCTCAATTTTGCAAAAGATCTCAGTTGCAACCCAGCCCAGTTTCAGTACGGACGTCCTGCAGATGGGGAACAGGAGCATGATTGTGTGGAATTTGTAGACTTGCAGACCAAGAGCCGAGAGGACCTGCAAGAAGCCCCGCTGGGTGAAGGACAGGAACTGTACATCGACGGGTCCTCCTGGTGCATCAGTGGAGTTCGGTACAGTGGCTATGCCGTCATAGATGGTGCAGCGAAACAGGCGATCGAGTCCGGGCGACTGCCCGGGAAGTGGTCAGCCCAATCCTGTGAGTTGTACGCCCTCCAGAGGGCCCTGAAGTTGTTGGAAGGGAAAGTGGGAACCATATATACTGACTCAAAGTATGCATACGGAATCGTTCATACTTTCGGGAAAATCTGGAAGGAGCGAGGATTGATAACTTCCCGGGGAAAAGAATTAGCTCACGAACAAATGATCAGCCTAACGTTGGAAGCCCTGGCGTTACCTACGGAACTCGCAGTAGTCTATGTACCCGGCCACCAGAAGGGGTCGACACCGGAAGTGGTGGGAAACCGGCTGGCGGATGAGGAAGCCAAGCGGGCAGCGGTCGAAAAATCCGTTCAATTGTTAACGTTAATACCGTTGAGGGAAGGGCTCGCTAAACAACCCATCTTCACCCAGGGGGAGATTGATAAAATGGATCAATTGGGTGCCCGGCTAGATACTAACGGGAAGTGGACGGTTCCTGATGGGAGACAAGTTCTGAACAAACAGATCACCCGGGGTATTCTGCACCGATTACACCATCAGACCCACTGGGGGGTGCAAGCCATGTGTGACACGATCCTGAATAACTATGTATGCAGGGGGATATACACATTAGCCCAACAAGAGGTAGCCGGATGTCCCACTTGCCGGCGTATTAACCAGAAAGCCATGCGTTCTATGCCAGCCGGTGGTCAGCCCCTCGCAATTAGGCCATTTCAGAGGATCCAAGTCGACTTTACAGAATTACCCCCAGTGCAGCGATGGAAATATCTGCTAGTAATAGTAGACCATTTCACTCACTGGGTAGAGGCTTTCCCAACTGCCAAACACGATGCACCAACCGTGGCCCAACTGTTGTTAGAGAACATAATCTCGAGATATGGCATAATGGAATCTATCGACTCCGACTGCCGGACGCATTTTATTTCTAAGCTACACCATTTGATCTGTACTGCCCTGGGTATCCAATGGAAATTCCATACACCCTGGCATCCTCAGAGTTCGGGTTGGGTTGAGAGAATGAATGGCACACTCAAGACCCAATTGACTAAGCTGGTGTTAGAAACTAAGTTACCTTGGCCGAAGTGCCTGCCCATTGCCCTATTGAGGATACGTACGGCACCTCGCCGGGATGTCGTGGTTTCCCCCTATGAAATGCTGTTCGGATTACCATATTGGAGTAAGGTTGATGGATGTCCCACTTTACAAGGGGGAGATGTATTTGTCAGAAACTATTTACTGGCCTTATCCCGTTCTGTTGCAGAACTCCGGAGGAAAGGTCTCCTGGCTCAGACTCCGCAACTCGACTTCCTCCTGCATAAGGTGGAGCCCGGAGATTGGGTACTTGTTAAGACCTGGAAGGCCGAAAAGCTCCAGCCGCGGTGGGAAGGACCGTTCCTGGTTCTGTTAACAACTGAAGCAGCTGTTCGGACGAAAGAAAAAGGGTGGGTCCACGCATCAAGGATAAAGGGGCCTGTTCCGCAGAAGGAGAAAGCACTTGGACATGCGGGCCAGGGGACAAGCCGTTGGTGGTAAAACTGAAAAGACAGCAATAATGAACTCTACTTGGACTGTATTGGTGGGGATATTGATCAGTTTACTCCTGTATGTGGGGGAGGGTGAGGGGAGATGTGACAAATGTCGGACTACAGTAAGGCTCGGGATTCGAATTTACACGGGATCATTTGTGTCCCATTCCTATGTGGACGATTGGTGTTACGATGTAAGTGCACGCCATGAATGTTGGGAGGGTGGAAGACCCTATCATCAGGTATATAATAAAGAATACGGTGGCAAAATCCGTGGATGCCCTATAAATGACCGCTGGGTGTGTATTAGCAAAACTGGGAGGTGGGACCCATCCTCCGTGTTGCTCAGGAGCAGGTTGACAGAGTCAAGGAGACCAAGATACAGAACACTGATCGGGGGTTGGGGAAAGAGCAAGACCGTCAGGGAACGGTCGTCCTCTCTAAAGTGCCATCTGTATACGAAGAGGTAGAAGAAATGATCGGACTCCCTGATGTTACACAAAACCTGTTTATTGATCTCACCTCTAGAATAGCCACTGTTTTAAATGTTAGCAATTGCTGGGTTTGTGGGGGGCCGCATATGTCAGAACAATGGCCGTGGACTGGCCAAAGCTTAGACATAGGGGAATTGCTGCAAACCACTTGGACTCATGTCAACGAAAGGAAAAGCCAGGGGTGGAAACTGACAAACAGCCCTGAGGGCCAGTTCTGTATTGAAGGCAAGGGGACCGTGGAGGTAGGGATTAGTCCCTGTCAGAATGTATTGGATGCGACCACGCGAGTATGGTGGCCTGAGGATATTACTTGGTACATTGCAAACCGAGATCATGGAAATTGCGTTCCAATACGTACTGATTCCTCCTCTGACGAGCTGGGGGCTGATTACTGGAATTGCAGTGGTCCTGGTCCTTATGAGGGCGTCCCTGGGGAAAAGGAGCTGTGGGATGGCGTTGTGAGGCAGGGAGGGCCTGCTCCAGATGGCCTATTTTGGATATGCGGTAATCAGGCATACTCCAAACTGCCCATGGGATGGGCTGGGGTATGCTTCCTGGGTCTAATACGACCTGCGTTCTTCCTATTACCACGGAAGGAAGGCGACGATTTGGGAATTATACTCTTTGACTCCCTC
This sequence comes from Chiloscyllium punctatum, assembly GCF_047496795.1. Lineage (NCBI taxonomy): Eukaryota > Metazoa > Chordata > Chondrichthyes > Orectolobiformes > Hemiscylliidae > Chiloscyllium > Chiloscyllium punctatum. The sequence continues at coordinate 65,388,658 of NC_092754.1, forward strand.
CGTAGGGCGCCAAGGGATATCCAAGTCGGTGATTGGGGGGATGAGTGGCCACCGGCCCGGGTTATTGAATACTACGGGCCAGCTACATGGGCACAGGACGGATCAAGGGGATACCGTACTCCTATCTATATGTTAAATCGTATTATCAGGCTCCAAGCAGTCATAGAGGTTATTACTAACCGGACTGCCCTGGCCCTGGAGCTGCTGGCTAAGCAGCAGGATCAGATGAGTGCTGCTATATATCAAAACCGACTTGCCTTGGATTATCTGTTGGCCTCGGAGGTGGGCGTGTGCGGGATGTTTAACCTGACTAACTGCTGTCTAGAAATTGACGATAATGGTAAAGCGGTTTTGGAAATTTCCGATGAAATTCGGAAATTGGCCCATGTGCCAGTACAATCTTGGCGTCCTCTTAGTGGCATCGGATGGTGGGATGGTCTCCTAGGTGGTAGTTGGTGGCGCACTGCGCTGCTGGTGGTTGGGGGGGTTGTGATTCTTCTTCTCGTATTACCCTGCCTAATCCCCTGTATTCAGTTTTTAATTCAGAAAAATATTTCCCGACTCCAGGCAGTGGTGGTTCCACAGCATGGGACACGGGAACTTAAGGTGGTGTTGCTGCGAAAGACCAAAGATTTCCCGGGTCCTTAAGGAGGGGGGGTGGGGGGGGGGGGCTTATCTCGGTCAGGTACATCTTAAAAAAGAGAAAAGGGTGGAATTGTGAGAGGTAATTTCGGTTCAAACTTTAAGATGTGCCTAGACCACAGACTGATCGAAAATAAAAGACAAAACTTTTGCTCCTTTTCTAAAACATTTGGCATACTCAAAAGTAGAATAGTTTAAATTGTGAATAATGCTGACAATTTGTGAGCAGAGTGACTTCTTTTCTAAAAACATTAGACTTTTGCTTTTTTTAAAAACATGTTGTATACTCAAAAGTAGAATAGTTTAAAATTGTGCATGCAGTTTGTGAGCAGAGTAAAAACAAACAGGCCCTTGATTGATGAAACCATAAACACAGGCAGGGAAGGATAAGTCTTTGACTGATAAGACTACAGGGGGAGAAAGACAACACCTCTAGGAACATTGGAGACATTTATTGCAGACTTTGTGATAAGGATGCAAGTTGGAGAATAATGACGGTTTAAGAATGTGAACCTCATGGCTCGTTAAGAGCCAGGAAGGGGAGGGTCTGGAGACATTTGTTGCAGACTTTGTGATAAGGGTGCAAATTGGAGAATAATGATGTTTTTAAGAATGTGAACCTCATGGCTCGTTAGAACCAAGGAGGGGAGGGACTTGTGCTGTATATAATGAGAAACTTTGTAAGCCTCAGCGCGCCTTTTACTCAGAAGGCTGCCCAACTCTGCAGACTTGCTAATAAAACTTTGTTTTCCTGAATTTGTCCAGAGCGATTATTAAGAAGTGATTTTCGTTTCTAACAACAGGGCTACTGCAAATTCTTATCTATCTACTTGCAGTGTGTATCTTGCATTTATCTGATCAAGGCCAGGAGATTTATCTAACTTCATGCATTTCAGCACCTCCTCTACTGTGATATGTACTGTCGCCAATATAGCACCATGGACATCCTCAAGTTTCGAAGTCTTCATGTTTTGTTGTGGTTCTGTTCACCAAGCTCGGAATTTGTCTTGCAAACGCTTCGTCCCCTGTCTAGGTGACATCCTCAGTGCTTGGGAGCCTCCTGTCAAGCGCTTCTGTGCTGTTTCCTCCGGCATTTATAGTGGCCTGTCTCTGCCGCTTCCAGTTGTCAGTTCCAGCTGTCCGCTGCAGTGGCCGGTATATTGGGTCCAGGTCGATGTGTTTGTTGATAGAGTCTGTGGATGAGGGCCATGCCTCTAGGAATACCCTGGCTGTTCTCTGTTTGGCTTGCCCTATCATGGTAGTGTTGTCCCAGTCGAATTCATGTTGCTTGTCATCTGTGTGTGTGGCTACTAAGGATAGCTGGTCGTTTCGTTTCGTGGCTAGTTGGTGTTCATGGATACGGATCGTTAGCTGTCTTCCTGTTTGTCCTATGTAGTGTTTTGTGCAGTCCTTGCATGGGATTTTGTACACTACATTGGTTTTGCTCATGTTGGGTATCAGGTCCTTCGTTCTTGTGAGTTGTTGACTGAGAGTGGCTGTTGGTTTATGTGCTCTTAGGAGTCCTAGTGGTCGCAGTAGTCTGGCTGTCAGTTCGAAAATGCTCCTGATGAATGGTAGTGTGGCTAGTCCTTTGGGCTGTGGCATGTCCTCGTTCCGTTGTCTTTCCCTTAGGCATCTGTTGATGAAATTGCGACCACACCCCACAGCTCACCAATAGTATAAACAACACACTGAGGAATCTACAAAAAAACGGACAGATAACCAGGTCTGACCTACAAAGAATGAAACCTGAAAGTAACAACACCCCCAGATTCTATGGACTCGCCAAATTGCACAAACCAGACATCCCACTCAGACCCGTAGTATCACTACCAGGGACACCATCACACAAACTGGCTAAAGAACTACAGCAGAAACTGAAACAGTTGATCAGCGGATCCAGACAATCTATACAATCGACGCAGGAATTCTTGGATATCATCAGAAATATACACATAGACAAGGAAGAAACTATGGTCTCATTCGATATAAAGGCACTGTTCACCTCTATTGAAATAACCCCATCCAGAGAAACAATAGCCAACCTTCTAGACTGACATAACAGACGACAGGACGTTGAACCTATCAACAAAGACGGCATACTTTAAACTACTGGACTTGTGCCTCACAACACACTTCACATTCAACAACCAAAAACATGAACAAATCGACGGCACACCCATGGGCTCACCGATCTCTGGACTCGTACCAGAAGCAGTAATGCAAAAGTTAGAACAAACAGTCTTACCGCAAATTCAACCCAAACTCTGGGTCAGATATGTGGAGGACACCTTTGTAATAATTAAAAACACAGAAATAGAGAACGCACACCAGGTCATCAACGCCACACTCACAGGAATCCGATTCAATCGAGAGGAAGAAAAGGACAACCAACTCCCATTCCTAGACGTGATGGTACAGAGAACACCGAACGGAGAATTCACCACAAAGGTTTACAGGAAAGCCACACACACAGACCAAGTCCTAAACTATGAAAGCAACCACCCCAACACACACAAACGAAGTTGCATCAAGACACTATTCAAAAGGGCCACAACACACTACAGCACACCAGAACTGCAAAAGCAGGAAGAGGAACACCTTTACAAGGTATTCGCCAAAAACGGATACCCTCGCAATTTCATCAACAGATGCCGAAGGGAAAGCCAACGGAACGAGGACATGCCACATCCCAAAGGACTAGCCACACTACCATACATCAGGAGCATTTCCGAACTGACAGACAGACTACTGCGACCACTAGGACTCATAGCAGCACACAAACCAACAGCCACTCTCAGTCAACAACTCACGAGAACGAAGGACCTGATACCCAACATGAGCAAAACCAATGCAGTGCACAAAATCCCATGCAAGGACTGCACAAAATACTACATAGGACAAACAGGAAGACAGCTAACGATCCGTATCCATGAACACCAACTAGCCACGAAACGACACGACCAGCTATCCTTAGTAGCCACACACACAGATGACAAGCAACATGAATTCGACTGGGACAACACGACCATGATAGGGCAAGCCAAACAGAGAACAGCCAGGGACTTGCTAGAGGCATGGCACTCATCCACAGACTCTATCAACAAACACATCGGCCTGGACCCAATATACCGGCCACTGCAGCGGACAGCTGGAACTGACGACCGGAAGCGGCAGAGACAGGCCACTACAAATGCCGGAGGAAACAGCACAGAAGCGCTTCACAGGAGGCTCCCAAGCACTGAGGATGTCACCTAGACAGAGGACGAAACGTTTGCAAGACAAATTCCGAGTTCGGCGAACAGAACCACAACAACGAGCACCCGAGCTATAAATCTTCTCCCAAACTTTGAAAATCTTCATGTTTTTCTGCATAGTAAACACAGGCAAGAAATATGTATTGAGGACTTCGCCCATCTCCTGCAGTACGACAAATACATATTCTCCTTGATCCTTGAGAGGTCCTATTCTCTCTATTTAGAGATGCTGGTGTTGGACTGGGGTGTACAAGGTTACAAATCATACAACACCAGGTTATAGTCCAACAGGTTTAATTGGAAGCACACTGGCTTTCGAGCATCGCTCCTTCATCAGGTGGAAGTGGAGGACTCAATCCTGAGAAAAAGAATGTATAGCAAAAAATAACTGTGTGATACAACTGAAATTATACATTGAAAAATAACTTGATTGTCCGTTGAGTCTTTCATCTGTTTGAATATCATGATAGTTTTATTTCTTTCACTTGTAATTCACAAAACCTTTTTTAAAAATACGCATTGTCAGGTTAGCTGTTACAATGTGTGATAGCTAGACCAGTATGTTGAAGGTGTTCGCCCCCTGTGTTCTGTGGCTATGCCATGGTGTTCGGATTGACTCTAATCTAAAAAGTGAGATAACAGAGGATTACATGAATTCATGCAGTTTTTGAACAAAATGCAATGTAACTCTGTAAGTACAAATTCAACCCACAAAATTTATGTGTCCATGTGGTTCTTTGTATGTGTGTGTCTGCCGGGTTGGACGTTGTGATTGTGAGAGAGAGTGTATGTGTTTGTGTAGTAAGTGTGTGTTAGAGAGAGAGAGAATGTGTGTGTGTCCCGGTTGAGGCCCTCTCTATGGGTATCAAACTTACCTGTCAGCATCTGCTTGGCCACTTATTCAGTCTACATTCACTACACAAACACACATACACTGTCTCTCACGCTTACAACCCCCAGCATCCCCCCCCCACACACACACACATACACAGACAAAGACCCACATGCACAAATATATTTTGTGGTGTGAACTTGTACTTGCAGAGGTACGTTATACTTTGCTCAAAAACTGCGTGGATTCATGTAATCCTCTGTTATCTCACTTTTTAGATTAGAATCAATCTAAACATCATGGCATAGACAGAGAACACAGGGGGCTAATACCGTCAACATATTGTTTAGCTATCACCTATTTTTACAGCTAACCTGAGAATGCGAATTTTAAAATAAAGGTTGTTTGATGTAAACATAAAAGAAGTGAAACTATCATGGTATTAAAACAGATGAAAGACTCAACAGACAATCAAGGTATTTTTCAATGTATAATTTCAGTTACATCGTATTGTACATTTTGCTATAAATTCTGTGTCTTAGTATTGAGTCCTCCACTATCACCTGATGAAGAAGGGACGCTCCAAAAACTAGTGTGGTTCCAATCGAACCTGTTGGACGATAACCTGTTGTTGTGTGATTTTTAACCTTCTACTCTCTCTAGGTTTCTTTTCTTTAATATACTTAAAGTACCTATTTGGATTACCCAATCTTCTCACCTAATACTACTTTGTGCTTCCTTATCGCCCTCCTAATTTCCTTCTTCAGTAAAATCCAGTATCTCCTGTACATCTCCCCTTTATCTCAACTGCCTGTACTTGAGCCATACCTTCTTTATTCTGGTCAAAGCCTCAATTCTTCGTGTCACCCATGGTTCTCTAATCTTCCCAACATTGCCGTTCGCCCTCACGGGAACATATTAACCTTGAACTCCCGCTATCTCACTTTTAAGTGCCTCCCACTCGCGCGAGTGCCCTTTGCCTGCAAGCAAACACTTCAATCAACATCTACTCCGATCTAATTCCGTCAAAGTTCACGTTACATGAATTTAAAACTTGAACATGTGGACCTGTCTTGTCCCTCTCAATAATGATTTAAAATTTAACAGAACTACGCTCGTTTGTCCTCCAATCTAAAAATTGGAAATGAGTCTGATTTTATGACGATGTTGACCTTTCGATCATCCACGCAGATTTGTTGAGTTTTTTCCAGTCTGAGAACGAAGCTGTTTGACGAACTCTGTTCTTTCAGGCTTGGTTCAATGATACCCTCATCGTGCAGACCTCTGCCTCCATCTGGATCTGTGTAGCTTTGAAAGTAATAAGCTGATAGTGGTCTTGTTTTAGCAGAGAAGTATTCCCGATGTCTATTCCCGATGTATGGCAGCATTAGTCTTAACCGTCTGACTCTTACGTATGTCCTTCTCATGTAGTAACAGACCTGTCATCTGCGTTTTATCCTCACGAGGCATATATTTGACTAACCTATCCCACTCCTGAAGGACTCCTTCGTTTTTTTAATCGATTTTGAGCCACATCAAAAACCACATCACCTTGATTTGATTCCTCACTGTGCGGAGAAGCAACTCACACCTGTTTCTCCAGTTCGTTTTCTCACCTCGTTCTCTGGAGGGGACCTACACAATCAACAATCACCCGTGTGAAAGGTTCTTCAAATCTGGGAATTGGCAACAAACGTGCTGGTCTTTGGCTGTGGCTTACCTAGCATTTGGCATGTATGATACGTACGCAAAAGATAATTACTTCCTGATGCATTCCAGGGCAAAAAAAATGTTTTTGTAACTTAACCATAGTCTTTCATGCACGTAGGTGATCTCCTATAGGTAGTGTATGTGTTATCAGTAACACCTCCTGTCTGTATCCAACCGGTAACATAATCTGGTGCACTTCGGCCCAATTTCTATTTTACACTGATCTGCTGTTATCTCCATTACTGTCTTAGCATTTTATCTTTCAGATAATAACTCTCCGGAATATTCTCTGCCAATTTTCTGAAGTACGCATCCTAAAATATAATTTTGATCATCTCGTCGTGCTGTTGCAAAGTCCTTAGCCTTTCAGGAATACAAACTTCTGTCTGATCCTCTGCCTGTTCTCGATTTTGCTGCACCGTTATGTCAACAGGATATTCGCTAACTGAACCTCAACTCCTTCATCTTTTAGCTAGTTTTGAGAAGACTTGCAGCTCAGGTTGAGGTTCTGGATGTAGGTTAGCTCACTGAGCTGGAACGTTCATTTCCAAATGTTTCGTCACCCTATTAGGTAAAATTTTCTTTGGGCCTCTGGGCGAAGCACTGTTGATAATTCCTGCTATATATTGATAAATATAATAAATTTAAAACATATAAATAGAAAGGCGGAATTATAGAAAGTGCTTCGCCCATAGTGCCACTGAAAATATTACCGAGTAGGGTGAGGAAACTTCTGAGAATGGATCTTTCAACTCAGCGAGCAAACCTCATTCAGGTCCTTTGTCTTTCTCTTCACGTTTCGCTTCGGGCTGTGATTTATGATCGTGGGACCAGTTACTACACAGTCTGGGAAGATACCAGGATAGTTCTATTTTAACTCCTCAGTTTCGTACTCTTCCTTGGGCTTCTCCACAGGAAGGGTTTGATTCTCCCACCTTGGATTCTGCCAAATCATTCCAAAGAACGAACTGACTTCCTGGAACTGACACTTTGTCAATGATTCGTACTGTAAATTGTCCAGTCTTGAGTTGGCTCTCCCACCTAATCTTACATTGGGAGGGCTAAATATCTGTCCATCTATCCCACAAATTGCCACACTCTCGTGCAACAGATCAGAAAGAGTGCAAATTCACTCATTCTTTACTATCAGCTTTAGATCCTTTGTCTGTCAAAATCATAACTTCTTGTCATTTCCCCCGTTCTTTAGAGTAAACTTTACCCACGGAGGGGAAATATTTGCATAGATCAGGCACTAACTTCATACGCTGAGCATTGTTGATAATTCCTGCTATTTACTTACAAATAGAATAAATAGAAAATCTTATAAATATAAAGGAAGAATTGTCAACAGTGCTTTGCCCGGATGCCCACTGAAAGTGTTACCTACTCGGGTGAGGCTGTGCTCTCTCCTGCACTTCCTCGGCTCCTCTTGGGTTCTCCTTCACTACCTTACTAATGCCACTGTGTTGTTATTTTTTTCCACATCTTTTCTCACAGCGCCTTTCTTTAACGACCCATACTGTGATTTTACGTGTCTGACGTTACCACAGTGGAAAACCCTGAGATCATTCCAACCTCTTAGCCTTATTTTTTTTTATCCTGTGATAAATCCTTACCAGTGTTCTCCACACTTTGTTCGCAGTGAGGGAGCTCCTTTTCTCCCAACGTCTTTCCATCACACGATGAAATGCAGGCCAGGAACTTGCCTTGTGCATTACGATACATTATCTGCTAATTCTGCTGTCGTTTTCATTTCCTGAATTTTCTGTTCCTCCACTGAAATTATTTCGATCTCTGCAATTGGGATTGTAAACCCCTCCAACGTATAATCGTTCGAACAGCCTCGAAGTTTCTTATGTATTTTTAAAGCACGCACCCATCCATCAAATTGACTATGTTTAATTCCTTACAACTCAACATAAGTCTGACTTGGTTCCTACTTTATGTTCCTCAATCGCAGTCTATATGCTTTTGTTGCCAGTTCAGAACACTTAAAATAACCTGATTGACCTCTTCGTAATGCCTTGACCGCTCATCTGACAGTGCCACAAAAGCCTCACACGTTCGGCCTACAAGTTTATTATGAACTAGCAATACTCATAAATCCTCTGACCGCTCCATATACCTCGCCAATTTTTCAAGTGCAATAAGTAAGGTTTCAACATCTTTCTCATCGAAATGTGGCAGAGTTTTGACATATTTGTATATATGACGACCATCCTTTAATCTTCAACCGGTTAACATGACTTTGCTGACTAAGTTGCAACTTCTCAAGTTCGAGTTCTCTTTCTTGTTATTTCTCCCTTTCTTCTCTCTCTCTGACCAACTAAGAGCCATTTCTCTCCCTGTCTTTTTCCTCTCTCTGTCTCTTTTTCTCTATTTCTCTCCCTCTCTTTCTCTTTGTTTATCTTCTAACTTCATTTTCCTCAATTGTAATTTCTGTTTTTTTCTAGCTCTACTGCACGTGTCTCTTTCTCTGACACGCATAAGTGTTTGTGTAACTTACTTGCAATTTCAACTTTACTTTGGCTTTAGTTGAACACAAATCTAACTTCTTAGTTAAATCAAAAATATGTTATTTTTCTTTATTTCTGAACTTTCTGGAATAATTTGAGAATCATCTTCAAATTCTTGAACTCCTTTCACAATTTTAAGAGCCATTTCTCTCACTTTTAATTGAAGCAACCACAAGTCAAAAAATTAAACAAATGCTCTCACCTAAATTTTATTGAAAGATCCCAGGGCACTAACTTGCAAGTGTTCAAATCTGCTGGTATTATTGTCGTTCCTTCAAATCTGTCTCAACCAGTTTAAATCTCAAATGAAAGACCACAAGCTGATAAATTCCAGCACCGAGACCCAAGTTAAGACATGGGGTTAGCCTCAAGCACTCCCGCCCCTATCCCCCGATTTAAACCAGAAACACAGAAATTATTTAACCAGAGTCGTAAACTGTGAAAGTTCGAGAAGCCAAGACCATTCAAAATGTCACTGTTTCAAGTAAAACCTAGCAATACTTGTCAGGTCTAACGGAGAACAATTAATTACTCCATCTAATGATCTTTTAGGGAAATTATTAACCCTATTGTCCCTGCACCTCTCCCCTCTCACCCTGCATATTTATTCCATTAATTCCAGTTGTCTCTTTGGGGACCTATAGTACAAACCCGATAACGTCACCATCCCGTACTTATTTCTTAGCTCCACCCACAAAGCCTCATTTCGGTTATTTTATCCCTGATCACTGCTGTGATGCTCACCTTAACCAAACATGCAACACCTCCTCCGCTTCTTCCTCGACGTCTGGCCCTCATTAAGCACCTGTACACTGGTTCATTAAGTTGTCAGTCCTGTCTCTCCCTTAGCCATTTTCCTGTAATGGCCATGATATCCCTATCCAATGTATTTGTCCACGCTCTGAGTTTATCCGTCTTACATATCAGCCGTCTTGCTTTGAAACAGAACCAATTTACTCCAATAGACATTCCTTGCTCACTGTTGTGTTCCAGCCTGACCTGTATGTCCAAATTACTATTTTTTGATTACTATGTCTCCTTCTTGCCTCGGACTTGCTTCCCAGCTGTTTAGAATAGGTCACCTCTGCCGCAGAAGAGATCAAAGTGATCTAACAATCTGAATCCCTGCCCACTACACTAATTCTTCAGCTACGCATTTATCTGCAACATCCTCCTGTTCATACCCTCATTAGCACGTGACACTGGATATAATCTTGTACTATCATTGTCATGGTCCTGGTTTTTAACGATTTCCCTCGCTATCTGCAGCAACTCCACAGGACCTCATTGATATATCTATCTATGTCATTTATACCAAATGTACAATGGCGTCTGGCTGCTCACGCCCAACACCCACACACACACCATCCGAGGACGTTCTGCAGCCACTTGTAGATAACGTGTACACTGGTACCTGGGAGGCAACACACCATGCTGGATTCCCATTTGCGGCCACAACGTTTCCTGCCTGCCCCCCAACTATAGAGTCTCCTATCTCTAAGCAAACCCCCTTACTTTTACCCTTTCCTGCCTTGCCCCAGAGCCAGTTGTAGTGCAAACCGACCTTGCTACCGCTGCTTTCTCCTGAATTGTCATCCGCCTAACATTATCTGAAACAAATTTACTTGTTTATGAGGGGAATGGCCACAAGGGATTTCTTCACTCTGCCTTCTCCCTTTGCCTTTCAGGGTGGTCACCCAGCTACTCTCTGCCTGGAACACGACAAGTAGCAAGGAACACCTGGTGGATTGAATTGTATCTATTTCAATGCAAGAGGGCTGACAGGAAAGGCTGATGAATGCAGGGCATGAATTGGTATGTGGGACTGGGATACCACAGTCATTACAAAAGGAGGAACGTGGGTGTGATCACCTCACTAAATCTCTTCTCTATGAAGTTTTCAACATCTCGAATGATCCCGAATGCATCCAGCTCCAGCTCCCGAAAACGTTCTCCCCGGACCTGCAGATGGATGAACCTCAAACGCATGTAGTCATCAGGGATAGTGGCAGTCTCCCTGAGTTCCAACATTCAGCAGGAGGAACACGCAACTGCTCTAACTGCCATCTCAACTCTAGTAAGACTGAAGTTTAAAGGACTTTACATGAACTAACCTGTACTTTTGGCTGAGTTGCCGCTATCTGAAATCTCTTGAACCAAACCCTTACTTCTGACAATGTTACCAAAACATTTAGCAAAAGCATATCACTCCACCCTTCCACAACTCCACTCCTCCACCCGTCCATTTAGAATTGGTTTGGGAAGGAGGGTGACACTGTAGTGATGTAGTGTTTGGACCTTCAGCACTCTTCAACAACAGGCCCAGGATGTTCTTCTGCACACTGCATGTCACTGGTTGGCCATACAGGTTGTTTGCCTGATATCTTCCATACCAATCTGCATCATCACAGTCCTCTGCTTGTCCTTTCTGGCTATTAGTATTGCATTTATGAATTCCTTGAATCCGTTGATTGCATTCCAAACTGTGCCTCACTCCAGATGGATATAGGTTGATGTTCCAGTGAACACAGGGCTATTGGAAAGAGAATATCAAAGACATAGGAGCAATAGCATTCCTACCCCTCACTGAGTCTGACTTTCCTTTCAATAACATTGTATTTATTCTGACAATCCCTTTTCCACTTCTCTGCAATTTTACCCAGAACCGTTGTTTAAAAAATATGTCTCTCTCAACCTTGATGATATTTAATGACTCCATAAGTCCATAAGAAATAGGAATAGAAGGAAAGGCATTCGGCCAATCGAGTCCACTCCGCTACTCAATCATTGCTGATGGGCATTTCAAAGCCACTTACTCGCACTGTCCCAGTATCCCTTAAGCCCTTGCGAGATTAAACATTATATTAAACTCTACCTTGAAGACATTTACTGTCCGCTGTGCTTGTGGCCATGAAGTCTGCAGGCCCACCACTCTCTGGCTGAAGAAATGTCTTCTAATTTCCGTTTTAAATTGCTCCCCTCTAATTCTAAGGCTGTGCCCACGAGTCCTGGTATCCTCACCTGACGGAATCAATTTCCAGTGTCCACCCTTTCTAAGACATGCATTATCATATAAGCTTCTATCAGATTTCCCCTCTAACGAATACAACTCCCGGCTCTTCAGCCGTTAATCATGTGTCAGGCCTACCATTCCAGGGACCATCCGTGTGAATCTCCGCTAGACACGCTCCAGTGCCTGTATGTCCTTCCTGAGGGGATCCACAACTGGACACAATATTTTAAATGCTGCCTAACCAGAGCTTTATAAAGTATCAGTCGCAATTCACTGCTTTTACATTCCAACCCTCTCGAAATAAATGACAACATTACATTTGCTTTCTTCACCACGGACTCAACCTGCAAGTCATCCTTTAGAGAATCCTATACGAGCACTGTTAAATACCTTTGTAGTTTGTATTTGGAGATGCCGGTGTTGGACTGGGGTGTACAAAGTTAAAAATCACACAGCAACAGGTTATAGTCTAACAGATTTAATTGGAAGCACGCTGGCTTTCAGAGCAATGCTCCTTCATCAGGTGATTGTGGAGGGCTCAATCCTAACACAGAATTGAGAGCAAAAATTTACAGTGTGAAGTAACTGAAATCGTGCATTGAAAAATTGATTGTCTGTTAAGCCTTTTATCTGTTAGAATGCAGTGATAGTTTCACTTCTTTCATATGTAAATCACAAAACCTTTTTAAATAAAAGTTGCATTCTCAGGTTAGATGTTAACAATGGTGATAGCTAGACAATATGTTGAAGGTACTAGCTCCCTGTATTCTCTGTCTATGCCATGATGTTTAGATTGATTCTAATCTAAAAGGTGAGATAACGGAGTTTTACATAAATTAATGCAGTTTTTGAGCTCAGAGGTCTACATGAATGTATGCAGTTTTTGAGCAAAGTACAATGCACCCCTGCAAATACAAATGCACCTCACAAAATATATGTGTGCATGTGGATCTTTGTCTGTGTGTGTGTCTGTCTGTCTAGGGTGGGGGTTGTGACTGTGAGAAAGTGTATGTGTGTGTGTAGTGATGCAGAGTGTCTTAAGTCTGTGAGGGGGTGCATGTGTGAGTGTGGTAGTGCGTGTGTCTGTAAGCGTGTGTGTGGGTGTCTGTGTGTGCGTCTGTGTGTGTGCATGTCCGTGTGTATGTGTGTAAAGGATTGCCTGTGTGTGTGTGACAGTGTGTGTGTAGGAGTATCCGTGTGTGTGTATAGTGCAATGGTGGTCACCTGTAATGTGACATCAACCCAATGTCCCAGTTGAGGCCCTCCCTCTGGGTAGCTCCCGTCGAACACCATGGGCCCTCACCTTACTCAGCAGCCTCCAGTCAGGCATCTTACCAAAGGCGTTTTGGAAGGTTTTTTCGGTAACATCCACTGGGTCTCTCGGGTCTAAGTTACTTGTTATTTCTTCAAAGAATTCTAACAGATTTGTCAGGCACGACTTCCCCTTACTAAATCCATGCCGACTTGTTCTAATTCTCCCCTGTACTTCCTGTACTTCCTGTACTTCCAGGCCAGCGGATTGTTCAGTTTTAGACCATTCAGCTTTTAAGTACTTTCTCCTTTGCAAAGGCCACCATACTGAACACTGGCCCTTGACTCTCCTTCATTGTTGGGATATTACTCATGTCTTCCACTGCGAAGGCTGACACAAAGTATTGATAAAGTTCTTTAGCTATTCCCTTTTCTCCCATCACTAGACTTCCTGCATCAATTTGGAGAGGCCAATCTCAACTTTTCACTCTTGTTTGTTTCTTATGTATTGAAAGAATGTTCAAATTTAATTTCTAATATTACTGGCTAGCCTACCTTCATATTTGATCCTCTACTTCCTTATTTCTGTCTTTGTTATCCTCTCTTTGCTTTTGTAGCCTTCCCAATCTTCTGATTTCCCAGTGCTCTCGTCCACTTTATAGGCTCGCTCTTTTTCTGTGGTACTTTTCCTGAGTACTTCGTCAGCCATGATTGTCTAATCCCAACCCAGGTAGTCTTTCTTTTCTTTGGGATTCAAACTGAACAGCCTTCAGAATTTTCTCAATTGTTTCCCGACAATTAATGACAGAATTGATAGTCTTTATTTCAATGGCGTATTTCTTACAATCTGAAAATTGAACCTGCATTAGATGTATCTGTCCTATCAAACCCCCTCAGTGACCAGAGGCAAAACGAAAAGGAAAAAAAATTCAAGAACCTGTAATCTCCTCGCTCATCTCCCACATCATCCGAAGATACAGCTCATCCAGTTCTGCGGATTTGCCTACTCTTTATCCCGCATAAACTTCCAATGCTTCCAGAGCTTTTGCATCAGTCTGTTCGAGGATCTCCCTGAATTTAGTCACGGCTTCTCCAAAGTGAAGACAGATATGAATTGCGTGTTTAACATATTTTCTAGCTCCGTGCAGATGCTTCCTCCTTGGTCCTTAATGCAACCAATTCTTTCACGTGTTATCCTCTTCCCCTTCACAATCCGATGCAATATCGTTGGATTGTTGCTAATTTTACCCGTTAATGTTTTATCACATCACCTTTTTGCTTTTCTACTCACTTTCTTAAGTTCAGCCCCACACTTTCTGTACTCTTCTTGTACCTCCACTGATCTGCTCACATTATACCTGCTTTAAGCTTTCATTTATATCTGTTATTCCATTTTGAAAATTTGTCGACATTCTAGGGTCTCTGTGCTGGTTTTCCAAACTTTCAGCTTCGATGTAACATGTTGGGCCGGCACTGACATCATTTCCATTTAAATCATCTGATCCCATCTCACGCTGGTCTGCTGCAATGTTAAACAGATATAACTGCACTTTCGCCAGCTCCTGTCATTTAAAAAAAAATCTGCCTCCGCAATCATAAAACATCTTATTTCTCAACCCTTTTGTTTTGACTTTTCCTGGACAAATTGAAAATGTATGAGATATGGTTACTGGTCCTATAATGGTTTCCAAATCCTGCCTAGAATAACTGACTGGCTTCACTCCCCACAATGAGGTCGCAGTATTCCACCATCCCTTGTGGAGGCTTCTACATTTTAATATAAGAAACTCTCTGCAATAAATTTCAAAGCATCTGGCTACTCTGAAAAAAATATATCACGGCACCAATAAATTTTGGGATTTTAACTATCTCAGTATAACCATCATATTACTGTTTTACACACCTCAACGATTTGTGTTTATATCTGCTCCTGTATTTTCATTCATCTGTCATCGTTTTAATCCTAAACTCCAACCACAAAGTCTCGCTTGAAAATTCTTCCAAGATATCATCCCTCCTTAAATCAGTAACTGACTCCATGATTAATAAACAAATCCACCTCCAGTTTTACCCCCTCTTCTCTCCTGGCTATGGTTCCTGTACAGTAGAATGCTGAGTAACCAGTCCTGCTCTCCCTCAGCCACATTTCTGTGATGGCAAAAATGTCACACCTCCACATCTCAAAGAACAAAGAACAAAGAAAACTTACAGCCTACGGACAGGCCTTTCGGTTCTCCAAGCCTCAGCTGATCCAAATGTACTGTCCAAACCTGTCGTCAATTCCTAAGCATCTGTATACCTCTGCTCCCCGCCTACTCATGCATTTTTCTAGGCGCATCTTAAATGAATCTACCGTGCCTGACTCTGCCATCTCTGCTGGCAACGCGTTCCTCACGCCCACCACACTCTGTGTAAATAACTTACCGCTTGAAACACCCTTAAATTTCTACCTCTCAGCTTGAAAGCGTGACTTCTAGTCATTGAAACATTCACCCTAGGAAAAAGCTTGTCTCTATCCATCCTGTCTTTGTTCTTCATGGTTTTGTAAACGTTAATCAGGTCCCCCCTCAATCCCTTTTTTGTAATGAAAATAACCTAACCTACTCAACCTTTCTTCATAGATATACCAGGCAACATCCTCGTAAACCTTCTCTGCACCCTCTCTAAGTCGTCCACATTATTTTGGTAATATGGTTACCAGAACTGTATACAGTATTGAAATGCGGCCGAATCAATGTATTGTACAGTTTTAACATAACGTGCCAGCTCTTATACTCAATATCACGTCCGAAGAAGGCAAGCATACCATATGACTTCTTGATCACTGTATCTGCTTGTGCAGCCACCTTCAGGGTAACAATGGACCAGAACTCCCAGATCTCTCTGTTCATCGACTTTTCCCAGAGCTCTTCCATTTACAGTATAGTTCGCTCTAGAACTAGACCTCCCAAAATGCAGCACCTCACGTTTGCCCGGATTTGAACTCCATCAGTCACTTCTCCGCTCAAATCTCCAGTTTATCTATTTTTTTCCTGAATTTTTTGAAAGTCCCCTGTGGTTTCTGCTACTCCACCAATCTTCGTGTCGTCTGCAAACTTACCAATCAGACCATCAATGTCCTCTTCCAGATCATTTATTTATATTACAAACAACACTGGCCCCAGCACTGATCCATGCGGAACACCACTGGTCACGTTTCTCCATTTCGAGAAACTCCTTTCAACTACTAGTCTCTATCTCCTGTTGCTCAACCAGGTCTTTATTCACCTCGGTTGAATACAGTGCGCACCATGTGACTTCACTTTCTTCATTAGTTTACCCTGGGGAAACTTATCAAACTCCTTCCCAAAGTCCAAGTATATGACATAGACATCACATCCTTCATCTATGAACTTGGTCACTTCCTCACAGAATTCTAATAAGTTGGTAAGGCACGAACGCCCCCGCACATAACCATGTTCGCTATCACTGTTAAGATCATTATCTAACAAATAGAAATGGATCCCATCCCTCCGTACCTTCTCCACCAACTTTCCCACCACTAACATCAGGCACACAAGTTTGGAGTACCTGGAATATCCTGAGACACTTCTTGAACAGGGAAACAACATTAGTAATGCTCCAGTCCTCTGGAACTTCACCTGTGTTTAAAGAGGCGACAAAGATCTCTGTCACAGCCCCTGCTATTTCCTATCTCACCTCCATCAGCAACCTGGGATTGATCCCATCCAGTCCTGGGAATTTGTCCACCTTATTATCATTTAGCGTACCCAACACATCCTTTCTCCTATGTCCCTCATGATATCAGTACTTTACAGGCTTTGTAATGTTGCCTTCTTCAACAACCCTCCCAGGCAACGCATTCTGGCTACATACCATCCTCTTTGTTGAAAGCAGATTCCACAAATACTTTCACAATGTCTTGTTTTTCACTTTAATCCTGTGTCCCCCAGTTTTCAACTCATTTACTAAGTGGAACAGTTACTGTCTGTTCACTCTATCCGTACCTCACGATCATTCATTCTTCAACCTTCTCTGTTCAAAAAGCAAATCCAGCTTATCTTCATGGTTGAGTACTCTCTATCTTGTTTTTTCTTCCAAAGTGCAGCATTCACATATTCCAGCGTTAAGTTCTTTGTGGGTCATTGATCTGGCCATCTGAACAATCTGTTTCTACCATCCTGTAACCTAACACGGCCCTCCTCACTGTGAATGACCCGGCTAAGCATTGTGTCATCCACGGCATTGTTTATAATCCTACAGCACTCCATCGCGCACATTCTAACCATCAACATTCAGGAATATCAGAAGCAAAACTTGATTTTCTTCCTGTTCTACACAAGCTGTTAGAGAGGAAGAAGTCATAATTCCATTCTCACTTATTTTTCTCCCTTCCTGTATTTGTAGCGTGTAGCTGTTGAGGTCTTTTGTGAGGGAGCCACAAATAGTATTTTGCACATGGAGCAGAATTCTGCCCTTATACTCTGCTCTGCGTTGGCACAGTGGTAAGCACTGCTGCCTCACAGCACCAGAGATCAGGGTTCAATTCAACGTCTCAGGCTACTGTCTGTGTGGAATTTGCACATTCTCCCCGTGTCTGCTTGGGTTTCCCCCGGGTGCTCTGGTTTCCCCCCACAGTCCAAAAATGTACAGGTTAGGTAAATTGGCCATGCTAAATTGCCCGTTTTGTTAGGTGAGGGGATAAATTGTTGGGGAATGGGTCTTGGTAAGTTGCTCTTCGGATGGTCGTTATGCACTTGTTGGGAAGAACGGCCTGTTTCCATACTGGAAGTAATCTAATCTAATGTATTGTGCATAAGACTAGTACATCATTACTTTTAGACAAGCTTTTGGCACTGTGCATTGTAACATTTCCGTTTTATGCGCACCTGCAGCTTATTCTTTATGTCATTCACTGCAATAGTCAGATCTGAAGATCTTTTTTTCATCTACAGGATGGACACAGACTCTTTCGTTCAGTTTGCTTGAAAGAGCTAGAGCGATGAGAATAAAGGTTGCATGAAATTCTACAGTTAAACACTCTGTAGAAGATCAATTTTCTCGTTCTCATCCCTAGGTTGATTTGGAAGCAAGTTCATAGAAGAAACAACCACGGTTCTGAATATTGATTTAAAAAGTGACGTCATGTTGAAATAATGCATTTAGGAGAAAAGAAAATGTTGTGTGCACTTGACAGACATACAGAAATGCAGAGTGAATGCACAATATGAACAAGAATCTAGTGTTAATTTTAAAAGTAGGAGAAATCTTTTCTTAGGTTTCAAAGGAAACAAGACCCCAGATTTCATGAACAGTGCTATATGATTGTCCATCAATCTCACTTTTCCAAATCCAGGCTTTTCTTTGCCACTGATGTTTTTACAGCCACACTTCCTCTTCGCCTTCCTACACTTTCGTTTAACACTTACTTCCCTTGCATCGCGCCTTTAGATGCTACAGACGCTTCCACTGACCATTTCCCTTAACACTTCCTGCACTGTATTTCATTCCACTTCCCCTAATACTCCCACTTTCCCTGACTATCACTTTCGCTTTTTGCTCTCAACTAGCTGCTGAAAGTTTCTGATTTCTGTGCTACTGCAGGTCTTCAGTGAATGATGAGTTTGGAATTATCAATTTCTAACAGCTACAGACAATAATATGTTTCCAACTGCTGCTGCACCGTGAACTGAAGGTTTTGGTCAATACTGATACAAAGTGGAGGTTCTTTCTGCCCCTCTTTCACAAACCTTAACCAAAGAGTCTTATTACTAGTAGGACAGAAATCTTCAGACAGAATTCAAAGTCCACGCCAAATTTACTTTTGAAAATTTTGAGGATATTATTGAATAAAACAGTTCTCTCATCTTTTGCTCTTTATTCTTTCAATGGATCTTCCAGTGTAATTTGAGGTGAGATAAGAGTAAACTCCCTTTCCATCGAAGCAGGACGTGACGGATGGTAGATTCAAGGACCCTGACCACATTATGACAAATCCGAATTAGAGAATATTCTGCACTAGTAATGGGAATAGTGAGAAAAAAAAAACACTTTAGCAAGTTATCTTCCAAGTTACATGTCATTCTGTCTCGGGACTAATTTGTTGTTAATTCACTATCAGTTGTTACAAACATGTTGAAATGTCCCTAAAAACATGTTGAAATGTGTATATGTGCATCACTTGGAGAGAAGAGATTCATTGAGACAACTCTCTGTCACCTTCTGCAGAATGATCCGGTTTGTCAAATGCAACCTTCCAATGCTAGTGCGTTCAAAACTCATGGATGAATATGTCCTGTATAAATATGCCAAGATATTTTATGTTTCATAAAGTTTGAGAACTTGCTAGATGAGTGCGACCCCAGTGACATCAGGAAACGACGTGACATTGAGGTAATGCGGATCAGGGTTTTTACTTCAATCGATTACTCTCAGAGGGTTGATAATGCGACATCAGGGCCATTGATTTCAACATTTTCATGGCGAATTATGACAGTCCATGACGTTATCGATTTTGAGAAATTTGTCAAACACAATTTTTAAAAAAAATTTACATTCAAATACTTAACCAAATGCTTGAGAGCTTCACCATCTCCTTTCAGGTCATATATATATCCAGTCCAAAAGAAAAAAAGACAGTTGAAAGCGCAGGAAAACTTTAGCACATCTGTTAGCATCTGAGCAGCGAGAAACAGGATTTACGTTTTGAGACCAATATGAGTTTTTCAGAACAGAGTCACATCAGACACAATATGCCAATTCTGCTTCACTCTTCGATCCTGACTCATCTGATGCATTTCGCCACCATTTTCTGTTTGCATTTCAGATTTCCATGTTCCCCAATATTCCTTGTCACAGTAACGAAGTTGGGAGAATGGATCGGTGACACGGTGGCTCAAGGGTTAGCGTTGCTGTCTTATAGCATTATGGGCCTTGGTAAAATTTTATCCTTAGTCCAGTATCTGTATTGAGCTTTCACATTCTTCCCTTGATTGTAAGTGCTTCCTTTAGCTGCTCCTGATTCCTTCCACCGTCCAGACATGTAAAGTGTAAGGGAATTGAGCATGTTAAATTGCTCATCTGCAGCTACTTGAGTTGGCTCTGGGAGGAACAGGGATCGGGGAGGTGGCAGGATAGCCATAGGAGATACATGGATAAGGTAGCAGGTGGTTCTGGGTGCAGTGCTCTTTAGAGGTCAGTGTAGGCCCGATGGGACGAATATCTCACTATTACAATTTTGGATTCCACGTGAAAATTACAACAAAGGCGGCAGTTACTGAGACCATCATCTCTGCACCAGCTTGGAATAAGTTATTTCTTGACTGTTGTGGTTCTGTATTCTCACATGGCCCTGCGCATTGTGTTCGCTGTGTCTGTGTTTTTAATTCCGAATACCCTATGTATAAATTCTTAACCTTATCGATCTGTATATCCAGTGATTAAAGTTTATACATAACATACTCTTCTCTCCTTTTAAACTTATCCTGTTTGGTTCAGATTGCGTTACGTCCTATCTGGCAGAAAGATAGAAGATGACTGGGGCGATATCTCCACAGCCACTGTTCGCATTTCTTTCTGTCTCCGAGTTAATGGTATATCCACTCTGTCCCTGACACATGAATCCATGGTTTTTCATGCCAAGTTTGACTTTGGTCTGAAGTCAAGAAAAGTCAATTATAGTTTTACAACGTGTAATACAGCAATAAGATGCTTACAATCTTTTTTTTTAAAGTATCGTGACCAGCACTGTGTGTTGACATTACAACGTGGCCTTCTGAGGGCAGTGAGAGGAACGTCCAGACAAATACAAGCTCCTTCTGAAATGCCAGGGCAACTCTGCCATTTGACAATCTTTTGGTTGGCATTTGTCACAGCGGAGGAGAGAACAGCACAGTAACAACAACTTGAATGTGTGATTTTTAGGGAGGCAAGCGGTTACAGCATTGTATATGGACAACATTCTGAATGAGAGGAGATTAACTCAATAGTTATTGATATTGACATCCAATCTAGTCCAGTTGTTAATGTGAGCTGGAAGTTCTGTAGTTAATGAGTTAACTGGGACTGTTTGTTCAGAGACTGTGATTGATGTTAGCCTCCATGGATCCTAACTGTGTCACTGGAAGGTTTCTCTCTCCTATTAGTACGGGGCTTCATTCAATGTGTTATGCCATTGTAGCAAGAGATGCATCAACTCCGTCATGAACAGTGTTCAGCTGCTCCAGAGACAGGGCAAGGAGAGATAAGAATCTGAGAAGATTTGACTGGAATGCTCCAACAATCGATCAGAATCTGAGAACAATGGACTGGAATGTTAAATCAATGGATCCGAATCTGAGAACAATAGACTGGAATGTTACAATTCCGCACAGGCGTTTATCCGAAGGTCTTTACTGGTTCCACAGATCTAAGTCAGATTTACCAAGACTGATACTATGTGTACTCATGATTATTCAGGCAGGTTATTATCCAGTTCTCGCTATTATTGGTGTTCCTGGTAAGTCCCTCTAATTCTGCTCATTTATTAATTTCAGAAACCATGTTGTTTTTTTTTCTGTTTTGTATATCTCATAAATATACAAACTATTGTATTTAGTTTCATTGTAACCTCCATTCATTATCTGCATAATTCAGAACATTTCCTCACAAATATCTGAGAACAAGACAGCAAGCACCGTTTTTGTCTTGAACTAAGTTATATATTGAATTATCTTCCATCACCAAACCTGTCCACTACCTGTTTCATAATACCCGAATCTCCAACTCTGCGTCAGTGTGGTTGCTGAATAAAGCATTATCTAAGCCTAGGTGAACATCAGACTTTACAGTTCCAGTTCTCTTCTGGTCACTGATCCAGTTCCACATATTTCAATCACAAACTTGTGCGTGTCTTCAAATTTGCTTCATAATGGGACAAAGTATCAGAGTAGGAAAGTCGCTGGATGGATAAATCAGAACCACAGGTCATTTCACGAAAGACACTGTTTTAAGTCCTACCACAGCTGGTAGCAGAACTTAGATTCAAATAATAAGAACCGAAGTTTAAACAAAAAATTGCAAGAACTGTGACCATAAAATCAGCAGTATTTTGTCCAATAACATATCTGTTTTACTGATATCCTTTGGTAAAGAAATATGACATTGTTACCGAGTTTGGATTAAGAGTGACTTCATACCCATAACAATGTGCTTGGTTCTATACTGCATTGTGGAACGATCACAGTCAACGGAAATTAGTGATGGTCATCAAATGCTGCTCTTGCTGAAATCACGTAAAGTAACAAAATAAAGTGTAAACCAAACAAAGAAAGATACAGGAGATCTGAAACAGAAAGAAGCAGAGTGCTGGGGAAACGGACATGTTTGGCAGACTCTGTTGACAGATAAACAGAGGTTTGGGTACACTGATCACGGGTCAGGTCTGAAATTATTTGGGAAATAGTGTAATGTGTTTTGGTGGAGTGATCTAATATATGAAGAAATAGAGAGAAAGTAAAACGAATCAGCAAAAGAATTGTTGATAATTGTCTTGGATGGAATTAAAATATGAGATTAATGTCACTGATTTCTCACTTTTTCCCATATTCCTGAGTATCATGCCATGGTCACGATATGGCCCTGTATAAAGTGAGTTATGTTCCCTCTGTTTCTATTCCTTGAGTGTGGTCATCACCTTGTATTCACTAATGGTGCATCAGTGTTATTTCTGAGTTAATATATGTTTCCCTTTCGCAGTTGCCCTTGATAAGGTGTTGGTGAGCTGCTTTCTTGAACCACTGCAGGCTACCAGTGCTTAGGCAGGAATGCAAACTACTGAGAGGATGATATTTTTAACACTGAGCGGGTGTACCATGTACGTGAAGATTTTACTTGTTCCTTTTATTGGAAATTCAGAGGAAGTTCACAGGATGCTAATCTTGGATTTGTGTTGTCAGTTATTCTGATTGTTCAGGGTGATCTCAGGGTCTTGTATCCCCACAATGAACAAGGTGTAGTTACTGAAATTACAAATTGTCTGGGTCTGCAGAGACCTCACAGGGAGGGCCAAGGCACTCCACTCTCATTTTAGCTATTTCCCAATGTTGTGTATAATCTAGGTCCAAAGTGGAGGTCACAGAGCTTTGTAACGTCATTCAGCACAACCTGCAGTTCCATACCAGATAGAAGACTGTAGTGACAATACCCAATAAAAGTTTTGATTCTAGAACAATCCGAACATGTGGGGGTGATGTATCCAATATGCCACAGTGTCATCCTCTCACGTATTCGCGACGTGACAGAGGCCATTTCTGTTCGAGGTAAGAATGTTGGTTCTGTCTCCACAGAGAAGCAACAGAAAATCTTTTGGAAATGGGTTGTAGGTTTGCTCGCTGTGCTGTAGGTTTGGTATCCAGACGTTTCATTACCTGGCTAGGTAACATCATCATTGGCGACCGCCAAGTGAAGCGAAGCTATTGTTTCCTGTTTTCTCTTTACATGTTTGTCCTGGATGGGGTTCCTGTGGTTTGTGATGATGTCATTTCCTGTTCGTTTTCTGAGGAATTGATAGATGGTATTTAGATCTATGCGTTTGTTTATGGCGTTGTGGTTGGAGTGCCAGGCCTCTGGTAATTCTCTGGCATGTCTTTGCTGAGCCTGTCCCAGGATAGATGGGTTGTCCCAGTCGAAATAGTGTTTTGTTTGATCCGTGTGTAGGGCTACGAGGGAGAGCGCGTCATGTCTTTTTGTGGCTAGCTGGTGTTCGTGTATCCTAGTGGCTAACTTTCAACCTGTTTGTCCGACGTAATGTTTGTGGCAGTTTTTGCATGGAGTTTTGTAGATGATGTTGGTTTTGTCCATGGGTTGTAGTGGGTCTTTTAAGTTTGTTAGCTTTTGTTTGGGAGTGTTGGTGCGTTTTTGTTCTATCAGGATTCCGAGAGGTCTTAGTAGTCTGGCTGTCATTTCTGAGACTTCTTTGATGTAAGATAAGGTGGTTAGGGTTTCTCGCTGTGTTACGTCTGCTTGTCGTGGTTTGTTCCTGCGGAATCTGCGGACTGTATTTTTTGAGTATCTGTTCTTTTTGAATACGTTGTATAGGTGGTCCTCCTCTGTTTTCCGAAGTTTGTCTGTGCTGCAGTGTGTGGTGGCTCATTGGAATAGTGTTCTGATACAGCTTCGTTTGTGTGTGTTGGGATGGTTGCTGGTGTAGTTAAGTAGTTGGTCAGTGTTTATCGGTTTTCTGTACACGCAAGTTTGTAGTTCTCCATTGTCCTTTCGTTTGTCTGTGACGTCCAAGAATGCGAGTTTGCTGTCGGTTTATTCCACCTGAGTGAACTTTATGCCTGTGAGGGTGTTGATGATGCTACATGTCTCCTCAACTTGTTTCCTTTTGTGATGACAAAGTGTCATCTACGTAGCGGATCCAGATTTTTGGTTTGATGGTTGGTAGGGCTGTTTGTTCTAGTCTTTTGGAAATTTTAGAGAACAGGGTGACTGGCGAAAGTGAGGAACTTCAAAAAACTAGAGATATGAAAGTTTATGTATTGGAAATGTTCATGGTAATGAAGGTAGGTAAGCTGCTGGCCAAGATGAGTGATGAATTTAGAGGGCTCCATGATAGTGTTGGAGAGTTGAGCTCGCTGGATAACACTTTTTGGACCTGGTAGAGACCCTCTTATCTAATATTTTGGTCGGCTGATTAGCTTCAATCTTGACGGTGCTCAATGATCTCCTTCTGCACTGCCAATTCCTTAATTCTATGAGGGAGGACAAAGTTCATCAAAACACTTTAGATGATGGAAAAGCATCCTGCAGACTGCAAAGTAACCTTTCTGAACGCAAAGTGGAAAAACAACCGATCGATAACTTGACTTCGGGTATGAGGAAAATATTCGCATTTTTTTGTAATTAACGATATCCAGACCCTTGGGGAATAATGATATGATTTAGCAGAGTCAGCCGAGATTCATGACCGGGAAATTATTTTTGATAAAAATACTGGAGTTTATAGAGGATGTTGGTTGTGTCGCCGACGAATGAGAAGCAGTGGGAGTGGTGCATTTTAATCTGAGCAGATATTTTCACATGGTTGCGCACAGGTGAGTGAAGAAAGTAACACTGTAGGGTAAGGGGGAATATACTAAATGCATTTAGAATTGAATGACGGAGAGAATACTGAGAACAGGGCCCTGTTCTGTTCTGAAGGCTACTACTCATTGGTATTGCATGCGTGAGTCGTTGAAACGCCACTATTCAAAACTCAAATAAATGATTTGAACAACAAATGATGTGACCATCGTATACAGTCCTTTTCATTTTGTATTTCTTCGAAGGTGAGAAGTAGGGAAGCGTTTATCTCGAAACGGACCTTGATGCCCTTGGTTATAAGTCACTAACAGAATTCATGCAGGCCATCTATGAATCAGTACAGTGAATAGTATGCTATCTTTCATTACAAAATGAATCGAGGTTGGAGTAAAGGCACCTTCGTACAGCTGTAGAGAGTTCTTGAAGCAGTATTTGGGGTATTCTGGACAGAGGTTCTCTCCTTTATAAGCAAAAGTCTCCACATCACCGAGACAGTGCAAAGGATTTTCACCAGACTCATCCATGGGTTGATGGTACTATCAGGAGAAGGTGAAGGAAATAAGTGTTCAATTTGTAGCACTCTGACAGAATAAGAGATGATGGTATTAAATATTGAAGATTATGGACTAACACTCATTATGTCGAACGAAAGACATTGATAGCATAAGAAATTGCATTTTCACGATAATGCCTTGCCTGATCGTTTAAGTATCTCTGTGGGGCCCCCATATTAGGCGAGACAGAGCTCCAGGCTCTGAATACATTATCACTATCTCAATGTGCAGTTGGCTTGTGACCCTTCACTGAACATCATGTTGTTCATAAATCTGTCAGCAGGCAAAATGCCTTACTGCTGAAAGAGGTAGCAAGTCTCACCAGCTTCTGACAACCAAACAGAGCAGTAGCCTGTCTTATTGGAGATGGAAATTGCCTACTTGAAGACTCTGCACATAACACTAACTCACCAACAGCAAACCACTATAAAGTATCACGTGTGTACCATTAACACTGGAGCCAGGAGGAACAACGTCGAGCAGTCTGTCCCTCTATTCTTTGCTTCGTGGGTTGTCATGTTGGGGCGTTGATATCATCCTCCTCAAAGTTTGGGAGAAGATTTGTAGCTCGGGTGCTCGTTGCTGTGGTTCTGTTCGTCGAGCTGGGAATTTGTCTTGCAAACGTTTCGTCCCCTGTCTAGGCGACATCCACAGTGCTTCGGAGCCTCCTGTCAAGCGCTTCTGTGATGTTTCCTCCGGCATTTATAGTGGCCTGTCTCTGCCGCTTCCGGTCGTCAGTTCCAGCTGTCCGCTGTCGTGGCCGGTATATTGGGTCCAGGTCGATGTGTTTGTTGATAGAGTCTGTGGATGAGTGCCATGCCTCTAGGAATTCCCTGGCTGTTCTCTGTTTGGCTTGCCCTATAATGGTAGTGTTGTCCCAGTCGAATTCATGTTGCTTGTCATCTGCGTGTGTGGCTATCCTTAGTAGTGGATGGGGCAGGACTGAAGAGTTTCGATCTGATCTGTTGGTCTTGAAAGCCTTTCACCTTCTCTTTCAGATGTTAGTTCTGCTGTTTGGAATGGAACTAGTCCAGTCCCGTAACATTAACAGATTATGATCAGGTTACAGTCCACACGTTTCTAACTTGCATGTGCAACACACTCATCGCTGAATCATAGATCGGCTCGTTGGTAATGGCAGACTGAGGGAGTATACCGGGCAAAAGCCTTCAGGTCGTGATTCAATACCATTTTGCTGCTGCTGCTGCTGTGGCTTGCGGTACTACATCAATGTTAAGAATGTTATTTTCAAAGTAAGAGGAGCACGATCTTTGAAGTGGATATTTGTCCTAGAAATGAGCTGAGAACAGCAAAGCATTGGTGATGAAAGAAATTTATAATGTCATAAGGTCTTAGATTCACACAATATGCAAAGAGACCCTTCTGCCCAACGTGGCCATGCTCACCAGGTTTCTTAACGTGAACTAATCCTATTTGTCTGCATCTGAAACATAGCCTTCCAAACCTTTCCTACTCATGTATCCATTGAATTGTATTTTAAATGTTGTAATTGTATTTCCCTGTACTACCTTCTCTGGCAGCTTATTGCACATACATAGCAGTCTGTGCGAAACAACTAACTCTTCGATCTGTTTTACGTCTCTCCCCTCTTACCGTAAACGTGTACCTTTGATTTTGGACACCTCCTCTCTGGGGAAAAGACTTTGGCTATTCACCCAATCCATGTCCATCATTATAATAACATTTTGCAAGTTCACCACTCAGCCTGCCATGCAAAAGGGAAAAAATTCCCAGACTATGAAAGGCACTGATCTCGGGATTACTACCGGTACCACATGCTAGCCAGCATACAAATTAAAGAATAGGCAGGATGAACTCGTGGCTTGGGGGACGGTGTAGGAGCTTCAGGTTTGTTGGACATTTGGACCGGTTCTGGGGAAAGTGGGACTATTAAAATTTGGATGGTCTACACCTGAACCAGACTGGAACTAACGTCCTTAGGGAAGTTTTGCTACTGCTGTTGGGCAGGATTTTAACTAATGTGACAGGGGGCTGGAAACCAGAATTGCAGAGAAGAAGACAACAAGGTGGAAACTGGAGACGATAAGAATCATGAAGTTAACATTAATAAGGGGAAGAGTAGGCAGAGAGCAGATGAACGCAAAGAAATGGTGGCCTCAAGTGCATATACTTTCATGCGAGGAGTATAGTGGGGAAGGCAGATGAATGGAGGGCTTGGGTTGGCGCCTGGAATTATGTCGTTATTACAGTCACAGAAACTTGGTTGAAAGAAGGGCCTGATTAGCAACTAAATGTTCCAGAATATAAACGCTTCAGACAGGGCAGGGAGAGTCCTAAAAAAGGTGGGGAGGAGTTGAATTGCTGGTCAGGGATGATATCACGGCTCTGCAAAAGGTGGGAATTATGGTGGGCTTTAACAGTGAAGCATTATGGGTGGAACCGAGAAATAAGAAGGGTGCAGTTACATTGTTGGGGCTGTATTACAGGCCTCCCAACAGTGAGTGTGAGGTAGAACGACAAATAGGTTAACAGATTATGGAAAAAATGTCGAGCCAACAGTGTCGTGGTGGTAAGACATTTTAATTTTCCCAACAATGACTGGCAGACAATTAGTTTCTGAGGTCTGGATGGGATAGAATTTATAGGAAGCGGCTAGGAGAGTTTTCTGGAGCGTTATGTCAATAGTCAAACGGGGGAAGGGGCCATATTGGACATGGTGTTGGGGAATGATCCAGGCGAAGCGGTAGAAGTTGCGTTGGAGGATTTTTTGGGAAGCGTGACCACAATTCTGGAGGTTTTAGTATACTCAAAGACAAAGATTAGAGTGGTCCTAAGGGAAGAGTACTAAACTGGGCCAAGGCCAATTGTATCAAAATTAGGCAGGAGCTGGGAAATGCGGATTGGGACCAGCTATTTGAAGGGAAGTCCACATTTCATATGTGGAAGGCTTTCAAAGATAGTGCAAAGATAGTACAGGATAGGCATGCTTCTGTTCTTTGGATGCTGCCTGACCTGCTGCGCTTTTCCAGCAACAAATTTTCATGCCCTGTTAAAGCAAAGGATAGGAAAGGCAAGATTCGTGAACCGTGGATGACAGGAGTAATGGAACGAGTAGACAAGAGGAATAGGGAAGCGTACATAACGTCCAGGTAGCTAAGAACAGAACGGGCCCTGATGGAATATCGGGAGAGTAGGACCATTCGTAAACGAGGAATTAAGCGGACTAATAAGCTTGAAGAATTCATTGGCGGGCATGCTTTGGAAAAATTCAGATGTAGCAAAGTTGTTGTTATGGGTGATTTCAACATTCCCAAAATCAACTGGAGTCTCCTTCGATAAGATTGTTTGGCTGGAGCCGTTTTAGTCAGGTTTGTTCAGGAGGGTTTCCTTACTCAGTATGTAGACAGGCCGACGAAGGGAGAGGCTATTTTGGATTCGATGCTCGGAAATGAGCTAGCACCGGTGTCAGATCTCGCGGTGAGAAAACACGTTGGTGACAGTCATCATAACTGCCTCACATTTAACAAAGCCTTGGAGAGGGAAAGCAGCAGTTACATGTAGGGAAGACATTTAATTGGGGAAAAGGAAACAATGACGTTATCAGACAGTAGTTGGGAAGTGCAACATGGCAGCTATTTTTCCACAGAAAGGGCACAGCATACATGTGAATACTGTTTCAGGAGAAGTTGTTGCGAGTGATGCAAAAATTTGTTCCTCTGAAATGTGTAAGAAGGGGTAAGATTAAGGAATCTTGGATGACGAGAACAGATGAACTTCCCATCCATAGGAAGAAAGCAGATTACGTAGAGGATCACAGGCTTGCTAGAAACAAGCTCAGAAATGGACTGACGAGAGTGAGGAATGGGTATAAAAAGGCATTTAACTCGTACGTGAGGAATAAGAGAATGATCAGGGATAAAGTAGGGCCGATCAGGCACAGCGTAGGGAACTTGTGCGTGGAGTCTGAACAGACAGGGGAGGCCCTAAATGAGTCTTTTGCTTCCGTCATCACGAAGGAAAGGGACCTTGTTTCGAATGGGAGCTTTGAGGAACTCGTATACAAGTTTGATTCGATCAAAATCCATGATGCTGATGTGCTGGAAGCTTTGGCAAACATTAAAATTGGCGAGTCTCCAGGCAAGGCCAAATTTATCCTAAGCTACCCCGGGAAGCGAGAAAGGAGGTTTTTCCACTTTTCAAGAAAGGTAATAGGGAATTCCCTGGCAAATACAGACTAGTTAGTCTTATATCAATGGTCAGCAAAGTTTTGGAAAGTATTCTGAGGGATAGGATTTATGACTATCTGGAAAAGCATAGCGTGACTAAAGGCAGTCAGCATGGCTTTGTGAGGGGCAGGTCATGCCTCGCAGATTTTATTGTGTTCTTTGGGGAAGTGTAAGGCAGGTTGACAAAGGTCGAGCAGTAAATGTGGCAGTTGATAAGGTTCCCCACGATAGCCTCACTCATAAAGTCAGGAATTATGGGAAACAGGGAGACTTGGCTATCTGGATTCAGAATTGAATGGATGACAGAAGGCAGAGAGTGCATGTTGGTGGATAGAATTCTGTCTGGAGGTCAGTGTTGAGTGGATCCCCCAGAGCTCTGTTCTTGGGCCGCTGCTCTTTGCACTTTTTATAAATGAGTTGGATGAGGAGGTTGAGGAGTTGTTGAGTAAACTTTGCAGAAGACACAAAGATTGGAGTTCCGTTTATTGTATCAAGGGATACTGCAGCTACACCGTGACATAGGCAAAATGTAGTGCTGGGGTGAAAATGACAAACGGAGTTCAACCTGGACAATATGAAGTGATACATTTAGGAAGGTCGAACTCAAAAGCTGAATATAGGATTACAGACAGGATTCTTGGCAGTGTGGAGGAGCAGAGACATCTTGGTGTTCAAGTAGATAGATCCCTCATAGCTGCTACCCACGTGGATAGGAGTGTTAAAGAGCATATGGTGTTTTGGCTTTCATTAACAGGGAGATCGACGTTAATACCACGAGGTTTTTTTACAGCTCTACAAGTCACTGGTGAGACCACACATGTTATATTGTGTCCAGTTCTGGTAGCCTTATTGTAGGAAAGGTACAGAGGCTTCGGAGACGGTGCAAAAAAAGGTTTACCAGGATGCTGCCTGGACTGGAGTGCTTGCCTTGTGGAGAGAGGTTGACCAAGCTCGGACTTTTATCTCTGGAGAGGAGGAAGAGACGTGACCTGATCGAAGTATGCAAGGTAATAGAAGAAATAGATCGAGTCAAAAGC
Source organism: Chiloscyllium punctatum (assembly GCF_047496795.1). Classification (NCBI taxonomy): domain Eukaryota; kingdom Metazoa; phylum Chordata; class Chondrichthyes; order Orectolobiformes; family Hemiscylliidae; genus Chiloscyllium; species Chiloscyllium punctatum. Next base: position 65,419,744 of record NC_092754.1, read on the forward strand.
CTGAGAACTTTCCCCAGTGCAGGACTGACTGGTATGAGGGCTCGCAGTTTTTAAGATATTAGGAGAAAGGTATAGAGGGGATGTCAGAGGAAGGTTCCTTATGCAGAGAATTGTGAATGCATGGAATGCGTTGTCAATGGTGATGGTGGAAGCAGAGTAACTCGGGACATTTAAGCGACTGCTGGACATGCACATGGATGGCAGACAACTGAGGGGTGTGTAGCTAAAGTTATTTGATTTTACATTAGGATTAATGCTCGGTACCACGTCGTGGACCAAAAGGCCTACTTTTCTATTTTCAATGTTCCATTAAAAGTGGTCATGAAATAACTTTAGTGAGGGCAATTAATGAGAATCCCAAAGCCTTTTATTGGGATATAAGAAGCAAGCGGGTAACTGGAGAAAGGATTGGTCCACTAAAGGATAAGGAAGGAAGGCTGCATTTTGAACCTGAGAAGATGTGTCAAACTCTGAATAATTACCTGGCATCAGTGTTCACTGAGGAGAGGGACATGATGAATGCTTAAATTAGAGATAAAAGTTTGATAACGCTGGATCACGTTCACATAAGTAGGTAAGATGTGTTTGGTAGGCTCTAGTTTATTAAGGTGGACAAATCCACAGGACTGGGTGGGATCTATCCCAGGTTGCTGAGGGAGGCAAGAGAGAAAATACCTAGGCGCTGATAGCTATCTTTCTAGCATCCTTAAACACAGGTGAGGTGCTGGAGGATTGGCGAATTGCTTGTTTGCCCTCCTGAACAAAAGGAGTCATAGGAACATTTCGGTTAACTACAGACTAGTGAGCCTGACGTCAGTTGTAGGAAGGTTGCTGCAGAAGGTACTCAGGGGTAAAATCTATTTACATTTGCAACAGAATGGACTGAGCAGTGATAGGCAAAATGGCTTTGTAAGGGGAAGATCGTGCCTTACCAACTTACTCGAATTCTTGATAGATGAAGGAAGGGCTGTAGATGTCATATACATAGACTTTGACAAGGCGTTTGGTAAGGTTCCCATGGTAAACCAACAGAGAAAGTGACGTTACATGGTGGACAGAGTGTTGTAGCTATGTGGATGAAGAACTGGTTGAAAAACAAGAGACTGAGAGTAGTAGTTGAAGGGAGTTTCTCGAAATGGAGAAACGTGGTGAGTGGTGTTCCACAGGGATCAGTGCTTGCGCCAGTGCTGTTTGTGATGTATATAAATAATCTGGAAAAGGGCACTATTGGTATAATCAGCAAGTTTGCAGATGACAGGAAGATTAGTGGAGGAGCAGAAAACATCGGACACTGTCAAAAAGTACAGAAGAATATATATTGACTGGTGGGCTGGAAGGGAAGTGGTGGATGGAGTTTAATCCAGGCAAATGTGAGATGATGCATTTTGGGCAGTCTAATTTTAGAGCGAATTATACAGTAAACGGAATAGCATTGTGAAAATTTGATGAGCATAGAGATCGGAGAGTGCAAGTCCAAGTACCCTGAACGTCGCTCATAGGTGGATTGATTGGTCAGGAAGGCATATAGTGTGCTTGCCTTCATCGGACGGGGTATTGAATATAAGAATTGCCAGGTCTGTTAAAATTGTACAAGACATTGGTTCGGTCGCATTTGTAATACTGTGTACATTTCTGGATGCCACCTTACCAAAAAGATGTGGAGGCTTTGGAGAGGGTGAAGTCAAGGTTTATGAGGATTTTGTCTGGTATGGAAGGTGCTAGCTATGAGGAGCGGTTGAGTAGGTTAGGATTGTTTTCATTTGAAAAAAAGGAGATTGAGGCGAGACCTTATTGAGGTCTACAAAATCATAAAAGGTATAGAAAAAGTATATCGAGATAAGCGTTTTCCCAGAATGAAGGATTCATTAATGAGAGGTCATGCTTTCAAGATGAGAGGTGAAAAGTTTAAGGGGGATATTCACGGCAAATACCTTACACAGAGGCTGGTAGGTTTCTGGAACGCGTTGCCAGCAGAGTTAGTAGAGGCAGGCACGTTAGATTCATTTCAGATGCATCTCAACAGATAGATGAGTACGTGGGGAACAGAGGGATACAGATGCTTAGGAATTGGGCGACAGGTTTACAGGGTGGATCGGCTCAGGCTTGGAGCACCAAAGGGCGTCCTGGGCTGTAAACTTTCTTTGTTCTCTTTGTTCTATCCAGGCTACCCTTACACCTCAAGACCTCGAGTCTCGTTCTGATCATTGCAAATATTTTGCCCCCTTTCTGGTTTATAGCATTCTTCGTATATCAGGGCAACACGAATTGTACACAGTACTACAAATGTGTCCATACTGTCCTCTTGTACAGCCACAGCATCATATCCCAATTACTATATTCACTGCTCTGATGATGAAGGTAATCGTACCTACTGCCTTCCACACCACCCTGTCCACATGTGTAAGTCCCGCTCTGATTATTCTAAAAAAAGGCAGCACCTCATATTTAATGGCAAGAAGCTCCACCTGCCCATCCTCGTCCTACTGGCGCACTTAATCATAATCTCATTTTCCTTTTAAATGACCTTCTTCACTGCCATTTTACCAGCAATTTGGTGTCATCTACAATGTTACCGTCCATCCTTTGTATATTCTCATTCAAATCTCAAAATAACAAACAGCAGTGGCCCCAGCACTGGTGCTGTGGCACACTACTAGTCACAACAAATCTCTCCCTGCACTATCTGTCTCCTATTTTAATTTAGAAACTTTTCCTGACCCCATGTGATCTAACCTTATTAACCAGGCTGCCATGTGACATCTTGTTGGATCTCATGAAGATTCACGTAGAATAACCTATCCTTGAACAGGACCTGGGTGTTTATCTAACGTTGTGCATTTTCTAAATTCCGGCACTTCCTCATCGTAATGTCGCCGCATTTCAAAACATCACTGAATAGATTTATTTCCCTAATTTCCCCAGCTTCCATGTCTTCCTCCAGAGTAAATACTGACACGATATTTTCATGGGGTATCTCGCCCATTGAGCAGGAACTGGCTCTAACGCGTCGGAGTGGGCTGAGGTCGATTCTTTGTGAGTAGTGAGAACCCAGAATAGTCAGAAACAGATATCCTGTGTTGTTGAAACGTTAACTGTGTTTATGTACTTCCACTTTTTTTCAGATTGTCTATAATGCCTTACATTTTAATTGTTTTTTCTTTACTTTTCTGCTTTATATCAAGATGCTGTTTTTTTTGGGTGGGGGACTTTGTGCATAAGCTTGCGTCATATATGGCGACTTGTACAGTTTTCCCTGTCCTCATGTGAGTACAGGTGACAATATACCTCATAAACTTAATCCATCTCATATGGGTCCACACAAAGATGGCTGTCTAAGTTTTTAGGAGCCCTATTCTCTCTGTAGATTTTCTTTTGCCCTTAATACAATAATATAATGTCTGAATTCTCCTTAACCTTAACAGCTGTCTCATGCCCTGTTTTTGCCCTCCTGATTTCCCTGATAAGTATACTCCTATACACATTATGTGCAAGGGATTCCATTACTCCCTGCTGCAAATACGTGACATATACTTGCTTGATTCCCCTTGACCAGAAATTCAATAACCGCCATGCTCTGATCCCTACTCCTGCTAACATTGCTCTTCACACGAACAGGACCATGCTGTCCCTGAACTCTCACTATCTCGCTTTGAAAGACTCCAACTTACCAGATGTCCTTTTAACTGCGAACAGCTTCTCCAATCAGCTTTTGAACCTTTCTGCCAAGTATTATCACAATTGGCTTTGCCCTCATTTAAGATGTTAACTTGATGACCTGGCTCATCCTTTTCCAGAACTATTGTCAAACTAATGGAATTAGAGTCACCCATTTTAACAACTGAACCACATGTTCTGCCTTAATTCCCAAGAGGTGATAAAGGTGATGTCAAGATCAGATCATCCATGAATTAACTGAATGGCAGGGGTCAGATCAGCCATGAACTTACTGAATGGCAAGGCAGCGACTAGCGACCGAATGTCTGCATGTGTTTGTGTGTGTGTGTGTGTGTGTGTGTGTGTGTGTGTTTGTTTTTTCCCGTGTCTACGTGTGCGTGTTTTAGTGTGCATCAGCGTACCTGCATCTGCATCTCTGAGTAATTGGGTTTCTGTTGTTTTGCTAGTGAATCCCTTGAAATGAGGATCAAAATGTGTCTCCTCATTCTCTCACTCTCTCTCTTTGTCTCTCCATCTTGTGTACTAAATGATGTAATACCAACCTCTGCTGTATGCCCCGTGACCCTGCACAAGTAGCAGCTCTGTTTGGAAAAGCCATCAAAGACAGTGAATCGCTCACATTTGAATTGAATTGGCTTCAATGTCACGTACACTTTAATGAATGCAGTGGCAACATTTCAATGGTTTCACTTATGGCGCCATCTTAGGTTCAAGAAATCTAGGTATAGATTCTTAAGTATTTGGTCCAAAAATGAAAGAATGAGAACTGAAAGTCCAGAAGAAGAGTAAAAGGGAAAAACATGAACAAACATGAATTACAATCCCTGACACAACAGTCTGTGCCAGCAAAGTGTCTCCAGACCCCACCAGGCCCATTGTCCACACTGGCCGGGCCCAGTTTCCAGACTGCACTGGGGCCAGTATCCGGAGTGCATCGAGCCCAGTCACCAGACTGTTCCAGACCTGGTCTTTTGTAAATATGGGACCCAGTCTCCATAATTCCACAGGCCTAGTCGCTAGACAGCAATGGGACCAGTCTCCCGACGGCACCAGTGCAGTCTCCACACCATACCAGGCCCAGTTTCCAGAATGAACCTGGCCTAATATCCAGTCCTCACTGGGCTCAGTATCCAGATACTACCGAGTCCTGTCTCCAGGTTTCACCAGGCTCAGAAGCCAGACAGTGCCGGGCCCAGTCTCCAGACCGCACCGGGGCAAGTCTCCAGACTGCACCGACCACAGTCTCTTGGCCAAACCGTGCTCAGTCTCCAGGCCGCAATAGGACCAGTTCCCAGGCCGCACCAGTCAGAGTCTCCAGACTGTACCAGACCTAGTGAATGGACTACACCGCCCTCGTCTCCATAGTTCCCCAGGTCCAGTAGACACACAGCACCAGGCCCAGTCTCCAGGCGGCCCCGGCACAGTCTCCACACTATACCAGTCCCAGTCTCCAGACCATACAAGGCCCAGTTTCCACACCATACCAGACTCAGTCTCCAGACCGCATCGGGCCCATTCTTCAGGCTGCACTAAGTTCAATATCCAGATTGTAGTCGGTCTAGTCTCAAGAGCACACTGTGCTTTCTCGAGGCCTCCCTTGCCCGCGACAGCCCCCTGTCTGGGACTCACCTCCTCCATTCCCATTGGAAGAATTTTAAAATTTTAAAAGTTTGTGAAGAAGAAGTCTCTCCAGAAAACAGAATAAATAAAGGTTGGTATAATGAGCGGGCAGAGCAGAGAAGTTCCGGAAGGTTCATTCTGACTCTGCCACTATCTTTAGGAAGTTTGCTTCCTTCTTCGAATAATGGCTTTAGAGATTCAACGCAGTTTTTTTTCCAATTCCTTGCAATACTGTCTCTTACTAAAATGTTAAGGGCATGTCTATTGCTGGCCCAAATGCTGACATTGGGTTTGTTTTAGGTCTTTACAATACATTCTCACTAAAAATTGCAAAAGTGTACCAAAAAATGTTGAAAGTTAGAGAAAGTGGTTGAAAATCCATCTCAACCTCTTCCACTGTGCTTCACTGAGAGTAGCCTGAATACAATTGTACAGCTGTGATCTGCATAGCTCGTGACGCACGACAGGGTTTATAGAGCAATGCACTGCTGTGGTCTGCATAGCTGCCAGTGCTGGATAGATATCTGGTGTGTCTGGATGAATGCACTGCTGTGGTGGGGATAGCTCCCAGCGTTAGACTCATATCTTCTCCGAGTTTATAGATTAATGCACTGGCGTGGTCTGCACATTTGTCCGCACTCGGCAGACTGCTGGGTTAGACTGAGCAGAGCTCGAACTTCACACTGAGCTGAACAGATATCTCCTCTGAGTTAATGGTTCTCTGTGTTGGATTGAGAACAAGTTCTCACTAACTATTTCAGCTAATCTGGCAATGCATTTAGTTCTCATTCTTGTGATTGGATCCTCCGTCCCTCCCTCAATTAATGTTGCACTGTGACCATGCCCATTACATCATGATCGTGAAAGCTCACTGTGCTGGCCTCTTCATTCAGAAGCAGTCAGCCATTCTCATTGTTCTCGAGTCTCCACGTCAAAAGAAAGGATGGCCAATGGGATAAAGGCCGTCCCCTTGATACACAGCACAAAGCATACTCTCCCAGCATTTCCCACCGCCATCCAAGCCAATAAAAGTGTCCGGTGTGTACTGAGAACAACTGGGCCACTGAGAACATCAGGGAGCAGACCTTCAAGGAGATGGAGCAACACTTCCCATTTGTGAACGACAGCATGAATCCTCCAGTACACATGTATCACGAAGTCCTGTAAGCTCTCCACACTTGTAAATATATAGCTTGTTATTCTTTCTGTAAAAGTAACAGGTTCCTAGTGACCCACGTTATATTCCAGATGCCAAATTGTCATCCATTGTTTATCCAATTAGAGATACTGCACCGCCTCCTGCCATCTTAATTTCCTGCCTTTCTTAGTTAGACCACATTTGTTAAATCTTTCGAAAACGTTGATATTAGTGGCAAATAACTGAGGCCCAAGCACAGGTCACTGCGTCACCGCAGTCGTTAATTTCTGTCAAACTGATAGAGACTGATTTATCCCTAATTAAGCCCAGCTCCCATCTCAGTAACCAGTTATTCCAGTATTCCTATGTAGCAGCTTTGCAAGGCTGAATATTCCCTTCCATTTCCCACGTAACAGACATTAGAGATTAAAGATCTGGTTCAATTGCTGAGTAAAAGACTCGAACGGCTGAATGGCCTCATTCTGTTGCTGTTTAAATTTTCTCATGGTCTGAATAGCCTGTTTTAGTATCGGTGTAGTTGTGAATGGTGCTGATAATTTTGGAGCCATTAGTGAGCAGCTCACTTCAAATTTTATGATGGAGCGAATGCCATTAATGCTCTAGCTACAGCTAGCCCACAGGGCCTCATGGAGGTGCCGTTTCCATTTGCTCGGTCCATTAGAAGTATGTCCTACTGCACAGGAGGGAGTGCCACATGATACAGTGGGCGGTATCCTAATATGAGCTGAGATTTTTTATTCACCAGGACCGTGTGCTGACTGCTCCTACAGATAATGTTGGGACAGATCCATCTGTGATAATTGTTTTGGTTAAAATGTTTTCCTCTTGTTGGTTCCCAAATCACTTGCCCCCAGTCTGGCTGCTGTGTATTTGAGGCCTCTCCCTGCTCAGTCAGTGGTGGACTATGGCGACACACTTGGGGATAGACTTTGAAGTACCACACCCAGACTAAGTTTTATGTCATTGGCACCCTCAGTGCTTCCTCCGATTTTATTTTCGACATCGAGGGGAACTGTATTATCACCGAGGAATACTGTAGATGGCAGTAGGTGTCCATCATCCCGAGCTTTCCTTTACTATTTCCGACCTGTTACTATGAGATTTCCCGGGTTCTTGAATCAATGTTGGGGAATTCCAAGGTATCTCCTTTTCCGTCTGTATCCCACCGTGTCGCCACCACTGGTGTGTTTATCATGCCGGATGGACAGATATCCCTAGTGTTGGTGATGAGGCTTCTTGAAACATTACCCATCAAGCCAGATTCTGTGAGTATGACTATGTCACACTGTTTCCTGACGGCGTCAGTATGAGAAATAAATGCGGAAGTAAAGAAGGGAACAATGATTTTAAAAAGTTGATGAAAGGTACTCTATTGTAAAAAAAAATTATATTCTCAAAAAGGATTAAGAAATGTATATGACTTAATGCCATTGGAGAAACATGGTGATTGGGTGACCAACACTAAGAACTGAATATCCACCTGATTGTAGATTAAGGGATGTTATCCAAAACTAAAGATGAGGTAGGGTAGATCTCCTCACAAAGAATGACATCTGTTTGATTGAAAAGGGGAATCTTAAATGCATTGATCAGGGTATTGCGTGGATGATTTCGTGTGTGACAAAGTTTGCAGGTGACAGAAAATAAGTGGGCGGGTGAAGAGTATAGAAGACACTGAACGTCTGCAGAGGGGTGTAGATAGTATAGTGAGTGGGGAAGGGACTCACAGGTTGAGTACGATGTTGGTCAATGTGCGTTCATCCATTTTGGCAGGAATAGCAGTACACTGGACAACGTATTCTTTAGTAAAAAATTGCAGCATGCTGCTATGCAGAGGGTCCTGGTTTTCCTTGTGCAGGATTCACAAAACATTGATTTGCAGATAACTAAGAAGGCAAATAGAATATTATCCTTCATTGCTGAATGGATACACTTCAAAAACAGAAAGATTGTGCTGGAGCTGTAAATGGTGCTGATGACGCCACACCTCTTGTACCGTATGCAGGTTTGGACTCCTTACTTGAGGAAGAATGTACTAGCACTCGATGGGTGCAGAAGGGTTACACTATGCTGATTCGAGAATTGAGAGGGTTGAATAATGATGAGAGATTAAGTAGATTGGGACTATATTCATTGGGACTCAGAAGAATGATTGGGGATTTATGCTAACATAACATTGTGAAGGGAATAGATAAGGTAATAGTAGGGAGGATGTTCTCACTGTTGGGTGAAACTAGCACCTAGGGGGATCCTGAAAATGAATAGGAGCAGATTTTGGACAGAGTTTTGGAGGACCATCTTCACTTAAATCTGTAGAATACCCTGTTGAGTGAAGTACTTGAGGCTAGTTTTCTGAATGCTTTCAAAGCAAAGCTAGATTTTGGAACAGTAAAGTAATCAAGGGTAATGGTGAGAGGGCGGGTAAGTGTAGCTGAGTCTATGAAAAGATCCGCCCTGACGATATTGCAGTGCAGGCTTGAGGGGCTAGGTGGCCGACTCCTGCTCCAAGTCCTCTGATCTTATGGATTCATCTTAATAATTAATGTTTTTTATGCAAAGTGCCAGTTGATTTGGGTTTGGGGAGAGATTTCTAACATGAGGCTGAGGGGATCTCACCAAACTCCCCACATTAATTGGTGTTTGAGTCCTCACTATGAGACTCACAGCGGCCTTCCCCCACTTCTTATTGCACACCATTCCCAACACGGGAGAGCCTGGAAATACCCAGCATCCCAAGGAACCTGTGCATTTTTTGAAACCCTATAGTGCACTGTGACAAGCAAAGTCGTGTGGAGATAACCTGCACAGCCTCTGATATTGAGCCTGTACGTGGCAGGCAGTGTGACATTTCTGCCTTCCCCAAACCTTTGGGCATGGGCATGAGCTCCTCTCGGGTGATAAGGATCACAGGCAGGACCTCTCCTTCCCCCAGGTCCAGGAGTGAGGGCCATAACAGCAGACCATGCCTGCCTGCTCTGAATTTGCTCCCAATATTAGAGCAGGTATCGGGAGCAACGCACATAATTGTAAGGGAGGCCATTGTGATTCTCCACTCTGCCAGAACAAGGGGAGCCCCGGGAAAATTCTCGCCATTCCCCTTAAGAACGACAAACACGATGCAGCGAACTTATCTTAACATCAAGGAACGCCTCAGGGAACATATCAGTGAATCTATAATTAATCTCAGCACAGCCTACGGTGCTCAGAATATAAAGAAACATTTTGTCTGGAGTTTGGAAATAGCAAGAAGGAACAAATACTGGTGGGAGTTATCGCTCAATGTCAAACCTGCAAATTTTGTGCATATTGTAAGTAGGGCGTTAGATATTGAAAATAATTCCTGGCAAAACTCAGCAGGACTCGTAACATCTGAAGGAAGAAAGCAGAGTGAACATTTCAAATCTGAGGACGCTGCAGTCGAAGAACGTTTGTTTCAGATCTCCAGCATATGCACTCTGTTTTATTTTTCAATCGTCAATTATTGTGCATACCACAGTAGTAATGGTTGACTTAATCGAGGAAGGGGGAGAGAGTGAGGGCAGAAGTGCAAGACATGGGTCAGTTTCAGCTGAAGGCCCTGTCCATCAAATTTTGGGATGGGTAATGTAAATCCTCGTGCGATAGAAAAGGTGAGCATGCTGAAAGTACTCCACTGGAACTCGCGATCATCTGAACAGATGTGAAGGTTCCAGAGAAAGTAGGAGAATGCAGTCACTCTACACTGGTCACGGGGGTAGAATGTGGCTCACTGGTTAGCACTGCTGGCTCACGGCACCAAGGGCCTAACTTTGATTCCGTCCTTGGGTGACTGTATGTGTGGTGTTTTCACAATCTCCCTGGGTCTGTGTGGGTTTCAACACTATTTTTGGCTTTCGTCCCACAGTCCAACATGTGCAGTGACCTTGCTAAACTGCTGTGCAGTATCCTGGTTGTGGTGGATTGGCTGTGGAAGTGTCAGGTTAGCGGGGTATTACATGGCTGTATTAGTCGAGATGCTCTTTGGCGGGTCAGTCTTCACACAATGTGCCGAATGGCCTGTTTCTACACTGCAGAGCTTCTATGATTTATATTTTGGTGTATGTGGCTGGTAATATATCGCAAGATCCTACCTATAACTCCTGCCCCCGGTTGCCTCATCAAACCATTACACCTTAAGTTTATCGAATATAAATTCCATTAGCAAGTCCTCGACATTTTGGCTCATCTGATCAGGGTCCCGTTGTACTCTGAGTTAATCATCTTCACTGTTCACTAAATCACCAATGTTGGTATCACCTGCAAACCCACCACGCATTCCTACCTTATTCACATCCAAATCAGTTATGTTCATTACAACATCCGTTAGATCGTTATGGTACTCAGCAGAAAACAGGCATCCAGTGCAAAACAAAAACTCTCCACAAACATTTCCATCATCTCTTACCTTCGGGTGAATTACCTTCGACTCTCCCTGTATTTCATGTGATCTAATAAGTGCTATCCAGTTTATTATGAGGAATCTATTTCAGCACCTTACCGAAGACCATATGGACAACCCATACTTCCGCCCCTTCATCAATGTACTTCGTCACATCTTCATAAATGTAAATCAAATTAGTGAAATATGATTTCCCACACAAAAAGCCATATTGACTATCATGCTCAGTCCTTGCCTTTCCAAAAAGCAAGTTTCTCAGAGTCCCGTGGAGCAAATTACCCACCAATGACATCGGGCAGACCGGTCTACAGTTCCTGGCTTTTCCTTCCCAGTTGCTCTTTAAAAATCGCACAATATAAGCCACCCTGCCGTCTTCTGGCAGCTTGCCTGTGACTGTCCATGATACAAGTATCTCAGCGAGAGGCTGAGCAATTACTGTCCGAGCTTCCCAATGGGTTCTGTGAAACACCTGATTAGGTCAGAGAACATCGAACAGTACAGGCCATTTACTCTTGATATTGTGCTGATCTTTCATGCTTCTCTAAAACCAAACTAACCTGCATGCCTTTCATTCTACTACATTCCGCGTGCATATCCAGGAGTGGCTTTAAAGAAGGGAGTTCCAACTCTATTTTGATTTAATCCCTGCCCTCACCTTCACCGTTTGATCACGCAGCATTGCCCTTTGGTGTGAAGGGCACGGCTGGTCACTGGCCACTTGGTGTTTCTTTTCTTCCTGGTCGTGGAAATGGAATAAATATGTATACACCGTGTGTCTCTCACTGTCTCACACCTGCACACGCACAAAAAAAAGAACAGGAGTGTCAAAAAAATAAACAGGGGTGTCAGTGGTTCTGTCACCCTGAGAGTTGCCTCTGGGAGAGCTGCATCAGTGCCAAGTACTCTCCCTGGTGATGGGATGCCGGCCTCTGTGAAGTAATTTCAGTAGCATCAAGAATAAAGCACATTCCCAAAACTTGATTCTGTTACGATACGGGGGAATACCCCTACAAATAAGGGGGAAAAAAGACAGGGAGTCATTCACCTTAATGCAGTTTAAGATGGACAGCTCCTCATCTTCTGTCATAGGAACACTTGTCAAGATATCATTGTTCATTTTCTCAAGTTATCTGTTTCACGTATCCTTCTCCACAGTACATGCGAATGAGAAATATTTATTTAGTGTCTCCCCAAATCCTGTGGTTCCACATGTTGGTCGCCTTGCTGAACTTTCAGAAGGCCTAGTCTCTCCCAATTCCTCGTTTGACCTTAATATGTTCGCAGAAACTCTTTCGATCATTGTTTACCGTATTTTCCAAAATCATATTATGTCGCCATGTTTCCCTCCTGATTTCCCTCTTGAGTATTATCCTACTGCCCTTGTACTGCTCGATGGATTCAGTGGAGCTTTGCTACCTCCACCTGTTTCTTTCTTTTTGTTGACCAGAACGTCCATCCTTTTAGCCATCCAGCATTCTCTACACCTACCAGCCTTACCCTCCTCATGAAAAGAAATATACTGTCGATAGACTCTTTAATCTCATTTGCGAAGGCCTCCCACTTTCATGCCAATAGCTTCTCTCAAGCATCTTTTCAAAGTGCCAGCCTAAAGCTTACAAAGTTGTCCTTACACAACCTTTAACGTTTATGTCAGGACTAATTTCTCCATAAGTATTTTAAAACTAATATTTACTGCATAACAGACTAAAGAGGTAGAATGGCTTCCTCCTGTTCCTCTGTGACAGGGTCAAGGGGCTGAATGGCCTGCATCTGTCTCTCAGTAACAGACTCGAGAAGCTTAATTACCCTGGTACAACAGGCAAGAAAAGCTGATGGCCTTCTCCTATACTTCTGCAAATGGCACATGGGGACAGAATTGCTTCCTCCTGTTCCTAAGCAGCAATTTAAATGTTTTGGATGATTCCTCGAGGTTTTGGAATGATTGGTAAAAGGGCACTTAACAATAGGAATGAAATTACAAAAGGCAATGGGCAATAAATCTTGTTACTGGATTAGTGGTGCTGGAAGAGCACAGCAGTTCCGGCAGCATCCAACGAGCAGCGAAATCGACGTTTCGGGCAAAAGCCCTTCATCAGGAATAAAGGCAGTGAGCCTGAAGCATGGAGAGATAAGCTAGAGGAGGGTGGGGGTGGGGCGAGAGTAGCACAGAGTACAATGGGTGAGTGGGGGAGGAGATGAAGGCGATAGGTCAAGGAGGAGAGGGTGGAGTGCATAGGTGGAAAAGAAGATAGGCAGGTCGGACAAGTCAAGGAGACAGTAACTGAGCTGGAAGTTTGAAACTAGGATGAGGTGGGGGAAGGGGAAATGAGGAAGCTATTGAAGTCCACATTGATGCCCTGGGGTTGAAGTGTTCCGAGGCGGAAGATGAGGCGTTCTTCCTCCAGGCGTCTGGTGGTGAGGGAGCGGCGGTGAAGGAGGCCCAGGACCTCCATGTCCTCGGCAGAATGGGAGGGGGAGTTGAAATGTTGGGCGACGGGGCGGTTTGGTTGATTGGTGCGGGTGTCTCGGAGATGTTCCCTAAAGCGCTCTGCTAGGAGGCGCCCAGTCTCCCCAGTGTAGAGGAGACCACATCGGGAGCAACGGATACAATAAATGATATTGGTGGATGTGCAGGTGAAACTTTGATGGATGTGGAAGGCTCCTTTAGGGCCTTGGATAGAGGTGAGGGAGGAGGTGTGGGCACAGGTTTTACAGTTCCTGCGGTGGCAGGGGAAAGTGCCAGAATGGAGGGTGGGTCGTAGGGGGGTATGGACCTGACCAGGTAGTCACGGAGGGAACGGTCTTTGCGAAATGCGTAAAGGGGGGAGGGGGGAAATATATCCCTGGTGGTGGGGTCTTTTTGGAGGTGGCGGAAATGTCGGTGGATGATTTGTTTCATGCGAAGGTTTGTAGGGTAGAAGGTGAGCACCAGGGGCGTTCTTTCCTTGTTACGTTTGGAGGGGTGGGGTCTGAGGGCGGAGGTGCGGGATGTGGACGAGATGCGTTGGAGGGCATCTTTAACCACGTGGGAAGGGAAATTGCGGTCTCTAAAGAAGGAGCCCATCTGGTGTGTCCTATGGTGGAACAGGTCCTCCTGGGAGTAGATACGGCGGAGGCGGAGAAATTGGGAATACGGGATGGCATTTTTGCAAGAGATAGGGTGGGAAGAGGTGTAATCCAGGTAGCTATGGGAGTCGGTGGGTTTGTAAAAAATGTCAGTGTCAAGTCGGTCGTCACTAATGGAGATGGAGAGGTCCAGGAAGGGGAGCGAGGTGTCAGAGATAGTCCAGGTAAATTTAAGGTCAGGGTGGAATGTGTTGGTGAAGTTGATGAATTGCTCAACCTCCTCGCGGGAGCACGCGGTGGCGCCAATGCAGTCATCAATGTAGCGGAAGAAGAGGTGTGGAGTGGTGCCGGTGTAATTACGGAAGATCAACTGTTCTACAGAGCCAACAAAGAGACAGGCATAGCTGGGGCCCATACGTGTGCCCATGGCTACGCCTTTGGTCTGGAGGAAGTGGGAGGATTCAAAGGAGAAATTGTTAAGGGTGAGGACCAGTTCAGCCAAACGAATGAGAGTGTCAGGGGAAGGGTACTGTTGGGGACGTCTGGAGAGGAAAAAACGGAAGGCTTGGAGGCCCTGGTCATGGCGAATGGAGGTGTAGAGGGATTGGTTATCCATGGTGAAGATAAGGCGTTGGGGGCCGGGGAAACGGAAGTCTTGAAGGAGGTGGAGGGCGTGGGTGGTGTCTCAAACGTATGTGGGGAGTTCCTGGACTAGGGGGGATAGGACAGTGTCAAGGTAGAGATGAGTTCAGTGGAGCAGGAGCATGATGAGACAATGGGTCGGCCAGGGTGGTCAGGCTTGTGGATCTTGGGAAGGAGGTAGAACCTGGCAGTGCGGGGTTCCCGGACTATGAGGTTGGAAGCTGTGGGTGGGAGATCTCCTGAGGTGATGAGGTTCTGTATGATCTGGGAGATGATGGTTTGGTGATGGGGGGTGGGGTCATGGTCGAGGGAGCAGTAGGAAGAGGTGTCCTCGAGTTGGCGTTTGGCTTCAGCGGTGTAGAGGTCAGTGCGCCAGACTACCACTGCGCCCCCTTTATCCGCTGGCTTGATGGTGAGGTTGGGATTGGAGCAGAGATTGGAGGGCTGTGCGTTGTGAGGGTGAGAGGTTGGAGTGGGGGAGGGGGGACGACAGGTTGAGGCGGTTAATGTCCCGGCGGCAGTTGGAAATGAGGAGGTCGAGGGCAGGGAATAGGCCAGCGCGGGGTGTCCAGGTGGATGCAGTGTGTTGGAGGTGGGCGAAGGGGTCCTTGGAAGGTGGGCGGGAGTCCTGATTGTGAAAGTAAGCTCGGAGGCGGAGGCGACGGAAGAATTGTTCGATGTCACGTCGTGTATTAAATTCATTGATGCGTGGACAGAGGGGGATGAAGGTGAGTCCTTTGCTGAGGACTGATCGTTCGTCCTCAGTGAGTGGGAGGTCTGGAGAGATGGTGAAAACTCTGCAGGGCCGGGAGCTGGGATCTGGTGCGGGTGTGGAGCTGGGAGTGGGGTCGGAGACAGTACCTGGAGTGGGTGTGATGGTGGGGGGAATGGGGGTGGAGGCGTGAGCTGGGGTAATGTTGCCCTCGGGGTTCTGGGGTTTGTGGGGATAGTGACAGTGGGGTCTGTGGGGGCGTGTCAGCAGAATGCAGGTGAGTGGCGCTGGTGGAGGCGGAAGTGGTGGTGATCATGGCAGTAGGGGTGGCGAGAGTCACTGAGCATGTGGCATCAGCGATGATGTGAGGGCCGGAAGTGGCTGTGGGAGTGGCCATGATGTGGGCGGAAGTGACATCATCACTCAGCGTGGGGGTGGTAGCTGCGTCAGCCGCATGGCTAATGGCGTTTCCGAGGCCAGGGGAATCTTCTGGAATATTTGAGGAGCGCTGGTTATGGAGGTGGGTGGATAAAACTTTGTTGTACTTACAGTTTTTGATGTTTGGGATGGAATTGAAATACTGTTTGTTGAGAGTATGAATTCTCCTGAGGATGTAGTACAGAGTGGGTCCTTTGCAATTCTGAGAGAGTGTGGCCCTCAGCTGAGGCAGGGATGACTGGAGAGAGGTTAGGTGACGGCGCATTGCTGCAAGCGTGGAGCGGAAGATCCTGAAAGAGAACTGTTGCTGGTGTTTTTGAATCTGTAGTCTGTACTGTTTGTCCTGTTCGGGTACGAACTCTGCTGGTTTAAAGGTGGTCTGGAGTCCGTGTGGGATGAGTTGGTTACGGAGGCATGCACTGAGGAAGCAAATGTGGCTGCAGTACCGAGTTTGTTTCACAACATGGTTGAAGATCTTCAGAGCAGAGGAAATGACCTGGGAGTTGCAGTGGGAGAGGGACTCCCTCAGATTCTTGTAGAGAGTGGAGGAAAACTTCTTCAACGCAGGCAAGACCGTTCCCTCCGTGACTACCTGGTCAGGTCCACACCCCCCTACGACCCACCCTCCCATTCTGGCACTTTCCCCTGCCACCGCAGGAACTGTAAAACCTGTGCCCACACCTCCTCCCTCACCTCTATCCAAGGCCCTAAAGGAGCCTTCCACATCCATCAAAGTTTCACCTGCACATCCACCAATATCATTTATTGTATCCGTTGCTCCCGATGTGGTCTCCTCTACATTGGGGAGACTGGGCGCCTCCCAGCAGAGCGCTTTAGGGAACATCTCCGAGACACCCGCACCAATCAACCAAACCGCCCCGTGGCCCAACATTTCAACTCCCCCTCCCACTCTGCCGAGGACATGGAGGTCCTGGGCCTCCTTCACCACCGCTCCCTCACCACCAGACGCCTGGAGGAAGAACGCCTCATCTTCCGCCTCGGAACACTTCAACCCCAGGGCATCAATGTGGACTTCAACAGCTTCCTCATTTCCCCTTCCCCCACCTCATCCTAGTTTCAAATTTCCAGCTCAGTTACTGTCTCCTTGACTTGTCCGACCTGCCTATCTTCTTTTCCACCTATCCACTCCACCCTCTCCTCCTTGACCTATCACCTTTATCTCCTCCCCCACTCACCCATTGTACTCTATGCTACTCTCTCCCCACCCCCACCCTCCTCTAGCTTATCTCTCCATGCTTCAGGCTCACTGCCTTTATTCCTGATGAAGGGCTTTTGCCCGAAACGTCGATTTCGCTGCTCGTGGGATGCTGCCTGAACTGCTGTGCTCTTCCAGCACCACTAATCCAGTATTTGGTTTTCAGCATCTGCAGTCATTGTTTTTACCTTAATAAATCTTGTTACCCTATTTTATGGTCTCGAGAAAATGCCCATCAGGCATTTTGTGCAGGTGGTCTGTTATTTTATCTCTGTCATATATAATCCTGCATTGTTTTGACAGTGCTCCTACATACAGGGAGGAAAGATTTAAAATATTGAAAATTTATGGTCAGCCAACCTCATTCATTCCATCCAGATCGAGGAAATGTTCCTTTTGTTGTGATACGTAAAGTGATGTAAGGAAGGGGTTAATTTCACCTAGTTCTTTGGTGACGGTGATTAATGTCAATCGCCAAATAATCGAAGCATTCAGGTGGAGGGTTTCCAACTTTTAACAATAAGTCGGCTCCATTCAATGTGTTAACCCATCGAATGAGCGGAAGAATCGCCAACAGTACTAACAGGAAGGAACAGCTCCACAGAGAGGGGTTGGAGAGATCACAATCTGAGAACGTTAGACTAGGATGTTCCAACAATTGAACAGAATCTGAGAATATTAGACGGAATGTTCCAACAATGGACAGAAGTTTATGCTGGGATATTTGGCTTCCTTCGACATATTATGATCGAAGGTCATTATCATGTTGGATTGAATATGCACTTTACATTATTCAATATTTTGATTATGCAGTCCGAAATTTCTTTGGTGTCTCCGGTAAGTCTCACAGTTTAGTCATTGATTCTATAAATCATGTTTGACTCGAACACTGTTTTTTTCATTGACACAACCATCCTTGCCGCTCTTATTTTTTCCTGCTGAGAATCTGAATTCAGATATTCACTTTGCAAACCAGTACTAACTGCATCCGTGAACTTGATAATTCACGATGTCCTTCGTTACTTTGGGCAGTGTTATTGTGGGTCTCTATGTTGACCAACTCAATTTCAACTGTGAAACATGTTTCATTGTATCACTGACCTTGATATTTCATATTGGGAGCATAGAGCACTGTTTTCTATTCTGATTACAAACTCAATTTCCTTCCTTTGACTCCATCCCATCACTGACCAATATCTGAAGCTGAAACAGATAAATGACAACTGTAGTGATCCCTTTGGCCCTGATTTGATTCCTGATACCAAAAACTGCCCACTCCTAATTGAAATTACTGATATGTAGGATATACTTCACTGGCTCATCCCATCAGCTATTTGAACTTTGCGCTATGATAGACACTCTTAATAAACCCAATAATCAGCTGCTAATACTCCCAGCTTCAAACCTGCAGATGTAATTCTGCGTCGATTCCATGCGGCTCTTATCTGAACTCTCAAAACAAATTCCCCATCGTTCCGTCATGCCTTTGCGCACTGATGTATGTTGTCATTGGGTCCGGCAATGCCTTTACTTTAATACTCTCAAGCATATCCTCACATCTGTCCATGATCTGTTTCTCACTCCCTCTCTGTCCATCAACCCGATCCCTGCAGTTATTCATATTTAAACTGATATTGTCCATATGTGTTCTATCTTAGACTATGATTTTCACATCTATCATCGCCTCAGTCGCACACACACGCATGCGTTCTTAAAAAATACCTTGCATCGAGCTGATGCATGGAGATACAGAAACATAAATTTTTGGGAGCCCCATTTACCATCATCTACAGTATGGACTACAAATCTTCCCATGCGTAACAGATATCTATTGCACATATAGCAGGAATATACTGTCCAAGGTTTTCAATATTCCCCATACTGGGCAGATAATCTAGCTTACTAAGAATTACACGAGCATAGTGTGCACTGCTCTCCATGCTAAGATGTCAACCTATCTCAGTTAAGACCGTCTGTGTTTGTTCTGTGAGGCATGGCCTTTATTCAATGTTCTCATTCTTGTGATTGGATCTATCAAGGTCTCACTCATCCAATTAGACGTACTCCCCTGTGTCTTCCTTCATATTTCAATATGTTCTGTTTCTATCTTAATTGGCTCTTTCTATCTTAAACGCGAATCTTTCTGTCCCTCTGCATCGTTCCCTGACCTTGGGTGTTTGGCTTCCGAATGTATCGAGTGCTGGCACCGTGCGGCTCAGAAACAATGACATGAGGTTTGTCAGGCTGTTGTTCACTTCCTGGTGTTGGTCGTGTGGTGCTCCATGTTGGACGGGGTGCGCAGCAGCTTCACTCACGTCTTTGAAGGTTGGTCATTAACTGTCCACTGCAAGCCTGTGTTTGTCTTCTCAGCTGGCAATGTGGTCAGTAACATGAGGAAGCCCCTGGTGTAGTATTTTAAAGAAACAGGCATTTACCTTGTGACTGATGGGCTTCAGCCTGATTCCTGTTATTGCAAAGTTAGTAGATGTGTTGGGGATGATTTGCTGGAAGTTGTGCTGTAAGCTGTCTCAGACATTTAGGGAGACCTGAGGACTTGGTGATCCAATTCTGGATTAAGCATGAAGACTGTAATTACAGCATCTGGGTGTGCAACTTGATCAAAAAATGGAGCAGAGGCTAGAGAATGGAAGCTCTGAAATTACACGCCCTTTGAATCGATAATACTTAAAGTTATCTCCAGGCATTGACTTGAAGGAAATTGTTGGATTCTCATCATCCAGGAAAAATCTGCCCCATCATTCTAACTGATGAAATGTTTAAGAGCTATATTAGATGTTTTCATGTCATGTGCATGAATTGTATGAGCTATTGGTGTTTTCCTTATCAATTCTGTGTTAAGGCCTTCTTCTCTTACCAACACCTGATGAAGGAGCAGGGCTCTGAAAGCTAGCATTTTCAAATAAACGCGTTCAGTTTTATACTGGTGTCGTGTGATTTTTGACCTTGCCCAAACCAGTCTACTAACAGCATCTCCATATCATGGTTTTTTTTTATTGGTTAGCCAATCCTCTCTCCAAGAAATTAAATTTTCTTAACCCTCTGTACATTTGAATCTTTTATGATGCACGTTATGCAATGCCTTCTGGAAGCCAGATATAATACATCGATCGGATCATTTTTATCCACCTTGCTTGTCACATTAAAAGAAACTCAGCTAAATAATTCAAGAACAATTTATCCATCATAAAGTCTTTTTGTTTGGGATGGATTAAGGGCTGACTTTGATAATCACCTTACTAACTGACTGTAACAATTTGACTTCAATTCCAATAATTTGCTCACTACTTTTCATTCCCTTCTGAAATTGGTTATTCGAAGTTCTTCCCTTTCTATAATATCCACATTCCCTTTCAATTACAGTGTAACAGGCACAAACCGGCAAAAAATACACCTCCAATTGCCGTGAAAGAGGCATGAGTGGTTGATTGGACTCATTCTGTTCCTACTTTACACACTCGAGTGCTGAATGGGTTTCTTGGTGTTCCTACATTATAGTCGTGACACGCTGAATGTCGTCCTGCTGTTCCTATATTATGGTCTCAAAGGGCTGAAATTCCTGCTCCTGTTGCTGACCAAGCCACTCAAGACCTGAAAGCTTTCTGTTTTTTCTTCATGAGAGGACTGGGGACATACGGAAACTTGCTGCAGCAGTGCACCGTTTCAAGTGGCTGAAGTGTTTCCTCATGATTCTTCATAACAGGCTGGAGAAACTGAATAGTCTCCTCCTATATCCCTGAAATTGCAACGACGGTGTGATTGGACTCCTCCGGTTCCCATAGAACATAAATGTGGATGAATTGCCCCCTCCTGTTCACATAATAAAAAACATCTCAAACGGTTTCATGCCACTCTGCTACTCTTGTGCAATTGACTCAATCGGCAGAATAGCCTTGACCTAGTGTGAAAATTTCCAGTAACTTTGTGGCTTTTTCTAGTTCTTGTGTTGCAGCATTTAGAAGGTTGAATAGCCTCATCCTGTTGTTGTGTAACACGATTTAGGCGCTGCATGGTCTATTATGGGTCCTGTGTTGGAGTGTGGAGGTACTGATTGGCCTCTTCCAAAAACTCTAGATCATGATCCAGACACAAACATCCTCCTTCTACATCTGCTGTAACAGTTTCGAATAATCTCCTTCTGCTGTTCCTGTGTTCCAGGTTCGAGAAGTGAAATGGATTCCTGAATTTGATGTATAATTGCTTTCCATTGCTGAGTCCTAAGACAAGACCATCGTCATTCTTGCAAACATTAAGAGGTATTGGATCAACCTGCTCACCCCTCCCTCCTAGGTTAACGTGACGCTGTGGCTTAGTTTATTGAAGTTCCTCCTTAATAAACAGGTAGATCTGGGGTTAAGAACATAGCAGCGTCTGCACCTCCCATGCGCTATTCCTTGTTAAACCTCTCTCAAATGCCATGTTGCTGTTCCATCAGGTTGTTGATCCAACTTCGTGGTGCAGAAGGAGACAGTTACTTGTTGAACGCGTGTCGTGGAAATTAGATCGACATTACTCAAATGCTAGCAAGAGGAATGCAAAAGCTTTAGTGCAGGGAGCCCAATACGCTTTGCAAGATGCTGCATGTAAGGGGCTGAACAACTTGCACATATTATTTTTATACTCCATTTCACTTATCCTTATCACACGCTAGAGGACAAAAACTGGGAACATTCGGCTGTTGGTATGATTGCGTAGTCTTCCCTGACTCCTGTTGAATCTGACTACTTTCCAAGACTTGCAAGGCAAAGCGGTCTGCTTGCAGAATCAAGACATGTCAGGCTGTCTACTAAAAAATTGAGCAAAGTGTTAGTTTTATCGAAATTTTAGATTTAGCAAAGTATTCTCTTTAAGATTTTACAGCAAATGTTAAATTTGCTAATTTTCCATTACATCTCCCCCCTTTTGGTATTTTACAGCAATGACAAAAACAACAACCAAAGAAAACTATACAAAGCTAGATAACTATACACCAAAATTGCTTAGGTAGCACCAGGCTTTTCCTCAGACACCATCTAACGTTTACACAACTATGTGTTAGTAGCATCACTTGCCGTTGTGTGCTCTGTACACATCCCATTTTCACACGTAATACTCGTCAATGCCACGGCATGGTGTTGTCCTCGCAATCGGGGCCACTGAATGTTTTACCATTTGGAACCCCACTGCACTAATAAGCAAACGGCATAGCCAGGTACACAAGCAGGGTCCTATACAGAGCATTATGAGTATCACCAGTCATACAAGCAGTAGAATGTGTAGGATCCAATATCCCCAATCGTACCCAAAGGGAGGGTAGCCATTTGTGCAAATATACGTTTCTCCACTGCCTTTCACCATATGGAAGGCTGTGGTCGGAAGCATGTCAGCCTTGGTTCTGCAGTTGGCCTTGAGTTCGGGGGGTTTGCCATAATTGCTCCCCTTATCAGGGGCAGAGTAGTCACCGCCGTGGAAGCACAAAGATCGCATTTCTCGCCAGGCTCTCTGTAATTCATTCAGCAGTCCACCATTGGGCAGTGTAGCCAGCAATGGCTGGCGTGTATCAAAGTAGCCAACGTCTAATTTCCTGTGTTGTATTAGGGCCAAAGCACATGCTCTGTTCCCTTCACACCTAGCAATGATCCTTCGCATCTCCGAATCTATTGGTGTTGCATTTATGCCATCAAACTCCTGCAGGGCCAATTCCACTACCGAGTTAACGGACGACTCCCTCCAGGTTCGGGCGTGACATTAATGCCCTCTGCCCTGCTTGGGGTTAGGTCCATGATTTGGCTTGTGTAGTTGCCATGCCTCGGTGCTACTATCTTCTGGAGGACCTTCTGCACTGCATCTCGGGGCGGGGGTGTGGGGAGTGACAAAGCCACTATATTCACCTGCTTATCGATGTCAGAGAAGGTTCTATCCATTTCACCAGACTCCCTCATCGCTCTTCTGAGTCTTGGATATTATCACCCGTGCCCAGACACCTCCTACCTAGTTCTCGGTCAGGTGTACCTGTAGCCATGGTAGCTACTTGTAATCGCCAGTCACAAGCGCCACCAGAATCCCTGCATAAATATTTATTATCCACATTATTGTCATACTGGTTTGTAAACGGCCATGTGTCGCATGTGAAAGTTCTTCTTGCACCTTCAGTTAAGATTACCATCTGCGGCTGTATCCCAGACGCCAGTCGTACCAGGGCGCTTGCTAAGAGTGCGAGCTGGGGCTTCCCCATAAGCGTACGAGGTTTCTAATTACTACTTGCACTTAATTGGTTCCGGTGCTGTCCGATGTCTTCTCAGGCCCTGTTGCATGTTTGCAATGGCTGGCGTGTATCACGTCGCTCTTTCGGCGATCTTATCAGCGGCCTGTGTCGTGAGGAACACTTGAAACGGTCCCAGCCACCCCGTCGCCTTCAGTTTTTCCTCCTGAAGTCTTTCACCACTATCCAGGCTCCAGGTTCTAGATCGTGCAGCTTCCCTTCTACTGGTTGGGGTAGTGATGCTTTCACTTGATTCCACATTTGAAACAAAAGTGTAGAGAGTTTCATACAGTAACACAACATTTCACCCTCATAGTGGTCTGTTATCTGTCTTACTATGGGTCTTGTTCTAATTCCTGTATTGGGAGCCTACCAAACAAAATCTCAAACGGGCTAAGATTAGCTCTCCCTCTCCTTCTATATCTCATATACATTAACATAATTGGAAGTGCCTTTGTCCATGTCACCCCAGTTCCTCACAGCATTGTATCAATTTATTTTTGAGGGTAGCTTTTCCTCTTCACACGCCCCACCGGTCGCTGGCTGATAGGCACAGTGCTGTTTCATGTTTATTCCGAAATAATCACTAATTTGCTGTCGGACATTATGGACAAATGGTGTATCATTCTCACTACTAAGCCTTTCAGGGATGCCCTATCTCGGAATTATTTAAGTTAGCCCAAACCTTGGCTCCTGCAATTGCATCATGTTTAGACGTAGGGAACACTTCCACCCATGTGGTAAGTATATCAACTTTTACCAGATAATATCCTTTCCTGTCGCTGACTGTTAGTTCAATAAAATCCATCTATAAATGTTCGAAGAGTCTTTGGGGTTGGGGGTGTGCTGCCTGACTCATCTGTATTCCCCTCCACACATTATTAGTGGCACAGATAACACATAGCTCACAATATTTCTGGGAGTAATGATTAAATCTCTAAGTATATTATTGTGCCGAAATACTGGCATGCATCCCCCTTTTGACCCATGGTCCTTACTGTGTGTCAGTTTGGCATAGAATGGAAATAATGATCGTGGTAGAGAAGGTTTACCATTGGGGCCACACCATCCCTCTTCCCTCACGCTGGGCCCTGCTTTTATCCACTCATGCTTTTCTTCCAGTGAGGCCCGTGACTGTAAATCCTGTACATCTGCTGTTGGGGTACAGATTCTTGTCATATACATGGCAAACTGATCACTTGCCGGCTCCTGAGCTGCCGTCCTTGCCGCTGAGCCTGCCCTTGCATTGCGTTGAGAAATAAAATCGTCATTTTTCATGTGGGCGTCATATTTAAACACAGCGATTGATTTAGGCAATACGACTGCTTCCACGAGGTCAGAGATCAGGCCATGGTGTGTGATAGGCTTTCCCGTGGAGGTCAAGAAGCCCTTGTGTTTCCACGGGATTCCAAAATTATGTACCCCCCTGAATGCGTATCTGCAATCGGTGTAAATGTTCACTGTCTTCGTTTATCCGACTTAATTGCCTCAGTCAAGACAGTCAGCACTGCTGCGGGAGCTGACAGATGAGAAGCGAGGATCCCGCTTTGACTAACTCGTCAATAGTCACTACAGCATACCGACAACAATTCTGGTTTGTCTCCTTGCTCCTGAATGCTGACTTATACACAAAAACCTTCATATGCGGATTCTAAATTGATGAAACCTGCAAGTCTGGTCTAGGGCTGCAAATTCATTAGTCACAGCGACACAAGCATGTGGGTCTCCGCCTCCTTATGTGGGGAGAAAGCTAGCAGGGCTAAGGACGTTACACCGCTATATTGTAATGTTAGGCATCTCCAATAACACAGTATTGTATCTGAGCCAAGGTGCTTCCGACATGTGTGCTATCTTGTGCTCGGCAAGCAGTAAGGATACTGCATGTGGGACCACAAGGGTTAATTCACCAGAGCCGGCTATGTCCCTGAATGCTACAATAGCCTTTAAAGCTGCAGTTATGGCTCGCAGGTGGTTAGGCAATCCCACTGCTACGGGGTTCAGCTCAGCCGAAAAATAAGCTGTCAGCCTTAACTTTCCCCCATGATCGTGCAACAGCACAGATGTCATGCAGCCACGCTTCTCATCTGCAGTTTGTACAAAAGGCTTGTTTGGATTCGGAATCCCCAATGTGGGGTTAGTTTGGAGAGCCTTTTTTTAAAATTCAAACAAGGCACTCTCGGCCTCTGGGGTCCACTGCAACGGACTCAGGCTCTGAAAACGTTTCTCATCGGCTATGTCACTTAGGGGAGCCTCAGGGGATGCGGCTTGTGGAATAAACATTCGACAGTAGGAGCACATGCCCAAAAAGGACAGCACTTGTTTCTTCGTGTGAGACTTTGGAATTTGCTGGATTGCTTGAACTCTGTCTTGACCAATAGCCTTCCCGTGTTCAGATATTAGGTGACCTAAGAACTTCACCTGCTTTGCACAAATTGTAGCTTTGCGAGACTAGCTTTCTGCCCTTCCCTCGCTAGATGGCAGAGCAATGCAAGTGTATCATTCTCACATTGTTCCTCTGTCAGTGCTGCAATCATACTGCCGAAGCGCTGATCCCGGGGTTAAAACTCGAGTCTCCAGACTCCTGCATAAAACCTCATTATATATGGTGGGGGACTCACAGTAATCTTGACAAAGTTGCATGCAGGTATATGATTTCCCTTTGAATGAAAAACCTAACCAGAATTGACTATCGCGTGTACCGGTACACGAACAAAAGCATTGCTAAATCCACAACAGAGAACCATTTACTGTCTGGTGTAACTTGAGCCACTATAGTATGGGGGTTGGAAACATTTGGGGCGTGAGGGACAACAGCATTATTGACAGCCTGCAGATCTTGAACAAACCTCCATTCGACCGGTTCAGAGGGAATGTTTGCCTTTTTGACCGGAAAAATGGGGGTCCTCAACGTTGAGTTTTCACAGGGGATTATCATTCCAGCCTTTAGGAGGTATTCAAAGCCTGGAGTAATTCTTTCTATGGCCTCGGGTATTGTGCTCTGCAAGGACGTTACACGGACTTTGAGGTTATTCTTAGGGGTTCAGCCTCGTATGAGCGCCACACCATGTCTGTTTTTTGTTTGCCTATAACTCAGCGGAAGCTGTTTTCAATCTTGGGTACGAAACTTCTATTTTAGGGAAACGCCAGCCTACCCTTCTACGCTCTTCAGAACTAGTGGGGGCTATCTGAACAGTCCGATCTGCCTGAGTTAGCCAATTTAGTTTCTTCCAATATGTCCGCATGTCTGCATTGAACCAGATACCCACATCCTCCCTGAACACCCAACCGTTGTGCCTTTAACACCCATGGTCCTGATTCCTGTCACCTGCCGCTGGATGTCTTCGTGTATGACACTTGAGGAAAAAGAGCCGTGCACATCAAAAAGGAAGTGTCTGCTTGCAGTTAGATACTTTAGATAAATTCACACTGACTGCACATCTGTGATCATTCCAATAAATTTCGCACAGTAACAAATGATCTGGTTTAGCGAATCACCTGGACCAATCCTTTCCATATGATTCATCAGGGCCATCGCAGTGTATATGTGCTGTGCAGTGCAGCATGTCCCCAGCAAGAAAATCTGTGTTAATAGGATTAACCTGGTTACTTATTTCCAGAGCGAGTGAATCGCTCACTGAACGTATTGCTCTTTGGCTTAATCGCCACTCATAGACATACATCAGGGGTCGTGGGCCGTATTTTCCAGCCTGCACGTGTAAATATTCCCTTTGAATTACCTGCAAACACTCGAGGTACTGAGCAAATCCAACCCCAGACTCCGTGTGAGATCCCTAGCCATCAAATTTAAAGGACAGAATTCAGATAACAAAAATGAACGTTGGAATGTTTCCCCAGTAATAGGTTCACAAATTTGGGGTGACAAAAATCTCTCTCATATCACGACTTCTGATGCACCCATTGTGTTCTGGAACCTTCCACTCATCTTTATTTTCGTGGTTTCTCTGAACTGGCTTAATTTAAGGACTGAATGTGTTGCCCCTGTATCTACCGAAAAGGTAACTGGTGTACCTTCCTCATATAACATGGAGGTAGGCATCGACTTATTCTCATCATAGTTATATTGAAAATATCGTCCACACTTAGCAATCTCAATGCTCAATATGGCCTTGGGATTCGTTTCAGTTCCAGTACATTTATCAGAAGAGATTTGCATAAGTGAGCGTTCATTGTCAAGCATAAGGGAAATAAGCTTACCTGTACCTTGTGGGCTTCCCACCTCCACCTCAACAATCCCCTGTCAGTCACTCTGCTGTCCAGCCTCCAGGGCCGATTGGGATTTTCTGTATGGACACTGTCTCGCCCAGTGGTCCATTGCTCCGCAAACAAAGCACCCGCCAGATCAACCTCTGCCAGCGCCTCTTCCATGACTCATTCGTCATCCTCTTCCGAGACGTCGAAATCTGCCTCTCTCCCTGCGGCACCTCCCTCCAATGGCTGACCATTTGCCTCATAGTAAGCTGAGGTTTTTGGGCTTGCTGGTCCATCTTTAGTTTCTGCTTATCCTTCCCTTGGGCCAGCATTTGTTTCAGCATGTATCACATGTTGTTCTATCAAATTCAGGTTTCCAGTGTCCCAGGTAATACATATGTCTTTTACCTTTTTGGCTATTTCGTTCTTCATTCCATTTATGAAGCTGTTCTTTCGGTGTGCCTCATACCGTGATTTCTGCTGCCATTATCTCGTCAGGTGGTCTCAGTCCACGTTCGGCATTATGGACTTCAGAGAGGTGCGTAAGGTACTGGGACACTGTCACCCCTTCTTGTTGTTTACACATTGCAATTTTGGTCATGTCCATTGGCACTGGGAATGCCTCCCTACAGGCGGCTGCCAGCGCTGCAACAAAAGCATTTCAGTCTCTGTTCTCTTACGCTGGCAGGTTGGTTGATCTGGTATGGACGGTTATGGCTGACCATTTATCCTTGATTTTGGTGACATCAGCATCAGTGTTTGTCCCAGAAGATGTCTCATCTCATGTGACATGGGACAGAACTCGACACAGAACTTTGTTACTTTTTCAGCAAACCTATTATCTCCAACTTCACGTGGGTCATGCAACTGCCCAAATGCAGTTTTCAAATCCTTCATGGTCCATGATCGGTGGACCAGCACTGCGTGTCCTTCTGGACCTGCATCCTCAACCATTGGTGCTTGCAGGATGACCTTTTTAGATGATCGCATTTCAGTACTCTCGCTGTCTGACTTATCGTCCATTGTGGATTGATCGTGAGCCCTGGAAGTCTTTCAGTCTTGGAGTGGCCGCCCTCATTTTAGGCTACTTGCTTCAATTGGTTGCAGGTATGAAAGGCTATTGGTGATCCAGCAGACCCTAAGATGGTGGCCGCTGACTTGAAACCTTCGGCAGGTGGATCTCATTGGGGGGCTGTCGGTCTCGGAGGGAGTCATCATGGTCAGGATCTGGAACAGGCTTAAGACAATCTACAACCTTTTGCAAGGTTTGTGAACCCCATCCAGGACAAACAGATAAATAGAAAGCAGGAGACAACAGTTTCGCTTTACTTGGAGGTCGCCACTGATGATGCTACCGAGCCAGGTAATGAAACGTCTGGATATCAAACCTACAGCTTAGCGAGCAAACCTACACCCTAAACTGTACAGTTTCATTCGTTTTTTTTCCGTGCACATCTGCTTGCGTGCTAGTGGTTATACGCGTATCTGATCGATCTTTTACTTGGTATTTACTTTCCCTGATATCAGCCTCAGCCTTCCACATTTTATAAGCACTCCAATTCACAGGTTTTATTCTTCCCTTCCGTTTCTCCTTCTCTCTCACCTCCAACCGTGACCTCAATATTTCCAACTGCCTTCAACTAAAACTCCCATCCTCCGAAAACCACACTCCTTAATCCATAATTCTAACTGCTTTACATACCCTGGGCCGTAATTATTTAACATGTACTGTACTATTGGTTGACCATTCCAAGTCCTCTCAGGACCCTCTTTTTATTTGCTTTTGCTGGGGCCCATTTTCAACGTTACTGGAAACGTGTTCAGCTGTCTCTCTCTCTCTCTGTACTGTGAACATTTCCTTTTTGAATTGCTCTCACCTCCGGAGGTTCCTTCTCACATTGGGTGTGTCTGCCTCAATGCCTTGGGTTTCGCAAATGAAGAAACCACCAGTCCGGTACGTCTTTGCCGAGTCCACCTCAGGCAGTGCTGATTCTACGTCTAAAACTATCCTTAAACTTGCTGTCTCTAAATCACTGTAGAGACAGCAATCCCTTCCGTTGGGTTTTACTCGAATACCATGCGAAAGTTCACTGGAACCTCTTCCTGCTTTATTTATTCTCTTATAATGATTCTCTACGTAGGATTACTTAAGCCACAACTCTTACCCCGGCCCTATTCGATTGAAACCCCGGCGGTGGGGCGATCCACAAATTTCCAGTCGTTTCACGCAAAGGGGCCAATTCAGCGCTCGAGATGAAGTGAAGTTCCTTCAACGTGCTGGCGCCTACACCTCCTGGGAATACTCAGGTTCTTACACGGGTGTGGGGTCCCGGACGAGTTCCTAAGTTTACAGTCGTGGAAATTAAATTGACTCGAATCAAATGCTAGCAAGAGCAAAGAGAAAGCTTTATTGTAACGTCTGTAGGGGGCTCAATACACTTGGCAAGATGCCGTATGTGAGGGGCTACACAACTTCACATATTCTTTTTATACTACATTTCGCTTATCCTTATCAAGGACAAGAACTGGGAACATTCGGCTGTTGATATGAAGCTTATATTTTACCTGACTATTGCTGAATCTGATAGTTTTGCAAGACTTGCAAGGACAAGCTGTCTGCTTGCAGAATCCAACAACATTAGGCTGTCTACTTAAAATGTTAGCAAAGTGTTAGATTTTGCAAAGGAATCTCTTTCGGATTACACAGTAAATGTTAATTATCTATTATACGTGCTTCTTGTGTTTCAAGGTAACAACGCTCCCACTCCTATAAGCTGGGCTTGTCCCGCCATCAGACAATGTTATGTTCAGTTGAGGTGATTGTGTACTGGTATTTGTGCACTTCCCTATGCAGCCAGAAATGTAGTAATGTCCTCAGAAGCTCGATTCAAATCCTGTTCATGGGTTCAGTTTTGCGTGGTCGTGTAGCAGATCAAGGTAAGGCGCTGTTTATAAGCTTCACTGTGAAAGTAGCTGGGGGCTTGAATCCCATCGCTGCCATTTGTGCAAATTGTGTGTTATGCTGAATCTTCGTGTGTGTGAGCAATGTTTAAATTAACCGTGACAAAAATGTAATCTGTTTCTTGCAAAGTGATCTATGATGAGGGACAATGCAGAGCCTTCAGGAAGTCATCGGCAACACTGTGATTCTGTGGGAGTTGTTACATTCACCTCACGTGGGAAAAGTTCCTATGTAGAAACAAGTGTGTGCTGCTCCTTTAATATGTAGGCAAGTTCTCAGACCGACAGAATGTCGCTCAGTCGTTAACACTGCTGCCTCTCAGCGCTAGAGAACCGCGTTCAATTCCGGCCTCAGTTAACTGTCGGTGCCGTGTTTGCACATTCTCCCCGTGTCTGCCAAGGTTTTCACTTGGTCTTCCAGTTTTGACCCACTGTTCCAAAATTTGCAGAATGGGTGGAGTTGCTTTGCTAAATTACCCAGGATGTCTGGGAATGTGCAGGCTAGATGCACTAATCATGGAAAAAGTAGGGTTACAGAGATTATTTGTGCGAGGGCAGTGTTTCGGATTGGGATGTAATGCTCTCCTGAGGCTCAATGTGGGGTCGATGGGTCAAATGACCAGCTTCCACACTGTAGAGATTCTTTGATTAAAATCTTCACAGCGGAAATAAGTTAAGGGAACAATCTCTTGGTTAATTCAAATATCTTTTCCTCAGTTTGGAGTTTAAATCTGTACACGCTACTCCAGGTATGATCGCACTAAGATACTGTACAGCAGCAGCAACACTTACCTGCCTGGTGTAAGGATCTCACCCAGGTTAGAGCGGTCTCAGTTGTCTGGGGGAATGCACAGTATTGTTGAAATATTTTGCTCGTCTCTACTCCACGAGCATCACGGGCGAACTGGTGAAAACGTCAGAATGACACTTGTGAAGAACATGTAGGATGCGGCGAGATAGTATCAATGTTCAAATGTGCCTTCGCCAAACATTTCGCCTGAGTCGGCCATTAATTTTCCTCGATCCCACGTCGCTCAGATTCCATAGAATCTGCTAAAGTGGAGTTTAGAAACAGCAAAGTTAAGCAAGTATTGATGGGAAGTATTTATCAACGTCAATGTTGTAACACAAATGGTGCGTATGTTACAAAATAGGAAAATAGAAATGCAAGATTTTGTGTCCTGCAGTTATTATGGAGACATTAAAATCGCATCTAAACATTGTGAATCAAAGTTAATGTTAATATTTGGAAAATGGGTGTGTATGAGCTGTGTATGAGCTGCTTTCCTTGAACAATATGTTGAAAAGAGAAGCCGAGATCAGGCGGTTTAAGTGTTGTGTGATCAGAAGAGCTATTTGAAAACCTTGTGGAAAAGGAGCTTTTGGGAATAACCATCTTAATATATTGAATTTTACACGACGTTTGAATACAAATTATTTTTTTTAAATTAAATTACGTGTATCTGATTGGAGTCATGAATGCATGAGAAGCAAGGTGGCAATTTTAAAAGTGCATCAGAAAGATACAGTGGAAGACAGGCACTTTCCCTTGATTAGATTCTTTACAGTGTGGAAACAGGCTCTTCCGACCAACAAGTCCACACCAACCCACCCAGACACATTCCTCTACACCTAACACTATGGACAATTTAGAACGACCAATTCACGTAACCTGCACATATTTAGACTGTGGGAGGAAACAGGAGCACCTGGAGGAAACCCACGCAGACACGGGGAGAAAGTGAAAAATCCACACAGACAGTTGCTCGAGGCGGGAATATTACCCGGGTCCCTGGTGCTGTGAGGCAGCAGTGATGACCACTGAGCTACTATGCCGCCCTTCACTTATCGAAACACTCTAAGTTGCACATATATCCTCAAGGCGCATATGGCAAAGGGGTAAGGTGACTCAACCATGATTAACAGACGAAGTTAAAAATTGTATTATATCAAGGTAAGTCGTTCAGAAAAATGTCAGACATTATGGATTCATTGGAACAAAGGAGGACTAAGGACTTGTTAAGGACATTAAAAAGACATCAAGAATGCAAACTAAAAAGAAACATAAAGACTGATGTAAAGCTTCTGACAATATTTGAAAGGAAAATTAAAGCCACGGGAAATGTTCAGCAGTGGGGGACAGATGGGGACAGGACACTTTATTGCTGATAAAACAGAGATTGCAGGGAAACTAACTCGTTATATTCTGTCTGTCTTCGTGGAGCAATACATAACATCTCCCAGAAATACAAAGTGACCGTGAGACTTGTGTAACTAAAGACTAACATCATTCATATTAGTAACGAGATATGTTTGAAAACATAGCCGGGTTAGTGATTGATAAGTCTGACAGACCAAATGTACTTCACAATGAAATTTCAGAGAAAGAAGCAATGCACAGATTGATTGCATTGGGCAACACAGTACTTCTCCTGTGCAATTTGGAAGATTATAAATGCATCCCACGATCCAAAAAGGGAAGAAGAGGATAAGTGGGGAAGTATAGACCAAGTAACTTGTCATGCACAGGAGGGAATCTGTTTAAATCTATTATAACAAATGTGGTATTGGTCATTTAGAAAGTAATAGCAACCTTCCAGAGAATGCATATATGAAAGGGAAGTTATAATTTTCATACATTTCTTCTTGAAGATATCGCTTGTAGATATAAACAATGGAGAACCAACAGATGTGATATAATTGTATATACAGGAGATTTTTAAAAAGAAATATCACAGCACGTTATTAGAAAGAAACTGAAGAAATGGGTATTGGAGAAACACGTGGAAACACGAAGATAAAGTTTAGGTTTACCTTTATTTAATGGGAATCAGAATGTAGATCATCCAGACTGGAAGCATTAGCTTGCTCTTTCTCCAATGATGCTGCCTGAACCGTTGTGATCTTCAGCATTTCTTGTTTTCAGTACAGATTCCAGCATCAACATTAATTTACTTTTATTAAAGGTAAATGTGTCTTCCCTCGCTTACACCGAGTGTTACTGAGACTGTGCCTTTAATACTGTGTGAAGTTTCGGTGTCCTGATCTAGGGAGGAATATATTGGCAACATATACTGAATGGACATTCTCCAGATTAATCCAACAGATGGCAAGATTTTCTGGCGAGGCAACCCGGCCTCTGTTACCTAGAGTTTCACCAATTGAAAAGCAATCTTAATGAAAACGAGAAACTTCACATAGAAAGGGCTGAAGACAACAGGGAGTTGGAGAAATGGGAGCAGGCAAGATTGGGGAGAGTCTTAAGATTTTCCACGTGGACATCAAACAGAATAATCTTACAAGCGAACAGTTCGAACCCATTAGAAACCAGGAGGACAATCTGCATGTGAAGGAGGAGGCATGGACAGAATTTGAGAAGATGGACTGGGAAGCTATTGAGCAAATTGATATAAGATGTGATCATGGATTGATGGTTTTAGCTGGTCTAAAAATTGGACAAACGATCCGGATGCGTTTTATCCCAGGCTGCTGTTGGAGATAAGGGAGAAAAGGACCGGACCAATTTTTTTATAGAATCTGGTGACAAGAGAGAGAAGCTAGAGGACGGATGCGGTTACACTGTACTGGAAGGGTGGTGCAGAAAGACCAGGGCACTATAGATCAGTGAGTATCAGTTCACTTTTAGGGAAGCTATTGGAGAATATAAGGAAGGACAAAATAGATCTCCAGTTGAGAGGTAATGTTTCATCAAGGACAGTAACCATGGCTTTATCGGAGGGAAGTCATGCCGAAAGAATTTCATTGGAATGTTTCAAGGAGTTCTTTAATGGTTTTCTCACCAAGTCCATTGACAAAGCCCCGCATGGGAAACTGGTAAATTAATTAAAATCTTAAGGTATCAAGGTTAACTTGGCAAGTTATATCCAAAGCTATCTCAGTAGAACGAGAAGGAGGGTGGTGGCAGGAGGCTTTTTGTCTGACTGGAGACGTGTAACACAAGGATCAGTGCTGTGTCACTTACTATTTGTGGTACTCTAAAATAATGGAGATGTGAATGTTGAGGGTGGAGACGGAATATGGTTAATAAGTGTTTGTTTGATAGTGAGGAGGAAGGTCTTATGTAACAGGAACATGTAGATGGAATTGCCAGATCAATGACAGATACAATGTAACACTGATAAGTATAAAGTGATGCACTTCAGAAATAAAAACGCAGACAGGGGAGTACTCAATGAAGGGCACCAAACTGGGAAGTCCAGAGGGGGCTTCTGCACTGATCGCTGAGTGTGGGAACACTTTTTTTGGGTGGATGCATCGTGGTGTGTGACAGGAATTGGGCCATGTGCCCCAGGTATTCCCAATACGCCTCAAACATAGGATTGTCGGAACTAAACGCAATATTTCCAAGCCTGCTGACAGCAATATACGGTGTCTGATTGTGAGTGGGTGAGGAGTATATCAAAAGTTTCCAAGGTGACTGAGACGAGTGGAGTGAATGGACAAGTACATGGCACATGAAGACGAATATGTGTAAATGTGATTTGGATACTTTGGTGGGAACAACAGAACAGTTGCCTGCCATTTGAAAAGGGATTGGTGAATAAATATTGTTTTCAAGGGACTTCTGCGGATTTTCTTGTTTTCATCTGCACAGACATTCGAGGTCCATGCACAGCTTTGAGTTCTGGCGGCAGAGATCAGTACTGAGAATGGCATTGTCACAGTGACGAGTGAACATGTACCCACGAAGTAATTAGCTCTAAGATTGGAAATAGTCTGGATCCTCTTGTACACTAGTCACTGAAAGCAACATTTATGCAGATAAAAGGCGTGTTGACCGTCATTTCAAGGAAATTTGAATACAGGAGAAAGGGTGTCTTACTACAGCTGCAATTTGATGAGAACCCACTTCTAACATTGTGCGACATTATGTGCAGTTTTGATTTCTGCACCTGATAAAGGACAAAACTGACCTTCAGGGAGTGCAGTGAAGGATCTATGGGATATCAGGCGTGTTGTGGGAACATAATTTGTGTGGACTGAGCCTGGATTCCAAGGGGTTTATGAAAATTGCATTACAGTGTGGAAACAGGCCCTTCGGCCCAACAAATCCACACAGACCCGCCAAAGCACAGCCCACCCATACATTTACCCCTTACCTAACACTATGGGCAACTTAGCATGGCCAATTCACCTGACCTGCACATCTTTGGACTGTGGGAGGAAACCCACACAGACACGGGAAGAGCGTGCAAACTCCATGGCGGGAATTGAACCGCAGTCTCCGGCACCGTGAGGCAGCAGTGCTGACCACTGTGCCACCGTGCCGCCTATTAGAGCTGAGTAGAGATCTGAGTAAATAATATAAACCTGTCACGGTGAGACAGATTCGAAACAAGAATGGTAATTCAACTGGCTGGGACGTCTGAAACAAGAGGGCGCATTATGAGGTACAGCCAGGACACTCTGCGTTGAGAAGAGAATAAATGTCTGCACCCAGAGACTGTTGAATCTGGGGAATTCTCTCCAAGTTAAGTGTGTGAGACGAAACGCACTGAATATACATAGACACTAAATGGGAAGAGATAACGCAGTACCATGGTTTGAAGATTAATGATCAGACATCATTACATTGAACGGGGCTACAAAACGATGGATCGAAGGGACTGCTGAAGTTGATATTTAATATTTTGCCAATGGTTGATAACATTAAGGGAGGCATTCATTTTAAGGGAGAAGTGCATGAGGGAGATGTTCAGCCATGAACTGGAGTGGGGGATGCTAAATGTGTTGAATGGCTCACTCGTTTCCCTATCTTTCTGTGAAGGATGTGGGAAAGCTCTGTAAAGGTTGTCACAAGCTTTCAGATGTTAGGAAGGAGGCCTCTACATGGTCGGTAGGACTATACTTCCCGTACCCTTTTCCGATGCAGAGGCTAATGATCGGTGCTGTAGCGGGGTTAAAAAGCAACAACTCCAAAAGTACACAACCCGATGAAGGAGCAGCGCTCCAATAGCGAGTGCTTCCAATTAAAACTGTTGGACTATAAGCTGGTGTTGTGTGATTTTTAACTTTGTACACCCCAGTCTAACATCAGCATCTTCAAATCATGAATTCCATCTGGGTCTATCCTTTCGACCTCGGAGCAATTTGATACAATTGATCGCCTTGCTTGGCCGTTTCTGTGCAGCTCGACAGCTGTCAAGAAGAACATCCACGATTTTTACTGTCGTGATGAGTCTGAGAGGGTGGTACATGTTCTGATTGAAATTACTCCCCTCTTGGGGAATAGGACACAGTTGAGTAATTTTCCACATTGCCAGGGAGAAAGCAGAGTTGGAGCTGGAATGAAACAGCTTCCCCAGTGACACAGCTCGTTGTGCAGCACAAGTCTTCACTCCTATTGCAGGAATGATGTCAGGGCCCGTTGACTTTGTCAGGTTACTGAGTTCTGTTGTTTCTTCACGTCACGTGCAGAAAATCGAATTGATTTAAGACTGGCATCTGTGATGCTGTGGGCATCATGCGAGGGATAGTTAGATCAATGATTCAATGCTTCTGACTGGGTATGCTGCAGATACTACATCCTTGTCTTTTACACTGAGCTACAGGGCTGTTCCATTATTTAGGACGGGGATATTTGTGAGTCATCTCCTCCAGTGAGTTGTTTAACCGTCCATCACCACTTATCACTGAATGTGGCCAGGCTGTTGGTCTGTTGGTCTTGGGGTTATTTCGCACTCTCTGTAAGATGTTAGGCCAACTGTTCGGAATATAAGCAGTACGTTCGGTAGTTTTAATGGTTTGCCACCAGGTTTAGGTACACATGGTTCTGTCTTGAATGTTCACCCACACTCATCACCGAACCATAGATCAGCTTAGTCGTAATGGCAGACTGAGGGATGATAACCAGAAGAAAATGTTGCAGATCGTGGTTGAATATAATTATGCTTCTGTTGCTGCTGAGGTCTGTAGCACATCAGCATGAGGAAATCTCTCTACCATGTTTCCTAAACGGAACTAGTTCCATTTTTCTGCTTTTGGCACCTACTCCTCCAACTCTTTCCTATACATGTACCCATCCAATTGTCTTTTAAATGTTGCCATTGTACTCAGCAATACGAGGTCCTCTGATAGCTGGCTACATATACATACAACCCTCTGTGAGAAACAACTGCCCCTTAGATCCCTTTTAAATCTCTTCCCTCTCACCTTAAACCTATTCTCTATGGTTTCAGACACACTTACTGTGCGGAAAGACCTTAGCCGTTCATCCTATCTGTGCCCCTCATGATTTTATAAATCTTTATAGGGTCACCTCACATCTTCCTCCGCAAATGGAACAAAATCACAGACTTGCCATATATCTGAAAATCTCCCAACTCCGCCACATCATTTAAAATATTTTGTGCCCTTTCCACTTTATAACGTCCTTCCTAGAGAAGGGCGACAAGAATTGTACTCAGTACAACAAATGTGTCCTTACCATTCTCTTGCACAGACACAACATGATGTCCCAATTCCTATAGTCAATGGTGTGTCAGTTGAAGCTAAGAGTGTATAATACCCTCTTCCCTACCCTGTCTACCTGCGACTCTACTTTCAAAGAACGATGTACCTGCAACCTGGGTTTCTCCGTTGAACAACCCTGCCCAGGGCCCAACTGCAAAATGTGTAAATCCTGCGCTGGTTTGTCTATCAAAATGCAACATTTTACATTTATCAGAAAGAAGCTTCATCTGCCA
The DNA here is from genome assembly GCF_047496795.1 of Chiloscyllium punctatum. Lineage (NCBI taxonomy): Eukaryota > Metazoa > Chordata > Chondrichthyes > Orectolobiformes > Hemiscylliidae > Chiloscyllium > Chiloscyllium punctatum. The sequence goes on from NC_092754.1 coordinate 65,457,824, forward strand.
TTCCTCGGCCCACTGGCCCAGTAGATCAAGATTAGATTACCTACAGTGTGGAAACAGGCCCTTCTGCCCAACAGGTCCACACCAACCCTCCGAATAGTAACCCACCCCAACCCATTTCCCTCTGACTAATGCTCCTAACTTATGGGCAAGTTGGAATGGCCAATTCATCTGACCTGCACATCATTGGATTGTTGGAGGAAATTGGAGCACCCGGAGGAAACCCACGCAGACACGGGGAGAACGTGCGAACTCCACACAGACAGTTGCCCAAGGCTGGTATCAAACCTGGGATCCTGGTGCCTTGAGGTAACAGGACTAACCACTGAGCCACCGTTCTTTACCGGAACCTTCTTCCCTGCCCACTATAACAAATAATTTTGGAGGGTTCATCGTCAAACTTCCAAGGTTCCTACATTCCGATCCAAATCATTTACAAAAACAGTGAAAAGAAGCATCCTGCTCCTTGTGGCACACCGCTGGTCACACGCAACCAGTAGAAACAACAAATCTCTCCCAGCACCCTCTGCCTCCGACTGTTAAGACAATGTTGTGTCTAATTGGCAAGCTTTCCCAAGTGTTGGAGCTTGCTAAGGTCCACGTGGATGATGTATCCTGATTGCCCTTCATCTATCTTTTTGGTCACGTCTTCAAAAAATGTAAACTATTTTTTGAGACCAGTTCTTCCACACAAAAAGCCATGCTGACTATCTCTAATCAGTCCTTGTTTTTCCCAATGCATGTAAATCCTTTCTCCCAGAAGCTACTATAAACATTTAGCCACCTCTGATGTCAGAGTCACTGGTCTTTGGTTCATGGCAGCCTTTTTACAAGTAATGTTTCCACATTAGCTGACTTCAAATCCTTCAGCACCTCACCCGTGGCTGTCAATGATACAAGTTAAAAAAAAATTGAAAGGACTGCAGATTCTGTAAATCAGTAAGATGGACAGAAGGTGCTGGGAAAGTTCAACAGGTCTGGCAACATCTGTGCAGAGAAGTCGGAATTAACGATCCAATAACCCTTCACCAGAATTCTAAGGAATGATACAAACATCTCAGACCGTGCTAGCACAGTTTCTTACCCAGCTTCCTGCAATGATTCCGGGATACATTTGAACATGTCCCGGGTTTTTACCGACGGTTATGCATTTTAATACCGTCAGTTCTTCCACTACTGCAATGTGGTGTCGTTTCAAAGATCACTTATTTTTATTTCCCTGACTTTCCTCTCTTCCGTATTTTCCTCTAGGGTAAATACTGACGTGAAGTCTTTCTGTGGGACCTCACCCTTCGAGCAGAAACAGGTTATAAGGCAGCGGAGTGGGGGAGGTCCTGTCCTTATGTAGAGTGTGAACCCAGCATGGCCAGACGTTTATGCTGGATTAGTGGTGCTGGAACAGCACAGCAGTTCAGGCAGCATCCAACGAGCAGCGAAATCGACGTTTCGGGCAAAAGCCCTGGACATTGCTATTGAACAATTAACTGATTTTCTGTGTATTTCCACTACTACAGGAACGGCCGTAATGTTATACATTTAATTTTATTTTCTTTATTTTTCTGATTTCTACCAAGATTTTGTATCTTGGAAGTGGGGGGCAGGAAGCTTTGTATCTAAGATTGTGTCACATGTGGCGACTTGTAAACTTTTCGCTGTCCCCATGTGAGTACATGTGACAATAGACCAAATAAACCTCATTCATCTCCTCTCCAGTGGAGCCAAACATTAGATGGCTCATAGATTTTTATGGAGCCCTAGTCTCTCTCTAATTTCTGTTTTATCATTAATATATTTGAAGAATCTCGTTCGAATCTCCTTAACCTTATCAGCAAAACCTACCTCATGCACCCGTTTTGCCCTCGTGATTTCCTTGGTAAGTGTTCTCCTACAGTTCGTATGCTCAAGGGATACCTTTGATACCATTTGCCTGGACATGACATATGCCTTTTATTGCCTTGTCCAAAGCCTAAATATCCCCTGACATATCCTGTGCCCTACTCCTGTTAGTATTGCCCTTTACACTGACGGGAATTCCTGAAGTCCCACTATCTCGCTTCTGAATGACCCCCACTTCACTGACGTCCTTTCACCTTCAACAGCTTCCCCCAATCATCTTTTGAAAGTTTTTGCCCAATTCCATCACAATTGGTCTTGCCCCAAATTATAACGTAAACTTGTGGAATAGGCATATTCTTTTTCAGGATTCTTATCAAACTAATAGAATTATGTTCACAGGTCCCAAAATGTCCTCATTCTCACATGAAAGCCACTTCCCCTGCCTTATTTCCCAGGAGGAAATAAGGAGAGGCAATGATCAGATCAGCCATGAAATGTCCAGACAGGCATGAAGGGCTGAATAGCTCCATGGATCTGCACGAGTATGGTTTGTGTGTGTGTGTGTGTGTGTGTCTCTCTGTGTGTGTGTGTGTGTGTGTGTGTGTGTGTGTGTGTGTGTGTGTGTGTGTGTGTGTGTGCTCGCGCGCACGCACACGCACGTGCATATGTGCTTCAGTATATTAGTGTATGTATCTCTGCATCTGCATCTCTGAGCATTTGGGTTTCTGTTCTTTAGGAGTAAATCCATTGAAATGGGAACCAAAATGTTCCCCCTCACTCTCTCGCTGTCTGTCCCTTCCTCTTGTGTTTAAAATAAAGTCATAACATTCTCTCCAGATGTTTCATGTCACTGCACAAACATCAGGTTTGTTTGGAAGGAGCATCAAAGACAGTGACTCTCTCACATTTGAATTGAATTGGCTTCATTGTCACGTGCAGTTTAATGATTGCAGTGGAAAGTTTGCAATGACTTAACTTACGCGTTATCACAGGTACAAGAAATCTAAGTGTAGATTCTTAACTATTTGGTACAAAATTGAAAGAATAATAAACGGAAGTCCAGTAGAGAAATAAAAATGAAAGAGAGAACTGACTTGAATAACGAACCAGTCTGTGCAGGGAACAAGTATCTACACAGCACTGGGCCCAGTCTCCAGACCGCACCAGGCCCAGTCTCCAGGCTGCACCGGGCCGACACTCATAGAACAAAGAAAGTTACAGCGGAGTAAAGGCCCTTCGGCACTCAAAGTGACCGAATGGTACAAATAATCTGATTCACATTTAACCTACACCGTTCCATTATTATGCATATGTCTATCCATGGCCAATTTAAATGCGCTTAATTTAGGCGACACTACTATTGTTACAGGCAGGTCATTCCTGGCCCATATTGCACTCTGAGTGAAGAAACTACACCTAATATCAATCCTAAGTCTATCACCCCTCAATTTAAAGCTATGCCTCCTCGTGTTAGCCTTCACCATGCGAGGATAAAAGCTCTCACTCTCCATACTATCCACACTCTGATTATCTTGTACGTCTCGATGAAGTCACCTCTTAACCTTCTTCTCTCCAACGGATACAGTGTAATTCCTCATTTACCCTTTCCTAGTTAGACCTTCCTTCCATGACAGGCAATATCCTCGTAAATCTCATCTGGAACCTGTCCAAAGCTTCCTCATCGTTCATAGAATGCACTGACCAGATCTACAGGCCATAATGCAGGTGCGGCCTACCAGTGCCCTGCTCAGTTGAACCTTGCCCTTTTGGCTCCGAAACTCAATCCCCCTACAAATAAATGCCAACAAACCATAGACCTACTTAACAACCCTATAAACCTGCGTGGCAACTTTCAGGTATGTATGCACCTGGACACGAGATCTCACTGTTCATCTAAAATGGCAAGACTTTTACCATTAGCTCAATCATCTGCATTGTTGTCATTTCTTCCGAATTGAACTATCTCAAACTTGCCTGCATTAAACTTCAATTGCCACTTCTCAGTCTAGCGCTGCATCTTGTGTATTCGTCAGAATGAGCCACAACTTTGTCTCCCTTCGTGTCACCCACAAAATTACGAACCCATCCATCTTCGCCCACATCCAGATCATTTATAAAAATGACAAGCCGCAGTGGTCCCAAAGCAGGTCCTTTTAGCACACCACTGGTAACTAGCCTCCCAGATTAACATTTCCCACTAACCACCACCTTCTTTCAGATAGCCAATATCTGATCTGAACCTCTGAATCACCCTGAATCCTAAAACTCCGTGTTTTGTGAAATACCCTATCGTGTGGAATCTTATCAAATGCTTCACTGAAGTCATTGAACATCACATCAATCACTTTACCTTCACCCACCTGTTTTCTCATCTCATCGAAGAAATCAATAAGGTTAGTGAGGCACGATCTACCCTTCACAAAACTATGTTGACTATCTCAAATCAAATTATTCGTTTCCAGATGATTACAAATCTTATCTCTCACAAAGTTTTCCAACATCTTACTCACAACTGATATATGGCGCACTGCCCTTTAGTTACCAGAGTTATTCTGACACCCCTTCTTAAACAAGAGAACAACGTTTGCTATCCTTCAGTCTTCTGGCATACCCCTGTCGACAATGATGACATATATGTTGAAGTCAAAGACTCTGTAATCTCCTAACTGGCTTTCCAGAGAACCCGAGAAGAAATCCCGCTGGCCTAGATTAATATCTATATTCAAATCTTCAAAAATTGCGAAAAACACCCCTTTGTCAACATCAATCCCATAAAATCTTGTAGCCTGTATCTCCGTATTCTCAATTATTAAATAAGTGCTTCCCCATGTCCTCAGATTCAACTAACACTTCCCACTACTATCTTTCATTGGACCAAATATTATTGGCGACATTATCCAAATCTAGTCTCGAGACTGTCGACCACACTAGGTTCAGTCGGCAGACCACACCGTGCCCAGTCTTAAGGCCGCACGGGTCCCAGACTCCAGACTACCAGGGCCAGTGTCCATAGAACACCGGGCCAAGTCTCCAGACCGCATCAGGCCCAGTCTCCGAGCCGCAGCAGACCCAATCTCTGGGACACACTGGGCCACAGTGCAGAACATTCCGGGACCAGTCCCCAAACTGCATCAGGCCAATTGTCCAGGCGACACCGGGTCAAGTCGCCAGGCCACACTTGGTCCAGTCCCCAGACCGCACGGGGCCCAGTCTCCAGACTGCCCCGGGCCCTGTATCCAGACCTCAGTTGGACACGTCTCAGGCAGCAGTGTTCTTCAAATCTTGAAGCCTTGCTTCTCCTCGTGATCCTCTGACCTGTGACTCAATTCCTCCTTTCCCAAAGGAGTCACGTTAAAAAGAAAATAGTTTGGCAAGAAAATACTCTCCAGAAAATAGAATTAATAAGAAAGACACAAAGTGTGGGCGGAGCATAGGCGTTCAACCTGGAACATTCTGACCCTGACACCATCTTTATGACATTCCATGCTGTTTCCTTCTTCATTCAATGCCTTTGAAGACTCAGAGCAGTTTTCTATGATCCCTTGCAACGTTGTCCTTGAGATAATAACAGAAAGAGATAGACATGCCCTTTGGTGGCCCGTATGCTGCCATTGGGGTTGTTTCATGACTTTACAATCTATTCTCGCTATACTTTCGAAGAATATATAAAAAAAATTCAAAGTTGGAGAAAGCAAACTAAAATTAAACTCAACCTAACTTAAATTGCTTCTCTCAGGGTGGCCTCGATGAAATTTAACTGCTGCGGCCTGCATAAATTCTGGTGCTGGACAGATGAATTGTTCAGGTCTATAGATCAATGCACTGTGTTGATCTGCTTAGCTCCCCATTCTGGACAGGTATCATTTCCAGGTTCATAGATCACTGCAGTGTTGCGGTCACCCTGGCTCCCAGTGCTGGACGGAGACCTATGAGAAAATGAGGACTCAGATGCTGGAAATCAGAGTTGAGAGTGTGCTGCTGGGAATGCACAGCAGGCCAGTCAGTATCCAAGGTGAAGGAGAATCAACGTTTCTGGCATAATCCCTTCATCAGGAAATGATCAGGCCTTATGCCCGAAACTTCGGTTCTCTTGCTCTTCGCATGCTGCCTGGCCTGATGTGCTTTCCCAGCAGCACACCGTGGATAGATACCTAGTCTGGGTTTATAGGCCAATTCACTGCTGTGTTCTGCATAGGTCCGCGTGCTGGACTGATTTCCATTTCGGCTTCATAGATCAATGCACTACTGCGGTCTGCATAGCTCCCGGTGCTGGACAGACATCTAATCCGGATTTGTAGATTTGTGCTCCACATAGCTGGGCGTATTGGACTGATATCTAGTCTGTGTTTAAAGATCAATGCACTGCTGTATTCTGCATATCTCCCAGTGATGAACATACATCTAGTCCGAGTTTAAAGATCGAAGCAATGCTGTGGTCTGCACAGCTCCCCGTGATGGACAGATGTCTAGTTTGGTTTTACAGAGCAATGCACTGCTGTGGTCTGCACAGTTTTCTGCACTCGGCAGATTGCTGGGTTGGACTGAACAGATCTTGATCGACACAGTATTGTGTGCTGGGGAGATATCTCCTCTGATTTAATGCTTCTCTGTTATGGATTGAAAATGAATTATACCTAACAATTTCAGCTGATCTGTATTGCCTTTCATTCTCATTTTGTGATTGGACCCTCCGTCTCTCACTCCATTAATGTTGCAGCGTGCCTGTATACAGTACATCATGCTGGTGAATACCCATTGTCCTGGCAGCAACCACAGCTTCTTCATTCAGAAGCAGTCAGCCATTTCCATCGTCTTTGGTCTCCACGTAGCCAGAAATGATAGCCTTCCGAATAAAGACCATCCCCTTTGAACACGGCTCAAAACACTGTACCCCTCACCACTCCACACCGCCAACCAACCACTTCAAATTATCCCGTGTGTAACGAGAGTAGTAGGGCCACTGGGAACATTAGGGAGCAGGCCATCAGGGACATGGAGCAACACTTCCCATGTCTGAAAAGGTCAAACTGAACCCAAATCTACACACTGTGTCTCTAAGTCCTGTTATCTACCTACACTTAATTAATATACAGCCAGTTTTTCTTGCTGATAAATATCATAGTTTTACATATACCGACGTTACATTCCAGCTGCCAAGTTGTTGTCCGTTGATAATCCAATTTGAGATACTCTACCTCCTCTTGATAAATTAACTTTCTCACTATCTGCATTAGAATGCATCTGTTTGCATTTCTCTAAAATGTTGCGAATCGTTGAGGTTCCAGTACTGGTCACTGTGTCAGTGCAGTCGTTCATTTGCGTTAAACTGATAAAGACTCAGTTATGCCTAACGTATCCCTTCTCCCGGCTCAATAACCAGTTCTTCCATATTCCTGTGTGGCTGTTTTGAAAGGATGAATGTTCCCAGCAATTTTCAACGGACCAGGAATAAGATATTAAAAGATCAGCTACAATTGCTGAGCAACAGACTCGAATAGCTGAATAGCCTCATTCTGTTTCTGTTTAAAATTCTGGATGGGCTGAATAGCCTGCTTCAGTATAGGTGTAGTTATGAATGTTACTGAACATTCTGGAACCATCGCTGAGCAGTCCACTTCTGATTTTATGATGGAGGGAACGCCATTGATGCTGCAGCTGCTGATAGCGCATGATGCCTCATGGAGGTACAGTTTCCATTTGCTTGTCCTTTCGAAGTGTACCCTACTTCACAGGAGGGAATGCTACATAAACAGAATGGGCAGGATCTTCAATATGAGGCGTCTGAGGCATTCGCTCCACCGGGACTTTGTGCAGGCTGCTCCAACCGATACTGTTAGAGACAGATCCATCTGGAAAAAGGAGTTTGGTGAGAATGTTTCCTTCTTTTTGGTTCCCCTATCACTTGCCCCAGTCTGGTTGTTGTGCATCTGATGTCTCTCCCTGCTCAGTCAGTGGTGGACCTTTGGAGACACACTTGGTGATGGCCATGAAGTCCAAGCCCCAGAGTATCTTCTGTTTCCTTCTCACCCGCAGTGCTTCCTTTGATTTGTTTTCAAAGTCAAGGGGAAGTGAGTTACCACTGAGAGGTGAGGTGGAGGGGAGCAGGATCTCTTCATCCTCAGGTGATTTCCTTGACCACCTTTGACCTGTTAGTATGAGATTCCCCAGGTCCTGAAATCAATGTTGAGGGATTGCTGGGTAACCCCTTCCCTAACTGTGTCCCAGGGAACCCCCCATCAATTTTGGGTCTCACCTGCCGGTGGGACAAGATAGACCCAGGGATTGTGATAGTGCTTCATGAAACATTACCCATCAGGCCTGTTTCTTTGCGTAGGATGGTGACAGACTGTTTTCTAACTGGGAAGGTAACGCTCGGAAAGATAAAACAGCTCAGGCAGCATCAGAGGAGAAGGGGAATCAACTTTTCGAACATCAGCGCTTCCTCAGGAATGAGGCTTCTGGGCTGGGTGGCTGAGATACAAATCAAAAGGGGTTGGGGCTGAGAGAAAGGTAGCTGAGAATATGATAGATAGGTGAAGGTGGGGTAGAAGGTGATAGGTCAGAGAGCAGAGCGGACCAGAAAAAGGGAAAGATGAAGGACAGGTCAAGAGCATAGTACCAAGTTGGAGGCTTCAGATTGTGATAAGTTAGGGGGAGACGAAAAGCGGAAAATGATGATATCGACATTGACCCTGCTCAATTTCAGTGTCCCATGGCGGAATATGAGGCGTCTTCCTCAAGTTTTCGGCTGGTTATTGTTTCTCGATGAAGAAGCCTGGACCTCCATGTCCTTGATGGAGTAGGAGGTGGAGTTGAAGTATTCAACATGGGGCGGTGGTGGCGATTGCTGCGGGTGGCACAGAGATGTAGTCTGAAATGATCTGCAAGATGGCGTCCAGTATCCCCGATGCAGAGGAGACCAAATTGGGTGCAAAGGATATTGTAGATGACATTAGCATAGGTACAGATAAATTTCTGTCGGATGTGAAAGGATCCTTTTTAACCGCAGATGTATATGAGGTAGGAGGTGTGGGCGCATATTTTGCAGGGCTTGTGATGGTTGGGGAAAGTTTCGGGAGTGGGATGAGGGCTGGTGGTGGGCGTCAATCTGACGAGGAAGTCGCGGAGGGAATGGCCTCTGATCAGGGTAAGGAGGGAACTATATTCCAAGTAGTAGGGTTTGTTTGTAGGTGGCGTAAATGGCGAAGGATGATGCGATGTTTGCAGAAGTTGGTGGTGTGGAAGGTGAAGGGGATCTGTCCTTGTTTCGTTGGGGGCACTGGGGTTGGATGGCGCATGTACAGGAATTGGAAGAAATGTGCTGGACGGCATCATCAAGCATGTGTGAAGGGAAATTGTAATCTATGAAGAAGGAGACTAACTGGGTTTTTTCTGAGGTGAAATTGGTCCTCCTGGGAGCAGTTGGGATGGAGCTAGAGCAATTGTGAATAAGGAATCGCGTTTGTACAAGAGGCAGGGTAGAAGGAGATGTAGTATCTATGGAGGTCAGTGCGCTTGTAGGAAATGCCCGTTGTTTATTAGTCGCCAGAACTGGAGATGGAGAGGTCTAGGAAGGGATTAGGTGTCCAAGATGGTCCAGGTGAACTTGAGGTTGTCTCGAATATATTTGTGAAGGTGATGAGCTGTTCAATCTCCTCGTGCGAGTACGAGGTAACTCCAACACAGTCATCAATGTAGCGGAGGAAAATATGGGGAATGGTGCCGAGGTAGCTGCAGAAGATTTCCCGGAATATTCTGCACCCAATATTTTATATCGGACACTCCCAGAACATTCTATCCCGGACATTATTTGCGAACGGCTGGACATCAGTGAATTGGACGAATGGTCAGATGCCGAGGGAAAGGATCCCTCCAGGGAACAGGAGACTGTTCCGAAGTCCCTCAGGCAGTGAAAGGGTTGAGTATGTTTTCCCTGCATTTACATATCTTTATGACACAGGATTGACCACAACATCGACTAAAAAACAGAAATTTCGAAACTCCGTTTGTCTTCCAGGAAGTGGGACTGAATCCTTCGGGACAGCAATTTTTTCACCTTCCGTATTAGGATCTGGAAAGAAGTGACCTGTGCCTGCTCTCGTGTGATCAAGTGTGTGGGAATGTTTGAGGAATTATCTGTCCTTATGGATGTGTCTCTGTGTGTTTGGGAAGGAAGGGTTTCTTCTGGTTTGTGACAGTTTGTCAGTAATTCAGAATTTCCCATTTGTTATTGCAGGTCCAATTATTTCAGTAATAATTCCCTTTTGATAATCTCACTGGGTCCTCAGTCAGTCTAGGAAATTTTAGTCCACTCTGATGATTAATCTGCTTGTTTTCCTTCCTCACAGTTAACGCACTGGCAATCTACGTCCTGCGTGAGAAAGATTGTGGATTGTCTCCATGTGTGAGACGTTACCTGGTGGCCATGGCAGCTGCAGATCTCCTGGTCATTACCTTCGAAGTGATACTGAGAAAGATTCCCGTTGTTTATGCAGAGTTGTTTTATTTCTACACGTCCAACCCCGTGTGTAATATCCACGCCGTCCTGATTTATGCATCCATTGACTGTTCTGTCTGGTTCACCGTCACTTTCACCTTTGATCGGTTTGTGGCCATTTGTTGCCAGAAACTGAAAAGTAAATATTGCACTGAGAAAACAGCGCTAGTCGTGCTGGGAGCAGTGACTGTGCTGAGCTGTTTAAAGAACATTTTCTGGTATTTTATGCTCACAACTCGCTATGTGCTGGTAAGCTACGACTGGTTTTGTTATGCAAATGTTGGTGTTCGTTCCTCCCATGTCTGGGTCACAGTCCAGTACATCCACTACACTGTAACCCCGGCTCTCCCATTTCTCCTGATTTTGCTGCTCAATGGTGTCACCACCACACGCATTTTAGTGACCAGCAGACTCCGCAGGAGACTCCGAGCTGCCACCAATGGAGACGCTCAGTCGGACACAGAAATGAAAAAGCGAATTCAATCCATCATTTTACTGTTTTTGATCTCGGCCAACTTCATCCTGCTATGGTCAATATTTATGCTGTATTCTATGTGGGTCCGGATTCAGGACATTGTGAATACCCCTGTCATTCTCCACCCTTATCTGCGGGAATTGGGCTTCATGCTGCAGCTCCTTAGTTGCTGCACAAACACCGTGATTTATGCCGTGACACAGAATAAGTTCAGACAGCTTCTGAAGAATGTGCTGAAATATCCATTTACCTAAATTCATCAATCAATCAAATTCAGTCGATAATCAGTCCATTCAGGATTTCCTCATATCAGTTAAGAGTTTCAAAGATGAAGCAGTCTATCTCTATGTTAACAGACTGAGGGTAGCTCTGGTCTGTCCAACATTACCCCACAGTAGGGCTACAGGGACACATTAGAATGTTTCTCACAACTTATGAGCAAATGAGCAAAGGCAAATCCCACTGACTGTACTCCATCACATCAATTTGTAAACAACAAAACTATTCATTAAAAAGTGCCAAGCAGCAGATTGAATTGTATTGTTGCTTGCTTTTGCTTTGAAGAAGCTGGGCTGGGGCGAGACAGACTCAGCCCCAAGTCCTCGTCCACAGGTAGGGGAGGGAATGGGCCTGAACTCAGCAGTTGGGTTTAACTCACTCTGTCCTTGCTTTCACCTCTGCATACCTCCACTCTGACATGGCCTTCTGCCCAATTAATCTCTTTGACTTTTTACCTCTCCATCCATATCTCCCTCCCATGCTCACACTGTTCCTCTGTTTCTCTCATTCCATCTTCCATTTAAAGTCTATTTCACTGTCCATCCATTCCCCACTCTCTTGCGCTCTCTGCGTTCTGCACTCATTACATCCCAAACTCCCTCTCTCCAATTCTCTCTTCATAAAATCTTCTCTTTACATTCCATTGCTGGGGGAACAGAAGAGGGGTGTGGATATTCAGCCCTATGATGGGGGAGCAAAGATGAATGTGGCGTGTCAGGCTGTTGCTCACTTAACAGACTGGGGCTTGGAACAAATGTCTTTGCTTGGTGAATGTGAGAGCATTAGTCGTAACAAGGAGGTACTACTGGGGGAGGCACCATTGGCCGAGGCAGGGGCTAATGGGTGGGAGTTGGACAACAGGCTGCTTCACAGGAGGACACCGTGTGGAGCCCATTGTTGATGTTCATTGATGTAAGTGGGAGTGTGATCAAAGACCAGTTCGATAGAATGAACTAGGGAGGGGTACATGACCAATGCTTTGGTTTGGGAATGTGCGGGTGAGGGAGTGTAATGGTGAGGGAGAATCCAGGCAGATGAGCGTGACGTTGTGGAATGTGAAGTAGAGTAGGTGTGACGGTGCTGGAGTGTACGAGGAGTGAACATGTTGGTAGAAGACTGAGCGGGGTGATTGAGTGGCACCGTGGGGTAGTGTGCGGGAGACTGAGTGGGATGGTGGCGAAGTATTCAGGGGGAGTGAACATGATAGTGTGGGGGTTTGCGGGGAAGAGAGCGTGATGCAGTATGAGTGTGTGGGGAGTGAGTGTAATGGTGGGGGAGTGTGCCGGGGAGTGAGTTTGATAATGATGGCGCATGATGGTGGGGAATTGTGCGGAGGAGTGAGGTCTATGGTGTTGGCGTGGGAAGGGTAGAGCGTGTAACAGTGGAGTAGAGTGTATGGGAAATAAACGTGATGGTGAGGGAGTGTGTGGGTGAGTGAGTGTGATGGTGGGGAGTGTGCATCAGGGTCGGCATTATGGTAATGAAGTGTACCAGGATTGAGCTTAATGTTGGGGGACTGCGCGGGATGAGTGAGCATGGTAATATGGGCATGTGGGGGAAGAGAGAGCGTAACGTTGAGTGGAGAGAGTGGGGGAGGCAGTACATTGCTTCGTGAGTGTGGGGGGGTGTGAGTGTGATGGTGACTGACCTTGTGGGGGATTCAGCCTGACTGTGGGGAAGTGTGCAGTTGTGTGAACATGATGGTTTGTGCGTGCGCGGGGAAGAGAGGGTGACAGTGAAGAAGAGTGTAAAGGGAGTGAGTGTGATGGTGGGGGAATGTGCAGTGAAGTGACTATGATGGTGCAGTAGTATGCATAGGAGTGAGTACTCTGCGATGGATTTTCTGGGGAATGAGTGTGATGGAAGCAAGTTTGCTGGGGAGATGTTATGACAGTGGAAGCGAGAGCTGAGGAATGGGTGTGATGGTGAGGCTGTGCTAGAGTGAGCGGGACAGTGGGAAGGTGTGCAGGGGCATGTGTGTGACGGTAGGACAGTGTGCAGTGTATTGAGCATTATGGTGTGGTGTTGTATAGGGAAGTGAGCATGTCGGTGGGGTGTATGCTTGGTGGTGAGTTGATTTTGGGGACGTTGCAGGGGAGTAAATGTGACCATGGCGAATTGTGTGGGGGAGTGAATGTGACTGTGGGGAGCATTGAGGGGAGTGAGCATGATGGTGGAAAGTGTGTGAGTGAGTGAGCGTGATGGTGGGAATATGTGTGGGGAGTAGGCTTGTCAGTGAGACAGTGTGTGGTGGAGCGAGCATGACAGTGGGGGAGTGTATGGGGGAGTGAAGGCGATGGTGGATGGATTGGGGATGTGAGTGAGATGGTGGGCAAACGTGTGGGGAATAATTGCAATGGTAGTGGAGTGTGTGAGGGCGTTAGTTTGACAGTATGGGAGCTTGCAGGAGAGTAAGCATGACGATGTGGGTGTGCAGGTGGAGTGAAAGTGACGTTGGCATTTGTGCATATGAGCGAGCCTGTCCATGGGGGAGAGTGTAGCAGTATAGGTGTGGCAGTGGGGGAGTGTATGGGTGCATGTATGACATTGGCGGAGAGTGCGAGGGACTGAGTGTAATGGTGGGGCAATATGTGAGGGAGTGAGCGTGATGGTCGGGGAGTGTGCGGGTGAGTGAGTATGATGGTAGGTGTGTGCGAAGATGAATGAGAGTGAAGGGGAGAAGTGTGTGGGAGGAGAACATTACAGTGAGGTAGAGGAAAGGGGAATGAGCGTGATGGTTTTGGGAATGTGCAGGGAAGAGATAGTGACGGTGGGGGAGAAAACGTGAGAGTGAGTGTACAGTGGGGGAGTGTGTATGAAAGTGGGGGCGTTGCAAGGCAGTGAAGGTGATTATGGGTGATTGTGAGTGTGACAGTGGGCAAATGTGCGGGGAGGTGAATGAGAGTGTGCAGTAATGTTTGGGAATAAGTGTGATGATGGAGTGATTGCGGGAGTGTGTGTGAGACCATGGGACAGAGTGCAGGAAGTGAACATGATGATATTGGAGTATGCAGGGGATTGAGTGTGATGTTGGTGGAGGCTCCTGCTGAGAGAGTGCGACATCGGGGGAGTGTGAGTCAGTGAACGTGACCATGGTGGAGTGTGTCGGTGACAAAGCGTGACAGTGGAGGAGTGTGCGGGTAAGTGAGTGTGATGGTGGGAGCGTATGCTCGTGAGTCAGTGTGACACTGGGGGTGTGCATGGAGAGTGAGCGTGATGATGGAACAGTGTTTGTGAAGTGAGTGTGACGGTGGCAGAATGCATTGGGGAATGTGTGTAATGTTGGCGGAGTCTGCACCATGATGATAGAGTGCGTTTGATGAAGGGGGAATACATGGGTGAGAGTGATGGTTGGCGAGTGGGCGGGGGAGTGGGCAAAACAGTAGGGAAGCAAGACAGAGTGAGTATGATAGTGGGGGATTGTGTGAGGGATTGACTCTGACAGTGTTAGTGTGGGTGGAGTTGTGAATGTGATGGTCAGGGAGTGAGCGGGAAGTAGGAATGATGGTAGAGGAGTGTGTCAGGGAGTCAGCGTCAGGGTGGGATATGTGTGAGGAGTGAGCATGAAGGTGCAGGAATGTTTGGGGTAGTGACGGTGGGATAGTGTACAAGGGCGGGATTCTGATGGTGGGAGTATGCACGGGAAGGGAGAATGACGTTGTAGATGTGTGTGGGGGGCTTGAGTGTGATGATGCTAAAGTGTGCAGATGAGTGAGTGTGACGGTGGGGGAGAGTGCGGGAATGTCAATGTGCTGTTGGTAGAGTGTGGGGGAAATGACCGTAAAGCAGAGCAGTGTGCAGTGCAGTGCGTGTGATGGTAGGGGAGTGTACATGGTAATGAATGTTCTGTCGCGGTGTTTGTGGGAGGGGAATGAGCTAACAGTGGGGCAGTGTACAGGGGTGTGTGTCTGATTGGAGAGTGAGCATGACCGTGGGGAAGTATCTGGGACACTGATTGTGATACTGGGTGTGCGTTCATAGTGGATTGTGTGTGACAGTGGGGGATCATGCAGAGAAGGAGGTGTGATGGTAGGCATGTGATGGTAGTCGTGTGCAGGGAGGTGAGAATGACTGGGTAGTGTCTGACGGGGAGTGAGCATGATAGCGTCAGTATGCATGGAGATGTGAGTGTGATGGTGGCTTGTGTGTGGTGGAATGAATGCAACACTGGGGCAGTGTGCGAGAAGCATGAAAATAACAGTGAGAGAGCATGCGGGTGTGTGAAAATGACATTGTGGTGTATGTAGGGGGAGTGAGAGGGACTGTGGGGGAGTGTATGGGGGAGTGAGCGGGACGGATGGAGATCAAGTGCGGGAGTGAGCTGGATGGTGGTGGACCGTGCGGGTCAATGAGTGTGATTTGTGTGAGCATGTGGGGAAGTGGGCATGATGTTGGGGGAGTGTATAGGCATGAATGTATGAGGGTGGATGAGTGTGTGCAGGAGTCAGTAGGATGGTGCGTGAGTGTGTAGTGGTGTGAGTGTAATGGTGGCGGAGGATGCCAGGGAGTGAGTGCAAAGGAAGGAGTGTGTGGGGGAGGGAGTGTGATTGTAGGAGAGTACATGGGGGAGTTTGTACAATGGTGCAAAGGTGGATGGGGGAGTGCCTGTGATCGTGGGTGAGTGTGGTTTTAACAGAGTTTGACACTGCGCCAGTGTGTGGGAGAGTGAACTTCATTGTGTGGGAGTGTATGGGAGAGAGTGTTAGGGTGGGACAGTGTGCGGTCGACTGAGTGTGACAGTGCAGGAGTGTGGGGACAAATGAAAGTGACACTGGGTGAGACTGCAGGGGAGTGAGTGTGAAGGTGCGGGATTTTGTGCGAGAATGAGCATGTTGGTGTGCGTGTGTGTCTGGCAGTGAGCATGATGGTAGGGGTGTGTGCGTGAGGGTGCGATGGTTGGGGCGCATGGGCAAGTGAGCGCTACGGGGGGTTTGTGAGAGTGTGAGGGTGGGGGAGAGTGTGGGGAAATGATCATGACGGTGGGCCAGTGTGCAGGGTAGTAAACATGACAGTGTGGAAAGTGCGGGGGAGTGAGTTTGATAGTGGGTGAGTGTATAGTGTAGTGAGTCTGACGTGGAGGAGATTGAGCGGAAGTTAGCTTGATGTTGGGGTGAGTCAGGCAGATGCTCAGGGAGTGTGCAGTGGAGTGATGGTGATGGTGGCGGACTGTGTTGGGGAGTGAGCATTGTGTTGGGGAGAGTGCGGTGAAGTGAGAGTGATGGTGGACGAATGGGCAAAAATATGACCATAATGGTGGAGGCATGTGCAGGGAAGTGAGCATGGGCGGCATGGTTGCACTGTGGTTAGCACTGCTGCCTCACAGTGCCAGAGACCCGGGTTCAATTCCCACCTCAGGCGACTGACTCTGTGGGGTTTGCACATCCTCCCCGTGTCTGCGTGGGTTTCCTCCGGGTGCTCCGGTTTCCTCCCACATCACAAAGATGTGCAGGCCGGGTGAATTGGTCATGCTAAATTGCCTGTAGTGTTATGTAAGGGTTAAATGTAGGGGTATGGGTGGGTTGCGCTTTGGCAGGGCAGTGTGGACTTGTTGGACCGAAGAGCCTGTTTCCACACTGTAAGTAATCTAATATAATGACGGTGGGGGAGTGAAGGTGATGGTTGAGGTGTGTGCCGGAAAGAGAGCATGATGGCAGGAGACCACTTGCATGAGTAAGAGACAAGAGTGGGGGGATGCAGGTAAGTGATCTTGACAGTGAGGGATTGTGCAGGTGACTGACTGCGACTCTGTGAGCATGTACAGGAGAGTGAGTGTTATGGTGGAGCAGTGTGCAGGGGAATGAGTAAGAATATAGGATGAGTTTGGTGCAAAGCAACTGTGCGGGCGATTGAGCGTGAAGGTGGGAAAGTGTGGGGGTGAGTGAGCTTGACAGTGGGGGGTTATGCACCGGAGTGAGCGGCACATTGCTCGATGAAGCGTGAGATTGAGCGTGACGTTAGGAGATCATGTGGGGTGCTGGTGAGGGAGCACAGTAGTGAGCGTAATAGTGGGGGATTGAGTGAGGAAATCAGTGTGATGGTGGAGGGGCGTGAGGGCGGTTGAGAATGTGACAGTGCAATGGAATGAACGCGACTGTGACTGTGACAGAATGAGTGCGAGGGGGTCAAGATGACAGTGATGAAGTGAGTCTGAGAGGTTCGGAGTTACGTTCACTGAGTGTGGGAGACGAGGTCAAGGTGACAGTGATGGAGTGAGTGGGAGGTGGTCAGGAAGACGGTGACAGAGTGACTGTGAGCGAGCAATTTTGATGGTGATGGAGTCAATGTCACGGGATCACGGTGACAGTGAGGGTGTGAGTGTGTGGGAGTCAAGAGGACAGTGACGGAGTGAGTGTGAGGCGGTCAGGGTGACTGGGATGGAGGGAGTGTGTGGGTTCACAGTGATGGTAACGGAATGTGTGTGAGGAGGTCAGCGTTACAGTGATGGAGTGAGTGTGAGGTGGTCAGGAAGAAAATGACAGTGTAAGGGGGTCACGGTTACTGTGTTGGAGTGAGTGCATGGAGATCGGGGTAGCAGTGACGGAGTGAGTGTGCGGTGTCCACGGTGATGGTCACGGAGTGTGTGTGAGGTGGTCTGGGTGACAATGAGGGATTGGGTTTCAGGGGGTCAGTGTGACAGTGACGAAATGAGTGGGAAGGGGTCTGAGTGATGGTGATGGATTGAGTGTAAGTGGGTCAGGGTTCTTATAACTGAGTGAGTTTGATGGCTTCATGGTGACAGTGATGGAGCGAGTGTGAGGTGACCATGGTAACAGCGTGAGTCTGAGGTGGTCAGGATGACTTTGAGGGTTTGAGTGGGAGGGGGCCAGGATAGCGGGGCGGACTGGGTGTGATTGGGTTTGTGTGACAGATTGAATGTGTGGGGTCAGTGTGATGGTGATGAAGTGAGTGTGAGGTGGTCAAGGTTACAGTGATAGTGTTGGGGTGACAGTGAGTGATGGAGTGTGAAGGGGTCAGGATGCGGGGAACGGAATGAGTGTTAGGGGTCAGGGTGACGGAGGGAGTCTGATGGGGACAGGGTGAGTGTGACAGACTGAGTGTATAATGGTCAGGAAAAAGTGTGGAGTGCGTGTGAGGGGGTCAGGTTGGCAGTTCCCGAATGTGTGTGCATCTGATGGGGTCAGGGTGATGGAGACAAGAGTGAGAGTCAGCGAGTGAGGATGAAAGTGACTGAGTAAGTGTGATCAGTTTAGAAGACGTGTGACAGAATGAGAGAGAGGTGTTCAGGGTAATGGTAACGGAGTGAGACTGAGGGGTTCAGGGTGACAGTGACGGAGTGAGATTGAGGGCGTCCGCGTCATGGTGATGGAGTGAGTGTGATGGTGTCAGGGCAATGGTGATGGTGTGAGTTTGAGGTTGTCAGTGTGATGGTGATGTAGAGAGATTGAGGGTGCCAACGTTACTGTGATGGACTGAGAGTGAAGGGTTCAAGGTGACCATGAGGGACTCGGGGTGATGGTTACAGAGTGAGTGTAAGGGCTCAGGGTGACAGTGATGGAGTGAGAACGAGGGGGTCAGTATGACAGCAATAGATTGAGTGTGAGTGGCTCAGGTTAAAGTGATGGAGAGAGTGTGAGGGGGTTAGGGTGACAATAATGGAGTGAGTGTGAGTGGCTCAGGTTACAGTGATGGAGTGAATGATGGAGGAGAAATTTATGATTGAATGGACTCAGTGTGATTGGGTAAGGGTGACAGTGACAGAGAGGATGTCAGTGTGTGTGTGGACCAGTGAAAGACAGAGTGTAAGGCGGTAAGTATGACCGGGGTGGAGTGAGAGTTTGTGGCTAAAGGCAACGGAGTGAGTGTGAGGGGGTCAGGGTTGCAGTGATGACGTAAATTTGATCAGATCAGGTTGAGGGTCATGGAGTGAGAGTGAGGCGGGTAAGGGTGATAGCGACAGAGTGTGTATGAGGGAGTCAGGGTGATGGTGACAGAGTGAGTGTGAGGGGGTCAGGGTTACAGAGACAATGTGATGGGTGATGGAGACGGTTATGGAGTGAGTGTGAGAATATCAGGGTGACAAAGTGAATATCAGGGTTTCAGGGTGATGGTGAAAGAGTGAATGTTGGTGAGTCAGGGAGACAAAGTTGGAGTGAGTGTGAGGGAGTCAGTGTGTCAGTGATGCAGTAAGTGTGAGGGGTCAGTCTGACGGTGATGGAGTGTGTGTGTGGAGATTAGGTGATGGAGGAGGAGTTATTATTACAAGATCTAGGTGACTATGATGGTGTTAGTGTGAGTGTTCAGGGTGACGGAGTGATTGTAATGGGGTCATGGTGAAGGTGATGGAGTGAGATTGAAGGCGTCAGGGTGACAGTGATGCAGTGAGTGTGAGAGGGTATTGGTGACAGTGACCGAGTGTGTGTGAGGGGAAGGAGGTTAGGCTGACAGTGACGGAGTGAGTGCGAGGGGATCCCGGTGGTGAAGGTGGAGTGGTTATGAGGAAATCGGGTTGATGCAATGAATGTGATGTGGCACGGATGACAAAGATGGAGTAAGTGTAATATGGCCAGGGTGACGTCAACGGAGTGAGTCTGACGGGTCAGGGTAATAGTTCCAGAGTGAGTGTGGGGGGTGGGTGTCAGGGTGACAATGACCAAGTGCCTATGATTTGGTCTGAGTGACAGTGACAGAGTGAGCGCGAGGTAGGCCAGGGTGACATTGACAGGGTGAGTGTGAGGGGACAGGGTGATAGTTTCGGAGTGAGTGTGAAGGTGTTAGGATGACGATGAAGGAGTGAGCATGAGGTGGCCCGGTTGACATCGATGGAATGAGTGTGAGGTTGTTCAGGGTGACTTTGGTGGAATAAGTGTGAGGTGGTCAGAGTTACAGAGTGAGAGTTTGTGAGTAGCCAGGGTGACATTGACAGAGTGAGTCTGAGGGCCAGGGTGGTAGTTCCAGAATGAGTGTGATGGGGTCACGGGGATGGTGAGGGAGGATGTCTGATTAGGTCAGGTTGATAGAGAAGGAGTGAGTGTGAGGAATTCAGGGTTACAGCGATGGAGAGAATTTGAGGGTGCTATTCTTACTGTAATAGAGTGAGACTGAGGGGTTCAGGGTGACAGTGACGGAGTGAGACTGAGGATGTCAGCGTGGCAGTGATGGAGTAAGTGTGAGGATGTCAGTGTGACAGTGACAAAGTGAGCGTGTAGAGATCAGGTTGCTGGTGACAGAATGACCATGAGATGGTCAGGTTGACTATGGCGGATTGAGTCTAATGAAGTTAGGGTGACGTTGACAACGTGAGTGTCAGGGAATTGAGGGTGACAGTGACTGAGTGAGTCTGGAGGCATAGCGTGAAGGAAATGGAGTTCGTGCGAGGGGTCAGAGTGACAGTGAGGGAATGAATGTGATGGGGACAAGGTGACAGTGACTGAGTGTTTATGAGGGCGTCAGGTTGTCTGTGACTGCATGTGTTTGAGGGGTTCAGAGTCACAGTGACATTGTGAGTGTGAGGGGGTCTGAGTGACAGTGACTGGGTGTTTATGAGGATGGTCAGTGTGATGGAGTGAGTGTGAGGGCTGCGGGTGACAGTGACAAAGGAAGTATGAGGGGATAAGGGTGGTCCTGGGGGAGTGAGTGTGAGGGAGTCAGCGTGACACAGACGTATTGGTTTTGAGGGTTCAGGGTGATAGGGAAGGTGCATGTGTGTGACAGAGTCAGAGTGACGGTGTGAGAGTGAGCGATTCAGATTGACGGTGATGGAGTGAGTGTGATGGGCTCAAGGTGACTGTGATTACGGGAGTCTGATGGGGTCACGGTGACGGGAACATAGTAAGAGTCAGCAAGTGAGTGTGAGCAGGTTAGATGACGTGACCAAGTGAGAGATGGGCGTTCAGGGTGATGGTAACTGAATGAGTGTAAGGGGGTCAGGGAGTCAGTGATGGAGTGAGTGTACGGGTGTCAGGCTGGTGGTGAAGGAGTGAGTGTGACGGTGTCAGAATGACGATGACAGATTGAGTGTGAGGGTGTTAGTGTGACAATGACGGAGCGTGTAAGGGGATCAGTGTGTCTGTGATGGAGTATATGTGTGAGGTGTTAGTGTGACAGTTTTGGAGACAGTTTGAGGGTGCCTGCATTAGTGTGATGAAGTGAGACTGTGGGCGTCAGTATGACACTAATGTAATAGTGTGAGGTCTTCAGTGTGACGGTGACAAAATGTGCGTTAGAGTGTCAGGGTGATAACAGCGGAATGAATGTAAGGGGTTTCAGGGTGTCGGAGTGAGTGTGAGTTCATGAGAGTGATGGAGAGAATGTGAGAGGGCCCGGGTGACAATGACAGAGTGAGTGTGAGGGGATCAGGGTGATGGTGTCAGAGTCTGTGAGAGAGGGTCAGGATGACAGCGGCATAGTGAGTGTGAGCGGATCAGAGTGACAGAACGCAGTTGCTGTGAGGCTGGGCAGTGGAACATTTGCAGAGAGAGTGTGAGGGTTTCAGAGTGACAGTGACAGAGTGAGTTTGAGATGTTCAGGTTGACAGTGACTGACTATTTACGAGGGTGTAAAAGGATCGCTGAAGGAGTGACTGTGATGGAGTCAGGGTGACGGTGATTGATTGAGTGAGGGGGGTCAGGGTGGCAGGGAGGACTGAGTGAGATTGGGTCTGGGTGACAAAGTTAATGTAATGAGGTCAGGGTGACAGTGACGGAGTGAGTGTGCAGGGGTCATGGTGACAGAGATGGAGAAGTGTGAGGTGGCCCGGGGACAGAATAAGTTTGAGATGGTCAGGATGACATTGAGGGTTTGAGTGTGACGGGGTCAGGGTGGCGGGGTGCACTGTGTGTAATTGGATCTGGATGGTGGTGATGGTGTGAGTGTGAGGGGGTCAGGATGAAGGAGTGATTGCGAGGAGGTCAGGGTGACAGTGAAGGAGTGTGTGTGAGTGGGTCAGGATGACAGCGAGTGAGTGAATGTGAGGGGGTTAGGTTGCTTGTGTCCGAGTGAGTGTGAGGCATCAGGGTGATGGTGATGGAATGAGTGTGGGGGATCAGGGAAACGGTGACAGTGTGAATGTCAGGAATATACGCTGATTGTGACTCAGTGAGTGTGAGGGGTCAGAGTGCCTATGACTGTGACTACAGGGTTACTTTGATGGACTGAATGTGATGGGCTCAGAGACAGAGTGAATGTGAGGGTGTTAGAGTGACGGTGAGGGAGTGAGTGTGATGGGATCAGTGTGACGGTACCAATGTGAGTTTCGGTGTGAGTGTGACAGTGACAGAGCGAGGGTAGGGGGAAGAGCTTGAAGGTGATAGACTTAGTGCGAGTGGGTCAGGGTGAGAGTACCTGAGTTTGTGTGCGAAGGACAGGATGACAGTGATTGATAGAGTATGAAGGGGTCAAGATACTTGTGACTGAGTTGAAGGGCGTCAGGGTGACAGCGACAGAGTGAGTGTGAGTGTGTTATAGGTTAAGGTGATGGAATGAATGTGAGAAGGTAAGGATGACAGTGACGGATGAGTGTGAGGAGGTCAGGGTGAGGGGGATGGAGTGAGTGTGAGAATGTCACGGTGACCCTGACGGAGTGTGTGTGAGATGATCAGCGTGACAGTGACGGAGTGAGTGTGAGGGAATCAGAGTGATAGAATGAGTGTGGGTGGCTCAGGATGAAGGAGTGATTACGAGGAGGTCAGGGTCACAGCGAAGGAGTGTGTGTCGGGGGATCAGGGTGACAGTAAGTGAGTGAATATGGGGGGGAGGTTTATTGTGTCCGGGTGAGTGTGAGGTATCAGGGTGATGGCGATGGAATGAGTGTGAGGGGATCCGGGAAACGGTGACAAGGTGAATGTGAGGTCGACACGGTGATTGTTATTCAGTGCATGTGAGGGGTCTGGGTGCTTGTGATTGTGACGACAGATTTACTTTGATGGACTAAGTGTTATTGGGCTCAGCGTGACAGAGACAGAGGGAGTGTGAGGGTGTTAGGTTGACGGTGAGGGAATGGGTCTGGTGGGATCAGTGTGACATTACCAATGTGAGTTTCGGGGTGCGTGTGACAGTGACAGAGCGAGGCTGGGGGAATAGCGTGATGTTGATGGTATTAGTGCAAGTGGGTCAGGGTGGCAGTACCTGAGTGTGTGTGGGGAGGACAGGATGACAGTGATTGAGTGAGTGTGAAGGAGTCAAGGTGCCTGTGACTGAGTTTGAGAGCGTCAGGGTGACAGTGAAGGAGTGATTCTGAAGGTTTCAGGGTAATACTGATGGAGTGAGTGTGAGGGTGTCATAGGTTATGGTGATGGAGTGAATGTGAAGAGGTAAGGATGACAGTGATGGATGAGCGTGAGGAGGTCAGGGTGAGGGGGATGGAGTGAGTGTGAAGGTATCAGGGTGATGGTGATGGCGTGATTGTGAGAGGCACAGGTTACAGTGTTGTTGTGTGTGTAAGGAGAAAAGCGTGATGGAACCTACTCAGTGTGATTGGGTCAGGGTGATAGTGATAGAGTGCATGTTAAGATATGCATGGGCCAGTGACATTCTGAGTATATGGCGGACAGTGTGATGGCAGTTGAGTGATTATTAGTGGGTCAGGGCAACGGAGTGATTATAAATAGCAGTGATGGAGTGAATGTGATCAGATCAGGGTGAGGGCGATGGAATGAGTGTGAGGGTGTCAGGCTGATGGTAATGGTGACAGATTGCGTGTCAGAGTGTGACAGTGACGGAGTGAGAACAAGGGGGTCTGAGTGTATGCGATGTATGGAGTGTGAGGGTGTCAGGTGACATTGACGGTGTGAGTGTGATGCTTTCAGGGTGATGGTGATGGAGTGAGTGTGAGTGGATTATTGTGATGGTCGCAGAGTGAATGTGAGGGTGCCAAGATTACGGTGATGGAGTGAGTGTGAGGGTATCATAGATTACAGTGATGGAGTGAATGAACAAAGGTAAGGGTGACAATGACGGGTGAGTGTGGGGAGATCATGGTGAGAGGTTCGCAGTGAGTGTCAGGGAATCCGGATGACCCTGATGGAGTGAGTGTGCAGGTATCAGGCTGCTGGTAAAGGAGAGAATATGAAGGGGTCAGAGTGACGATGACAGGTGGAGTGTGATGGTGTGAGTGTGACAGTAAAGGAGTCAGTATAAGGGGGTAGGTGCATCGGTGATGAATTGTGTGCGAGGAGTCAGGTGACCATCCGTTTGTGAGTGTGAGGTTGTCAGGATGACAGAGTGAGTGTGAGGGAGTCAGGGTGACGTTTACTAAGTGAGTGCGAGAGAGTCAGGGAAGAAAGGTAATGCCGGTGTCAGGGCAATTGTGACAGAGTGTATGTTGGAAGGTCAGGGTGACAATGCCAGAGTGAGTGTGAGGGGATCGGGGTGACAGAATGAGTGTGAGGAGGGCAGGTGACGGTAATGGAGTGAGTGTGAGGTGGACAGCATGACAGTTACGGAGGGAGTGTGAGGGTTTCAGAAAGATAATGAATGTGTGGGGTTCAGATTGATAGTGATGGAATAAGTGTGTGAGGGTCAGGTGATAGAGACAGAGTGAGTGTGGGATGTTCAGGGTGACGGTGACTGACTACGTGCAGGGGGTAAAGTTGTCACTTTCCGATTGAGTGCGAGGGGGTCAGGTTCATTGTGACAGAGTTAGTCTGAGGTGGTCAAGATGATTTTGAGGTTTTGAGAGCGAAGGAGCTAAAAGTGTCTGAGCTGAGTGAAAGTAATTGAGTTTGGATGACATAGTGAATGTGATGGGGTCAGGGTGACGGTGACAGCGTGAGTGAAGTTGCCATGATGACAGACATGGAATGAGTGTGAGATGGTCAGGGGACAGAGTGAGGTTGAGGTGGGCAGGATGGCATTGAGGGGGTCAGGGTAGCGGGGTGACTGAGTGTGATTGGGTTTGGGTGATGGTGATGGAGAGAGTGTGAAGGATCAGGATGACAGAGTGATTGTGAGGCGGTCAGCGTGACAGTGACGGAGTGAATGTAAGGGGACACGGTGACGGTGACTGAGTGAGTATGAGGGTGTCAGGATATCTATGACTGTGACTAGTCAGGGTTATTGTGACGGACTGAGTGTGATGGGGTCAGCGTGACAGAGATGGAGTAAGTGTGTGTGTATCAGGGTGTGGGTCAGGCGGTGATTCTGATGGGGGTCAGTGTGACGGTGGCAAAGTGAGTGTCATGGAGTTGTGGGTGAGATTGATGGATTGAGTGTAGGGTAGGTAGTGTGGTTGTGATGGAGTTAGTGCTTGGGGGTCAGGTTGACAATGAGTGAATGAGTGTGAGGGTGCCAGGTTGATTTTGACTGAGTGAGTGTAAGGGGATTTGGGAAACGCTGACGGAGTGAGTGTGTGGGGTACATAGTGATAGTGACTGAGTGAGTGCGAGTGGGTCAGGGTGCTTGTGACTGTGACTAGTCTGGGTTACTCTGACGGACTGAGTGTGATGGGCTCAGTGTGATCGAGGCGGTTTGAGTGTGAAGGTATCAGGGTGACGGTGAGAGAGTGGGTTTGCTGGAGCCAATGTGATGGTGACAACTTGAGAGTCCGGGATTGAGGGTGACAGTGATGGACTGAGTATGTGGGGGTAGTGTGACGGTGATGGAGTTAATGCGAGGGGGTCAGTGTGACAGTGAAGAAGTTAGTGTGAGGGGATCACTGTGATAGTGATGGAGTTAGTGTGAGGGTGTCAGGGTGACAGTGACGGAGAGAGTGTATCGGGATCAGGGTGACAGTGAGAGTGTGAGTGGGTCAGGGTGATGGTGATGGAATGAGTGTTGAGGGGGTCAGAGTGATGATGATGGAGTGAGTGTGGGGGTGCAGGATGACCATGACCAAGTGAATGTGGGGAGGTCAGGTTGACAGTGATGGAAAGAGTGTGAGTGGGTCGGGGTGACAATGATGTGGTGTGTGCCTGCGGTCATTGTGATATTGGGAGACTCAGTGTTAGTTGTCAAGAGTAACAGTGGCGGAGTAAGTGGGAGAGTTTAATAATGACGATGAAGAAGTGAGTGTGATGTAGTCAGGTTTACTGTGACAGAGTGAGTGTTAGGGGTTCAGCGTGACAGTGAGGGTTTGAGTTTGAATGGTCAGGGGAACAGGGTGGGAGTGTGCGTGACCCAGTCAGGGTGATGGTGTGAGATTGAGGGGTTCATTGTGATGGTGACGGTGTGAGTATGAGGATGTCATGGTGACAATGAGGGTTTGAGTGTAAGGACGTAATGGTCACGGGAATGGAGTGAGATTAAGCGTCAGGGTGATGGTGAGGGAAGGATTCTGATGGGGTCAGGGAGTTAGAGTGACACTGACAGGATGAGTGTGAAGGAGTCAGACTGACGGTGACAGAGAAAGTGTGAGGGGATCAGATTGAAAGTGACGTAGTGACAGTGACCGGATCATGTTGACAGTGAACGAGGTAGTCTGAGAGATTTGGTTTGACAATGGCAGAGTGAGTGTGAGGAGGTTAGGGTTAAGGTGAGAGAGTAAGTGTGAGGGTGTCAGTATAACGGTGATAGAGTGTCTGTGTGAGTGGGACAGAGTGACGGTGACTGTGTGAGTATCTGTGCGTCAGTGTTACAATGATGCAGTGAGTGGACGGAGTCATGGTGATGGTGACTGAGTGATTGTGACCCTGTCAGGGAAACTGTAACTGAGTGAATAAGAGCAGATTAGGGTGACGGTGAGTGTGTGGCTGTGAGGGAGTCAAAGTGATGATGATGGAGTGAGTGTGAGGGGGTTCGGCTGACAGTGACAGATCGAGTGTGAGAATGTCAGGGAGACAGTAGTGGAATGAGTGTGATGGCATCAGTATTACGGTGACTGGGTGATGGTGATTTAGTGAGCGTGTGGGGGTCTGAGTGGTGGTGACAAACTGCATTGAGTGCTCAGGCTGATAGCTACGGAATGAGTGTGATGGGTTTAGGTTGACGATGACACAGTGAGTGTGGGAGGGTTAGGGTGACGGAGACTAAGTTAGCGTTGGGGGGAGACGGCGACAGAAAGTGGTTGAGTGTGAGGGGTGCAGGGTGATGGTGACAGAGTGAGTTTCAGGTTGTCAGGTTAACAATGACAGAGTGCGTGAAGGGGTCAGGATGATGGTGCTGGAGTTAGGGTGAGGGTGAGGACCTCAGGGTGACAGTGATCGAGAGAGTCTGGGGGGTCATGGTAATGGTGACAGTGCGTGTCAGGATTTCAGCGTAATGCTGACAGCGTGAGTGTGAGAGTGCCAGGGTTACGATGTTGGAGTGTGCGTGAGGGTGTCATAGGTTATGGTGATGGAGTGAATATGTGGACTCAAGGGAGACAGTGACGGATGAGTGTGAGGAGGTCAGAGTGATGGTGATGGTGTGAGTTCAATGGGGTCAGGGTGACGGTGAATGTGAGAGCGTCAGTGTGACAGTGACCAAGTCAGTGTGAGGACGTCATGGTGACGGAACTGAGTGACAATGATGTAGCGATTTTGAGGTGGTCAGGGTGACAGAGATAAGTGAGCGTGAGGGGGTCAGGAGGAAGGTGGTGGAGTGAGTGTGAGGGTGTCAGGGTGATGCTGATTGAGAGAGTCTGAGGGTCATGGTTACCGGGACGAAGTGAGTTTGAGGGTTTATGAGTGATGGTGACACAGTGAGTGTGAGTGGGCCAGGGTGATGATGATGGAGTAAGTGTGATAGGGACAGGGTGATGCGGACAAAGACTGTGTGAGTGTCTCCACGTGACAGGGACAGAGAGACTGTGAGTGCCTCAGCGTGACGGGGATGGAGTGAGTGTATGTTTCCATCAGGTTGACATTCATACATTATGTGTGAGTTTTTCAGGGTGATGGTAACTGCGTGAGAGTGACCCTGTCAGGGAAACAATGGCGGAGTGAGTGTGAGGAGGACAGTGTGATGGTGACTGGGTGAGTGTGACGGTGCAAGGGTGACAATGACTGAGTGAGTGTGTCGGTGCCTGGATGACAATGATGGTGAGTGCGAGGGTGCCAGGCTGACAGAGATGGAGTGAGTGTAAGAGGGTCAGAGTAATAAAAACGGAAGTGTGAAGGCATCAAAGTGACAGTGATGTAGTGAGTATGAGAAGTTCAGGGAGACAGTGCCGGAGTTAGTGTGAGGGTGTCAGGGTGACCGTGACGAATTGTGTTTGACGGTATTGGAATAATGTTAATGAGATGACGGTGATGCACTGAGTGTGAAGTGGTCAGGATGACAGTGAAGGCGTGAGTGTGAGGTGGTCGGGGTGGAGTGAGCGTGACGGGGTCACGTTGATGGTGACTGAATGAATTAGCGGGGTTCCGGGTGTTGGTGACTGAGTGTGTGCAAATGGGTCAGGGATATGCTGATGGAGTGAATGCGATGGGGTCAGAGTGATGGTGATGGTGTGGGTCTGATGGGTTCCGGGTGACCCTGATGGAGTGAGTGCAATGGGACAATGGGACAGTGTGAGAGATGGTGGTGATGGTGATGGAGTGACTGTGAGGTGGGCAGCGTAACGGAGCCAGAGTGAGTGTGTCGGCGTCAGTGTGGCAAAGATGGAGTGAGTGTGAGTGGGTGACAGAGACAGGGACAAAGAGAGTGTGAGGGCCTCAGGGTAACGGGGACAGGCAGATTGTGAGGGGCACAGGGTGAACGTGACAGAGTTACTGTGAGCGCCTCAGCATGGCAGGGACAGAATGTGCGTTTGTGCGCCAGGTAAACAGTGACAGAATGAGTGCGATTATGTCAGTGTGACGGGGACATGGAGAATGCGAGGGGCTCAGAGTGATGATGAGTACCTCAGCATATCAGGATCGGAGTGCATGTATGTTTGTCAGGCTGTAACTGATACAGTGACTGCGAGGGTTTTAGGGTGATGGTGACTTAGTGATTGTGACCCTTTCCAAGGAACAGTGACGGAGTGAGCGTCAGGGGGTCATGGAAACAATGACGGAGTGAGTTTGAGTGGGTCAGGGAAAGGGTGACTGAGTGAGCGTGAGGGTTTCAGGGAGACAATTACGGAGTGAGTATGACGGGTTCAGGGAAATGGTGATGGAATGAGTGTGAGGGGATCCAGGTGTCAGTGACTGACTGTGGGGTTTGAAAATGTCAGTGACTGAGTGAATGTGAGCATGTCAGGGTGACTGACAGAGTGAGTGTTGGGGCGTCAGCGTGACAGTCATGGAGTGAGTGTGAGGGAGTCAGGCTGATGGTTACAGAGTGAGTGTGAGAAGGTCATGGTGATGATGATGGATTCAATGTCAGGGTGTGAATGTGACAATTATGTTGTGAATGTGAATGGCTCAGGGTGACGGTGCCAGAGTGACTGTGAGGAGGTCAGGGAGGGAGTGAGAGTGACGGGGTCAGTTTGACGGTATCAGGGTTATTGTGATGGAGTCAGTGTGAGCGGGTCAGGGTGATGGTGTGAGAGTGAGTGTGTGGGAGACAGTGCGACAGTGACGGATGAGTGCGAGGCAACAAGGCGATGGTGACAGAAAAAGTGTGAGGTGTGATCGGTATGGTGATGGGGGAGTGTGACGGTGATAGGACAACTGTAATTGCAGGGAGTGTGTCAGGTTCTGGGTGCAGCAGAGAGTGGCGGGAGCTGGACGGAAGTGAAGTCAGAGCGCAGAGGATATTTGGGAAGTTGAGCGACTGTTATTTAGGAAGGTGTGTTATAAGTCCCAGGTCCTACGGTGGCACGGTGGTTAACACTGTTTCTTCCCAGCGCCAGAGACCCGGGTTCAGTTCTCGCCTTGGGCGACTGCCCATGTGGAGTTTGCACATTCTCCCTGTGTTTGTGTCGGTTTCCTTGACTGCGAAGCTGGCGCTGCGTGCATGATGTTGGAGGTCAAGTACTCTGGTGTATCTGGCTCGTACAACTGTAGAAAGTGTGTACACGTTCAGCTTCTGAGAGAGCATGTTGCCACACTGATTAAAGAACTCGATGACCTCATGCTCATCCAAGCGAGCATACCAGAAGGGAAAAGACGGTGAGGAAGGCAGAGAGGACACAAGTGCTAGAGTCCCTAGTCGAGGCATCTGTTAGGAACAGGTTGAATCTTTTGGAAACAGGAGAGACAGATGACACTGCCAGTCCGCAAGCGGTCAGGTCTGCCAATCAAACGTTGGCATAGGAGGCAGACCCGAGGAGTCAGACATCATATAGAGCCGTGGTAATAGGGGACTCCATAGTGAGAGGAACTAAACGGGGTTGCTGTGGCAACAGGCGGGATTTGAGGATAGTGTGTTGCCTTCCTGGTGCAGGATAAAGGATATCGCAGACAGAGTGCTCAAGGGCGAAGGTGATGGTACATGTCGGCACAAACGATGTCGGGAAGAGGAGGAGGGACATTCTACAGCGGGAATTCGGACAACTCAGAAGAAAGCTGAAAAGCAGCACGTCTAGTGTGGTTATCTCTGGTTTGCTTCCAGTTCCTCGGGTTGGAGAGGACAGGAACAGGGATATAATTGACTTGAATGTGTGGCTGGGGAACTGGTGCAGGAAGCAAGGATTTAAAGTCTTGGATCACTGGGGTATGTTTTGCGGTAAGGATAAATTATACAAGAGGGATAGCTTGCGGCTTAATAGATGGGAGACCAGGATTCTGGCAGGCAGGTTTGTCACTGCAATACAGTTGTGTTTAAACTAAATAGCGTGGGCGGGGGGACAAACTGGAAGTTTAAGAAGGAAATTAAATGGAAAGTTAGAACAAGAGAAGTCAAGAAAGACAACGGAATCAATGGAGCAGAAAACTCACAAAGGGATCATGCCGTAAGGTCAAGTGAAATAGGGATTGATAGGAAGGGTGAGGGCAGTAACAAATTAAAAACGTTATATTTGAATGCACAAAACATTACAAATAAGATGGATGACCTTGCGGCTCATTTGGAAATTGGCAATTACGATGTTTTGGGGATAACGGAGACGGGGCTTCAAGTGGACAGGGCCTGGGAAATGAATATGCTATATTCTATCGTAAGGACGGACTGACGGGCAGAGGGGGTGGAGTTGCCCTGTTCATCAGGAATGGTATTCAGTCCCTTGCGAAGCAGGACCTAGAAGCAGAGGATGTGGAGTCAGTATGGAGAGAGCTGAGAAATTCTTAGGGTAGAAAGACCCTCGTGGGAGTTATCTACATGCCCTCAAACGGTAGTCTGGATGTAGAGTGTAAGTTGAATAAGGAGCTGTAATTGGAGTGTCGCAAAGATAGTACTACAAAGATATGTCGCAAAGATATGGTGGATTTCAACATGCAGGTAGACTGGGAGAATCAGGATGGTACTGGAACACAAGAAATGGAGCTTGAGGAGTGCCTCAGATATGGATTCTTAGGACAGTTGGTGCTGCAGCCTAAGAGGGAGAAGGCAATTCTGGATCTGGTGTTGTGCAGCGAACCGGACTGAGCAGGGACATCGAAGTGAAGGAGCCATTAGGAGATAGTGACCATAGTATAAGAAGCTTTAATCTGCAATTTGAAAGGGAGAGAGTAGAATCGGAAGTGAACTGAAGAATATTTCAATTGAATAAAGCTAACTATGGAGCTATGAGGGAGGAGCTGGCCAAAGTTCAATGGTGCAATACCCGAACAGGGATGGATGGCAGTGGAGCCAGGTATTTCCGAGTATAATGCAGAAGATGCAGGATCAGTTCATTCCAAAAAGGAAGAAGGATCCTAAGAGGAGGCAGGGGTGGCCGTGGTTGAAGAGGGAAGTTAAGAAACATATAATGTCAGAAGACAAAAAGTATAACATAGCAAAGCTGAGTGGGACAATGGACGACTGGGAATCTTTTAAAGAACAACAGAGGATAACTAAGAAGGAAATACGCAAAGAAAAAATGAGGTACGAAGTTAAACTGGACAAAAATATAAAGGAGGACGGTAAAGCTTTTTTGAATGGAAAAAAAAATGTTAGGACTAAAATTTGCTGTTGAAGTCAGAAACGGGTGAACATATTATGGAGCACAAAGAAATGTCAGAAGAGTTGAATTGGTACTTTAGATCTGTGTTCACTGTGGAAGACACAAGCAATCTCCCAGAGGTAATAGTGGCTGAAGGACCTGAACTGAAGGGAATTTATATTTGCCAGAAAATGGTGTTAGGTCGGAAGGCTGGTAACTCCCTGAGACTTGACGGTCTATGTCCCAGGGTACTGAAGGAGGTGGCTCTAGAAATCGCGGATGCATTGTTGATAATTTTCCAATGATCTATAGATTCAGGATCACCTCCGGCACATTGGAGAGGAGCTAATGTTGTCCCACTTTTCAAGAAAGGAGAGGGAGAGAAAGCAGGGAATTATAGATCAGTTAGCCTGACCTCAGTGGTGGGCAAGACGCTGGAGTCAATTATAAAGGATGAAATTACGACACATCTGGATAGCAGTAACAGGATAGGTGAGAGTCAGCATGGATTTATGCTTTACTAATCTTCTGGATTTTTTTGAGGATGTAACTCTGAAGATGGACAAGGGAGATCCAGTGTATATAGTGTACCTGGACTTTCTGAAAGACTTTGATAAAGTCCAACATAGGAGGTTAGTGAGCAAAATTAGGGTGCATGGTATTGGGGGCAAAATACTGACTTGGATTGAAAATTGTTCGGCTGACAGGAAACAAAGATTCGTGATAAACAGCTCCCTTTCAGAATAGCAGGCGGTGACCAGTGGGGTACTGCAGGGATCAGTGCTGGGACAGCAGATTTTTACAATAGACATTAATAATATAGATAATGGTAGTAAAAGTAATATTACAAATTTGCTGATGTTACAAAGCTAGGAGGCAGGGCGAAATGTGAAGAGAATGTTAGGAGATGACAGGGTGACCTGGTCAGGCTAGGTGAGTGGACAGATGCATGGCAGATGCAGTTTAATGTGGATAAATGTGTGGTTATCCACTTTGGTGACCAGAACAGGAAGACAGATTATTACCTAAATGGAGTCAAGTTAGGAAAAGGGGCAGTACAACGAGACCTAGGTGTTTTTGTACACCAGTCAATGAAAGCAAGCATGCAGGTACAGCAGGCAATGAAGAAAGCTAACAGCATGCTGGCCTTCATAAGAAGAGGAATTGAGTATAGAAGCAAAGAGGTCCTTCTGCAGCTGTACAGTATCCTGGTGAGACGGCATCTGGAATATTGTGTGCGGTTTTGGTCTCCAAATTTGAGGCTAATGAGGGAACGCAGCGGAGGTTCACGATGTCAATTCCCGGAATGGCGGGACTGTCTTACGTTGAAAGATTGAAGCGACTGGGCTTGTATACCCTTGAGTTTAGAAGGCTGAGAGGAGATCTGATTGAGGCGTTTAAATTTATTCAAGGATTGGATACTCTGGAGGTGGGAAGAATGTTTTCGCTGATGGGTCAGTCCCAAATCAGAGGACACAGTTTGAAAATAAGGGGTAGGCCATTTAGAACAGAGTTGAGGAGAAACTTCTTCAACCAGAGAGTGGTGGGTGTGTGGAATGCTCAGCCCGATAGGGCTGTGGAGGTCAAGTCTCTGGAAGCATTCAAGAAAGAATTGCATAGAGCTCTTAAGGATAGTCAAAGACCTTCAAGGGTTATGGGGATAAGGCAGGAACAGGATACTGATTGAGGATGACCAGCCATGGTCATAATGAATGGCGGTGCTGGCGTGAAGGGCAGAATAGCTTACTCCTGCACCTATTGTCTATTGTCTATTGTGACAATGACGGATTGAGTGTGAGGGTGCCAGGGTTATGGTGATGGAGCGAGTAGGACGGGTGTGATAGATTACGCTGATGGAGTGATTATGAGGACATAAGATGATAATGATGGATGAATACCAGAAGGTCAGAGTGAGGGGTACAGGGTGACAGTGATTGAGTGAATATGAAGGTTTCAGGGTCACAGTGACAGAGTAAGTGAGAGGGGTACCGGGTGACAGTGTCGGAGTTAGTGTGAATGGGTCAGGATGGCGGAGACAAAGACAGTGTGAGGGCCTCAGAGTAAGGGGGCAGAGAGATTGTGAGGGGCACAGGTTGACAATGATGGAGTAAGTGTGACTGGATCAGTGCTTTTGTGATGGCGTGACGGTGATTTAGTGAGTGTGAGTGGGTCCGGGTAATGGTGACTAAGTACATTGAGTGGTCTGGCTGATGGTTATGGAGTGAGTGTGAGGCGGTCAGGGTGACGATGATAGACTAAATGTCTGTGCATGTGCGTGTGTGTGTGTGACAGTGACATAATGAGTGTGATGGGGTCAAGGTGACGCTGATGGAGTGACTGTGAGGGGGTCAGGTTGACACTGACAGAATGTGTGTGCAGGGTTCAGGGTCATGGTGCTGGAGTGAGTGTGATGGTGTCAGGGTGACAGTGATCGACAGAGTATGAAGGACTCACGGTGACGGTGATGGAGTAAGAATGAGAGTGTCCGGGTAACAGAGATGGAGTGAGTGTGAGGGGCTTAGGTTGATCGGGGCAGAGAAAGTGTGAGGGACTGGGGGTGACCATGCCAGGGTGAGTGTGCGTGTCTGAGTGTGACGGGGACGAATGCACCTGTGTGTGTCAGGTTCACATTGATGCAGTGGTTATGAGTGATTCAGGGTGACCGTGACGAAGTGATTGTGACCCTGTCAGGGAAATAGTGACGGAGTGAGTGCGAGGGGGCCAGGGTGACAGTGACTGAGTGAGCGAGAAGGTTTCCGGGTGTCAGTGACTGAGTGAATGTGAGGATGTCAGGGTGAAAGTGACAGAATAGTGTGGGGTGTCTAGATGACAATGATATAGTGAGTGTAAGAGGGTCAAGGTGGGAGTGAATGTGATGGGGTCAGTTTGATGGTGACCAAGTGATTTTGAGAGGTTCTGGGTGACGGTGACAGAGTGTGCCTGATGGGATCAAGGTGAAGTCATGGAGTGAGTGTGAGGCGTCAGGGTTATGCTGACAGAATGATTGTGCGGGGTGAGCGTGACGATGATGGAGACAGTGTGAAGATGACCGGGTGCTCGTCATGGAGAGAGTGTGAGAGGGATAGGGTGATGATGATGAAATAACTGTGATGGGGTCTGGGATCCGGGTGACGGTGACGGAGTGAGTGTGAGCGGGTCAGGGCAATGGTGATGGAGTGAATGTGTGTGCGGGTCATGCTGACAGTGATAGAATGAGTGTGATGGTATAGGGTTGATAGTGGCGGAGTGAGTGTGAGTGATTCAGGGTGACAGTTACAGGAATAGTATAATGGGATCAGGATGACGGAGATGGACCGAGTGTGAGGGGGTCAGTTTGGGAATGAGTGTGACTGCGTCAGGTTGACGGTGACCTAGTGATTTTGTGGGGTTTTGGGTGAGAGTGCCATAGTGTGTGAGACGGGGTCAAGGTTATGGTGATGGAGTGAGGGGGTTAGGATGACCAGGTTACGGTCATAAAGAGAGAGAGTGAGGGGGATAGGATGATGGTGATGGAGTGAGTGTGAGGGGATCAGGGTGACGATGACTGAGTGTGTGTGTAACGTTGTCAGGGTGACAGGGATGCAGTAAGTGGGATGGATTAACAATGACGATGAGGGAGCGAGTGCCATGTAGACATGGTTACTGTGACAGAGTGGGTGTGAGGTGTTCAGCGTGGCAGTGAGGGTTTGAATTGTGCGTTCAAGGACACAGGAAGGTAGCAAGTGTGACTGGATCAGGGTGACCGCAGGAGAGTGAGGGTATCAGAGTGACGGTGATGGAGTGAGCATGAGGGTTTCAGCTTGACAATCAATGATTGAGTATAAGGAAGTCAGGTTCATGGGAATAGAGTGAGATTAAGGGGTCAGTGTGACTGTGAAGGAGGGAGTCTGATCGGGTCCGCGTGATAATGGCTGAATGAGTATCATGGAGTTATGGTGGTAGTTACAGAATGAGTGTGAGCTGGTCAGGGTGACTGTGAAAGAGAGAGTGTGAGAGGGTCAGGGTGGTGATGAAGTGATTGTGAGGAGGTCAGGTTAACGGAGACTGAGTTTGAAGGGGGTTATGTTTACGGTACTACTGAGTGAGTGTGAAGGGGTCAGGGTAACGGTGACAGTGTGAGTGTGAGGGTGGCGGTGAGCATGTGAGTGTGAGGGGTTCAGCGGGTCCCTGACGGTGTGAGTGTGAGGGAGCCAGTGTTGCAGTTACAGTGTGAATCGGTGCGGATCAGGGTAATAGTGAGTGTGTGAGTTTGAGGGATTCAGGATGAGAGTGAGGTTATGTGTGTGTGTTTCATGCTGATGGTACAGAATGAGTGTGAGGGTATCAGTATGACGGTGATAGAGTGACTGTGAGGTGGACAGGCTATCAGAGATTGAGTGATTGCGACGGAGTCAGTGTGACAGTGATCGAGTAAGTGTGAGGGGGTCAGGCTGATGGTTATCGAGTAAGTGTGAGCGGGACAGGGTGATGGGGACAAAGACTGCGTGAGTGCCTCAGCGTGACAGGAACAGAGAGACTGTGAGTGTCTCAGCGTGACATGGATGGAGTACATGTATGTTTCCATCAGGTTAGTATTCATAAATTGAGTGTGAGTGTTTCAGGGTTACGGTGACTGCGTGAGTGTGACGCTGTCAGGGAAACGATGGCGGTGTGAGTGTGAGGGGGACAGTGTGATGGTGACTGAGTGAGTGTGAGGCTTCCAACTCATCACCCGTGGCTGTCAGTGATAGA
Source organism: Chiloscyllium punctatum (assembly GCF_047496795.1). NCBI lineage: Eukaryota > Metazoa > Chordata > Chondrichthyes > Orectolobiformes > Hemiscylliidae > Chiloscyllium > Chiloscyllium punctatum. The sequence continues at coordinate 65,494,460 of NC_092754.1, forward strand.
AAAATCTCTTTATGGGATCCCACAATTTCTTTCTGATCTTCCCACAATATCCAGGGATATACTTGATTAGATCCCTGGGATTTGCCTACCCTTTATGCATTTTAAAACCTCCACTGCCTCCTGTTCTGTAATGTGGACTCTTTTGAAGACATCACTGTTTATTTCCCTGACGTTCCCAGTCTTTCTCCACAGTAAGTTGAAACATAAAATTTTCGTTTAGGGTCTCAGCCATCACCTCTGGTTCCACACTTGGTTGGCCCCATTGATCATTAGGGAACCATATTCCATCCGTATTTAATCTTCTGTTGTTAATATACTTGTGTTTTCCTCAGTTTGAACTATCAGAAATTTCTGTGGTCCCCTTTGGGCGCTCCTGATTTCCCACTTAAATGTATTACTCCACCTGCAATGTTCTTCAATGGATTTCCTTAATCCAGCTAGCTATATGTGATACGTGCTCAATTTCTCTTGATCAGAACCTCTATATCTCCAGTCATCCAGGTTTTCTTACTTTCATCTGCATTATTCTTCACACTAACAGGATTATGCCGGCCCTGAACTCTCGTTTTATCTTTTTTGAAAGCTTCCCATCTGCCTGACGTCCCTTTACCTGCAAATAGCCTCCCCAATCAATTGTTAAATGCTCTTGACTCATACTTTCTGGATTCAGGCAAGGCCAGTTTTGATCAATAACTTGCGAACCAGCCATGTTCTTTTCCATCACTATTTTCAAACTAATACGATTGTGGTGACTTTGCCAAAGTGTTTCCCCACGAACACCTCAGTTGCTTTCCCTACCTTGTTTACGAAGGGAAAGTCAGATTTTCGCCCGTCCTGCAGTCCGACCATTGGCATTTTGACTGGGATAGTTGTCTTGAACATGCCTATCAAATCTTCCCATCCAAGCTGTGAACACTCTGGCAGGCCCAGTCTAAGTTTGGAAAGTTAAAATGCCCGCCCATTACAACGCTATAATTTTTAGAGATATCTGAGGTATCCCGATATATTTGCTGCTCAATTTCCCACTGACTGTTGAGGGCCTGTAGTGCAGTTATATCAAAGTGGTGACCAATTTTCATTTCTCATTTCCACCATTACAGCATCACTGGGCTATCCCCAGGAATATCCTCTCTAAGTGCTGCAGTGATGTTTCACTGATCAAAAACTCCAATCCCCCTCTTCTCTCACTCCTGCTCTCTGCATCCTGTAGAATCTGTACCGTTGAACACTGAGTTGCCAGTCCTGTCCCTCCCTCAGCTGTGTTTCTGTCAGATCTATCGTGTCGTAGTCCCATGTCCATGCACCAACGTCATCTGCCTTACCTGTTAGACCTGTTATGTTGAAATAAAGTAGTTTAATTAATCCGTTTTCCCTTATGGGGTACTGTGTTCTTGCCGGCATTGTCTATTTAGATGGCTCTCTTGAAAGTCTGTCCCAGCCTTCAGACTGCAGCCTGAGACCATCCCCCTCACTCTGGACAACATCCTCAAATTTCATGTCATCTGAAAACCGAGTAATGATACCTTCTGCGTTCACATCCAAGGTATTAATGTACATACAAAGAGCAATGGTTCCTGCACAGATCCCTGTGGTACACCCACTGGTGAAAGAATTTCAAACACAAAACCAACCCTCCACGAATTATGGATCCAATATGCCAACTTGCCTTGGATCCTATTGGTCTGTTGGACCAACCTTCCATGTGGGACATTGTCAAATGCAATAGTGAACTCCAAGGAACCCACATCATCTGCACTGCCCTCATCAATATTGTTAATCGTCATTTTAAAGAAAACTCAGCTGAATTCATCAGAAACGATCTTTCTTTACCAAATCCGTGCTGACTATCCCTAATTGTCTCTCAGAACTGTTTCCAATAATTTCCCTCCCCCTGCTGTCAGACTATCTGCTCTGTAATTAACTGGCCTATCCCTGCTGCCCTTCCTGAATAAAGGAACCACATTAGCGATCCTCCAGTTATTCAGCATTTCACCTGTGATCAGCAAAATATTAAATATATCCCCCAGGGCCCCAGTAATCTCCTCCCTTACCTCCCATAGCAACGTAGAATACATTTCCTTGGGCACTGGGGATTTCTCCACCTTTATGCCTGTGAAAACATTTAATACATCCTTATTGATCTTAACATGTTTTCGAACCTCACCATTCCAACTGAAATCCCCGGCTACAATGCCTTCCTATTGTGTGAATACAGATGGGAAGTATTCATTGAAGACTTCACCTACTTCCTCTGGCTCCATGCACAGATTGCCACTTTGGTTTCCAACAGGCCTCACTCTTTAGCTGGGAACCCTCTAACTATGACTATGTCATAAAATATCTTGTAGCTTTTCCTTAATAGTGTCTGCCAAGGATATTTAATGACCATTGCCTGCCCCTCATTTCTAAGGTAATTGAATTTGCACCAGATGGGCACCAGTATTCCTTGGTGGTGTTGGTTGGGGGGCGGTGGGGAAGGTGATGGAGGTGGAGGCGGGGTTTGGTTGGCTGAACGGCACGTATGAGGCCTGACTGGTAAGGGAGATGAGCTCAGAGCATGGATTGGCTCTGGGGACTGCAATATTCCAACCAGAACAGAAACATGGCTGAGAGATATAGGACATAGATACACTGCTGGATCCTAGGCTGCAATCCCACCATCTGCTGAGAGTTCTGCTTTCACCTCTGCTGTACTGGTCCTCACCGAGACAGTACAGAGGATCCCAGACATCAATCCTGGCCTATGTTGTATTAGTCATCTCTGTAATGTTATCCATTCCTGATTATTCTTCCTCTGTTTGAAATCTCCTCTCGTCCCCACAATGCTCTCTGTCTCTGTCAGGTTCTCTAACCCCAACACACTAATCCATAAACTTCTCCGGTAGATACTAAATTCCATCATCCCTGTAAATCCCGACAATCCTGTCTATCCTTGTAAGATCCTCCCACCAGTACACCCTCCATGCCAATGTGTTTGTCTTTAACCTCTCCATCCGTACCGATTTGGGTAAACTTCCCCGGCTCCTCCAAACTTCCTTATCTGTGAAAAATTACTCAGTCAATTGAGCTGTCCCGATTTGTGTAATCCCTTCCAGACCTGAAATACCTCCCTGCCTTTATAATTATGTCAGGCTCTTACCTGAGAATCTCACTATCTGTGAAATCTCCCAAGGACCCCCTGACCTTAGGAACTTTCTCCATCTGTTAATATCTTCCATGGCTGTGGATACATAAGTTCTATTATGGAATTTCGTCTCTACAATCCTAATGATGACAATAATCGCTTCCTCTCTCAACCAGACTCAATCTCCTCACACTCTCGTAGTCCCTACTCCCCTTGCTGTGCATGTAATCTCCTTCAGTCACTACAAATCTTTATATCTTTAATGTTCTCCCCTTATCAGTACACTATATATTTCTGTTACTTTCATGAGCTGTCGTAATTGTCACTGTGACTCTCACCATGTTCCATCTCTACATCCTTTCGTTTCTCTGAAAAGTCCTTCTTATTCTTAAAACCATCCCTCTATTTCACCTGTTCCAGTCTTCACAACTTTCTCAATCTCTGGAGAAATTATATAGTTAAAGCTGCTCCAATAACCTCAAATCCTCCTGATCTTTCTCATTCCCATTCGTTGTGAAACTCTCCCCGTCTCTGTAACATACTATCCTACAGGGTTGAAAGCCCTCCCTATCTTTCTATGCTCCTCCAATCCCTACAACTGTCCCAGTCTTTGTAACTTTGTTGTGAACTTTGAAACCTTCTGGTTGCTGAACTCTCTTCAGACACTGCACTTTCTCTATTTCTGTTACTTTCCCCTGCTCTTAGAAATCCCCCTGTCCGTACGATCCCCTGCAGTCTCTGCAGTGCTCCCTATCTCGAACCACCAACTGCTTCCACAACCCTTTCTACATCTTTTACCACTTCCAGTCTCTTCAGCACCTTCTATAGCTGCAAACCCGCCATTTTCCAAGGCTACTCTACTTCGTACAATGGCTGTCAGAATCTAAAGCCCACACTGTGTCTAACCTGCAAGTCTCTCCATAATCTGTAAACATCTGTAGCCACCACTGCTATCGGTATCTTTCTTCGCTCCTCCAGTCCCATTAAGCTTCCCATTCTTGCACGAACTAATGCCTGTGTATCTTAGTACTGTCCTAAAAGTTTTCATGTCTTTGCTAACTGTTGCAGCCCCGCCACTATCTCCATAAACATCTAAAGCCCTCCTTTTCTATGTAACCTCTTCCAGTCCTGACAACTCCCCAATACATGGACTCCCTTTAATCTTCGCTTGTTGGGTAATCCCTTGAAGTCCCTGCTTATTTTCCGATCTTAGCACCAACCCAAATCTTTGTGACTCCCCAGTTTCCATAAGAGTCACTTTCAATGTCAGCTCATCCAATCTCCACATCCATTTGTAACCTCCTTCTCCTTCTAAATTTTTTCGATCTTAATCTATTTAAACCTCACCGCCCCCCAACCCTCCTGACCACAGGAACCTCTTTCAGTTTGTGCAACCCTCCCCATTCGTGTAACTCTCTCCAACCCAGTAACCTGACATTCTCCATTGCCTTCCTATCTATGTAGCTTTCAGAACCTGGAAACCTTCTTATAACTGTAAATGTCTTCCGTCACTGCAACGTTCCATATCTCTGTTAGTATGTACAATACACTTCTCCCTGAAACACCCCCTGTCTGTGCCTCTCAGACTGATGCCTCTCCCTACATCCATCCCTATTCCTATCTCCAGAATCTAATCCAGCTCCGTCTATCTCTGTAAATTCCTCCAATTCCCAATCCCGTTTGTCTCACTGACATTCTTGACCAGATGTTTAAATCAAACATCCTCGAGACCCTGTAAGCCTCCCTATCTCATTAACCTCTACCCATGCGTTCAATTCCCCTCTACTGAGGAATGACTCCCTGTATTCGCCATAAGGCAGATGGAATGACAGTGAACAGATATGATGGAACTGTCATTCCGGAGATGTAGCTGCAGAATGACCATCACTGGGAAGGGAATATTGAAGGGTTGTTGGGATCAAGGCAGAACAGGCAAAAAGCCAACAAGTTGCGAAGAAAGGATGAGGTTAATGCATTACTGAGACAGTCACGTGGATCTGACGATCAAAATTTGGAGTCTATTTGGGTGGAGCTGAGAATAAATAAGCATCAGCAAGCGTTAGCAAAAATTCTTTATAGGCAACAGGCAGTGATGGTAATGTCAATATGGTTGCGGTCAGGACACTGAATATTCTTGCAGCAAGGGCAGGATAGTAATTGTGTGTGACAGTAGTCTCCATCCCGACTGGATAAGTAATGAGTATCAGGGCTGTAATGGATGGAATCCTGGATTGTATATGAGATGGTTTTCCAGAACATCATATCAAGGAGCCATCAACAAAATTATCTGTTGTAGATCAAATGCTGTGTAATAACAAATATCTAATAATCCCATTATAGAGGAGTTTGTGAGCAGAGATTCATAATGTTATAATGTAGATACTGAGTTGAGGTGTAGGAGCAGAATTAGGCCATTTGGCCCATTCAGTATGCTCTGTCCTTCAATCAGATTACAGATTCTCACACAATTGAAATGAAAGGAAGTGACAGAGATAATTATGCAGAGGAAGTGAAAATTGGTTGAATTGGGGTTAATGAGCAAGGAGATCCAAGGTTGCAGGAGGTTAAAGATCAGTTGGAAAGATGTGCAGAGAAATGGAAAATTGAGTTTAATCTGGACAAGTGTGAGATGATGTCAAAGTCAAGATGAAAGTTAGGATACTGAGGGACAATGATATAAAGAAGGATCTTGGTGAAAGTCAGTAACTCCCTGAAAATGGCAACACAATTGTTTTAGATGGGAAAGAAAGCAAATGGAACACCGGCCTTCATCGGTCACAACGTTGGGTATAGTGATTTGCATCTGATGTGGTAATTGTATAAATCTTCTGATTGGCCGCACTTGGAGTAATGTATGCAGTTCTCATCTCCACAAAATAGGAAGGATGTGGAGGCTTTGGAGAGGGTAGAAAAGGGGTTTAACAGCACGTTACCTGTGTTATGTTTTTATGGGTGTGTTAGGTGGTAAGAGGAAATTGGACAAAGTTGGATTGCTTTGTGAGAGTATCGGAGGCTGACAGGCGATCAGGTACAGGGATATAACGATAAGACAGGGAGAGAAAATGTGAATGGTCAGAATCTCTTTTCCAATGTGTAAGTTTCAAATAGAAGAGCGCAGAGGTTGAAGGTGAGAAAGAGTTTAAATGAAGTGCGTGAGGCAATTTTTTTTTACAGAGAGTGGAAGTTGCCAAGCGAGGTCATAGAAACAGAAATGTGAGTAACGTTTTGAAGTGACATTTAGACAGAAACATGAACGGGCAGAGAATAGAGGGACATGGACCATGTACATACAGATGTGATTTTGAGAATGATATCAAGGTGGGCCGAAGGGCTTATTGCTGCACTATTCTATTTTTTCACTTCCCAGCATTTGTCCGATCAAAGTACTTCAGAATCATGCATGTTTCATTCAGTTTCTCTCTCATTTTTCTCAACTTCAATGGGTTCATTCTCAATCTACTCCACCTCTTCTTATTATAAAATCCCTCAATTTCCAACATCAGCCGAGTGGACCTTCTCTGGCCTGCCTCTGATACAAGGATATCTTACCTTCGGGCGCATACACTGTTCATAATATTCTCGGTGTAGTCTGACTTGTACCTTGCATCGCTTTAGTAAGACCTTCCTAGATTTAGACTCCATTCCCTTTGTAATAAATGGCAGCATTTGATTTGCCTTCTCTATTACTTGATGACCCTGTAAGCTACTTTTTTTCCAGATTGATAAACAAGAACTCCCACAACCCTTTATGTTTCCAGTCTAAAATCAAATACTGTTAGACTGACAGTAAGTCAGGAGCATTCTTAAATGAGTGAAAAACGACATATCAATAAAAAAAACTGAACCCTTAGAAACACATTTTATAAAAGCGAATTTGTTTTTGTGTCTGTTGGATTTTATTTGTTGGTGTGAATATAAATGGCAGAATAGATAAGGGTGAGGTGGCGGGGGGAGGGGGGGGTTGATGGATGGAGGATATGGTTTATTTGAATTTTCAGAAGCCTTTGTGTAAGTTTCAGTAAGGGCTAAAGAATAACTTGGTAGAGAATAGGGCCGGTCAATAAGGTCACCAATGTGGGGAACCAGAGGAGATGGGTGAGATCTTAAACATAAAAAAAAGTCTTGTCAGTATTTACTCTGGAGAAAGACATGGAAGCTAGGGAACTTTGGGAAATAATTTGCGATATCTTGGAAAGAATCCTAAACAGAGAAGATAAAGTATTGGAATCTCAAAACAAATACAGGTAGATCAATTCTCAGTAGCTAATTCGGCCAATCTAAGAATCTTGGGGGAAGCTCGGGAAGAAATTGCTGTGTCCCTAACAGAGATATATATATTATCAACAGACACAGTGAGGTGTCGAAAGACTAAAGGGCAGCCAATGCTGTTCCATCACTTAAGGGTTGCAGGGAAAATCCAGGAAATTACAGTCCCGTGAGCCCAGTGATGGGGAATTTGTTGGAGGTGATTCTGAGAGAAAGGAGCTACCTATATTTGGTTAGGCAAGGGCTGACTAGAGATAGTCAGCATGGCTTTGTGAGTGGGAAACCGTGTTTCACAAACCAGATTGACTCTTCTAGGGGGTGGCCAAGAGAGATATGAAGGCAGAGCAGTCAATGTTATCTACATGGACTTCAGCAAAGCATTTGACAACGTTCCAAGATATGTAGAACATTTAGTCAAGAGGAAGAAGGAAGCTGATATAAGGTTGAGGACGCTAGGATCGTTAGACCTCTATAGGGTTATATGGGTGCAGCACGGTCGCTCGGTGGTTAGCACGGCTGCCTTATAGATCCAAGGACCCGATTTCGATTACAGTCCCGGGTGACTGTCTATGTGGAGTTTACACGTTCTCCCCATGTCTGTATGGGTTTCTCCAGGTGTTCCAGTTTCCACCCACCGTCCAAAGATGTGTAGATTAGGTGACTCAGCCTTGGTAAATTACCCATAGTGTTCAGGGAAGTGCAGGATTGACACGTTAGTCAGGGTAAATGTCAAACAATAGGGTGCGGGAATGGTTTTGGGCGGGACGTTCTTCAGAGTGTCTGTATGGAGTTGTTGCGCCAAATGGCCTGTTTCCACACTCTGGGGACTCACTGAAGATTGCCAGGAAGGAACTGAAGAATGGACTTAGGACAGCTAAAATGGGACATGAAAAAGCTTTGTTGGGAAGGATTAAGGAAGACCGTAAGGCATTCTCCACTTATGTGAGGAACAAGAGGATGGTCAGAGTGAGGGTAGGGCAGGTCAGGGATAGTGGAGGAAACATGCGCCTGGAGTCACAGGAGGTAGGGGAGGTCCATAATGCATACTGTGCTTCAGTATTCAATACTGAGAGGGACATTATCATTTGTGAGGACTGCATGAAAAGGACTGATATATGTGAACAGGTTAATGTTAAGAAGGAGGATGTGCTGAGAACTGTGTAAAACATAAAGATAGATAAGTCTATTGGACCAGAGGGGATATGCCCAAAGTTACTATATGAAGCGAGGGAATGGATTGCTGTGCCTTTGGCGATGACCATTGCACCCTCACTGTCCACCGGAATCGTACCAGATGATTGGAGGGCGTCAAATGTTAGTGCCTTGTTCAAGAAAGGGAATAAAGATAATCTTGGAAATTACAGACCTCACTTTCTTATGTCGGTGGTATGCAGATTATTAGAGAGGACTCTCAGAGAGCGGATTTATGACTCCATAGAAAACAATAGTTTGACTAGAGATTATCAGCGTGGCTTTGTAAGGGACAGGTCTCTTCTTCACAAATCTTATTGAACTCTTCAAGAATGTGACAAAACACTTTTATAGCTCATTCAGAAAGTACAGAGGCATGGAATACAGGATACCTGTTTGTCTGGATACAGAATTCCTGGCTCATACAAGATAGAGGGTAGTGATAGATGGAAAGCATTCAGTCTGGAGCTCGGTGACCAGTGGTGTTCTGCAGGGATCGGTTGGAGCACCTCTGCTCTTTGTGATTTTTTTAATATAAACGACTTGAATGTGGTGGTGGAAGAATGGGTTAGCAATTTTTCCAATGACATGGAGTTTGGTGGAGTGGTGGATAGTGTGGAAGTCTGTTGTAGATTTCAGCAGGAAAATGGCAGGATGCAGAGCTGGGCTGAGAAGTGGCAGATGGAGTTCAATCTGAAAAAGTGTGAAATGATTCATTTTGGAAGGTCGAACTTGAATGCAGAATATAGGATTCAAGGCAGAATACTTGGTAGTGTTGTGGAACAGAGCGATCTTGGGTTCCACATCCATCGATTCCTCAAAGTTGCCACCCAAACTGATAGGGTTGTTGTGAAGGAATATGTTGTGTTGACTTTCAATTGCTGGGGGATTGTGTTTTAAAGCAGTGAAGTTATTCTGCAGCTCTAGAGAGCCTGGGTTAGACCCCGCTTGTGATATTGTGTTCAGTTCTGGTCCCCTCATTACAGGAAGGCCGTGGAAGCTTCGGGAGAATAAATTGGAGGTTTATCAGAATGCTGCCTGTGCTGGCGGGCATGTCTTATGAAGAAAGGTTGAGGGAGGTTCGGCTTTTCTCATTGGAGTGAAGAAGGGTGAGGGGAGAGTTGCTAGAGGTGAACAAGATGATGAGAGTCATAGATAGAGTGAATAGTGAGAGACTTCTTTATATCATGGCATACGTGGCTATTCTGAGCGGGCATAATTTTCAGGTGATTGGTGGATGGTTAAGGAGAGATTTCAGATGCAGGTTCTTTTCACAAAGTGTGTGTGTGGGGGTGTGTTGAATGCACTTCAAGCAGTGCAGGGAGAGTCAGATACATTAGGGACATTTAATACACTCGTGGATAGACACATGGATGGCATTAAAATGAAAGGTATGTAGGTTAGTTTGATCTTACTGTCGGATAAAAGGTTGGCCCGGGATCATGGCCGAAGGGTCTTGTGCTGCACTGTTCTGTGTTCTGCCTTCTGTATGGTAAACTGGGTAATAAGCTCAGATCATTGTAAAAGGATATAGCATTCAGGAGGAGCTAGTGAACTGTTTACAAAATTGGCTTGATGGTAGGAGACAAAGGGTGAGGGGAGACATGTTGTTTTTCTGACTGGAGGCATGTGACCAGCGGTGGAGTGGGCCCACTGTTGTTTGCCATTTAGATAAATGGTTTGGATGGGTATATTGGTTTCCTGGTAAGTAAGCTTCTTGGATGACACTGACATTGGTGGTAAAGTGGACAGTGAAGAAGGTTATCTGAGATACAACAGGAAGAACAGTACCGCTGGGATAGTGGGCTGAAGGATAGCAGATGGAGTTTAATTAGATAAAGGTGAGGTGTTCAATTTTGGTAAAACAAACCAGGGCGGGACTTGTACAGTTAATGTTCGGGCCCTGGAAAGTGTTGTCAGTCAGTGACCCAGGGATGCAGGTACACAGTTGTTTGAAAGTGGTGTCCCAGATAGACAGGCTGGTGAAGCAGGCGTTTGGAATGGTTACCTTCATTGGTTAGAACATTGAGAGTAGGAGTTGGGATGTCATATTGTCTGAAGAAGACATTGGTGAGGAAACATTGTTGATTAGTCAGATAGAACTCTTCTGGTTCAGTTACCTCCATTCGTGAAGGACATCTGACATTCTAACCTGGTTTGGCCTACATGTGAATCCAGACCCACAGCAATATAGCTGACTCTGATCTGTCCTCTGGACAATTTGCAGCGGGGGCAAAGAGTACTGGTCCAATCAGTGACCCCCACACCCCATTCATAAATAAATAAAATGCAGATGTCCCTCCCTACCTTTGCAACCCGCATCTGCAGCAATCCGTACTGGCTTTGTAACACGGTTCAGGCTCTGACCACTCTCTGTAACACTCTCACCCCCTCCAGCACCTTCACCTCTCCCTGTTCATATCGTGCCATTAAGCCCTGACAATGATTCCCCTTTCCACTGCCCTCCTCCTGCTAGTAGACCCTTCGCAATCCCTCCAATACTTCCTGCTTAAACTCTCTCTCATTTCAGGATTTTAAGTGGTGATCTTCTAAGCCTCATAATCTAATATGATTCATTTTGTCCTGAGTGAGGGATGGGGAGGTAATTTCTTGCTGAGATTTTGTCTTTTGCAATGGAACTTCCTTCTGTTGAGTATTTTACACTGTTCCTTCAAATGTTTTCCACTGTTCATTTACAGACACATGTTTCAATCTGTTCCACTAGTTTACCTTGGTCAGTTCTCCGCTCAAACCCGCGTAATTGGCTGTTTTTATTTCTAGTTGTAGCTTGTCCTTTCTGTAATTCCTTTAAAACTTTATATTTCTTTAAACTGCACTTTATCACAATTTCCCGGAGGATCTCCCCAGGTGACATTATTCATTCACTAAGTTTCATCACACAACATTCGCTCTGAGGTATTTATGTCCCTAGCCAGTTGCACAATGTGTCATTCAAAGAAACACTGAAAATAAATCTACAATCTGCTCTTCGAATATCACTCTGTCAATATGATTGTCAAGATTATATGAATGTTGAAGTTTCACTAAATTATCACAATACCTTTATTAAAAGTTCCAATGACTTCCTTTTTAATGCATTGATGAGCAATGAAATGCTGTTCAATGGCGAAATCTCTTCCGCTCATTCTGTCCTTGGCAAGTAGTAGCCAGAATTTACATTCAGAATCTCTATGTCACAAATCCATCCACCTTATTGAAGAGACTTTGTCCATTCCAAAACAAAACATATTTTACTCTTTCCCACAATTTCCTGTCACAAATCGATTCGCTGATATATAGTTTTAGTTAAACTCTGACCCATCCTGTTCCTTTCTGCTTGTCTCCAGCCACATTCCTTTGCTGTTCTGATACGTCACCTTTTCTCTTTGGATTTGGAAATCTCGTTTCACCTGAACCCTGTCCCTGCATCCTCTCTGTCAGTTTAAAGCCCTATCCATACATCTACCGACATGATTGGCCAGGACACTGGCCCCAGCTCACTTCCAGTGGGACCATCAGAATGGATCTTTTTTAAAAAGTCAAGTATGGGATATGGATATCTCTGGCTGACCATACTTTCCTGCCCAGTCCTAACCTTCAGCTAAGTAACTTGCTCGGCCATTTAGAGGATAATTAAGAGGCAAACATTTTGCAGTGGGGATGTCATGCCGACCACGTGAGGATGGGAAAATGTCCTTCTTGAAAGGAGAAATTTTTGGATTTATTGTATATCAGTAATGATATTGATGGATTGTCAATTTCTGTATTTAAAATAATTTATTTCAAATTCCACCATTTCTGATGGTGCGGGTCAAACCTTCCTCCCCTGAACATTAGCTGAGGTTTTGGATATATGCTCTTTCAATAACACCACTAGACCATCACTTCGCCTGCTCACAGGCTATTCATCCCTGAACACTGATACGAGTGCATCATGGAGCTAAACCTATTTTTTCTTCATGATTGTTTGATCCTGATAACTTCCTGCAATCTGGTGATATCACTCAGTATCTCTCCATGTGGTATTCCTCATTGCGTGGGTACAATTTCTGCCTCTGCCAGCGCCTCTCGCTCTTGCAGCTACACCAGATCCTGAGCCAACAGAATTCTCCACTCCAGAGAGACACAACAGCACAGGCCAGGAATGGAGACTGGGATTTTCCAGATCTTTGTGGGACTCACTGCCATTCTCAATGTATAACCTTCACTGCATCAGTCTAATTTCCCATCCTGTCTATTTCTCTGTCTCCTGCAGGTAATCAGTAAGTTCCTGCCTCAATAAACTTCCGAACTGTTGGGTGCCTCGTCTATCACCGCATTGAAGACGTTGTTTAGCCAGAGAGACAAAGGGCAGGGAGATCTGGAGCCTTCCATAAATCCTGCAATGAGGTAAGATCACTCACAGTGCACAGAGAAGAGAGCAATAAGAGGGTTCAAAAAATCGGCTAACAAGACATGACAGAGTTACAGTGCTGGAGGGGGAGCACAGTACAGACACACCCCAGGTCAATCACCACCCCTACTGTAAGTTTTGTTGCATTGAGATACCATCGGGAGTGTCACAGTTATCAATCCAGGCTTGTGAACATCAGTATAACAGAGGGGAAATCAGGTTTCCCATGATTGTGTGGTAGTGCTGCCCAGGATCTTTCTGTTCTGTGTTCCCCCTCCAACACTGTACATATACCATGTCTCAGGGACCAGTGTCTTCAATAATTTTTAACTCCTATAATAGTTCCTGTCCCTGTAACTACTCCATTCCCGATAGTCCCTCCACATATTTGAAATATACTGCATTCCAGATTACCATGTCCATCGCTGTAACTTGCTTCAGTGCCTACAACATGCCTTATCTCAGTAGTTCCCTCCTTCAACAACTGGAGAAAGATGCATTCAGAACAGAAATGGTTCTTTCGATCCAACTAGTCCATGTAGCTCACGGTTCATGAACGAGTGGCATTTGCCTGCGTTTGTTCCCTATCCCGTCAAACCTTCTCATCTCCATGTACCTGCCCAAATGTCTGTTCCATGATGGAATTGTACTTTTCTCCACTACTTCAGCGCAGTTCTTTCACTATGTGCACCGTTCTCTGTGTGGAAATGTGCTCCTCCGGTCGCTTTTAAGTATTTCCTCTCCCACTTCATATTTATGACCTCGAGTTATGGATTCCCCTACCCTGAGTTAGAGACCTTCACTATTCACCCGACGTAGACCCCTCATATTTTTATAAACCTTTATAAGGTCACCCCTCAGCCACCAAACCCAATGGAAATACGAAGGATAATGATACAAACATCTCTGCCATGGTCCCCACTGCGACTTTGCCACAATGTTCTGGGATACACTTGTTCAGAACCTTGGACTTTCTCTACCTTTGTGTGCCAAGACCTCCAGCACCACCTCTTCTGTAATGGGGACTCTTTTCAAGACATCACTATTTCTTTCTTTTTGTTTCCTCGTCTTTGTCCACAGTACATTCTGACATGAAATATTAATTTCGTGTTGCGTCCATTTCCTGTGGTGCCACACATGGATGGCCCTATTGATCTTTGAGGGGCTCTATTGGTTCTCTCGTAGATTTTTTGTACTTGTATGCTGTAGAATCTCTTTGGATTCTCCTTAACCTTATCTGCCAAATCTATCTCACACCACTTATGTTGCTTTCCATCTGATTTTGTCAAACCCTGCAGTATCAGTAACATCTTCGTCAATCTTTGCTCCATTTACAGTTTCAGAATATGCTTCCTGAAGCAGGAGGATCAGAACTCGACACAGTACTCCAACTGGAGACCCAGCAATGTCTGATACAGCCGTATCATGATGTACCAACTCATGTACTCAATGCTCTGACCCATGAGGGCTAGTGTGCCAAATCCATTTTCCCCATCCTGTCCACCTGTGACTCCACTTCCAAGGAACAATGTTACTGAATCCCTTGGTCTCTCTCCTTTCGACAACACTGTCTAGAGCTCTGCCATTAATTGTGTTAGTCGTCCCTGGTTTGTCTTAACAAAATCTAATACCGGAAATCAGCTCCATCTTTCATTTCTTGACCCATTGGCTCAGTTGGTTAAGATCACCTTTGATAACTATATTCACTGCCCACTATAACACGTATTTTACTATCCACAAACATGCTAACAATAATTCATATATTCTCGTTTATGTCAATAATGCACATGCGTGGACCCTGCACCGATCCTTATGGCACACCGTTGGTCAGAGGCCCCCAGTCTGCACAACAACCTTCTCCCACTACCCTCTGTCTCCTACTGTAAAGCCCATTTTTTGTTTGTTTGGCTTGCTCTCCTTGATCCCATGTGATCTAACCTTACTAACCAGTGCACCACGCTAAACCCTGTCTAAGGCCTTGCTGAAGTCAGGATAGACAACGTCCACTGCTCTGTCTGCATCCATCTCCTTGGTCACCTCTTCAACAAACTCTATCAAGTTTGAGAGACACGGCTTTGCATGCAAATAGCTATGCTGACTATCCCTAATCAATCGTTGCCTTTCCAAATGCATGGAAGTCTTGTCCCGCAGAATTGCTTCAACAACGTTGGCACCACTGACATCAAGCTTATTGGTGTTCATGTCCCTGGCTTTTCCCCGCAGCCTTTCCTAAAAACTGGCACAACATTAGCCACCCTCCAGGCTCCCAGCTCTCCACCCGTGGCTGTCTGTGATAGAAATATCGTTGTAAATTTCTCCCTTCACTTACCCCAATGTCCTGGGATATACTTGAGTCGTTCCCAGGGAGTTGTCTAATTTTAACGTGTTCAAAAACCTTCAGCACCTCCAGATCTCCAGTGTGGACTCTTTTGAAAACATCACTGTTTATTTCCCTGCTTCCCCGGTGTGTTTTCCACAGTAAGTTCTGACGTGAAGTGTTTGTTTTGGATCTCGCCCATTTCCTGTGGGTTCACACATAGATGACTTTAAGGGGTTACATTCTGTCCCAAGTTAATCTTCTGTTGTTAATATACTTGTAGAATCTCTCTGGATTTTCCTGAACCTTCTCTGCCAGAGCTCTGTCAGTTCCCCTTTAGGCCCTCATGGTTTCCCTCTTAAGAGTATTACTACACCCACAATGTTCTTCAAGGGATTGACTTAATCCAGCTGGCTATATAGGACATATGCCCCCTTATGTCTTGACCAAAACCTCAATATCCCCAGTCATTCAGTGTTTCCCATTTGTGTTAGCATTGTTCTTCACAGGAATATGCTGGCCCTGAAATCTTAATTTATCTCTCTTTTGAAAGAGTCCCACTTGCCCGATGTTCCTTTACTTGCAAATAGCCTCCACGAATCAACTTTTGGACAGTCTTGCCTAATACCTTCTAGACTGGGGCAAGGCCAGTTTTGATCTTTAACTTGTGGACCAGGCCTGTCCTTTTCCATCTTTTCCACCGGTATTTTGAAACTAATAGAAGTGTGGTGACTTTGCAAAAGTACTCCCCCACAAACACTTCAGCCCCTTTCTCTACCTTGTTTCCCAAGGGGAGGTCAGGTTTTATCCCTTTCTCCAGACGGGCTAGTTACATACTGATGGAGAGAGTTTTCTTGAACACACTGAACAAATCCCTCCCATCCAAGCTGTGAACACTCTGGCAGACCCAGTCTAGGTTTGGCAAGTTAAAATCCCCGACCATTACATCCCTATCCTTCTTACAGATATCTGAGATCTACAACATATTTGCTGCTCAATTTCCTGCTCACTACTGCGGGCCTGTAGTACAGTCATATCAAACTGATTATTCATTCTTATTTCTCAGTTCCACGAACACAGCTTCACTGGGCGATCCCCAGGAATATCCTGTCTCAGTGCTGCAGTGATGTTTTCACTGATCAAAAACTCCACTCCCTCTACTCTCTTGTTTCCCCATCTATCCCTCCTGTTGAATCTGTCCTCTGTAGCAATGATCTGTGAGTCCTGTCCATCCCTCAGCTGTGTTTCTGTAATTCCAGTGATTTCCCAGTCCCATATTCCCATCTATGCTGTGCGTTCATCTGCCTTACCTGTCAGGCATTTTACATCAAAATAAATGCAGCTTAATTCATCAGTTTTCCCTCATTGCCTGCTGTGCTCTTACCTGGTTATCAATTAAAATTGCTCTGTTAAAATTCTGTCCCAGCCTCAATCTTCAGTCTACAGCCTGAGACCATCCCCCTCACCTTGGACAACACCCCCACCTTTCACGTTCTTTGCAAACCTACTAATGATACCTTCTGCTTTCACATCCGAGTGATTAATGCCCCTCAACCGTTCCTCCCCATCTCTGTGATATTCTTCAGTTATTGCATTTCTCATTCTTCATCTCCAGAACTTCCAATCCCCTGATCGATGTAAGGAATATGATCCCTTGCAGCATGTTTAACACCAGTAGCAGCATCCAACTCCTCAATGAATCCTGTGCCTGGAACCTCCTCAAATACTACAGCTCACTGTCTTTGTAATATCTTCGATAATTTGCAATCCTGTTGATTTCTGTATCCTCCTGCAGAACAGCACTCCACATCTCTTTGTAACTGATGGGAACGCTGCAAACCTGCCTTCACAGTCCTCAGTAGCTCTCTGAGCTCCTACAGACCTACAACACTCAGTATCTCTGGCTCCTCCAATCCCTACACTTCTCCCTGGCTGTGTGAACTGATTCAGACCCTTCAACCTTCTCTATCTCCCTGTCTCCTGCAGCTCCAACTTTTGTCTATGTCAATGTAACTCGCCGCACCAACAATCTTCCCGGGCTCTATAAACTCCTCCAGCTCCAACTAGCACCCCAACTGTCTACAATCAGTGCCTACAATCCTCCCTTTCTCCTAAAGCTCCAACTACCACCAATATCTGTGTAATCTCCAGTCCCGAGAACCCTCCCAGTCTCTGTATCTCCTGAAGCTCCAACGGCCACCCCTCTTTGTGTAATCTCTAGTCGCTATATTCCTCACTATCGCTGTAATCCTTCAGGAATGATCTTTCAGCCCGACAACCTATCTGATTTCTAACCATCAACAGTGATCTCAAACCACCCGAACTCTGTAACATCCTCCAGTCTCTACAACCCAGCTTTTCTCTGTTAGCTTCTCTGGTGTCTGTGTTCCCCTTTATCTCCGGTTACAGATCCTTGCTCAGGGGAACAATGTCTCAGTGCCGAATCTGTAAGAACACAATAGTCTTCGGTGTATCAATAAATTTGCCTCATTTTCTAAATTTTAAAGACTGCAAGTTCAACCTTCTCCACTTCTTCTCATCAATATCCCTCCATTTTGAAGAAAAGCCTGGTGAACCTTCTCTGGGCTGCATCCAATGCAAGGGCATTTTCCCTCCAGATAAGGGTCCAAACCTGATCACAGTATTCTCAATGTGAGCTGATTGGAGTCCTCTATATTTGTTACAAGCCTTCCCTATTTTTATTCTCCATTCCCTTTGGAATCAATGCCAGCATTCCATTTGCCTTCTTTATGTCCTGCTGGCCCTGTATGCCACCTTTCTGAGATTTATACACAATGATTCCCAAGTTACTCTGTGATGTAGCTTTCTGCAGTATATCTGAAACCAAGAGGTGACAGCAATAATCAGGAAAGTGCTGGAATGTATGGTAAACAATATGCCAGAAATGATAACTGCATACTTAGAAATCTATGGAAAAAGCGCAGACCATCAGACCATCATGGATAGGGGCAGAATTAGGCCATTCGGTCCATCGAGTCTATTCCACTATTTGAATATGGCTGAATTGTTTCTCAACCCCAGTCTCTCACTTACTCCGGGTAACCCTTGATCTCCTTATTCATCAAGAGCCGAGCTATCTCTGAGTTCGATACATTGAATTACTTAGCATCCACAACCCCATGATGCAGTGAGTTCCACTGATCCATCACCCTCTTGCTGAATAAATTCCTCCACATCTCTATTCAGAAGGGCCGTCCCTTCAATCTGAAGCTGTGCCCTTGGCCCCTAGTCTCTCCTGCTCGTGGAAACATCTTGCCCCCGTCCACTCCATCCAGGCCCCTCAGTATTCTGTAAGTTTGAATGAGATTCTGCCACTGCCTCTGAAACCTCATCAAGTGCAGACAGAGACTTCACCTCCTCCTCATATGACACGAATTTCATCCCTGGGATCTTTCTTGGAAACCTATTTCTCGTACCCATTCACTTCCTTTGTCCAGACTCTTAATGTATAACGTGTAGCGTGTCGTCCCAACACTGACCCCTGCGGTGCTCCCCTCATCACCAGTTCCCATCGTGAAAAATACCCCTTTCTTCACACTCTCTGCCTTGTGCCAATCAGACAATTGCTGTTCTGACAGGGAAATTTCATTTCACACCCACTGCTGGATTTATTTTTCTGTCTGGCTGTAAACAGCAGAGTTTCACCATTACCTTCCCATCTGTAATTCCCTGGAGAAGGTGGTGGGGAGCTGCCTTCCTGACCCATTGCAGTCCTTTGGGTGTAGGGACAGACACAGTGTTGGGAGGATGGAGCGTGCCTTGGAGGGCACGTTGGAAATGCTGGTGTTCCCGTTAACCTGGAGCTCCTGTCCTTCCAGGGTATAGTGGTTCTGGATTTATGAAGTGGTGTTGAAAGGGCCTGCCTGAGTGACCTCAGTGCTACTTGTACATCTTTTATTCCTTCATGCATTGGTGAACATGAGCTTTGTTGGCTGAGTCAGCATTTATTATTGATTTGGAGTTGTCCCTGAGAAGGTTATGGTGAGCTGCCTTCCTGAGACACTGCACCAGCCGTTGGAACTGTTGTTATCCATGTAGCCTCGAGCAGGCGCTACAACACTCCTCATGTCTCTAACTGCACACAGACAATGCAGCTCTCCCTTTTATATCTGACATCCTCCCCGACTTATAACTCTTATAGTTCCTCACACTATCTCACCTCTTCCATTCCCATCTGTGTTAGAGATCTCTAAAATTTCTTTATTCTTGTTTAAATTTCTGATCACCTAAAATCTCTCCCTTTTTAAATTTGTAACCCCTTCAATTTCTGTAACTCTCCATATAACTGTAATCAATGACAGCACAGGTTCCCTTCCTTAAATCTCTATAATTACAATGGTTGCATGTGGTAAATTGGAACTTTTCATCCTCCTTATCCACCTCGGGACTTCCAGCCCCCACAATTCCACTATATGGAATGCTCCCATTCTCTGCACCTCCTCATGTCCTGAGGGTCCTTGAATATCACCAGTGCTCCAAAAATTTATATTCCCCTCAGTTACAGCAAGTCTTCTCGCTCTGTAACATCCAACAGTCTCCAGAACCATACAACACTTGCTGGCTCTCAATTTGTATTTGTTGAAGTCTACACGTCTCTGTGAGCAGCACAGAAAAAACACTTTTGACTCTACATCGCTCTGTCATGAACAAGCTACGATCTCTACTTCCTTCACCTTCTTCAGTGTCTGCAACTCTCACTGTATCTTCCAATGACCTGCTTTCGACGCTGTAGATCTGCCTAGCTCCCCAGATAACTTGTTTCATCCCATATAGCTCGCTCAATCACTGTAACACCCTCTGCTCTGTCTAATCCTCATCTTTCCCACTGTCTTCCAGGCACAACTGCGATTCTGTAAGGCAGCAGTGTGGAATGGGATGTTATAAATCTTAGCTGAGGCTCGAGGCCTACCATTACCTGGGAGTCACAAAGGGAGGGAACCTGAGAGAGAGCAGCACAGATGGAGAGAATATTAATCAGTAGTGAGGATCGAGATCAACTCGGACTCAGAGTTGGAGAAGCAGCAGAGCAGGAGCCTCGAAATCAGCACCGAATCACAGAGGGAGTGACCGTGTGAGGGACCAACTTGGAGCAGGAGCATGAGGCTCACTCACACCTGGGAGTTACAGAGGCAGCAAAGTGGGAGGATATAAATCAGCACTGAAGATCAAGGCCTAATTGTGCCTGGGGGTCACAGAGACGGTGATCCTGTGAGGGGGCAGAGTGGAGGTGGGAGCTGGAGGATTACACGTACCTGGGAGTCACACAGATAACTTTCTGCTGCTGGGACCTGCCTGCACCGAGTTTGGAAGAAGTACAAGAGCCTTCACAGAAAAGGCTGTAAATTCATTGGCTGGTAAATCACCGTTATTAGGGACTGTCAGTAAATTGATAGAAGTTAGCAAATTTATTTTTTCAACTTCTGAAATAAGGGTTGAACTCAGAAATAAGAGGGAGAAGTGAAATTCTGAGCCAATATATATATTACCCTCAGTAAGCCACAGTTGTATAAGAGAGTTTTTTTTTCCCTGATGTTAATTTAATTCTAAGTAATTAAGTTACTCTAGACATGTTGTATTTTAAGACATGACAAGACATGTTTGTTAGATGGAAAATATATTCTGTTACATTGGGAAGTCATAGCCCCTGCTCGTGTCCTAGATGAACACTGGGTCTTGGAGCTCAGATAGTAACTAGAGACTCTATGGGACATCTGTGATGCTGACAGTTAGGTGAATAGCTCACACAGACAGCAGATCACCCTGCAGACATGACAGCCAAGAAGAAGAAAGGGAATAGGGGACTAGACAATCGAAGAGAAACATTCAGGGAATGGAAGGATATCCTGATATCTCCCTCCCAATTCAGTTTCCTGGTTTGGAATCTGATGTAAGTGCGGGCTGTTCAGGGGAGAGCAGTCGGAGCCATGTCTCCGGCACCACAAGCAGCCTGACTGTGAAGGAGGGGAGGGGAAAGGAAGGAGGATCAATAGTCAAAGGGGAGTCAGGAAATTGAAGAAGGTGTCAGTGTTTCTGTAATTCCAGGATAGTGGGGTTAAGAATATAATGGTGTCTCCAGGATATTCGTCTGGGGGACAGTGAGCAGTCAAAGGTCATGTCCATGTTTGTAGGAATGACCTTGGTAGGAAGGGTGAAGCGGTCTGGGAATTAGAATTTAGGGAGCGAGGTGGATGGTTAGCAAGCAGGACCTCGAATGTAGCAATCTCTTGGTTACTACCAGTGCCGTGTCCAAGTGAGAACAGAACTCGGAGTTTTAGGTAGATGAGAGTGTGACTGGAACGATGGTGCAGCAGGAAGGGCTTCGGTTTCCTGGGACATTGGGACTGGTTCTGGGGAAGGCAGCAACTGTACAGTTGGATGGGCTAACATGACAGAGCTGGGACTGAGTTCCTTGTGCGGTATTTGGGAGGGATTGAAAATAACTTGGCGGGTGCATAGGATCCAAAAAGGAATAGCAGAGGTGACTACCAGGATTCTCAAAATAATGGGAGATACAGTTGGTACTAATTTACAACAACAAGTTTATCAGTGGAATCAGTGGAACAACAAGATGGAATAAGAAAGAAAGTTTTAATCTGAGGTACTCTGCATAGACATGAATACTCGGAGTTTGTAGAGTTCTAGATACTGATTGGTATGTGGAAATCTGATCGACTGATCACCGAGAGCTGGTTCAAGGAATGGCAGGACTGTGTGTTAAATATTGCTGAGTATCAGGGATTCTGAAATTATAGAAGGGAAGGGAAAGGATGAAGGTGGAAGTATTGGTTTTGATTAGCATTAGTTAAGGCACCCAAGAGAAAGAGCCTACTCACTCACTCGGGACACCTCACTACCTTTCCCCCAGCTGTACCAGCTGTTACAAATAATTCCACCTCCCTTAGTACTGTTTGGTAATTCTCACATTTCGGAAGGAACTAACCCACACAAGAGCAGAAAGAAACAAGAGGGATATGGGGCTCCCCAACATTCAGCTCCTCACTCTATCACAGGGGAGGATCCTGACCCTAACACCCATGAGAGGCTGACTTACCGTGTCCAAGCTCGCTGACTGGGATCTGAGACTCCACCTGACTCACTGTGCTGGGCAGCGTGACTGACCATGTCCAAGCTCGCTGACTGGGATCTGAGACTCCCCCTGACTCACTGTGCTGGGCACCGTGACTGACCGTGTCCAAGCTCCTGCACTGGGATCTGAGACTCCCCTGACTCACTGTGCTGGGCACCGTGACTCACCGTGTCCAAGCTCCCGGACTGGGATCTGAGACTCCCCCTGACTCACTGTGCTGGGCACCGTGACTCACCGTGTCCAAGCTCTCTGACTGGGATCTGAGACTCCCACTGATTCACTGTGCTGGGCACCGTGACTGACCATGTCCAAGTTCGCTGACTGGCATCTGATACTCCCCTTTACTCACTGTGCTGGGCACCGTGACTGACTGTGGACAATGATATCAGGCTTCTTCGTTTTGTGTCTCTGCTAAACACCAAGTCAATACAGCAGGCGGGTGAGCCTCGTAGCTCTGGCTGAGGGGAAACACTGCTGAGGGCAGGGTAAGGCAAGGCAATCATTCTATGAGCATTCAAGTCAGTTCAAAGTAAGTGTGTACAAGCACCGAATGAACACCCCAGAGGGACAGGCCATGAGTTGGGTGTGTCCCTGAGCACAGTGTCCTTGCGGCGGCATTGAGTGCGTACAAACACGGAGTGATCATCCCAGAGGGGCAGTCCATGAGCTGGGTGTGTGCCTCTGAGAACAGTGTCCTTGCAGCAGAATTGCAATGAGAGTTGTGAGTGCACCTTGAGCTGCAGCATTCAAGTACAAATGTATACTGTCAGTGGGTCGGAGATGTGCTGGGATGGCATGGTGAGGCTGGCATGTGACATGTGCTAGCATTGGTGAGTGTGGATTACATGCAGCTTCTGTCTGTGCAGTGTCCCCCGAGACGTTGGAGTGAGGGGCAAGATGGAGTCACCAGTTACCAGTTCTGACTTTCACGTCCAATTTTCCATATTGAGTTTCCCTACTGTGGGAGGGAGGTTATGAAGCTGTAGGTTGTTGAGGAGGGACCCACTGAATGTGGCTGTTGATCATCAGTAATCATTCAGTCAACATCTTGCCACTCCCGCGGTCAAATTTTGTTTTAGAGAACAGTCCAGCACAGGAACAGGCCCTTCATCCCAGCAAGGCCGCACTGACACATGATGCCGTTCTAACGTTAAAAAGAAAGTTTTTGCTCCGACACTCTCTATGTCATTCTGTTCCCTAATTACTCATATTTATGACAAGATCCCTCTTCAACCATGCTATATTAGCTCCTTCTCCTCTATCAGTGCATTCCAGGCACTTGCACCTTCTGTCTGGAACAGCAAAAATAAACCTTGCCGATCATATCTCCCGAACTTTCTCCCTTTTACCTAAAACCTACGGTCCTGAGTAATTGATATTTCTACTCTGGGAAAAAAAACCTCTAACTGTCCTTCTACCTATGTCTCTGATAATTTTGTAAATATCTATCAGGTAACCCCATAACCAATGATACCCAGCTGCACACAAACCATGTTTGTTCGATTTCTCCTTCTGGCTAATGCCCTCCAAACCAGACAACATCCTGGTAAAACCTTTCCATACCATCTCCAACACTTCCACATCATTCTGCTGGTGTGTAACCAGTACTGTACACAATAATCTAAATGTACCTCGAACTAAGTTTCTCTACAGCTGCAATGTGACCTGCTAATTTTCATACTGCATGCTCCGATGCCTGTCTGCAAGTTGGCTGTCAGTTTTCTTGATCACCCTCTCCACCCGTGTTGTCACTTTCCGGGAACTGAGGAGCTGTACACCTCGATCCCTTCGGATGTTGATGCGGCCAATAGTTTTTCCATCCACTTTATACTTCTCTCCTGCATTAGACCTTCCAAAATGCATCACGTCACAACTGTCCAAATAAAGTGACATCGATGTTTTCTCTGTCTAAGTCTGCAGCTGACCTATATACCGCTGTATTCTCTGGCAATCATCCTCACAATCTGCAACTCCGCCAATCTATTTACAGATCTCCAGTCACAAAAAACACTGTTCCACCACTACTCTGTCTTCAATGACCAAGCAGTTCTCTATCCATCTTACTAACTGAACGCTGATCCCACTTCACTTCACCTTCTGCATGAGCCTGCCATAAGCAAACATATCCAAGGCCTTGCTAAGGTCCAATCGGCCAACATCCAGCCCCACGCCCTCATCCTTCAATTTTGTCACTTTCTCAAAATAATCAATCAAGTTTGTGAGACAGGATATTCCCCACACAACTGCATTGCCTGTTGCTAGTAAGTCCATACTGGAGTACTGTTGGAGCTGCACTCATTCAGACAAGTGATTTTTCCATCATATTCCTGACTTGAATCTTGGAGGTTAGATTAGATTCCCTACAGTGTGGAAACAGGCCCTTCAGCCCAACCAGTCCACACCAACCCTCTGAAGAGCAACCCACCCAAACACATTCCCCTGCCCTATATTTACCCTGACTAATGCACCTTACGCAATGGTCAACTTAACATGGCCAATTCACCTGAACTGCACATCTTTGGACTGTGAGAGGAAACCGGAGCAACCGGAGGAAACCTATGCAGACACAGGGGAATATACAAACTCCACACAGACAGTCACCAAGGTCGGAATTGAACTTAGGACTTTGGTGCTGTGAGGCAGCAGTGCTAAGCACTGAGCTCTTGATAGTTACTGTACAGTGGGAGGTATGTTGGGCTGTGATGGTTCCTGTACAATGGGAGGTATGTCGGGCCGTAATGGTTACTGTACGGTGGGAGGTATATCTGGCGGTGATGGTTACTGTACAGTGGCACGTGTGTCGGGTGTGAGGTTGCAGACTGAGTTGTACAGAGTATGATTCTGCTGCTGCTGATGGCCCACTGCACCTCATAGATGCATTATCATTTGTTGCTCAATCTGTTTAACGCCTGTCCCAGTAGAAACCCATATCATGGTGAGGTGGGTCTGCAAAATGTAAAGGTAGCCCTTGCTCCCCATAAGGACTGTGCAGTGACCATTCTTACCGGTATATGAAATGTAGAAGTGTATCTGCAGCAGGCAGATCGGTGATGATGTGGTCAATGATATGTTTCCCTTTTGCTGATTCCCCCATAACCTGTCGCAGAGCAGTCTAGCAGCTATAGGATCCAGCATCAATGCTGAGCACTGTATTGACTATATGCCAAGAACTGCCCCCTCAGCCTGACTATGTCCTGTCAGTGGGAAAAAACCTACCAGAGAGGATGGTGTAGTTGCCAGTGACATAGTCCTGTTCACAGAATCCTGCTTTACAGGCAATATCTGACTGCTTTTTGATTAGTTCGTGGGAAATATACAACAGGTCACTTTTACATTTAGTGTAATGAAGTGTTAATATCACTTTGTTTCTTACATATTTTAAAATAACCCAAACATCAATATTTTTCAATTGAAAACAATTGAAGTGAACAATAATTGAAATACCAGAGCGCACACTTGACTATTACACAATTCAGTGACTGTAGTAAACAGCCGATTCATGTTCACATCAGTGAATACACCATCTTGCAGGCAGCAAAGCTGTTGGAAATGACTTTGAGGAAAAGCCTGAATTCAGACACAGTGTTACTGGCCCTCACCATGACCTCCAAAACACTGACCATCTCCAAAATCTGTCCAGAGTGCTTCCAAACTGGAGCTGGGCAGTTTCTCACGCAATAGACTGGTTCGAGACATACCTGAACAACGGGGAGAGGTGTGTGGGGCAGCCTGGTCAATGTGCTAGCACATGGCGCAGTTCAACATTTGTAACAATGACCTGTAAACAACCATGTCTTGCAAGTATATCGCTTTTGGTATGGCGCCTAAACTCTGTAATTCTGCACCTTGGACCTGATCCTGAATGAAGGTGTTATAAAGGTGATGGGCTCCTGCAGCACATGGCATCTTACATTGAATCCCTCATAAACCATATCCAGTGTATGTTAGCCCCACAATGTCAGTATCCAAACAGAATTGTGAGCTCCATTGATGGCTGGCATCATCGCAGACAACGTTCTTGTGTGTGACTTGAGCGGGAAATCTCTGTGTAAATGTTGGCAGCATTGTTCTAACCATTAACAGCAAAGTCTCTTGACTGAAGGTCTGACATACTTTCATAATACCAAACTTTAGATTGTCCAATAAGCACAAAATACAATTATGTATTCAGTTCACTTTTATAACAACAATATGATGAAAACCGTGCCCAACTCACAGTAAGGAGCATTCCTGCACCCAAGACCAAATTATGATTAAGTACAAGGAATTTGAAAATATACATTTATTTTCCCTTTTATTAATATTGTGAACTCATAGTCGACTCTCCTGCTCCTCAGCGGCTACATGAATGGCTGTGCTATTTTTTTCAGAACTGAAAATGTGTTGCTGGAAAAGCGCAGCAGGTCAGGCAGCATCCAAGGAACAGGAGAATTTACGTTTCGGGCATCAGCCCTTCTTCAGTAATTTTTTTTTCAGAACCACACTTTTTGACTCTGATCTCCAGCATCTGCAGTTCTCAGTTTATCCCTGCTGATATTCACTCATAATCATTTTCATGGCAACAATATCACTGCATGTTTAAACATGTTACAGTCAGACCTGGGTACATTTTGAATTGCTTCTGTCTATCTCAGAGCTCAGTAATATGGGATGTGAATGGCAGTGTCTGTGTGATGCTCGGTATGTAGGTCATGCCTCTGAGAGACAGACAGATTGTTGAAAACAGCACATCCCTTCAGCCTGTAAGGAACCCGCCTGTAAAGAAACAGGTTACTGCCTAGACACTAACAGCCTGAGCTCACAAAACCCAAAGTACAGTGTCCAATATTAGGCAGGTCTGGACAATATTTTCATTTCATTTATTCATGGAATATGATTGGGCCAGTATTTATTGTCCATCCCTTGTTGCCCTTGAGAAGGTGAGGGTGAGTTGCCACATTGAACCACTGCAGTCGATGTGCTGTAATTACTTACAATACTTTAAGGATCTGACTAGAAACGTTGATGAGGGTCGAGCTGTGGATGTGGTGTATATGGACTTCAGCAAGGTATTTGATAAGGTTCCCCATGGTAGGCTCATTCAGAAGGTCAGGAGGAATGGGATATGGGGAACTTAGCTGTCTGGATACAGAATTAGCTGGCCAACGGAAGACTCCTTTCATTGGAGAAAAGCAGGAGGAGAGGGGACCGAATTGAAATATACAAGATAATGAAAGTGGTAGTAGAAGGAAAATATTCTGCCTGGAAGTGAGTGGGTGTTCCACAGGGCTCTGTCCTTGGGCCTCTACTGTTTGTAATTTTTATTAAAGGCTTGGGTGAGGGGATTGAAGAGTGGGTCAGCAAGATTTCAGATGACACAAAGGTTTCAGGTGTCGTTAACAGTCTCGAGGCCTGTTGTAGGCTGCAGCGGGACATTGACATGATGCAGAGATGGGCTGAGAGGTGGCAGATGGACTTCAACCTGGATAAATGTGATGCAATGCATTTTGGAAGTTCGAATTTGAAAGCTGAGTACAGGATTAAGGATAGGATTCTTGGCAATGTTGCAGGTACATAGATCCCTTAAAATGGCCAACCAAGTGGACAGGTTAAGAAAGCACATGGTGTTTTGGCTTTCATTAACGGGGGATTGATTTTAAGAGTCGTGAGAGCTTGTTGCAGCTCTATAAAACTTTGGTTAGACCGCACTTGGAATATTGCGTCCAGTTCTGGTCGCCCTATTACAGGAAAGATGTGGATGCTTTGGAGAGGGTTCAGAGGAGGTTTACCAGGATGCTGCCTGGGACTGGAAGGCTTATCTTATGAGGAGACGTTTACTGAGCTCGGACTCCTTTCAATGGAGAAAAGCAGGAGGAGAGGGGACCGAACTGAAATATACAAGATAATGAGAGGTATAGATAGAGTCGATAGCCAGAGACTATTTCAAAGGGCAGAAATGGCTAATACGAGGGCTCATAGTTTTAAGCTGGTTGGAGGAAAGTATAGAGGGGATGTCACAGGCGGGTTCTTTACACAGAGAGTTGTGAGAGCATGGAATGTGTTGCCAGCAGCAGTTGTGGAAGCAAGGTCATTGGCGACATTTAAGAGACTGGTGGACATGCATACGGTCGCAGAAATTAGAGGGTGCATTCATGAGGATCAATGGTCGGCACAGCATTGTGGGTTGAAGTGCTTGTTCTGTGCTGTACTGTTCTATGTTCTATGTTCTAATACCATTGGGGGGGAACTTGAAATAGTGACACTGGAGGAATGGCGATATACTTCCCAATCAGGATGGTGGTTGGCTTGGAATGGAAAGCGAACGTGATGATTATCCCATGTGTCTGTTTCCCTTGTCCTTCTTGACGGTCATGGTTTCAGAGGTACGTTGTAAGGAGCCTTGTTAAATTTCTGCAGAGGACCGAGTAGATGGCAGGTATTGATGCTCATGAGTGTCATTGGTTGAGGGGTGAAGCTGCATTCACAGGGAAAATGGGGAGGGGGGCGGGTATTTCATCGCACTCACATTCAATGTGTGTCTTATAGATGGTGTACAGGCTTTTGGAATTCATGAGGTCTGTTATTTCTGCAGGATTCCTAGCCCTTGAGATATTCTTGTAGCCAATTAATTTATATGCTTCAAAGTTGATGTTGAAAAAGCACAAAGGTCAGGCAGCATCTGAGGTACAGGAGAGTCGACATTTTAGCATAAGGCCTTTACAGGAATGGGTGATGAAAGTATACGGTCATTCCATTTCTGGTTAATGGTAATCAGCGAGATATTGATCGTTGGGAGTTCAGTGATGGTGGTGACATTGAACGTTTGAGGATATGATTCCATTTTCAATTGTTAGAGGTAGTTGTTGTCTGGCAAGTGTGCAATGGGAATGGTACTTGTCACTGTTAAACACACACCTTCATGTTTCCAGGTCCTCATTGCATTTGGATAAGGATTGCTTCAGTATCAGAGGAAATCACTAGTGAATATTGTCCAATCATTGGCAAACAATCCCAGTTGTGACTTCACTTGAGTAGGGATGGTCATTTATGAAGCAGCTGATAATTATTGGGCCTAGGGCAGAGAGTGCTTTTACAGCTCACTGATGCTGTCCCTCTCTCTGAGCTAGGAAGCTGGCTTCTAGTTCCACCTGCTCCAAAGGTGTTTAGCAACATATCTGAATGGAATAATATTACAATACCTACCACATGGAGCTGAGTGATGACTTGGTTAGTTGGACAGCCGGTTTGTAATGCAGATTAATACTAACAGTGTGGGTTCAATTCCTGCACTGACTGAGGTGTATGATAAGGGCTGTCCTACTCAAGCTCTCCCTCACTTGAGGCATGATGACTGTCCAGTTAATCTACCGCCAGTCGTCTCTGTCTAACGAGAAAGAAGCCCGATCATCTTGTCGGGGTATGGTACCCTACCTTTCCATTTCTGATCTACAGGCTTACCCAGAAACCCCTCCCTTGGGGAACTGCAGCAGAGCTGAGATGGTTGCTCTCCACCAACCCCAGCCACCTTCCTTTGTACCAGGTATAACTTCTGCCAATGCAGTCGATTCCCATTTGCTCCAGGTTTGCCGTTAATCCTGGATACGACATTTGGTCAAATGTAATTATCATGTTAAAAGTGAAGTCACTGTCACCTCACCTATCGACTTCAGCTGTGGGTTTTCTTGTTGTAAATCGTTTAGCTGAAGACTGCCATCTGGAGGAGACTAAAGTTGATCCTCCCATCGATATTTCTGTCTGAACATTGTTGTGAAAATTTCAGCCTTCGCTTTTCTATTATTGTGCTGGGCTCTTCAGTCTTTGAGGAAGGTGGTATTTGTGGATCCTCCTCCTTCGGTGAGTTGTGTGATTGTCCACCACCACTCACCCAGACTGTATATGAGAGGACTGCAGAGATGAGTCCTGATTCATTGGATAGATCTGTGTATCATTTTCTATTTATACCATGTGGTGAGTAAGTGGCCCAATTTAGTAAGTTCATCTCATTCTGAGGTGTATTTGGTGCTACTATAGGCAGGCCCTTCTGTATTCTCCATTTAACAAGGCTGTATCCCTGGCTTGATGGTCAGGATAAAGTGGAGCATACACCAGGCAGTGATAGTGAAACTTATGCTGGAGGACAATTCTGCTGCTGTTGGTAATGACCCGAATCACCTCACACAGGGCAGTGCAAAGTTCCAAAATCTATTGCAAATCTGCCCTGTTTAGCACAGTGATTGTATCACATGTACACAGGGCGTCTTCACGATGTAAAAGTGGAACTTTGTCTCCAGAAATACTGTGTGCGGTAGTTCACTGTTCCCAATATGGTCATCGAACAATGTGTCTGCAGCCGGTAGGTTGGTGAGGATGAGGTCAAGGATGTTTCTTCCTGTCAGTCGTTCCCCCCGACGCGGTGCAGACGCAGTGAAGCGGTTATGTCCTTTTGGACCCGACCAGCTCGATCAGTAATGCTGCTGCTGAGCCTGTCTTGGTGTTGGGTTTGAAATAGTCAGTATACATTCTCCAGCTCTGTCACACTCTCAGTGCTTCCACAAAGTATTGCTCAGTGTAGAGGGACACTGATCCACCAACTCAGGCAGGGGAGTCAGCAGGAGGTTTCAGTGTCAGTGTTTGATCTGACACCGTGAGGCTGAGGGAGGGGAGTCAGCAGGCAGTTCCGGTGTCAGTGTTTGATCTGACACCATGAGGCTGAGAGAAGGGAGTCAGCAGGAGGTTTCCATGTCAGGCTTTGATATGACCCCATGAGGTTTTGTCATGTCACATTGTTGCTTGACACTCTGAAGGGCATCTCTCTCAATTCTGGCATAAGTACCAAGGCATTAGGAAAAAGGGGTTTGCACGGTCTACAGTGCCTTTTATTTTTATTGCAGTCAGCAGAAGGGCCTCTCCTGTGTGGATGACACTGACTCCTTGGCTCTCTTGATTTGACACTCCAAGGTCTCACTCCTTCAAATACTCTCTGTCCCTTGTCTGCCCATTCATCAACCAATCTATCACTGTAAATATCTGCAGAACCTTCCTCCTCACTATCTCTTTAAACTCCTCCAAACTCTATACCCCTCCCTATCTCTGTAACGTCTTCCAAATCCTACACCCCTCACTATCTCACTAAGCACCTCCAAGCCCTACATTCCTCCCTATCTCTCTAACCTCCTCCATCATCTATATATCACCCTTTATCTATGACTTACTTCAGCCCCTACAAACCTTACATATCTGTCTAAGCTGCTCTCCGATATACTCTGTCGCTGTAACCTTGTCCAGCCACTCACCGCTCCCGACCTTTGTAAACCTCATCCAACCACTAAACTCTCATGATCTTCGTAACCTCCTCCAGCATTTCCATACCGCCCCATAATTCTGGCATTCTCTAGTACCTCTACCTTTTCTTATGGATATAACCTCCAAAAACACGTTTCGTTTTGTGAGGGAAAGGGATAGGTACATGCCACAGGGCAAGAGTTGTCAATGGGGGAAGGGCAATTGTAACGCGATTAAGCAGAACTTATGATGCATAGAACAGGGTAGCAAAATGAAGGGGATGGGGATAATCAAAATTTAAATTGGTTTAAAGAACAGACATCGCGTGTCCTTAAATAGCATGCCCCTATCAGGCATGGAGGAAGTGATAATGTAAGGGAACCGTGGTTTACTACAGAAATTACATCTATTGTTAAGAAGAAGAAGGAAGCTTATGTGACGATGGAGAGTTAAAGATTAGCTAGGAAGGATTTAAAGAGAGAGTTAAGAAGTGCAAAGAGAGGACATGAGTCATTTTTAGCAGGTCGAATGAAGGAAAATCCTAAAGCTTTGTATTGGTGCGTTAGGAAGACAAGGATAACGAGGGTAGGAATAGAGCTAGTCAAAGACAGAAGTAGGAAGTTGAGTGTGGATTCTGTGGAGATAGAACAGGTGTTAAATGAACATTTCTCATTGGCTTTCACTCAGGGAAAGTAGAATATTATAGAGAAGAATGAGATGCGAGATATTTGACGAGAAAGGATCGAGGTTGGTAAGGAAGATGTGTTATCAATTCGAGAAGGAGTGGAAGTGAAAATGTCCCCTGTGTCGGATGGGATTTATTCGAGCTTCCTCTGTAGTGCTAGGAAGAAGTATTTGGAGCCTTTGGCTTTGATAATTGATTCTTCATTGTCTACAGGTTTAGTACCAGAGCAATAGAGGATTGCAAATGTTTGCCCATGTTCAAGAAGGGCAGTACAAATGACCAAGGCAATTACAGACCAATGAACCTTACGTGTGTTTGGGAAATATTTTGGACAGGATTATAAGAGATAGGATTTATAATCATCTAGCAAACAACAAATTGATTGCAAATAGTCAACATGGTCATGTCTCTCAAACCACATTGAGGTTTTTGAGAAGGTGACAAAGAATGTGTAAGAGGGTAAGGCAGTTGATGTGGTGTACATGGACCTCAGTAAAGCATTTGATAAGGTTCCACATGGTAGACTGTTGGAGAAAATGCGGAGGCGTGTGATTGAGGGTGATTTAGCAGTTTGGATTAGAAGCTGGCTTTTTGTAAAAGTCAGCGAGTGGTGACCAGCATGGAGTTCGTTAACTATGGTGAGCCACAAGGATCTATTTTGGGACCACTACTGTTTGTCCTTTTTATAAATGACTTCGATGCAGGCATAGGTGGATGGGTTAGTAAGTCTACAGATGACACTAAAATCAGAGGAGTAGTGAACAGTGTGGAAATGTTTTGCAGGTCGAAGGGGCACTTGGAAAAACTGCAGAATTGGGCTGAGAGGTGGCAAATGGAGTTTCAATGCAGCTAACTATGAGGTGATTCCTTTTGGGGAGAATACCAGGAAGGCAGAATACTTGGTCCATGGAAAGATTCTTGGTCTTGTGGATGTGCAGGTGGATCTTGGTTTCCATGTACATAGATCCCTGAAAGTTGCTACCCAGGTTGATTGTACTGTTAAGAAGTCATACGGTGTGTTAGGTTGTATTGGTAGAGGTATTGAGTTGTAGAGCCGTAATGTCATGATGCAACTATGCAAAATGCATAGTTGGAATATTGTGTGCAGTTCTGGTCACCTCATTACAGGAAGGGTATGGAAGCATTGGAAAAGGTGCAGTGGACATTTACCAGGATGTTGCCTGGTCTGGAGGGAGGGCCTTATAAGGAAAGGCTGAGAAACTTGGGTCTGTTCCCATTGGAGAGAAGAAGGCTAAGTGGGGATTTGATAGAGGCATACAATGTGATCAGAAGATTAGATAGGGTAGACAGTTAAAGCCTTTTTCCTCAGATGATGACAGCAGCTTGTACGAAGGGGCATTGCTACAAATTGAGGGGTGACAGCTTTAAGACCGATGTCAGAGACAGGTTCTTTACTCAGAGAGTGGTAAGAGCGTGGAAAGCCTTGTCTGCCAATGTACTTAACTCAGCCACGTGAGGGGGATTTATACAATCCTTGGATAAACACATGGATGATGATGGGACAGTGTCGGGGGATTGGTTTAGATTAGTTCACAGGTCAGTGCAACATCGAGGGCAAAAGGCATGTTCTGCGCTGTATTGTTCTATGTTCTATAAACCCTTACATCTTCCCACTTCAGTAACTACACGCAGTCACTACAGCCCTCTTCATCTCTGTACCTCCTCCACCCACTCCATTCTTCTCTATCTACGTAACTTCCTCCAGCCGCTCTACCCCTCCCCACCTCTGTGAACTTCATTCATCATTGATGGTCTTCCTGACCTCTGCCTCCTCCTCCAGCGTCTCCACACCTCTCTATCGCTGACATCCTCCAACATCTGAACCTATTCTTATCTGCATAACCTCCACCAACACATACAACTTCCAGCCCTCCACCCCTACTGATCTCTGTAAGCTCCTGCAGTATCTTCAGTCCTTCCTTTCACTGTGGCTTCCTTCATCACATATATCCTTCCATATCTCTGGACCCACTCTAGCAATTACATACTACCCTGTTGCTATAAACTTCTCAAGCTCCTCCATTCCTCCCTGCCTTTGGAAACACTTACAGCCCCTACAGCCTTCTCTAAATTTGCAAAGTCTTCTAGCACATATACCCATCCGTATCTCGGTAATCTCTCAGTTCTCTTGCAGCTTCCGCCCATCTGTAACACCCTCCTGAATCTATATCTCAATATCACTGTAACTTTATCTAACCCGAAGCTCCTCAATATCTCTGTGAACTTTTCACTGCATTCATTGATATGCATCCACAATCTTTGAGATGGCGAATACTAAATACTCTGACACCCATGGAGGGATATAATTTCACATCATCTTAGTCCCAGATAAGTTGCCTCTTATCCTGAGATCCTGTCATCATGTTTTGGATTCCCAGAACCACAGAAATAATTTCTCAGCATCGGCCCCATAAAGCTCTTTCCACTCAGAAGCTTTTTCTCCTCAATCAAATCACTTCTCCATTTCCTGAGATTCAAAAATATCGATTACATCTATTCACAAATGCAGCAAGAGACACTCAGATGCCAAGCAGTGAAACATTTGTGCATTATTCATTGATAGGTATCAGACATTGCTGGGTGGGCCATCATTTATTGCACATACACTTTTGTTCTGGACAAGGTGGTTGTGTGCTGCTCATGCAGCAGGGTCACCCACAATAATGTTAGGGAATGAAAGGCAGGATATTCATCAAGTGACACCCGCGAGATATATTTCCCAGTCAAGATGGTCATTGACTTTATGTGCAACTTGCAGGGTTAGTGTTTCCGTCGATCTGTTGCCCTTGCTACTTCACATGATCAAGACTTGAAAGGTGCTGTCGAATGGACTTTGATAAATGTCTGCAATGTACCATGTATCTGGAACACACTGCCTCCATTGAGGGTTGATAGTGGAAATAGTGAACGTTGTGGATGTTGTGGCAATCGAGCTGGACTACACATGTACCCTTTCATATACAGGGGCAGCATAGCTGTTACAGATATGGTCTTAGCTACTTTTTGGCAATACGACTTTAATTTGTTACAATCAGTGACTCCATGTAATTTAATTGAACAGTTATCTGCTGAAATGAGTTTGTAATTGGCTGCATGGTCGCCGTGCCATTGCCACGTGGAACACAATACGATCAGGATAGGATGTGGTTGTTGAGCGCTTTGCGCCTGTTCCGTAATTTAAGGAGATTATAACTGATTTGTTACATAACTCCTTTTACCTGCTTTTGGCCCAAATCTGACACGACCCTTCCTTTGCAAAAGGGTTTCTATCTCAGGTATTCAGGTGTAAACAAAGAACGAAACAATGCCAACCAAAACAGGCAACAAGATGGATGTTGAGTTGTTAACCTGAAAAGTGTCAACTCAGTGTTGACGACAGTAGGCTGTTGAGGGACAATTTGAAAGATGGGTAATGTCCTTCACTCATTGCCTTTACTTCTGTTGCGAATAGTTTCTTCAACAAAGACAGTTCTTCAGCTTTTCAAAGCAAGAAATAGATTGTGTTTGGCATGTGTCAAGGAGGTTGCATAGTAAAAGTGGGAAATTGGGTGGAGGTAATAATGCTCATTTGAAGGGCCAGTGAGAACACTATGGGCCTCCTTCACTCGAACAAAACTATAATTATGAATGTACTCGGATGGATTAAGTATTTATGAAAAGACAGGAAAAAGCGTGAAGAATTTACAGTTAATTTTTGTGTGGAAATATGTGTTGTGAGGAAGATGTAAATATTTATGAAAATTGAACGGGCCTCCACATGGGCAAATGACATATGATGCAGAAACGTGAAGTTATCCACTTTATTAGAGAAATTAATAGACATTATATTTCATAAATTGTGAAACGTTGAAAAGTACGGATATAAATAAAACTCAAAGTGTCCTTGTCTATAAGCTGCTGACGTCTAACTTACAGGTGCAGCAGGCTATTTGGAAAGACAGTGGAATGAGAACCTTTATTGTCAGAGGATGTAAGCACAGGGGGAGAGACGTCTTGCTTCAGTTGAATCGGAGCTTAGTCAGATTGCACCCGGAGGACTCTGTGCAGTTTTGGTTCTTTCTCTCAGTAATAATTTCATTGCCATAGAGAGAGGAAAAGGAAGGTTCAATAGGCTTCTACCAAGGACAATGCTATCAAATGTGTCCATGAGAAACTTGTCCTGTGTTCCCCAGTGTTTCAAGGAATGAACATTATTTTCCTTGGAAGTTACAGAATACTGATTACATTCCTGCTTCTAAATAATTTCTGGCCGTTTGTGTACCATTTATAAATTCAGTTGTATTCCAATATGTGTCTCACTCCAATGGGAGACAAGTTTTGTTCTCACAAACACAGGAATAGTAGCAGATTGGATACCATAAGGCATAGGGACAGTAATATTTCCAGCAAATCTCCGAGTATGTTCTGCCTTTCAGTTCAATGATGTTTGTTCTGATAGTACTCAACTCCACTTTCCTGCACTTTGCCCGTCACCTATGATTCACTGACTAAATAAAAATGAATCTCTCAGCCTTGAAGATATTTTCAAAATCTTCTGTAATTGTTTCCCTAATTTGTGTGAGACTCGGTCATCTTTACTTCTGTTGTTTATTTCTACCACAGTTTGTTGAAACGAAATTAGTTGCCGACCTCTCCATCGTACCTCCACTCTGTTCAAAAGCACAATAAATAAATAAAGCTCAGAGCCTGTTAGTTTCTCCCTTTCCTTTCATATTAATTTAAGATACAGCTCACAGATCTGGGGATTTGTCCAGTTTTTACTCTGCCAAAACTTCCACTTCTTCCGTCCGGTCGCTATCAATCTGTTAAAGGGTCACACAGTCACTCTCCCGAATCCAGGAACTCCTTCGACCAAGTGAAGACGGATATGAAATGCGTGCTTCACGTATTATCTGGCTGTGTGCACAGGCTGCCTCCTTGATCCCTCCTATTCCCTGTTCTTTCCCTTGTTATCCTCTTCCCCCGATATGTGGATGGAATATCTTGGGCTTCTTACTAATCTTACCCGCTAATGTTTTATCACACCTCTTTATTCTCTTCTACTGACTTCCTTAACTTCAGCGCTGCACTTTCTACATTCTTAGAGGGATTCCATTGATCTGCTCACTTTATAGCTGCTTGAAGCTACTCTTTACTTTGTTATTCAGTTCTGAATATTTGTAGACGTCGGAGTGTCTCTGGGCTTGTTTTCGTAAAGTTGATCTTAGATTGTAACATATTGGGCCCATACTCTCACCAATTCCATTTTGAGCATGGACACTCCTCCCTAATCCACGCTCTTCGACAACAGCGTTACCCAGAAGTAAATGTCCCCACACTACTTTGGCCAGATCCTATTTTCTAACAAACTCTGTCTCCCCAATCCAAAAACGTTATATTTTGAAATCGTGTTTTGCCTTTTCCTTAAGGAACTTAAAATATATGATATTATGGTCATTGGTCCTAAGCTTCTCTCCCAATCTTGCCTCGAACATATGACTGGCTTCATTCTCCACAATAAGGCCCAGCAATGCACTGTCCCTTGTTGTATATTCTACATGTTGATATGAGAAGCTATCAGCAATAAATTTCAACAGATTTGACCCCAAAGCACATGACTACCCCAATAAATGTTGGATATTGAAAAGCATAAATAGAATTACCCTTTTATTGTTTTATACACAACAGTGATTGGTTACACAATAGCTCCTGTACTTTCTTCTAACTGGCCGACTTAATATGACCCTGCCAATGTATCTGTCATCTTTGTATTCCAATCTCTATCCACGAAGCCTCAATTTGAAGGCCCTTGCATAACATCATCCCTCTTTACTGCAGTAATTGACTCCTTAATTAATAAAACCAAATCATGTCCAGCCTATAGTTCCTGTACTACAGAATATTAAGTTGTCAATCCTGACCTCCTTCAAACATACCTCTGAAGGCAAAAATTTCACTCCATCCAAACACGCCTCCCTATCTCTGTATGCTCCTACAGACCCTACGCACCTCCCAATTTCTGTATTCTAGTCAAGACCCTACACATTTCCCAATCTCTATATCATCCTCCAGCCCCCTACAACTCTCCCTATCTCTGGAATGTCGTCCAGCCACAACAACGCTCCCTATCTCTGTAATCTCTTCCAGTCACTACACACCTCCCTATTTTTGAGATTACATTACATACAGTGTGGAAACAGGCCCTTCGGACCAACAAGCCCACACCGACGTGCAACTCACCCAGACACATTCCCTTACATTTCACCCCTTCACCTACCGCTCCAGGCAATTTAGCATAGCCAATTCACTTAACCTGCACATTTTTGGACTGTGGGAGGAAACCAGAGCACCCGGAGGAAACCCACGCAGACACGGGGAGAATGTGCAAACCCCACACAGTCAGTCGCCTGAGGGGGGAATTGAACCCGGATCTCTGGTGCTATGAGGCAACAGTGCTAACCACTGTGCTACCGTGCCGCCCATGTGCCGTCTCTGTAACATTTCTACCCCTCCACCCCAAATGATCTCCAGCATCTTCACCTCTTCCTGTTACTGAGGATTCCTCCAGCACCTACGTTGCTCCACAGGACTGGAACCCACTCTTGAAATTACATACCTCCCTATCACTATAAATGCCTCACGCTCCTCCAGTCCTCCATATTGTTGTAAACTCTTCCAGCACCTACAGCCTTCTCTAACATCCAGCCCCATAAACCCATCACTATCTCTCTGTACTGCCACAGCTTCCCTATATCTGTAACATTCTCCTGCACCTTTACCTCCCTATTTTTGGAACGTCCTCTAACCCTGAGCTCCTCCATATCTCTGTGAACTTTACATTGATTTCATTCACAATGCATCCATAATTCTTAAGATGGTGAATACTAAACACTCTAATACCTTTTGATTGAAATGTTTTCACATCCTCTCAGACCCAAATAAATTGCCTGTTATACCGAGACTCTGTTATCGTGATTTGGACTCCCTGACCCACAGAAATAATTGTGCAGCATTTGCCCAATCAAGCCCTTGCAATTCAAAATCTTTTACATTCCAATCAAATCACGAATCCATTTCCTGTAACTCAAGAATATAGACAAAATTTATTCCGAAAGTGAAACCCAGATTGCAAGCTGTGAAATATTAGTGTATTATTCAGTGACAGGTATCAGTGATTGCTGGATGGGCCATCATTTATTACACATAGACTGTTGTTCTGGACAAGGTGGCGGTGCACTGCCTACTTGAGCATTTGCAGTCAGTTTGGTGCACGGGCACCCACAATAATGTAACGGAAAGAAAGCCATGGCATTCATCAAGTGAAACCCATGGAATGGAGATGTATTTCCATGTCAGGACAGTCATTGACTTTATGTGTAACTTGCAGGGGGTGGTGTTTCCATGGATTTGTTGCCCTTGATATTACAGATAGTCATGGATTGGAAAGTGCTGTCGAATGAACTATGGTAAATATCTATGATGTATCTAGTTGGATACACTGCTTCCATTAAAAGTTGATGGTGGAGGCAGTAAATGTTGTGGATTTGGTGGCAAACAAGGTGGACAGCAAATGCACCCTTCCTTATACGTGGACAGCATAAAATATCCAGGTATGTTCCTAGATTTCTTTAGCAATACAAATTCATTATGTTACAATCAGTGACTCCATATAATTTAATTAAACATTTATCTGCTGAAATGAATTTGTAATTGGCTGCATGGTCACCATGCCATTGCAACATGGAACGCAAAACGATAGGATAGGATGAGGTTGTTGAACCCTTTGCATCTGTTCCACAATTTAAGGACATTTGTTACGTAACTCTGTTTACCTGCCTTTGGCCCAAATCCGTCACAACCTTTCCTTTGCAAAAGGGTTTCTTTCTCAGGTATTAAGGTGTAAACAAAGGATTAAACAATATCATCCAAAACAGGGAAAAAGACGGATGTCGGGTGGATAATCTGAAACGTGTCATCTCAATCTTGACTACAGAAAGTTAAAAATCACGCAACACCAGGTTATAGTCCAACAGGTTTAACTGGAAGCACACGAGCTTTCGGAACGACACTCCTTCATCAGGTGATTGTTCCAATCACAATCACCTGATGAAGAAGCGTCGCTCCGAAAGCTAGTGTGCTTCCAATTAAACCTGTTAGACTATAACCTGGTGTTGTGATTTTTAACTTTGTACACCCCAGTCCAACACCGGCATCTCCACATCTTGACTATAGAAGGCTGCTGAGGGTCAATTTGAATGCCGAGGTGATGTACTTCATTCATTGCCTTTTCTTCGATTGAGAATATTTACTCAGAGGAGATTGTTCTCCAATAAAGCCTGTTAGATTGCTTTTCACAGAATGGAATAAAATAAGAAGATTATGTTCAGGATGAGTCAGGGAGGATACAGAGGAAAGGCAGGATATTGGGTGGAGGTAATGATGTGTATTTGAAGAGCCTGTGAATGCACACAGGGCCTCCTGCACCCTAACAATTCTAGCATTACGAATCCACTCGATGGATTAACTATGAGTGAAAAGACAGTAAACAGAGTGTAGGACTTCGACATTATTCTTTTGTGGGAATGTGTGCAGTGAGGAAGATGTAAAGATTTATGAAGATTGAACCGACGTCCACATGGGCAAGATCCATGCAAAATCATCATGTGGAAACAGAAAGTTATTGAATTTTTGGATAAATTGAAGTGCAGTATAATTCTTAACTCTTAAAATGTTGGAAAGTACAGTTTTAAATAAAATATAAGTGTCCTTGTCTATAAGCTGCCGACGTCTAACGTACAGGTGCAGCAAACTACTTCGAATGTCAGTGCATTGGGAACCTTTATTGTCCGAGGATGTCAGCACAGGAGGAGTGACGTCTTGCTTCAGCTGAGTAGGAGTTTGGCCAGATTGTAAATGAAGAACTATTTGCAATGTTGATTCTTTATCGCAGGAAATATATTACTGCCACAGAGAGATGGCAAGCAAGGTTCAATTGACTTCTTCCAAGGCACATACTATCAAAGAGGGCCATGAAAAACTAGATCTGTGTTCCCTAGTGTTTCAAAGAATGAGACTACATTTTAATTAAAATTATAAAATACTAATTGGCTTCCTGCTTCAAACGTATTTCTTACTATCGGTATTGTCTGCATATATTTCTTGAATTAGTCAGTTGCATTCTGAACTGTGTCTCAGAGAGAGGTTGTTGTTCCTGTGAGCACAGGGATAGTAGCAGACCGAATACCATAAGGCATAGCAACAACAGTAGGCCCAGCAGCTCACCGAGTATGCTCTGCCTTTCAGTTCAATGATGTTTGTTCTGATAATCCTCAACTCCATTTTCCTCATAACCTTTGATTCATTGATTGATGAAAAATATTTCTCTCACCCTTGAAGGTACTTAATGATTCAGGCTCAATAGCTTTCAGAACCTTCTATAATTGTTTCCCTCTCACTGATATGAGACTTGGTGGTTTTAGTTCTCTCGTTTGTTTCCAGAACACCTTGTTGAACCTACATTTGATTGCATCCTGTTCTATCGCACATCCTCTGTGGCAAAAGCACAGTAAGAAAAGAGGATCAGAACCTTTAATTTTTTTGCTTCTGTTCCCATATCAGTTAAGATACAGCTCATCCAGATCTGGTGATGTGTCCACTCTTTTTATTCTGCGCCTCTCTCCGATTCCAATAAGTCACTCTCTAAACTGAAGACTGATATGAAGGACATATTTAACATATTCTCTGGATCCATGGACAGGCTGCCTCCTTGATCCCTAATATCCCCATTCTTTCCCAAGTAATCCTCTTCCACTGGTATAGCGATAGAACACCCGCTGATGTTTTATCACATCCCACTTTTGCTTTTCTACTATTTCCTTAAGTTCAGTGTTGCACTTTCTACTTTCTTATAGGGATTCCATTGTTCTGCTCACTTTATAGCTGCTTTAAACTTCTCTTTACTTTATTATTCTGCTCTAAATATTTGCAGATGTTCAAGGTCCTGTTGTCTCATTTTCCTTCATTGGATCTTAGAGTGTAAAATATTGGCCGATACCCTCATCAAATCCACTTTGAGCATGAACACCGCTCCCCACTCCACGCTGTTCGACTACAGTTTTACCCAGAATTAGAATTCCACCATTTAAAAGGCATGTGGATGCATATGTGATTAGGAAGGGTTTGGTGGGATATGGGCCAGGTGCTTGCTAATGTGACTAGATTATGTTGGGTCCAGAAATAAACCATCTCTTGTTGTATCTTCCGCATTGCTGATACAAGAAGCTATCAGCAATAAATTTCAACATATTTGTCCCCTCTTAAAAGCACGTGACTGCCCCAATAAATGTTGCATATTGAAAAGCATAAGTAGAATTACCCTCTTATTGTTTTTATACACTACAACAATTGATTACACATTGGCTAAAGTATTTTCTTCTAACTGGCGATCTTTAATATGACCCTAGCAATTATCTGTCATCTTTTTATTCTAATCGCTATCCTGGAAGCCTCAGTTGAAGGCCCGTCCAAGATGTTGTCCCTATTTACAGCAGTAATTGATTCCTTAATTAATAAAACAACAGCATCTCCTGCCTATAGTTCCTATGCTACAGAATATAGAGTTGCCAATCCTGTCCTCCTTCAACCACATCTCTAATGGCAGAACATCACAATTTCACGTGTCTATCTATTTCCTGACCACATCTGTCTGACATGTAATAATCCTAACACCAAGGCAAAAGACATCCAACCTGGAATATAACACCCGGAACAGTCTGTACCTCATCTATACTTAAAGATTTCTTGTTTTAAATTGATGCATCAAATGCCACTTTCCTGAACTGAGCGATCACCTCCACATACCATGAGTTTCTGGTGATAAATGTCCCACTCTGTTTTGCATGGGGACAGCCCTCAGTAATTGGCAGCATTTATTAAGTCTCTCCGCAAGTGCATGTGCTCCCAACGATGCTGCTAGAGTGTGCAGGGTACCGGCTTGTGCTGGCCCTTTGTGAACCCCTTGTAGTTCAAACCTGCCTCTCATCATGTGGTGTTTCTCACAGAAAATGGTTGGTGTCTTCCTATATTTTCCATTCCATGATCCTCAGGATATTGGGAGTCGTACTTGCTCAGGAAGACAGCACCATAGGTAGTCCTGAAATGGAAAGCAGTCAGTAAGTTGGCTGAACAGGCCATTATGGAGTAGACAAGCTCAGATGAAGCATAGACTGTTTCACCCAGGTTGTGGATTCTCATCAATTGGTAAATGTGGGAGGGGGTGAGGTGTATGGGGTCAGGAAGCAAGGGAGGTGCATTAGGCCGAAATTTGCAGTTATGGGGCCCGTATTAATCTCTGGCCATCGACACAGAAGTTCAATTTTATTTTGACCCTGATGAGTGTGAAGTTAACATATGTTGGATATGGCTTTATACTGTTCACTGTGAGACACAGTGTGCTACAGGAGACAGTCAAATTGTGAAATACTTCATACTGGGTCTGGTGCAGGATGCAAATATCTGAAATCTAAGAGGCAGGCCAAATGCTGTCAAGGGACTTGTGCGATGTGTTCTGGCAAGACATGCCAATACATCTGCTCCCTGGAGCAGGCTGAGACTCGAGATGAATTTGTAAGACCTGTTTGTTGGTCAGTCATTGTACCGAATATGGACAGCATTTGTATCTATACTAGGACCAGCAATAGGCTATTGATTAGTTTTCAAATGATTTCTTGTGAACGAATATC
The DNA here is from genome assembly GCF_047496795.1 of Chiloscyllium punctatum. NCBI lineage: Eukaryota > Metazoa > Chordata > Chondrichthyes > Orectolobiformes > Hemiscylliidae > Chiloscyllium > Chiloscyllium punctatum. Next base: position 65,538,546 of record NC_092754.1, read on the forward strand.
TGAATGACTGCCCTAACCCAGGTTGGAACGTCTTTGGACAGATTGAGGAGCAGGCCAGTGTTTCACTCAGTATTACAGACAGCTGTGAGTTCCAGTAGCACTAGTCCTGAATTCAGGTCTTTTGGAATCTATTTATTATGTCGGTTGTAAGTCCACGTGATGAGTTTCCCGGTATGAACAATAATAAAATATCACCTGTGTTTTGGAAATTGGGGCCAACAATACCATGTGAACTCCGACTATTTCACATAACAATGCGTGCATTATCTCTAAGAGCAACTACATTGTTATGATATGTTGGGAACTAAAATATAAACTCATTACAACACTTTATGATACAAAAACAAAAGAAAACTACATGAACAGAGAATATTTGCCTCATTTTTGTCCGATCACAATTAAATATTCAACGTAATAATTCAAATGAATACATTCTCATTCTAAAATTTGGAAAGTTGTTTGCCTCTAAACCATTACATATTCGCAATGAGCAAACAATTCAACAATCAAATAGATTTAGCGTTCTTATGAATTAAAATATAATTAACAAATTTAATTTTTCACTGAAATGTATGAGCTTTAGCTAATTGCAAATAATTTAAGAATGACAATTCAATATGCACTTCGAATATTAAGCTTCGTTAATGATTTGTGTTATTAAATGGTATTTGTTACGAAGCCAAAGCACGTAGATCCAATTTAAAATGAACATCGTTTTCTGAATATTGAAGTAAACTCAAGTTGCAGGCTCAGCTGCCCAAATGTAAGGGCTGGGAAATGAGCTGTTACAAAATGGATACATGCAACAATTGGCAGTTAAATGGACACTTTGAATTTTGGTTGCTGTTTTGACAACAATTCAAATTTAAACAATTAGTTTAAGCTATGCCCGGGATACTAAAACCCAATCGAGTTTAAATTTATTGTTTTGATGACTTCAGACCAGTGAAAGGGAACGATGTTGGGGCTATAAAAAAGAGTGGGCATTTTGAAAATTGGTTTGAGCAACTGCCACCGAACAACAGAACAACCGCTGTAGAGTCGAAGAGCTAACTGTCTATCTAAAATCTTGCTCTTAAAGAAATCAGAAAGCAAGTCTATCAAAAAGATACCTTTTCCTGTAAAACATATTCGGAGTAAAAAGAAATAAGTCGAGAGTGTGGTGCTGGAAAAGCACAGCAGGCCAGGTAGCATCCGAGAAGCAGCAATATCATCATTTCGGGCAAGAGCACTTCATCAGCACAATGCTCTTGACTCTAATCTCCAGCATCTGCAGTTCTCACTTTCGCTTCATAAAAAGGAATAAGACGACCCAGTGAAATCAGTGGGTCAGAGCTTGAATATAGCAGAGAAGGTAGAGACTGTGTAGACATGTGATTACGTTAATGCAATATTTATTGTGTGTTCCTGGAACAGCATGTCACTAGGGTTGTGCTCAGTTAAAGGAAGCAATGTTCAGTTTCTTAATAGTTTTGTTCAGAAAGAAAATTGCTACTTTTCTTTAAAAAGGTGGCAATTACGAGTTCCCTTTTAGTCCCTCACACTTCCAACAGATGACAAGGTGAGGCGAGCGTTTCTGTATGTTTAGCTTCATCTAGTAGTGGTTCGACCTCTGCATTTTAACAGATTTAGTGTCCGTCTGGTATTGGGCAGGATTGAACAGATTTGGGGTACCAAAGCTCTCAGCAGATTTAAACATTTGGTGATTAGTGTCGTAAATCTTTAAATAAAACATAGGTGAAATAATTTGTTTCATTTTGATTACATGTGGTTGGTTAAATTAAAAGAGAGGGAAAAGGTTCTTCACATTGCTAAAGAGGTTCTGAGGTTTGAAGATGCTTCCCAACTTTGCCAAGGAAGGTTAGAAAGATAGAGGATAGATATTCTTTTGGAATTAGCAAACAGATTAGAATTGGTTTTAACCAGAGACATAAGGAAATTGAAATGGACATGGTCAAACACTGAGGTATATCAGAGAAACAGAAGTGTAGCAGAGTTGGAAAAATGTAAACTGTGTATGAGCCAAACTGAAGAGAAGAAAAAGAAAGGGAGAGAAGGATATTAACTGAGCAAAAAGATAGAGAGAAGAAAGAAGAGAGAGAGAGAAATGGAGACTGAGAAGAGAGGGAGAAAAAGCCTGAAAGAGAGAGAGAGAAAAAAGGAGAGAAGTTTCTTCACTCAGCAGAGAGAGAGAGAGATGAAGGAGAAAGAGAAAGGGAGAGAGTGTGAACTTCAGTAGTTGCAAATTAGTCAGGAAAATCAAATTCAGAGGGTGGAAATGAAGTCAAGAGAGTTTATTGTGCTGGCGGGGTTCATAAATGCATTTCCAGAGAACTTACGTGATGAACAGAAACTCCAAGAAGTGAGAAGAGCAGCAGAAATGACCGAGAAATGCGCATTGATGCATGACGTCAAATTTAGTTTCTGACACGAATTTCATCCGTGTGAGGGATAGAAATTAGAAGCAGGCGAGATCCTTCACTATCAAACAAAGAGTCGAGCACACTTAGAATAGTTCTTCATTGTTGATAAAAAGAATTCCAAGTAAATGAAAGGCCTCAGGTGTTTCCACGGTGGTAAGATGGGACACGAAAAGTCACAGTGCTGGTCGTGGAAGAATGACATTGTGGGAAAAGATGTGGCAAAAGAGGCTAATCCAATGGTATTAGGGAAAGTAGTAAAGGAGATCCAAAGAAAAGCCAAGGAGCTGCAGGAGAGTGCACAGCCTTGGCAGGGGTGGGATATTGAGTTAGTTGCTGATCTCTGTAAAGACTTTATCTCTGTGGGAAACGTTTACTCAGGAAGATCAGGAAGAGACTGGAAATAAGTTATTATTTCATGATGTATGGGATCTGGTCGGTCTCTGATAGTAAGAGATGGAAGTATTTTCACGCTTTCCGACATGTTACCCGAGAAGATAATAAATTGTTGAATAGATAGGCAGAAAGTTAGTCTTCCTCTGTGTGAGATCAGGTTGGAGAGCCAAATCAAGAATGGGGAGCAGTAACTGAAGGAGTGATTGACAGAATGTCAGTTTCAGGATTACAATTTGTTCTTGGGAATTATTTAGCAGGATCCCAGGTGGGAATGACACTCCTTGCAGTGGAGAAGCCAACGGAAGATCAGGGAACTAAGGAGTTAAAAGAAGAATGCCATGGAAGTTTTCCAGACTGTGTCGTAGTAAGAAGGCACTGTCATAAGTTACAGCAAGAAGGAAAGACGAAGAAGTTGAGGTTCAGTTAGCTGACACCCTGTATGATGTAATGGTACAGGAAAGCACTTAACAGGCAAAGGGTCAGACAGAAGTGTTTAGTCCAGAAAGGCTAAGAAACTTGCAGCAGAAAGATGAGAAGATATATATTATGAGGCCAACTCAGAAAAGGAATCAGAATATATTCCTGAGGGTTATTATCTTAAGGATAGAAGCCTAAAACAAAAGTGGAGACCCCAGCAGGTTAGTTCAGAGGAGAAATGGGCAGAGGTGCACCAGATTGTGTTGCCTGGAGCATACAGACAGGAAGTGTTATGGGTAGAACATGAATTACCAGAAGGAGGTCAGCTAGGTGTAAGGAGGACTCGGGCTTAGTACAAAAGCACTTCCTTTGGCCTGGCATTGACAAGAATGTGCCACACATGTTATTACATGCCGAATGGTAGGTATGCCACAGGCAGTAATGAAATCAGTAGCTTTGTTGCCAATTCCCGCATTTGAAGAATCTTTCACACGGGTTATGATTGATTGTGGAGGTCGCCTCCCTAAGAGAAATTTGGGAATCAGCACTTGCTAACCATAATGCATACGTCTACTAGATTTCGGAGGCAATTCCATGAAGGAGTATTAAGACAATTAGGATGGTCAAGAGTTGGTAGCTTTCTTTACCCGTTATAGGATACCTGGAGAGATTCAATCAGACCAACATTCCCATTATACTGCTGAGACTTTTAATGAAGTCTTGGATAGCATACAACACTTTAAACTACATAAAAACAAGGACTGCAGATGCTGGAAACCAGATTCTGGATTAGAGTGGTGCTGGAAAAGCACAACAGCTCATGCAGCATCCGAGAAGCAGGAAAATCGACGTTTCGGGCAAAAGCCCTTCATCAGAAATCCTGATGAAGAGCTTATGCCCGAAACATCGATTTTCCTGCTCCTAGGATGCTGCATGAACTGCTGTGCTTTTCGAGCAGCACTCTAATCTACAACACTTTAAACCAATTCCGTACCATCCAAAATCCCAGGGAGCCTTGGAAAGGTGGCATTGATACTGAAGATAATATACATTCAGGATACACTGAATGATTGGATCAAGGTATCGAACTTGTATGGATTGCCATGAGAGATGCCCCAAATGAATCGACTCAGTTTACTACCTTTAAGTTAATATTTGGACAGGAAGTGAGAGGGCCCTTGAAGCTAAAAATTGATAGGATCAAAGTCAGAGATCTCACACTTGGATTATGTAGCAGTGGTGATGGAACAATTAAATCAGGAAGATAAGTTAACTAAACAGCATTTGAATAGGGCACAGCGTAGAATGAAGCAGTTGGCAGATAGAAACTATAAAATTCAGACGTTTTCCCAAGGAGATGATATATTAGTGTTGTTTCCAGTAGTAAGAGATACCTTCAAAGGCAGGTTAAGTGGTCCCTATCAAATTGAGAAAAAGTTGAGTCAGACAAGCTGTCTGATAAAGATGCTGGACAGAAAAGAAGCTGTATTGGGCATGCCATCAGAATATGTTGAAACCTTACTATAATGGAGACAGGGAATTGTCGAAGCAGGTGTTATTTATTGCTCTGCTGAGTGACAGGTCAGATCCAGATGTAATGGAGTGTGATATGCCTCAAAGTGTGTTAAATAATGAGGAAGTCCTTAAAGTATGGTGTGAGAGAATTAGCTATCTGTCTCAGGAGCAAAGAACACAATTGAAAGGTTTGTTGCAGCATTATGGGGACATATGCAGGAATAAAATAGGAGGACTAATACCAGTGTGCATGACGTGGAAGTAGGGAATGCTTTTCCAATAAAACAATACCTTTACTGGCTTAATCCTTTCAAAGCTCAAAAGGTCCAGAAGGAAGTGAATGTGATAGTCAATGAAGACATCATCGAACAGAGGCAGAGTAGAGTGGAGTTCACTGATCTTGTTAGTTCCCATCACTGATGGAACTCAACAATTTTCTTTGGACTATTGGAAGGTCAACGACATAACAAAATCGCTCTCATAGCCAATACTGAGTTTGGACGTCTGTACAGAGAAAGTTGGAAAGCCAGTTGCATCACAAAGTTGATTTACTACATTGTTACAAACAGGCATCTTTAATAGAGAAAGCGAAAGAAGTTTCTGCATTTGTTAACCCAAATGGACTGTATCAATTCAAAATAATACCCTTTGGAATGATGAGCACACCAGCCACATTCCAAATACGCATGAACAAACTTGTTGCCAGATTAAGAAATAACCTGATGGTGTGGTGATCTTTCACCATTCATGGAAAGATCACATGTGATAGTTGGCAAATGCTTTGAGTGATTCCTAAAAAACAAAGCTGTAAATAAACTTAAAAAAAACATAATTTGTGACATTCTTGAGGCATGACATTGAACATGGAAGGATGATTCCAAGGAACGCGTGGATGAAAGCAATGGAGGAATTTCCTTGACCATGGAGAAATAGGTGCTTCGACTTTTGGGACTGAGCAGATTCTACAGGAAGTTTGTTCCAAATTTCAGCAGCATGGGGGCACTACTAACAGATTTACTCAAGAAGAATATGAAATTTCGTTGGACAGAATATTGCCAGGAAGCATTGGAACATTTACAAGCTATATTAACCATCACATCAGTTTAATATTTGCAGACATATATTTGCAGATACATTCTGTTTTGCTCAAAAATGCACAAACTGCAAGCAGTCAAAGCAGGCAGTCATTTTGTTAATTCCACTTTGGAAATAGAACAAGTCTAACTCAAGACTGGGACACAGACAGACTCCGACTTCACATCTTTAATGCATTGTCTGAGCTGAGATGTCACCTTTTGTTGTAAGACCTTATGTTATCCTGAGAAGATGACTTAAATGACGTTCTGGGATTTACATATTAATGAACTGAAAACTGCAACCCATTCTAAAAGATGAAAGACTTAAAAATTCAAGTTTGTTCAATATACTATTTCAGTTGGATGGCACTCTAATATTTTGCTCTAAATTTTATGTCTTAGGATCTTACGCTCCACAAACACCCGATGAAGGAGCAGCGCATTGAAAGATAGTGCTTCCAAATATACCTGTTGGAATATAACCTGGTTTTGTATGATGTTTACCTTAATAACTTCAGATAATCGTCTTTTCAAATACAATAAGACTATTTCTCTCATCTTTCCTTTATCCTCAATTCTAGTTATGATTCTATTAATTGATAATGTTATTGATATTCTTCGACAAAGTAATGCATTGCACGTGTGTGTGTGTATGTAGGGGTCTATGTGGTTATGTTTGTATGCATGTGTATCTGTATCTGTGTCTTTGGGTGTGTACCTGTTTATGTATGTGTTATGTACGATCCTTTGCAATTGGAGTGAAATGAAAGGATGAGAAATTCACATATGATTGAGGAAATGTACAAAGACTCCAAGCTGTCTGATGTCAAAGAACAAACAAAATTACAGCACAAGAACAGTCCCTACGGCCCTCCAAGCCTGCACCGATCCAGATCATCTACCTAATCCTGGCACATACCTTCTAAGAGTCTGCATCCTTTTGCTCCCTGTCCATTCATATATCTGTCAAGATACATCTTAAATGATGCTATCATGACCACCTCTGCCATCTCTGCTGGCAACGTGTTCCAGACACCCATCACCCTCTGCACAAAGAAATTTTCTTGCACATCTACCCTAGACTTTTCCCCTCTTGCTTTGAACTCGTGACCCCTAGTAATTGAGTCCCCACTCTGGGGAAAACAAATCATCTCGTAATTTTGTAGAGCTCAATCAGGTTCCCCGCTCGACTTCCATCTTTCTAATGACAATAACGCTGATCTACTCAAAATTTCTTCATTGCGAGCACCCACCATACCTGGTGAACCTCTTCTGCACCCTCTCCACAGCATCCATATCCTTGTTGTAATGTGGCAACCAGGTGTGTAGGCAGTATTCCAAATGTGGGGTACAAAAAGTCTTATACAACTGTAACATGACCTGCCAATGCTTTTACTCAATATCCCATTGAATGAAGGAAAGTATGCGATATGCCCTCTTGACCACACTGTTCCATCTTCAGGGTACAATGGACCTGAACACCCAGAAATCACTGAACAGCAATTTATCCCAGCACTTTTCAATTTTCTGTATATTTCACTCTTGAATTAGATCTTCCAAATTGCATCACCTCTCATTTGGCCCGGATTGAATTTCATCTCCCATTTCCCAGCCAACTCTACAATCCATCTATATTGTTCATTATTCTCTTACAATCCCTGTCACTATCTGCTACTCCACCAATCTTCGTGTCATCTGCAAACTCGCTAATGAGGACATCCATACGTTCATCCAGATCACTTCTGTATATCGAAACCAATAGTGGTCCCAGCACGGATCCCTGTTGAACAGCATTGGTCACAGGTCTCCATTTTCAGAAACTCCCTTCCACTACTAATCTCCGTGATCTGTGGCTCAGCCACTTCTCTATCCATCTAACTAGTACAGCCTGGACCCTATGCGACTTCACTTTCTCAATCAGCATACCATGGGGAACCCTATCAATCGCCTTACTAAAGTCCATGTACATGACATCTAATGACCGTCACTCAACAAGCAACTTTGTCACTTCCTCAAATAATTCTGTTAAGTTGGCATGACATGAACTTCCCTGCACAAAACTATGTTGCCTATCACTGAAAAGAACATTTTCTTCCAACTGGGAATACACCCATCCCTCAGTATTTTCTCCAGCAGCTTCCATACCACTAACGTCAGGGTCGCCATTCTTAAACAAGGGAACACCATTAGCAATTTTCCAGTACTGTGATTTCACCCGTGTTCAAAGATGCTGCAAAGATATCTGCTATGGTCCCACCTGTTTCCTCTCTCATCCAAGATCCAATCCGGACCTGGGAACTTGGCCACCTTAATGCCTTTGAGAATAACAAACACTTCCTCTCTACTTATTTCAACTTGACCGAGAGGAATCAAGTATCCATACCTAATCTCAACATTTCTTCTTGGTGAATACCGATTCAAAGTGCTCATTAATAATCTCACTCATTTTCTCTGACTCCACGCATAACTTTCCTCCTTTGTCCTTGAGTGGTCCAACCCTTCCTCTAGATACCCCCTTGCTCCTTATATATGAATTAAAGTCTTTGGAATTTTCCATAATCATGTTTGCTAAATATATCACATGACCCGTTTAGCCCTCATAATTCCTTGTTTCAATTTGGTCCTACATTCCCGATTTTCATCCCAACCTTTGTCTGTCTTCAGTCGTCTACACCTTTTTCCACGAAGCTAGTCTCACAGTTTCACCTGTCATCCATGGTTCCCTAATCTTGCCATTCCTACCCCTCATTTTCACAGAAGCATATCTAACCTCAACTCTAATCAACCTCTCTTTAAAAGCTTCCCACGTATCAAATGTGGATTTACCTTCCATCAACTGCTCCCAATCTATATTGCTGAACTTCTGCTGAATGTTGGTATAGTTGGCCTTCCCCCAGTTTAGCATTGGGGGACAAATCTTGTCTTTGTGCTTGCGTATTCCATAACGTATGTAATTGTGATCAATAGTCCCAAAGTAATCCCCAACTGAAACTTCAACCACCTGGCCAGTCTCATTCCCCAGCATCAGGACAAAAATGGCCCTTTGCTGAATTGGACTGTTTACATACTGCTCAAAAAACCCTCCTGGCTGCTCCTTACAAATTCTGCTCCATCCAGTCCTCTAATATTAAGTGAACCTCAGTCAATGCTGCGAAAGTAAAATCGCCTTTCATCACCAACATGTTGCTCTCACATCTTTCCATGATCTGTTTCCATATTTGTACTTTCATCTCACGCTCACTGTTGGGAGGCCCCAATATTGTTTCTGCATCCTTCCTATTTCTCAGCTCTGCCCTTATTGCCTTACTGTTTGACTCCTCCATAGTGCACTCCTTCAGCACAGCTGTGGTATCCTCTTTGACCAGTAATGCAACTCCTATGCCCCTATTACCCCCCTGTTCATCCCACCTGAAGCATTGATATCCTGGGATATTTACTTGCCAATCATGCCCTTCCCTCAACCAAGTATCAGTAAGAGCAATAATATCAACTCCATGCTACTAACCCAAGCCCTGTGTTTATCCGCACATACTACACTTCTTGCAGTAAAACAAATGCACCTCAGATAACCTGTCCCTTTGTGTTCATCATCTATTCCCTGCCGACTCTTCCCCTTACTCACGCTGACTTCATTATCTATTTCCTTACAGGCTGCAGTTGCTATTTCCTTAATATCGACTAACCTCCTCATTTGGTTCCCATCCCTCTACAACCCGGTCCCTGGCGCTGTTAGGCAGCAGTGCTAACCACTGTGCAACCGTGCCGCCCTCAAAGGTGCTCCAAGGTGAGTCCATCCTCCACTCCAGAGCCATCATCCCATCTATGCGTTCTTCATGAGAAGTGTCTTTGGTGCGAGAATCAGGGATGTCTCCGAGCATGCTCAGGACATACTGAAGGGGAGGCTGAACAGCCAGCGGCTGTGGTACACATTGGTACCAATGACATTGGCAGGAAACGTGACAAGATCCTGTAAGGAGAGTGCAGGGATATGGACACACGTCCTGCACGAGAACAGGGACAGCAGCTGTGTCCCTGAGCTCCCACATTGAGCAAGTGGAGCATAACATGGGGGCTTTGAGATCTCCTGTCATTTTTACTCTAAAGCTTAACTTGGTCTTAAATTAGATATACGAAAAAGGAAAGGGTTTTCTTTAACCAATCACAGGATTAAAAAACAAGAAGAGAAGCACCTTATCAGCACAGTACAGAGTTCTTTTGCTTTGGTTAGATGAGGAGTTCGGGTGGGAGACATTACATGTGTCGTGTCTCTCGTTCAATCGCTGCCCAAATATGTCAGATCACTTACCCTCCCAGCGCACAATTCGTCCTCTTCCACTCCGCTCCTCGCTCTCACCGCTGCTGCAAATGGAGGCCTGATGCTGCAGGTAAGTCCGTTTTTAGTGGGAAATTAAACTTCCCAACAACCCCCTGGTCTCAGCCCCTCCCCTCCACCTCTCTCTAACTTCTCCCAAAAGATAATGCACAAAACATGCAAACATGTCTTTTATTCATGGATTGGCAAAGTGAACAAATGACAATAATAGACCAAACAAAAAATAATTTAATGGATATTTGCTGTGATTCTTGAATGACCAAATATTTGGAATTTTATTGAGAAAATAAATTCAGGTTTTTTTTCAGATCTGAGTTTGATACGTTTTGATCGGTATGTGATCATCATTGATGACAAAACCAGAAGTTGCTGGGAATGCTCAGAATTACTGGTATTATCTGTGGTTCGAAAGCAGAATCAATATATGGTAGGAGATTGGTTCTGGCCAGGTTACTACGCTCATAGTGTTCAGGGATATGTAGGTTAGGTTTATTAGTCAGGGGTAAATGTAGAGTATGAGAATATGCTAACGGGTCTGGGTGGGTTACTCTTTGGAGGGTCAGTGTGGGCATGTTGGGCCAAATGGCCTATTTCCGCAATATAGGGATTCGACGATTCTATGCATTCTTCATAAAAAGTGTCTTTGGTGCGCGGATCAGGTATGCTGAGGGCATACTGAAGGGGAGGGTTTACAGCCAGTGGTACACATTGGTATCAATAACATTGGCAGGAAATGTGACAAGATCCTGCAAGGAGAGTGCAGGGAGATTGGCCTGAGTGGAAACGCAGGATATCCAGGGTTGTAATCTTGGGTTACTCCTCGTGCTAGGTGGAAGTGGGATAAGGAAGATGAAGAGAGAAAACTTTAATATGTGGTTGAAGAACTGGTTCAGGAATAGGGTTTCTGATTTATGGCTCGTTGGGATTTTGTCCAGGGCAGGTGGGACCTGTGAAAAAGGGCAGGGTCCATTTTAACTGGAGGGACACCAACATCCTGGCAGGGAGGTTTGATGATGCATCGTGGGTGGAGTTAAATGAATAATGCAGGAGACTGACAAACAGAGCAGCAGGACAGCAAGTGAGCTGAAATTAGAGTTTAATAGAATAGACTGGTAGGGCCAGAAATGATAGGTTCAGTATTATCGGAGATCAAAAAATAAGAATGGAGTGTGTGGAGTGCGCCAAAAGTATTAAAGGAGTTAAACCAATCCAATAGAACTTACGTAAATACCTTGTACCTAAATGCATGCAATATTTGGAAAAAATGACAGCACAAACTGAGTTAAAAAGATACGGCCTGTTGGGGCTTACAGAAAGGTGGTTACAGGAAGGTCAGTGTTGGGAAGTGAAATGTCCAAGGGTACTCATTACTCAGACAAGAACGTACAGCAGGTTGAGTTGCTGCATTGATTAAGAATGATATCAAGGCTGCATTAAAATGACATTAGCACGAGAGACCAAAATGACAAATCAGTTTGGATCCAAATAAAGCACATGGAAGCAAACCTGCTTCTAGGAGTAATTTCATGCCACAATACTCCCATCCTCCAAACATACTTTCAAGAACCAGGGAATAACAATAACTTGTGAGAAGGGCACAAGAGTGAGCAATACAAGAGTATATGCATATTGGCTTAATTAATCAATTTGGCAAGGGTAGCCTCAAATAACGATGCGCAGAATGTATGAGGGATTATTTCTTAGAACAACAAACCAGAAAACCGGCTTTTAGATTTGGTGTGAATAATGAGGAAGGAGTGATAAATCATCTTATAGTAGCGGATCCTCTAGAATGAGTGACCGTAACATGCTGGAGTTTCACATTCAGATTCAAAGAAACAAGGGTTTTAGTATCGGGTAGTGATAATTATGTGGAAGGATTGGCCTGAGTGGACTCGAAAAAATAAGATTGAAGGGCAGAACATTTGAAGAACAATGACAAATATTTAGGAAGATAGTAAAAGCACATCAATTAAAGTTTATTCCTGAATGGAAGAGGAATTGCAAAAAAAGTTAAAACGTCATTCATACCTGAACAAAGAAGATTATGATAAGATGAAAGTGATGTCCTGTTGGTATAATCGCCAACTGCTGATTCAGCGATCAAGATAATATTCTCGGAACTCAGATTCAAATGCCGCCACTGCAAATGCTGGAATCTAAATTCAACATCAATCTGCAATTAAGCTTTACAGATTAATATTGAGATCACTTTCATTTCAAAATTATGTCTCCTTTGTATTGAGCACTCGAGTAAGGGGAAGAGCTGCTCTCTGTTCAAACTGTCCATAAACCTCATGCCTCAATCAGGAACCCCTCTCAAACTCCTCTGCTTCAAAAACATCTAAACCCTCATCATAGTTTGAGTACTCTCTCTTGTCTTGTTACTTCTGAAATGTATCACCTCACATTTATCAGTTAAATCTCATCAGCCGTTGATCTAGCCACCTGAACAAACCATTTATATCATCTTTAAACTAGCATGTTCCTCCTCACTGTGGACCACCCACCTAACCTTTGTGTCATCCATAACATTATTTATCATTCCCCCCAAAATCCTTCCCGCACATTCTCATCATCACTTTTGAAGCTCGCAGATAAGACTTGTCTTGTTTCTCCTGTTCTTCAGATGTTGTTCAAATGAGAAGAATTAAGAGTTCCAGTCTCTTGTTCTTCCTGTTTACAGCGTGATGCAGTTGAGGTCTTTTTATGAGAGAGCCACAGATTTGTTTTGGACATGTAGCTGAATTCTCCTTTTATCCTATTCTTCTCTGTATGTTTTATTCATAATGCTTGCATGTGTTTAATATTGGACTAGATCGGGCTTACTTCGTCTGCAACATTTGTATTTTACGTGGACCTTGATAATGTTCTTTGTAATGTTCCCTGCAATACTCAGAGCTGAAGGAATTTTTCATCTGCAGGAAGGGCACAGGCTCATATGATTGCTTGAAAGAGCTGGAGAGATGAGGATAAAGATTCAATTAAATGCTGCATATATACACACGGTAGGAGATCAAATCATATCGCCAAGTCTACCTTGCATTTGAAACAAATTATTAGAACATATGCCCACTCTTCTTTAAATTGTTAAAAAAAAGTTTTAATACGTGTTCTTAGAGCAGTATGGATCTTACAGCCGCTCCTGGGATTGCAAACATTGTTAAAGATTAATTAATTTTTTAAATTCAATTTAATGTAGTTCATATAGTTTATTAATATAAGATTATTTTTCCATTTTGTTTTATTAAAATTCAAAACCAAACCAAAAAAACAAGCAAAATTATTTTTTTCTCGAACGAACATTGTTTTAGTGAGCTTTTCAAAGGAGGGGGGGGTATATACAAAACAAGCTACAAAAGTCTATATATGTTTCAAAAGCCTTCTTCTTAGTTTTAAATGCAAAAGTATTTTTTGTTTCAAAAACCATTTTTAAATAGGAAGATGTGCCTTTATTCTGGAGAGTCCTACATGCGTTCAGCTCGGGAGAAGAATTTTTTCTTCGGGAAATTTATTGAAGAGGAATATTTTTGTTGAGTTAGTTTTCCAAATGGTTGATTTTATTTATTTTTTATATGTTTGATAAGTATACGGATGTATTTTCTATTTTAATGTCATGAAAAATTCTGTTTATAGGCATAATAATATTAAGGCCAGATATATAAGTTAGAGAGGGAGATAGTTGGAAGTTGTTATGCAGCAAAATCAGTCAGATAGCTGGGTGACTGTCAGGACAGGAAAGAAGGTAGTTCAACAATCTCCGGTGGCTATTGCTCTATCAAACAGATGTCCAGCTTTTGGAACTGATGAAGGGGTTAGTCTCTCTGAGGAAAATGGAAGAGCCATCAGTTATTGGACTGTTGGAAAAATTCTTATGTTAGGCAGCGATTGAGAAGATTTTGTATAATTATTGGGACAGGGATAACAAGGGCATAAACATGAGATTCTGTGGCAGTGGGCGTAAATTTAGGATAGTTTATTGGTTTCCCGGTTCTAGGATTAAGAACGTCTCCAAAAGTCTCAAGCATCTTGTTAAAGGTGTGATTTAGAAGCCAGAAATTATTGTATATATTGGTATGAATGACATTTTTATGCAACAGATTAAAACAGTCCGGAGGGAATTAAAGAGGTGATGTAGAGGATTAAAAAGAAAACCTTAAAATAGCAATTTCTGGTTTGCTCCCAATGACAAATTCAAGCAGAGAAGGGGAAAAAAAAGGTGAAAGGAGAAAAATCAATGGCATGCGAGCTGCTGTGTTATTGACGGATTCAGATTTTTGGGAGATTGGGATATCTTTTGGAATAGAAAAGGTCCATTGCAAAAGGATTGGTCGAATCTAAACACGAAAGCCACCGATATCTTAGCAGGGAGATTTGCTCACCCTATAAAAGCAGACTTTATATTGACAGACCAGGCAAGTGGAGGTACTCTAAGTAGCCGTATAAATTGTAGGATGGATGGAGAAATCACAAAATATGATGAGAACATGCCAGTTGGAAAAGAAAGATGAGCGAATCAGAGTATATAGTAACTCTGAAGAACTAAAATGCATTTACTTCAGTGCAATGGGTTTTACAGGGAAGGCTAATCTACTCAGCGCATATTTCAGAACATGGGATTGGGACATCATAGCTATTATAGGAACTTGGGTGAAAGATGTTCAATATCTTTCAATAAGAACAGGCAAGGCGGTAAAAGAGGAGGAGGTGTGGTCTTTTTACCAAGGATAGTATAATGCTGGCTCTGAGAACTTTTGCTGAGGACTCGTCTCTTGAGGTAGTGTGAGCTGAGGTTAGAAACAGGAGAGGAGAGGTCACACTGCTTGGATTTTTTTTCTAGCCTCCGCAGAGTTCCAGGGAGGTGGAAGAGAGGATTAGCAAAATTATTCTGGGTATGAGTGAAAGAAACAGGGCGGTCAATATGGGGGAACTTTAACTTTCCTAACATTGACTGGAAATGCTATAACTCTCGTACGTCGGATGGATCAGTTATTGTACAATGTGTTCAGGAGGGTTTCCTGACACAGTATTCCGAAGGGACGACAAGAGAAGAGGCCACAATTGATCTGGTGCTTGGTAATGAGCCAGGCCAAGTGTTTGATTTCGTTGTAGTTGAACGCTTTGGAGACAGTGACCATAATTCAGTTATGTTTAGTTTAGCGTTGGAAAGGGATAGGTACATGCCACAGGTCAAGAGTTATCGATGGGGTAAGGGCAATTATAATGCGATTAGGCAAGAATTAGGATGCATAGAATGGGGTAGCAAAATACAGGGGATGCAGACAGTGGAAATGTGGAGCTGGTTTCAAGAACAGTTATTGTGTGTCCTTGATAGGCATGTCACTGTGGGAAGATGTGATAAGGAAAGGGAACCGTGGTTTACGAAAGAAATTGCATCATTTGTTCAGAAGAAGAAGGAAGCTTATGTGTTGATGAGGCAAGATGATCAGATGAGACGATGGAGAGTTACAGATCAGCTAGGAAGGATTTAAAGAGAATAGAGAGGACTGGAGCAGTCTTTAGCAAATAGAATAAAGGAGAACCCGAAAACATTCTAGAAGTATGTGAGGAATAAAAGGATGATTAGGGTAGTAATAGGGCCAGTCAAAGACAGAAGTGGGAAGTTGAGAGTGCACCTTGTGGAGATCGGAGAGTTACTGATCGAACATTTCTCATCGGTTTTCACTCAGGAAAAGGAGAATATTGTAGAGGAGAAGAATGAGGTACAAGATATTACACTAGATGGGATCTAGGTTCGTTACGAACAGGTGTTATCAATTCCAGAAGGAGTGCAAGTAGAGAGGTCCCCTGGACCGAGTGGGATTTATCTAAGGATTCTCTGGGAAGCTAGGGAGGAGATAGCAGAGCCTTTGGCTTAGATATTTGAGACGTCATTGTTTACAGGTTGAGTACTTGAGGACTGGAGGATTGCAAATGTTGTGCACTTGTTCAAGAAGGGCAGTAGAGATAACTCAAGTAATTAAAGACCAGTGAGCCTTACTTCTGATGTAGGAAAGGTTGTGGAAAGGATTATGTATAATCATCTTGCAAGCAACAATTTGATTTCAGATATCCAATATGGTTTCTTCAAAGGCAGGTCGTGTCTCTCAAATCTCATTGATATTTTTGAGAAGGTGACCAAGCATGTCGGTGAGGGTAGGGCAGTTGACGTGGTATACATGGACGTCAGTAAAGCCTTTGATAAGTTTCCACATGGTAGGCTGTTGCAGAAAATGCAGAGGCGTGGGATTGGCGGTGATTTAGCAGTTTGGATTTGAAACTAGATTTCTGAAAGAAGGCAGCCAGTGGTGGTTGACGGAAAATATTCAGCCTGGAGTCCGATGACTCGTGGTGTGCCACAAGAGTGTGTTTTGGGACCACTGCTGTTTATCATTTTTAAAAATGACTTAGACGCAGGCATAGGTGAATGGATTAATACATTTGCAGACGGCACTAAAGTCGGTGGTGTAGTGGGCAGTTTGGAAGTATGTTACAGGTTGCAGGGGGGACTTGGATAAACAACAGAATTGGGCTGAGGTGGCAAATGGAGTACAGTGCAGCTAAATGTGAGGTGATGCACTTTGGGAAGAAAAACAGAAAGGCAGAGTGCAGGGTCAATGGAAAGATTCTTTGTAGTCTGGATGTGCAAACGGATCTTGGAGTCCATGTACATCGATCCCTGCAAGTTGCCATCCAGGCAGATAGTGCTGTTAAGACAGCATACGGTTTGTTAGGTTTCATTCGTAGAGGGATTGAGTTCCGGAGCCGCAATATCATGCTGCATCTATACAAAACACTTGTGCGGCCATACTTGCAATATTGTGTACAGTTCTGGTCGCCCCATTACAGAAATGATGTGGAAGCATTGGGAAATGTGGAGAGGCGATAAGCCAGGATGTTGCCTGGTCTGGAAGGAAGATCTTATGAGGAAAGGGTGAGAAACTTGGGTCTGTTCTCATTGGAAAGAAGTAGGCTAAGAGGGGATTTGTCAGAGACATGCAAGATGACCAGAGGATTAGATAGGGTAGACAGTTAAAGTCTTTTTCCTAGGATGATGATGTCAGCGTGTCTGAGGGAGTGTAGCTACAAATTAAGGGTAATAGATTTAAGACAGATGTCAGAGGCAGGTTCATTTCACAGAGACTGTTCACGGCTTGGAATGCCCTACCTGCTAATGGAGTTAACGCCGTCACATTGGGGGATTTAAATAATCCTTAGATAAGCACATGGATGATTTTGGGATAGCAGAGGGGGACGAGCTGAGAATACTTCAAAGGCCAGTTCTGCTTTGTATTGTGCAGTGTTCTATGTTCTTTGCTCTAAGAGTGGTAATTCAATCTTCCAGGTGTTAGATGTTACAGAAAGGATAGAAAAGGAGACATGGGGTGGGAGAGCGGTAAGTGGGCAGGGCTGGCAATTTTGATTCAGGAATAAATTATTGGTCTAACCGGGGAAGATTTTTTAAAAACCGGTCCAGTTAAAATATATGGGTAGACATTAAAGATAAGAAAGTAAAGGGCACTTCGAAGAGATTGTGCTACATGCTCGTTTGTGACAAATCGTTCGGTGAAAATATATTAGCAGAACTTAAAAGTCAGAAAGAAAAGAACACGTTGATGGAATTGTATTGAATGCTCCCCAGTAGTAAGGAAGAAATTAGGAACAAAGATGTAGGGAGATCGCAGATATATGTAAACTTAATAAGATTGTAATAATGGGGGGATTTTAAATTTCTAAACCTTGACTGCTACTAACTTTATGTTAAAGGTTTGGACGATGAAGAATTTGTCCAATATGTTCAAGAAAATTTTCTTTATCAATATGTGGCTGCTACTACTAGAGAATGAACAAAACTAGACCTTATTTTGTGCAATAGCAGGGAAAGTGACTGAAGTAAAAGTGGGGGAATACGATGGTTGTTGCGATCCTCACTCTATTTGTTTCAGAATGGTTATGGAAAAAGATAAGCCTTCCATTAATATTATCGTTTTTAATTGGAGTGCCATAAATTTCAATGACCTGAGACAAGGACATTCCAAGTTTGATTTAAGGAGACTGTTAGCAGGTGAAGAGAACCTGTGACTAGTGGAAGGTATTCAAAAATATGATTATGAGAACTGAGAGGCATTATGTTCTTGATGGAAGGAAGGGTAAGGCTGGTAAGATTAAGGAACAACGAATGACTAAAGTTATTGAGGCTCCACTCAAGAATAAAAGAGAATCTTAATTTAGATATAGACAACTTCAATCAATTGAATCTCGTAAACAATAATAGGCATGTTGGACATTACTTAGAGAGAAATCAGGAAAGCAAAAAGGGGAATTGAGTTAGCATGGACAGATAAGGTTCAGAATAATCTAAAGATATTGTACAAAAATATTAAAAGCAAGAGGATAACCAGGGAGAGGACAAGGCCTCTTAATGACTAGGGAGGACATCTTTGTGTGGTATCACAACAGATGGGGAATAAAATCACTCTGTTCCCAGTGGATCAAACAGCGGCAAAGACACACCATTGTCTGCACCCCACAATCATCCAGATTGAACTCTCTGTACTATTTGTCAGCCTATTGACCCATTTGATCAAGATCCTTTTGTAATCTTAGAAAGGCTTCTTCACTGTCCACTGTTCCACCAGTTTTGGTGTCATCCGCAAACTTACTAACTATGCTCTTTATATTGTCATCCAAATCATTTACATAAATGACCGAACGATGAAAACCCAGAATGAACCTCTGTGGAACACTGCTGGTCACATGCCTCAGTCTGAAAGCAACCACCCACCATTCCTCTCTGTGGCCTGTTACTATACCAATTGAAAGTGTTGGATATAAACTCAGCAGTTCTCCAGCATTGGAACAGAGAGTATCAAAATAAACTATTTTGAGTCCAATATGACGTGCTCAGAAGAGGTTCATATCAGCCTCAATATGATAACATTGTTTCTCTCTCCATCTCCTGAATTATCTGTTGCACCTTTCTACCATTTTGAGCTTGTATGTCTGATTTCCATTATCTCTAATGTGTTGCTTTTCTGGATGGGTCTAGATGTTATATTTGAATAATTTGCTCCATTCCTGTTCCCGTGACTTCTGCCAGTGACACTCGTACTAAACTGGATTCTGTTTCTTCATCAAGATCTAAAAATTACTTTTTGACAATGTCCACTTAAATACATTTATTTTGATTTGAAAGACATTTTAGAGATAGCTACACTTTATGAAACAACAGGAATAGATTATTCATGATAACATCATTTGTGTCCTTTATTAATAAGCTTGTCCCCACATGCTCTGAAAGTTTTAAAATATATTTCGCAGATTAATTACAGCAAAGGTGGTGGTCACTCAGCCTATCGTCTCAGTACCAGTTCGGAATGAGCAATATACCCACGCTTATTCTGCAGTAACTCCCTGTAACCCCACTCATGTTGTTATGTGTCTGTTTTTAATTCTGAATATCCTGTTCAGATAAACAATCCTATCAACCTGTATAGCCTATGATTGAATACTCTATCTGTCAATTATAATTCCATCCATCACGTTTAAAATTGCCTTTTCTATTCACATTGTCGTTCAGCATTCCATCGCCCAAATGTCATCTGTTCTATCACTCTGCATTGCATTTCATTCCATTTGTGAGAAACAGTGAGGGTTGACTGGGAGATGTTACTGTACTCCCCTCAAGTCTGCTCAGCCACTGGTTCCAGTCCTTTCTGCGTCCCAGCCAATATCAGATTCGTTCCATCCCTGACGCATTAATCCTTGGGTTTTAATGAACAAGGTTGTTGTACATTGTTAAGGCCAAGGCCAGACCCCTCAAACATTTTTAAGCACGTAACCCAGACCGTACCTGTGGTATTTGAAGGTAAGTGTACAGTGCATATGCAATGAGGGAATTAGCTGATCACACTGCCGAGTTTTAAACAAACAGCATTTATTTACGAAACTACGGAATGAAACAAAATGGACCAAAAACAGAATACCGAACAATTCATCCTATCCGAACACGATAGGCTATCCCCACTTAAGGATGCTGTTCCAAAGTACATGCAACAATCCCAAAAAAAAACCCTTAGCATAAAGAGTTAAAATAACTCAAAACGCTTACATGTTACAAAATCGGAAAGGCAGAAGGAGAGGGAAAGCGTCCAGTTTCAACAGTGACCCTGACTCAACTAACCCCTGAACTGAACTGACCTGCGCAACCAGACAGCTGGTCAAGCACCCTTCATTGTATCAGCTTTACTTGAAAGACTTGAAAGCCTTCTGCCTGAAGAATGATCTGTTAGGTATAAACAAAAGGGCTCCCAGTGAAACATTCAAAATTCAAGCAAGTTGGAAACTTGGGTCGTTTAGAACGTCTCTGGGAAAAGAAAATCAAGGACAACAAAATCTTGTAAAGGGATCGGCTTTGTGACAAAATGTCACATTTGGCTTTGGAATTCAAAAAATGTAAGACTTACTGAATGAAGCCAATAAAGTGTATTAATGTGTTTGTGAATTTATATAAAACAGTGCAGAAACGCATTGTGTGTTAAAGGTACAAAATTGCCTTATTAGTGTAACGAGAGAAATGCCCAGGCAAATCCACACTTCTTGTGTATTGGAGTGCAAATATGCCCACTGGAAATCTATTGGTTGTTGCCTGTTCTAGTGGAGGAGATATCACCATCGTAACAACGTCTTGTTGTGTTTTTTTTTGGTGGGGACAGGGGTGTGGGTTCAGGTGGTTACGGTATTGCAAACAGACAACACAGCAGAATTATCTAGCCTGCACTAAGAAACATCCATCAAACTCCCTCACAACTAACTTCATAAGAGCAATTCATGATGGGAGATGTGACCAATCGCCAGTGATGTCAGCATTCAATCCAGTCCAGTTACCATACCTAAAGGGGTTAACTAGAACTGTTTGTTCAGTGACTATGATTTATGTCAGTCTGCATGGATTCCAGTTATGTCACTGCAGGATTTCCCTCTCCTATTAGTAAGGGTATTCTTTCAATGTGTATTCCATTGTAGCAGCAGATGCATGAACTCCGAGACTAACAGTGATCAACAGCTATAGAGACAGGGAGAGGAGAGATCAGAATCTGAGAACCAAAGACAAAAATTTTACGATAATGGATCAGAATCTGCGAACATTAGACTGGAATGTCCCAACAATGGACAGGAGTGTATCCTCGGGTCTTTACTATCTCTCAGCAACTTGGGCATCATTACCGTGGTTGATATTAGGTGTACTGTTGATTATTCAGGCAGGTTACTATCCCCTGCTCGCTACTGTTTGTGTACCTTGTAAGTCTCCCCATCTCTATCCAAGTATTAATCTCATAAACCATGGTGAACTTCATTGCTCTTTCTGTTATCTATATTTTGCAAATACGGAAACTATTGTTTTCAGTTTCAATTGCACACTCCACTCATCAGCAGAATTGCACCACTGCCACATCCCCCGCCCCCGACCTCCATTCTCACAAACATCTGAGAACAAGCATGTTCACAATAATGATTTCCCATTTTGCCCTGAATTGTTTTATGTCTCGGTATTCTCTCCATCACCAAACGTATCCACTACCCGCTCCATAATATCCTCAGTCCCCATCTTGGCTTCAGTACTGTTGCTAAATAAACCATTATCTCTGCCTTCGCAACATTCAGTTTCATGTTTCCAGCTCTCTTCCAAGCACTCTCTCAGTTGCAAATATTTCCATTACAAAGTTGTTCAAGTCTCTAAAGCAAATTCTTGATACGGAAACTGTGTTAGAATAGTAATGTTGCTGGCCATGTAATTCAGAGGCACAGGCTATTACACGAAAGGCACTGTTTCACATACGACCACAGATGACGTCAACACGTGAATACAAATGACAGGACTTGGAAATAAAAGCGAATTTCACTAATATCAGCCATAACATCACCGGTACTTTATCAATACGTTTTTCTATCTCAATGATGCCCTTTGGTGAAGGAATCCAGCATTATTATCTGGTGTGGCTTAAGACTGACATCAGACCAACAGCAATGTGCTTGGCTGTATAATGTCTGAAAGAATGACCTCACAATTTTGGATATTTAGTGAGGTCAACAAATGACGCCCCTGTCAGTGATCCGGCCATCCCATGTAATAACAACATAAAAGGTTGATGCTCGAGATTGGAAACAAAAAGAAAGTGAAAGTGCCAAAAAAAACTGAGCAGATTTGGAAGACTCGGGTCGGGAGAGAAACAGAATTGGCATTTTGAGTCCAATGGCCACACATCAGAACAGAACACAGCTGGGAAATAGTATAATTGATGTTGGTGACAGTGATATCTGTTGTGAAGGGGAGAAGGACTGTGTTGAATAGACTGAGAAAGAGAGAGAGAGAAAAAAGCAAACAAAGGGATTGTTGATGATCAGCTGGTATGGAAATTTTTTAAAAATGAGATTACTCTTATTTATTTCTCTCCTATTCCCATATTGCTGAAAATCCTGACAATGTAGGGTAATTAGGTTACTTACAGTGTGGAAACGGGCTCTTCGGCCCAACGAGTCCACACCGACCCGGTGAAGCGCACCCAGACCCATTCCCCTACACCTAACACTAGGGGCAACTTCCCATGGCCAATTCACCTAACCTGCACATTTTTGGACTGTGGGAGGAAACCAGAGCACCCAGAGAATGTATAAACTCCACACAGTCAGTCGCCTTAGGCGGGAATTGAACCCGGGTATCTGGCGCTGTGAGGCAGCAGTACTAACCATTGTGCCACCGTGCCAAACATATCGCATGCACTGTATACATCAAAGTCACTGTTTAAAGTGAGTTATGCCCTTTTGTCTGTCTTCAATGAGTGTGATAATCAACTTTTATTCATTAATGGATGCAGAGACGGTATTTAATTCCCTTTCTTCATTGTCCTTGACAAGATGTTGACACTGGTCAACATGAACCAGTGTCCGTGGGCTGTGAGTCGTCAGTGCTTACTTCTGACTGGTTACATTTCTTTGAGAGTTTATAGTGCTTGATAGAACTGAGTGGCTGGCTTGGCCATTTCAAACTGCAACTGAGTGTGAACCACAATGCTGCGGGTCTGGAGTCACATGTTGGCCTGACCAGGTGAAGATATAGATTTACTTCCCTGAAGGGAATGAGGGCGTCAGGTACGACAATTGACAATGTTTTCATTGTTTTATTTGATTCTTAATTCCTGATGTTCTATTGAATTCAAATTCCAATTTTTTTTTGTGGTGGGATTCGAATCCGGGGTCTGTGTCATCACCTGTGTCCCGGGATTAATGTTCCAGAGACAATACAGCTTGACCATCACCGCCTCAGCATCTCCAACCGTCTCCACTGGCAATACTGATGTTGACGTTGGTGTGGCTTTACTTCATAAGGCAAACAAATGAATTGACAAAACATACCATCCTTCTCATTTTGTATTTATGAGAAGGCGAGAAAGTGGGAAGTGGTCTTGGTGAGAAGGAGCTGGATGTCCTTGGTCATCAACCCTGACAGAATTCATACGGAGCAGTAAGTAATCAGCACAGTAAATGTGTGGTGTCCTTCATTGCAAAGTGATTAAAGTATAAGAGTGAAGACACCTTCCTGCAGTTGTGGAGTGTTATTGAGACATTACTTTGGTCACTGTGAACAGATTTTCTCTCCATTATAATGAATGATCTCCTTGCTCAGAGAGACAGTTTAAAGGAGTTACACCACACTAATCCCTGCAGTGATGGTACCATGAGGAGAGTGTGAAGGAAATGAGTGTTTAATCTGTAATGCTACAAAAGAGTAAAAACTGATTGCATTAAAACTTGAGTGTTATGGACCAACATTCACTATTTCCAAAACAAATATAATATGTTTTCTGCGATACATTTCTTTACATTTGGGCAATATATAGATAGGAAAGGTTCAGAAGAATATGGGCCAGGTGCAGGGAAACGGGGTGAGCATGGATGAGCATTTTGGTCAACATGAACCAGTTTGGGCTAAAGGGCCTGTCTCCATGTTTTAGGATTCTATGAAACTATGCAACTATGATAGTTTATGTAGATCTGTGGAGCCCCCATGTTCGTTGCGAGAGAGCTCCAGGTTCTGAATGAACTCTCATCGTTTCAAAGTGCAGTTGATGTGTGTCCCTGTATTGAACATAATGTTGTTCACAAATCTGTCAACAGCCACCCTCTGATTCTGTTAACCATTCCCACCAGCTTCTGACCTCCATAGAGAACACTAGCCTGTCTTCTCTATCACGAAGTTAGTCTTTCTTTTCTAAAAGCTGTTCCTTGACTCAAGGAGACAGTGTTCTTGTCTTTCTTCAGAGAGGCAACAAAACAGGACCTGACTCCGGTCAGTCTGGTTTGGTACATAGATGAAAAAGATTTCCAGATGCCTTCTGTTTATATGTAAACAGATGAAACTTCAGGCCAAATTGGTTATGCCTTTGAAGTGACTGAGATAATGAAAGAGGAGTGGTTAGCTCTTTCAGCTGAACTAGCTGAGCTGAGCGGAGCTGAGCAGTTTTCAGTTTTGTCTTGAACTGGGATGGTCAACAGGGAGCTGTGTGGAAACTCTTTTCTACTCTTCAACTTCAAACTGCAAGCATGTGTTCCATTTCTCCTGGGTTTTAAACGAAATGTGATTATTGGGACTGTTGGGTGTATTCGGAACAGCATAATTCAGTCTAGCTGGTTAGGTCGAATTTTGTCGGGGTTCTTTATTCTGTTTTTTGTGTTTCACTGTATAATTTTGTGAATATAAAGGTTTTCTCTGTTTTAAAATCTAGTATACAACCTAGCTATCTTACTCCGAGTAATTTTCATTGAAACTTACCAACACAAGTTGCAAAGTTATGCTCTTGGTTGTCTGCTTTTGAGTGGCCTAGTCGACTCCTTAACATATTGGGGGCTCTTCGCGGGATTTTTATCAGCGAGTGGTAGGTGCTAGTGTCTTTATTTCGGGTATTGGTTTCATTGAGTAGACAAAGCTTGGGATAGTAATTGGTTCTTTCACTCGCCAAAAGTTTTCTGAATGTGGGCGCAGTGACTTTGGAAGTTTTACAATAGGTGAATGAGACAAAGTTACAAGAATTAGCAGAGAAGCTGGAATTGGAGCTGACTGCTTCTGTGAGGAAAGGAGAGATAATTACAGCAGGAGATAATCAATTAAACACGCTGAAGAAACTATCAGAATCTACAGAGCTAGCAAGAATTCAATTGCAAATGAAGCAGCATGAATTCGCGGCGAGGGATAACGAAAGGGCAGCAGAAATGAAACAGTTTGAATTACGATTAAAAGCAGAAGGGGGGAAAAGAGAGAGCAGCAGAACAGAGAATAAAAGAGAACAGCAGAAGAGAGACAAAAAGAGAACGCATCAGAAGAGAAAGAAAGACAGAGCTTTTGAACAGCAAAAAAAAACTACACTTAAAAAGGAAAGTCAGTGTAAAAGGCTGGAGTTAAAGGCTGAGGATATACTTAGTCAATAAGAGAGTGAGGATGAGCAAGTCACTGGTAGTCAAAAGTCTAGTGAGAAACTGTTTAAGTATGTTCAAGCATTGCGTAAATTTGATGAGAAGGATGTGAAAATCTTTTTCAAATCATTTGACAAGATGGCTAACCAAATGCGGTGGCCAGAGGCAATGTGGGTTTAATGATCTAAACGAAACATGAAGGTAGAGCTAGTGAGGTATTCGCATCTCGATCAGAGGAGGTATCTGGGGAGTATAATGAGGTGACCAAAGGCCAATTTAACTGAGCTTGCACCAAAAGGTTATAGGCAACGTTACAGGAATCTAAGGAGGGTTCCTGTTCAAACCTAAGTTGAATTTGAATGGATCAAACAGAGTAATTCGATAGATGGATAAAAGCTTTAAAAATCAAGCAAACCTATGATGCCTTTAGAGAGGAAAGTATTTTGGATCAATTCAAAAATTCACTGCCTGAAGTAATGCGAACTCCTGTGGAAGAGCAGAGAGTGATAACATCAAGGTTCGCAACTGACGTGGCTGATGATTATGAACTAGTCCATAAACTCGACATGGCTTCTAGATTCGATTTCAGCCCAAGAGGAATACAAATTGGAGCAAAGAGATATCCTCACGTGGAAAGGGAAAAGTAGATCACAGTGAAGATCATTAGGATAATTTATACAGGGTCAAAATGAAACCCTTGATGGGGACAAAGAAGACGTGCCAGAAGACGGGTCAGATCTGCTGAACAAATATACATGCAAGGGTAAGGTTTATTCACATAGACCAGGAGTAATTGGTAAGGAGGTTCCAGTATTAAGGGGCACAGGATCTTCTCAGTCTGTAATGCTGAGGGAGGAGGAGATATGCACTCCTGAGGGACTATTGCCAGAAAATGTAAGCAGATGAGACTTTTGGCCAAAGTGGTTGTGCTTTATAAGTGATCTGTATAATGAACGGGGGAGCGGTGAGCTCTTTTAGCCGAACTACTGAACTGAGCAGTTTTCAGCTGAGTCTTGAACTGGGAATTTCAACAGGGAGCTATGTGGAAACTCTTTCTCTTTTCTGCCCTTCAACTTCAACCTGGGAGCATGTGTTCCATTTATACTGGTTTTTCTTGGGAGTTTGCTTATTGGGACAGTTGTGTATATTCGGAATAGCATAATTAATTCTAGCTGAATAGGTTGAATTCTATCGGGGTTCTTTATTCTGCTCTTTGTGTTTCATTGTATAATTATATGAATAAAGTTTTTGTCTGTTTTAAAATCTGGTAGTCAACTTAGTTAAAGTACTCCGGGTAACTTTCATTGTCCACTTACCAATACAATTTTTAAAGTTATGCTCTGGGCTGCCTGCTTAAGAATGTTCTGAGTGGTCTACCCGAGTCCATTATATCTCGAAGATGGAAGATGCCTCCTTGGGACTTGGTACAAACCAATTACTTTCACTCCTCATGCTCAGCAAACCATGTCAACATAACATATGTGTACCAATAGCAATGGAGCCAGGAGGAAAAACATGGAGCAGTCTGTCCTTGCAGTTTATGCCTCATTGCTTTGACGTGTTGCAGGATCAATGACATCCTCGTATTTCAGTGTAACAGTTAGGAGGGACTGAATGGCCTCTTCTGATCATGAGTCAGTGTCTTGAGGGACAAAATGTCTTACTCCTGGTCTGAGGGCAGAGGTTCAAGGACTTCAATGGGCAGCCCATGGTTCCTGCCTACCAGCATGTTGTGCTGATTCGACTCTATCTTCCTGAATTATAGGAGAAAAACAGGAGGTGGGAAGAACACAGCAAGCCAGGCAGCATCATGAGGTATGAAAGTCAAAATTATAAGGTATAACAGTTCTTCAGGACTGGGAGTGGAGGTAGTGGGAGCTGCAGACAAAGAGGGAAGGGAGTGGTTGGGGTGGGGAGAGCAGCGGGATGGTGAGGTAAGGATACGTGGACACAAGTGGTGGATGCAACCTGTTTGGGCGATGGGAGGGATGAATCCAGTGGGGAGCTGGAAGGCGGAGTCGATAGGTGGAATGGAAGGGAGGGGTATGGGCAGAAAATGGAGTAAGGGCATGGGTAGTAAGGTTATTTCAAATTGGAGAACTCAATGTTACATCTTCCAGGTGGTAGGCTTGACAGGCACATGAGCTGTTGTTCCTCCAATTTGCAGTCTGCCTCACCAAGGCAACAGAGGAGGCCGGGATGGTTATGTCGGAAAGAGAGTGGGAAGGGGAATTCAAATGGGCGGTGACTGGGAGGTCAGGTTGGCCCCTGCAGGCCCGGATATGATGCTCAGTGAAATGTGCCCTTAGTTTATGTTCGGTCTCCCCAATGTAGAAAAGACCACATCGGGAGCATCTGATGCAGTAAACTCGGTTGGAAGAGAGGCAGGTGAACCTCTGTCTAACCTTCAAGTACTGATTGAAGCCCTATAAGGAGGTGGAGGAGGTGGTGTACCAGCAGGTGATGCAGCATTTGCAGTTGCAGGAGAAGTTGGGGGTTATGGGGGAGATTGGTGGGGAGTGTGGCACGATAACGAAGGGGACAATGTTGTGGGAGATGTGCCAGGTGGTGGGATCCAAACCTAGTTTACTGCATCTGGTGCACCCGATGTGGTCTTCATTGCATCAGGAAGACCAAATGAAAATGAAGTGAATGATTTGCTGAGTATTGCAGTCAGGCTTCTAAGGGCTGACCTGACCTCCCAAACACTTCGTATTTCAATTCTCCTTCTCCCCCCACCCCCCCACCCCACCGCCAATCCCTTTCTGACATGGCCATCCTTGGCCTCCTCCATTGCCACAATGAACCAAACCAAAATCTGGAGGAACAAGACCTCATCTGTCAACTGTGCAGCCTACACCCCGGGGACTCAACATTGAATTCTCCAATTTCAAATAACCTCCCTTCTAATCCTATGATTCCCTTCCCAGGCCTTCCCCTCCTTGCCTTCCTCTGATCAACACTTGATCCAGCTACCAACTGGATTCAGTCCTCCCATCACCAACCGGCTGATACCCTTTATCTGTGTTCACTTATGCCCATCTTGCCATTCTGCCTCCTCCTCCCTCACCCACCCCTTTATCTATAGACCACCTTACTCCTAACCCCAGTCCTGACGAAGGGTTATATTCTAGGCGTTGACTTCTCAATGTCTTGACGTTGACTTCTCAATGTCTTGACGCTGCCTTGCTTATTCTGTTCTTCCAGCCTCCTGCATGTCTATTTTGGATTCCAATAGCTGCTATATTTTTAAAAATTGTCTTCTTGTGGAATAGGCATTTCAGAGGGAATGCGTTGCATCTGTTTTTATCCAATAGTTTTGATGGGCTGAATGGCGTTCTTATATTACTATGAAAGCAGCTAGAGTTGCTGTAGGGGTTCCTTCTTTTTAACCGTGGAAATGTTTAGTGCCCAGCAGTGCTTTTGGATAATGTTACCTATACATTAGCAGCACAAGCTTGAATGTTGCCCAGATTCGATACTTTAATACCCGAGGAGGTGACCCACTGTTCTGAACATTATGTAATCTCCACAGAACATCCCCACTTCTGAACATATGACAGAAGAAAGACATTGATGAAGCATCTGAAGATGTTTGTGCCGAAGAAGCTACCCTGCAGTTGTCCACAGAGATATCCAGGGACTGAGAGCATTGATATCCACCAGCCACATTGGGTTCTGAATGATCCAACCAGTGGGGAGTTTACAACTGATTTCCATCAACTTCAATTTTGTTCAGTCTCCTTGACACCTTGCTCACTCAATTACTGCCATGATATCAGGGTCAATCACTCTGATGGTGTGTTCACATCTTTTGTACATATTAATTAGGCAAGGTATATGTGTGAGGAGTGTTTCCTTCTCTCAGAGGATAGTGACGGTTGGGACCAGACAGTTAGGGGAGGCTACATCACTGAAATGTTTGGGGGGTGCGAGTGGGTTTCAATGGATTTTGACACATCAGAGAATCGAGGACTAAATGAATTGCACACGAAAGAGAAATCACGTCCAAAATCTTCTCTACTATGATATTGGTTGTCCCCAAGATATCACTACTAACTTCCTCAAGTTCCCAAGTATTCATGTATTTCTCCACAGTAAACATAGTGTAGAAATATTCATTGAAGACTTCACCCATCTCTTATGGTTTCACACGTACTTGTCCACTTTGATCTTCGAGGGCTCCTATTTTCTCTGTAGCTATTGCTTTTTCTTTTAATATATTTAAAGTAACTTTTTGGATTCATTCTAATCTTCTCAGCCAAGGCTCTTTCTTGCTCCCTTTTCACCCCACTGATTTCCTTCTTCCATAGACTCCTGTATCTCTTATATATATCCAGGGATTCCCTTGACCCCAGCTGCTTGTACCTGAACCACACCCCAAGTTTGAACATAAACCTGTGGACCTGTTTTGTCCCTCTCCATAACTATTTGAAGATTAATAGAACTGTGGTTACTGTCCCAAAGTTCTCCCCACTATTAACTCAGTCACCTGTCCTGCCCTATTTCCTAAGAAAATTTTGAGTTTTGCCACTTCCCGAGTTGGACACTCTATACTGCTTGAGGAAACTTTCCTGACACATTTACAGATTTTACCTCATCAATCCCTTAACGCTCAGGCAGTTCCAGTCTATGTTAGAAAAAAAACAAAATCCCCTATTATGATAACCCTATTACTCCTGCAGGTCTCCCCTCTCTCCCTGCATATTTGTTACTCTGATTCCTATTGACTATTTGGGGGCATATAGTACAACCCCAATCACGTCACCATCCCCTTCCTATTTCTTACATCCACCCACAAAGCCTCATGGGTGATCCATCAGTTATTTTATATCTGATTACCGCTGTTGTACTCCCCTTAATCAGAAGCGCAACTCCCCTCTCCTCCTTCCGCCATCTCTGTCTTGTTTAAAGCACATTTACCTTGGTACATTAAGCTGCCAGTCCTCTCCATCACTTAACTATGTTTCTGTAATGGCTATAATATACCAGTCCCACCTACCTATCCACGCCCTGAGTTCATTGGCCTTACTTGTAGGCCTTCTTGCATTGACATAAATGCAATTTACTCCAAAAGGCAATACTTTTTCTCTGTCATTTTCCAGCCTAATCTTACAGATTTCTGATTACTGTATCTCCTTCCAGCCTCGCACTTTCCTCCCTGCCAATCTATTTTAAACACTCCCATGTAGAACTACCAGAACTGGCCGCCAGGATATTGGTGTCCCCTACAGTGCAAGCCTCTGACGGTAATCTCCCTCTCAGGAGGTTACCACTATCAAGGTTTTGATTTTAAAAATGTTCCTCCTAGCTTTCTGCAATCACCCTGCAGGATCTCGTCCCTATTTATACGGGTATCATTTGTGCTAAGGTGCATAATGATTTCTGGCTGCTCCCCCTCCCCCATGAGAATGTTCTGCAGCCACTTGGAGACATCCTGGACCCAAGCACCTGGGAGGTAACCCACTATCCTGGATTCCCGTTTGTGACCACAGAATCTCCGATCTGTCCCTCTAACAATGGACCCTCCTTTCTTTAACGTCCTGTTTACTTTTATTCTTTCCCCCTGTGCCCCAGAGCCAGTGGTAATATGACTAATCTGGTTACTGCTGCTTTCCCCTGAATGGTGATCGCCCCCAACAATCCAAAATGGTATACTTGCTTTCAAGAGGAATGGCCACAGGGGATTCCTGCACTTCCCGCCTACTCCCTTTGCCATTCCCGGTGGTCGCCGATCTACTCTCTGCCTGGAACACGACAGGAAGCAAGGAATGCCTGTTGGATTAAATTGCGTTTATTTAAATACAACAGGACTGACAAGTAAGGCTAATGAACTCAGGGTGATGAATGTTAGACTGGAATATTACAGTTATTAAAGAAACATAACTGGGGCGTGTCTTGGGTGTGGCCACCACACAAAAGCACTTATCTATGAAGTTCTCAGTATCTCGGATGACCCTACGTGCACCCTGGATTAGATTACCTACAGTGTGGAAACAGGCCCTTCAGCCCAACAAGTTCGCACTGACCCACTGAAGAGCAGCCCAACCAGACCCACTCCCCTACACCCAACGCTAAGGACAGTTTAGCATGACAAATTCACCTAACCTGCACATCTTTGGACAGTGGGATGTAACCGCAACACCCAGAGGAAACCCACACAGACACGGGGTGTATGTGCAAACACCACACAGACCGAGGCAAGTTTTGAACCCTGGTCCCTGGTGCTGCGAGGTAGCAGTGCTAACCATTGAGAGACCGTGCCACCCAGCTCCAGCTCCCTAACACGGTATCCCTTTAAAGTACAGGAGGATGCCATTGGCCATTAGGTATGAATCAGCTCCAAAAATGTCCCCCAAGTACCTCCCATTTGCCAGCCCTCTCTCTATTGCCCGTTAAATTCATAATTTCCAAAAATATATCCAGTTCTCTTTTGAATCTTCATCCACAACTTTCCCAGCCGGTCAATTCCAATTCGTAACAACTCTCTAAATAAGACATTTTTCCTTCGTTCACTCCTCGCTCTTTTGCTGACAACCTTGAAATTAGAATTCCTTGATTCTGTAATGCCAACTAATAGAATATTCTTTTTCTACTCTGCAACTTTTTTCATACTTTTGAGCACCACAATAAATTCACATCTTTGTCTGTTCTGCTCCAGGAACAATAAGCCTTGCAAGAACTAAAACAAACACTACACGGAAAACAAGCAGAAAACTAGTCACCAGGATATATGAACATCAACTAACCACAAAAGACATGATCCCAACACCAATTTCTTACCTACAGATGAGGAAGTACATCACTTTGACTAGTTATCCATATCCATTCTAGGACAGGCCAAACAAGAGACAAGCACAAGAATTCCTGGAAACATGGCATTCCAACCGGAACTCCATAAACAAACGCATCAACTTTGACTCCATCTACCACCCTCTGAGAAAAAGGGCCGAAAATGACATCATCCACTTAGGAAATTACAATACCAACACAAGGAAACCGAAATACTTGAGTAGAAAGTGGAAGATAACACCAGCAAGTCACTGGAGGCTCACTTACTGAGAACAGTCAATGGAACAAACCAGGAACTGCTATTAGCTATTGCTTTCGATTACATCAGAGTGCTCGTGGCTGCCACCGCATAGAATCATTGATGAAAATACGAGCCTGCACTACCAAGTGCATATCCAAAGGCTTTTTTAAAAATTTGTGAGATTCCCTGCTCATCACCCACCTCGGCAATGCATTCCAGACACATGTCACCAGGGGCAGAATGGTGGACTTGTGTTCAGCAATCCTGCCTTAGAGCGCTGGGCACACAGGTTTGATTCCAGCCTCGGGTGACTGCCTGTCTGGATTTTGTGCGTTCTCCCTGTGTCTACGTGGTTTCCTCGAGGTAATCCAGTTTACACACACAATACGATGATATGCAGCTGAGGTGAATTGGCCATGCTTAATTGCCCAGAGTGTTCAGGGATGTGTAGGTTAGGTGCATTAGTCAGGGGTAAATATAGGAGGAACGTGTTTGTGTGGATTACTCTTTGGAGAGTCAGTGTGAATTGGTTGGGCAAAAGAGCCTATTTCCGCACAGTGGGGATTTTATATTCTATGTGTCACCCTCCCAGCTCAAAACAGACTCACAAATCCTCTCTCAATACCCTGCCTTTCACTTTAAGTATATATCCCTTTGTTTTTGACCCTTCGAGTCAGGGAAACAGCTGCTGTCTGTTCATCATCTCCACTCCCCTTATGCTCTTGTACACCTGTACCAGGTTTCCTCCTCAACCTTCCCTGCTGCAATGAAAAAAGGAGCAAAATTCTCCCTCGCCCTTCACAGTCTGAGTACTCACTTGTCTTCTTAATTCAGATGTGCATCATCTCACATTTATCAGTGTTAAACTTCATCGGCCATTAATCTGGATATAGATATCATCTGTTTATATCATCCTGTAGACTAACCCTTTCCTCCTCACTGTGAACCACCCAGCTAATCTTTGTGTCATCCCCATTAGTTATCATTCCATTGCCATCCATCTTCGACATTCTCACAATCATCATTTATGAATATCACAAACAAATCTTGATGTCCTTCCCATTCTCCAGATGTTATTCACAGAAGAAGAATTAAGAATTCCAGTCTCTTGCTAATCTTATTTTGGGGAATTTACAAAGTGATGTAGTTAACACCTATTATGAGGGAGCTGCAAATAGCATTTTCGACACAGAGTTGAATTCACCTTTTAAACTCTGCCCCTCAGCATGTCTTATTCATAAAGTGTGTACCTAATTTAGAATGAACAATGATTTGGCACCTTGCAGTGGAACATTCGCCTTTTGTGTGGCACTGTTCTTTGTAACAATAGCCAGAACTGAAGAATTTTTCATCTGCAGGATGGACGCAAACTCATTGCTTGAATCAGCTAATGTGATGAGGATAAGTATTCAATTAACGTCTACATTATGGACAAACTGCAGGAGATCAAATCATATTCTCATGTCTACGTTGAATTGGAAGCAAATACATACTGTTAAAAAAAATCAAAAATGTTGAGACACCATACCAGGGGAAAAAAAGACATGTCATCTGCTTTTGATGGAGATGCAGAAATACAGAGTGAATGTGCAATCTGAACAAGAATCAAGTGATAGAAAAAGAAATGCATCAAATCAAAATTTTCAATGGAACCAGATCCCAATTTTCCTGAACAGTGATGTTTTTCACCCAACCTCACTTTTGCTAAAGCAAATTTTTTCCCAGTCACTAAAACTTCATTAGCCATCCTTCCTCCGCCTTCCTACTCTTTTTTTACACTCCTACTTCCCTTGCATTACCCCTTCTGCTGCTACATACTCTTCCACTGATGATATCTCTTCACATCTTTCTTCTCCCACTCCCACTGTAAGTTACACTAGTTCCCTAGTTACTCCCACTTTCACTGGCCATCCCTTGCCCTTTTTGCTTTCCAACTAGGGAGATGGGAACTGCTGGTTTCGTATTGCTATTGGTCATCAGTCAACAATGAGATTGGGATGATTAATGTCCAATAGGAACAGACAATAGTGTGTGTCTGTTACTGTCCAATACAACATGAAAAGGATGGTTTTGTTCCCCATACAGAGTAGAACTTTTTTTCTGTGTCTGTGTCACAGCGCTTAAGCAAACAGCTTCATCACAAATAGGACAAACATCTCCTCAGAATCAGATGTCCATGCATCAATTTTTACTAAAACGTTGTGAGGACAGTCACCACATTGCTCAAATAAGCTGTGTTCAATCATTTTGCTCTTTACCGTTTTAACTGATTTTCCAATGTCCTTTGAAGTGAGATCAGAGTAACGTCCCTTGCATCAAAGAAATATTTGTCTCATGTAGTATCATTATCCCTCAGAAAACTGTGGTTAATGGGAATCAGAGGAAGTTCTGTGCCGGTAATTTCCTCATTGAACAATGACACCTTCCCTCGAGCTATTGGGAATAAACTCAGCCTTTGCTCGTGGCTTCCAAAATAATGGATGAATTTGTCTTATTAATAACATCAAGATACATCTGTTTTCACAGTTTGGTCTAAAGTCTCAGAAAAGTAAGACCTTGCTGGTTGAGTGTCACCCCAATGAAATCAGAGCATTACAATAAGATAACGATTCCGATTATTTTCAATCAGTTACTTTCTGAGGACTGTTCGTACGATGTCAGTGCCACTGAGATCAACATTTTCTTCTCCAACAGCATCACATCAAATTGACTCAAGACTGCAACATTCCCCAATTCTACTTCATTCTCCAGCTCATTTGCCATGTTCGCCAGGCATACGAGGCCCTATGAGCCTCTGGCACCTGCCACCCCACCCATGCCCTGTGGTCTGAGTCCAACCCGTCTCCGTTTCACATTTTTCACATTTGGGGACCTAGATGATGCACATCTGAATCTCTCCTTCTCACATTTCATCTGAGTCCATCACTTCTCCCAAGTCCACCTCCTGTCGTGTATTCACCATCCCTCCTAAACTTCCACGCTCTAATGCTGAATATTCTGTACTCAGCAAAGGTCTCAGCTTTATCCCGCTGTGCCCCCACTTTAATGAATTTCAGGAACGACATAATGTTGGACTCTTCTTCCACCGTCTTCTCCTCGGTGTCCAGGTCTTTGTACAAGAGTCTACTCCCCATCCCACAGAGCCTTCACCCAGGCTCCAACACTGTCCCTCCACCTGGGCACATTCCTCTGGCATTTACTTGAACTCATTCTGTTCATTGAGAACTTTCCATGTGACACTCGTCTTAATTTCTTTGCATCCCCTCACCTTATCCAACCTATCACCCTCTGAACAGACTGTACGCTGTATGCTTTGATCCAACCCTGACTGTGATATTCAGCCTGTGTCGGTAAGGGTGGTGAACTCACTTCTCCATTTCAGAGGCTGAGTTCCAGCTCTCAGATACCTCCACATATCAACTGCTGGTTCATAACCTTTCCATGGCACATCAGGCCATTTTATTTACTAAATCTGACCACATTTCATCTGGAGATTCCCACCCACTCGCCCCCACCTAACAATCCCAAAGCTGATGGTCCTCTGATAACAGAGCTCGCTTTTATACTCTCCTGAAAATCCACAAACAGAACTGTCTGGGCAACCCATAGCTTCAGCCTGCTTCAGCCACAGAGGGGTGCGTATGGATACATACGTAGGTTCAGGTTATACCTGTTCCTTCATGGGGTAAATAGACCATTCCTTGTTCCAGTTCTTTCCACCCACCATCCACAACACTTTCTCCGATACGTAGATGATATCATAGCTGCTGTTCCTCTCTCTTGTCCAGAAATGGAAAAGTTTATCGTTTCCAATTTACACCCCTCCCTCACTTTCACCTGGTCTATGTCTGACTCCTCCCTTCCTTTCCTCGACACCTCTGCTTCGATTTCTGGGGATAGACCGGTTACTGATATCCAGGATTAACACACTGACTCCCAAAACTACCTGGAGTATACATCCTCACACCTTGTTTCCTGCAAAGACTCCATTACATTCCCCCAGTTTCTCTGTCTCCACCGCATTGCTTCTGATGATGTCAACTTCAGAAATGTGGCCTCTGAAATGTCCACCTTCTGCCTCAACCAAGAATTCCCCAGCACTGTTGTCGATAGGGTCCCCAAGTAGTTCTGACCCACCTGCTGTGCTTCTACCCTCACCCTCATTCCTCCCTCCTGCAACAGCATTAAGAGTTCCCCTCGTCCTTACCTACCATCCCACCAGCATTCACATGCAGAAGATCATCAGACTGCATTTCCCCCACCACCAGACACATATTTGCCTCCTCTCCCTTTTCTGCCTTCTGAAGTGACCATTTCCTCCAGGACACCCTGGTCCGCTTGTTATTCACTGCCCACACGTCCCCCCACCTCCCTCCCACCACAGGTACATTTAACTTTCCCCTGCAGGAGGTGGAACACTTTCCCATTAACCTCCTCCCTCCCCACTATTCAAGGGTCCAAACATACCTTCCAGGTGAAGCAGCAACATTACCCACAATCCGGTCTACTACATTTGCTGCTCACATTGTGGTCTGCTCTACATTGTGGAAACTAAAGGTAGACTGGGTGACCACTTCACAGAAAAACCAAGCTGTACGTATGCAAAAGACCCTGAGTTTCAAGTTGCCTGCCAATTTAATACCCCATCCTGTTCCCTGGCCATTATCTCTGCGTCAGACTTGCTGCTGTGTTCTAGGACATTTCAACGCAAGCTGGAAGAACAACACCTCATTTTTCGCGGGTGGACCCTGCAGCCATTTAGACTCAAAACAATGTTCAATAATGTTAGGGATTGACCTCCTCAATACCCCCTACACATACACCAGGCCTAGTTCTCACGTAGACTTCAATTACTCACCCACTATTAAGTTAGAAATCACACAACACCAGGTTATAGTCCAACAGGTTTAATTGGAAGCACACTAGCTTTCGGAGTGAGGCTCCTTCATCGGGTGATTGTCTAAGTTGTCGGTACACTACCTTGCAGTAATCTGTTCTATTCTGAATGACAATGGCTCCTCCTTTATCTGCTGGCTTGATGACAATGTTGTCATTGGTTTTGAGAGCCTGGATGGCATTGTGTTGTGAACGGGTGATGTTTTGCTCTACTTTGTGGGTACGGCTGATGAATCTGACATTTATATATTTTCTGACAGTCTGAGTATACACGTCAAGCCCAGGGCAGTGGCCCTCCGGTGGGGTACATGTTGACACCTTCTTTGGTCGCTCCTCTGCAGATCCCTGTGATGACTGTTCTAGTTCATCAGTGGGCTCAGTGGGATCATTGCTGGCACCTTGAAAGAATTCCTGGACTCCCATTCGTCTGATGAACGGGTCCATTTTGGTGATGGGGCAGAAGTTGAGACCCCTACTCAGGACTTCAATCTCTTCCAGTCGAAGGGTGTGGTCCGATAAATTGATAATAGACTTCCCCGCAGTGATAATGTTGTCTACTGTGGTTCCAGGGCGGGCTTTGCTATTACTGGTAAGAATGCCAGGCTTCTCCAGTTTTTTGTTCTTGGCGTGCATGTACGTGGTGTAGTTTTGTCGCCTTGTCTGTTTGACAATGTCACGTAATTGTACTGATGTATCCTGTGTGCAGGCTGTGAGTGTGGACTCCATCTGAATTTCAAGGTTGTGGCGCCTGCTGTAGAGTGTGTGTGCTTCCAATTAAACCTGTTGGACTACAACCTAGTGTTGTGTGATTTTGAATTTTGTACACCCTAGTCCAACACCGGCATCTCCAAATCATCACCCCCTATTGTTAGATACTAACAGTCTCCATTAACAGATATTCAGCCTCTGCTGTATATTAATCAACATTTTCAGGGCTACCATCTGGTCTGAGGAAGGGCCACTGAACTAGAAACGTTAATTCTGATTTCTCTGCACTGATGCTGCAGACCTTTTGCAGCAACTTCGGGTTTTGTTTCAACAATGTCTCACAATGTTTTTGTATCACAATGCAACACATCATGGATTGTTAGAGCTCTGGCAAACATAGGAAATTTGTAATTTCTCATTTAATGTCCATAAAAAAAACTCGATATTCAACTGAGATAGCAGCTTTGCTTGTATCGTTCAGATCAGTCAATTTGTCACAGTTCAGAAAGAAAAAGTAATCGATTGAGGGAAACTCAGCAGGTCTGGCACCCTCTGAGCAGAGATACACAGAATTACCTTTGATTTCAATATGACTTTTTCAGAACAGTGTCACATCATATTCGATATGTTAACTCTGTTTCTCTCTGCAGATACTTCCTCATCTGTTGCGCTTCTACCATCATTTTCTGTTTGTATTTCATGTTTCTGTATCACAATATTTCATGTTTCTTGACAGGGCTACATGCTGAATTTGGTTACATATGGACAATGTAGTCCTTTTCTGTTCCTATTATAGTTGATGTGTCTGTGACACCTGTGTCACGGCCGAAATCTGTTTCTTCTTTAAGAGTCAAAGGTAAAAAGAATATTTTTCTGATTATCCTGTAAATCTCAGGAACTCCACTTTGTTTGAAAATACATTTTAGAGGCAGCTGAAATTTCATAAGGTAATAGGAATAGATTATTGATGGTGGAGCACTCTGTGACCATCTTTCAACTAGCTTATCTACCCCCTCTCCAAAGGCTTTGGTTACATATCACAGAATTATTAACAGCAAAATTGGGGAAACTCAGCCCATTGTCTCTTCCAGCTTGAACGACGATATCGCTACTGTTAGTCTCCTGTACTGTCCCCATACCCCTCCATATTTTGGAATTAGCGTCTGCTTTTAATTGTAAGTATCCTGTC
This sequence comes from Chiloscyllium punctatum, assembly GCF_047496795.1. Taxonomy (NCBI): domain Eukaryota; kingdom Metazoa; phylum Chordata; class Chondrichthyes; order Orectolobiformes; family Hemiscylliidae; genus Chiloscyllium; species Chiloscyllium punctatum. The sequence continues at coordinate 65,577,997 of NC_092754.1, forward strand.
AGATATGAACAATATGATCGATCTCAAACAAAAAGAAAAACAGAACTTAGAGGGCAAGCTCAGCAGGTCTGGCAGTATCTGTGAAGAGAAATCAGAGTTCATGTTTCAGGTCCGGTGACCTTACTCAATCTGTATTCCCAATGATTAAATGGTGTGTATTTCCAATATAGTTCAATTTATCGCATTTAATATTATCCTTTTAGTTCACATTGTCATTCAGCATTGCACCTCCCAAATGTTGGCTGTTTCCTTGTTATGCATTAGATTTAATTCTATCTGTCAGAAAGAGGGATGATGACTGGGGACCATCATTGTCCTCGCCATGTAGTCTCCACAGCCACTGCTCCCATTCCGCCCTATCTCCCAGCCAATATCATGTTCATTCGAAACATTAATTCATGAGTCTTAATGAGTACGTTCATTGTAATTATCACTTTTAGTTTTGGACTGAGGCCAAAATACGGAAAAAATACGGTTTACAGCAATTAAATCTGCATTTAGAAGCCTGTAAATTTATATAAATACATTACTGAAGCATATTCCCTATGGAAGTTCCAAAGTTGCCTTATTAGTGCAGTGAGAGGAACATTCAGAGAAGTCCACATTTCCTGTCTATGTTCAGGGCGACTGTGCTCAATGACAATCTGTTCGCTAGCGTTTGTTCCCGTTGAGGAGAGGTCAGCACAGTAACAACATCCTGATTGTGATTCTTTTAGAGGGTTGAAAGGATTTTTGGAGAGATGGTTACAGCACAGTAAACGGACAAGAGAGCAGAATCATGTAGGCTACAAAAAGAAAATATTCTTATTCTCCCTCACAACTGACTTCACTAGAGCAATTGGTGATGGGAGATGTGACCAATAGCCAGAAATGTCAACATGTAGTCCAGTCCAGATATATTGTGAACTGACTGTGCTGTATTGAAAGCTGGGACTGTTTGCTCTGACTGTGATTGATGTCAGTCTCCGTGCAATGCAACTGCGTCACTGGAGGCTTTCCCTCTCCTATTAGTAAGAGGTTTCATTCAGTGCGCTAGCCAACTCGAGTAACAGATGCATCAGCTCCAACAGTAACAGATATCAACGCTTCATAGATCTGAATCTGAGAATAACGGACTGGATCATTACAACAATGTAGAAGAGGTTTTCTTTGAGTCTTTTCAAGATATCTCCCTCTTGGAAATTTCTACAATATCGGATATCAGCAGTGTTGATGATTATTCTGGGCGGGGTGGAGGGTGTGCTACTCAACTATTCTCGCTATTGTTGGTGTTCTCTACCTCTGTCCATTCATTAATCCCAGAAACAAGTTTGAACTTCGTTGCAATTTCTGTTTTCTATAATAGTCAGAGAAAGAATCTCTTGCCTTCAGTTTCAATTGCAGTCTTCATTCATTACCCATGAATTGCAGACCACTCTCTCATAAACCTCTGCAAACAAAATTGTGCACAAACTCAAGATCCCTTTTTGCCCTGAACTGATTAATGTCTCGTGTTCTCTCTGTCACCAAACCTGTCCACTCCCAGCTCCTAATATCCCCAATCTCCATCTCTGTGTCAGTATTGTTGCTGAACAAACCATTTGCTGCACGTTGGTAAAATTTAGACTTAATGTTTCAAGCTCTCTTCTGACCACTTTTCCAATTGCAAATATTTCAATCACAAAATTGCTCTTGTCTCGGACGTTACTTCATGATTAGGACAATGTATGAATGTAGGAATGTCGCTGGATGTAATTCAGAAGCAAAGCCTATTAAACGAAAGATATTGTATCAAGTGATTTGTTTCAAGTCCACTACAGCTGATGACAGAACTTAAATAAAAATGATAAGAATTGGAATAAAAGTGAATTTCACGAAAACCAAACATAAAAGCAACATTTTGTCTGAAAACCTTCATCTTTCACTGATCACCTTCGGTAAAGAAATCTGATGTTATTACCCGGTCTGGGTTAATTGTGACTTGAGACCCATGACAATGTGCTTAACTTTATATTGGTTTGTGGAATGGCCTCATAATCAGAGCAATTAGTGATGGTAACCGAATGCTGCCCTTCCCACGAATGCCAACATCCCACGAATTAACAAAATTGAAGGGGAAATCAAATAAAGGACGTAGCTGAAAACCTGAAATTATAGAAAGAAATGTAAAGAAACTAACAGAAAGTGCTGGAAAACTTTCTTGAACTGAAAGCAGCTGGAAGGGAGTGTGATTAATACCGTTGACAGGGAAGTCTGCTTTGAAGGGGAGGAGGAATCAATAGAGAAAGAGGGATATAGAAGGAAAGAGCAAACAAAGAGAATGATGATCAGCTGGGCTGGAAATAAAACATGAGATTCACCTCATTTATTTTTAGCCTTTCCCAACTTCCTGAATATCATGCCCTTGTAAATACAGGTATCCCCCACTTTTCAAAAGTTCGCTTTTCACCACTTCCCTTTCCGAATGGCTTACATTAGGACATTGTTTCGCTAACCAAAAGAAACCCGAACAGGATTTTCACTTTTACGAAGAAAGCCGAAAATTTTCCCATATAAATCAGTGCTACTGCACTTTACACCATATCCGCTTGTGAACGGTTTTGTAGGAAAACGCTACTTACAAATAGTGAGTGAAAACTGTACATATCTAAGATCATATTTAAAGCGATTTGATTCCCTCTGTCTGTCCTTCCTGAGTGTGTCCTTCTTCTTATATTCATTAATTAGATATGGGTATCTCTCACTGGTGCAGCATTGGTTCATTTTTCCAGTTGCCCTTGAGAAGACATTGAGCCACAGAAGTCCACGTGTTTGATCTGATTTGGTTTCGTTTATTTTAGTCAAATGTACAATGGAAAGGTTTGTTTTTATTGTAGTGCAGGCACATGACCCTAAACAAGAAAACAGAGATCACAGGGTCCTTGGACAGAGTGAGGTATACATGGTTACAGCTTCACAGGAGGTGGGCAAAGTAAGATCGACATTAGCAAGGTTAATATTATTTGAAAAGTGAGAGATGTCAATTTGTCTGTCTAATAATGGTAGGGAAAGAAGTGTTCCTGAGCATGATGGTCCATGTTTTCAATCCTCCGTGACTCCTCCCTGTTGGAAGAGGTTGTAGGAGATCATGACAGGTTTGGGAGAGATCTTTGATGTTGCCAGCTTTTCTGCGACAATGACAAGTATAAATGGATGGAAGGTTGTCTTCCGTGATGGGCTGGGCTGTGCACACAACCGTCTGTAATTTCCTATGGTCCTAGGCAGAGCAGTTACCATGTCAGGTCATTATGCACCCAAATAGAATGCTTTGAGTTGCCAGTATGCAGAGCACTGGGAGATGGGCGGTTTCAAAATAGTTAGATGTAACAATTGGCTGTTAAATGGATACCCACCTTCTGGTTGCTGTTTTGACAACAATTAAAATGTAACTGATAATGTTAAATTATGTCCTCTATACCAAAACTTTGTTGAGTGTATTGTATTGCCAACATCACCTGCTTCAAACGAATAGAGAAGCCATCACCATCACAACGAAGGAGAACGAGACAGAATCAAAGGGAAGGAGATAGAGAACACGGTGAGGGATACAGATGGAAAGTCAGTCAAAGAGAGAAAGGAAACAAAACAAGGAAACAAATAGTCGCATGTGCAGGGAGAAGGGAAGATAATAGGTAAAGGGAAAGAAACAGAAGACAGGGAAAAGGAAAACACTGAAAACCGGCATTGTGAGAGAAACAGTGAGAGCCAATGGTCACAGGGAGCTGGGGATAGGGTCAAGGGGAGCTGGGGAGAAATGGAAGGAGCTGGGGGTGAGGACCGGAGAAACAAGGGCGTGAGCACTGGAGGGAACTGGGGGTAGGGAGGTGAGGACTTATTTTGGTCTGTGCCAAGATGCCCAGGAAGGTCATGGTAAGAATGGATGTTATGAACGATGGCTGTAAAACATGTCTGAGAGGCATATAGGTTACGCTGCACAGATCAATAGGCGAGATCAATATGAACAAAATCAGCATTATCTGAGATTAGAGAATCCATTCATCAGTTTAATAACATTTAGGAAGAAGCTGTTCCTGAACTTACTGCTCTATGTGGTCAAGCGTCAGTATCTTTTAGCCTGATGGAAGAGGTCGTGGGAGATCTTTACAGGTAAATGATGGGTCTTTAGTAATGTTAGAACAAAGCATATTCCAGTACAGGAACAGGCCATTCGGCGGTCCAAGCCTGCGCCGATCAAAATCCTCCATGTCAACCTGTCTCCTATTTTCTAAAGGTCTGTATCCCTATGCTCCCTGCCCATTCATGTATATTTCCGGAAACATCTTAAATGGAGCGCCACTGGTCACTGTTGTCCATTTTCAGAAACTCCCTTCCCCTACTACGCTTTCTCCCCTGTTGCCAAGCCAGTTCTTTATCCATGTAGCAAGCACACCCTGGACACCATGTGACTTCACTTTCCCCATAACCCGACCATGGGAAATCTTATCAAACGTCTTCCTGAATTCCATGTACGTGACATTTACAGCCCCTCCCTCATCAATTAACTTTGTCACTTCCTCAAATAATACAATTAAATTGGTAAGACCTGACCTTCCCTGTACTAAACCATGTTGCCTCTCACTGATAAGACCATTTTCATCCAAATGAGAATAGATCCGATCCCTCAGTATCTTCTCTCACAGCCTACCCCAGACGTCAGGCTCACCGGTCTATAATTAACTGGATTATTCATGCTCCCCTTCTTAAACAAGGGGATTAGAAACTTTCCAGTCCTCCGAGACCTCAGTTGTGTTCAAGGATGTTACAAAGATATCTGTTAAGGCCCGAGCTATTTCCTCTCTCCCTTCCCTCAGTCATCTTGAATAGATGTTGGCAGCCTTTCTGTGGCAACGATCCGTGTAAATAGAGTCAATGGTTGGGAGATTGGAGTCCGTCATAGTCTGGGCTGTGAACACAATCTTCTGCAGTTTCTGATGGCCCTGGGCAGAGCGATGCAATACCAGGCCATTACGCACACGGACAGTACGTTCACAATCGTGCATCTGTAGAAGTAGGTCATGCTAAATATCCTGAGCCACCTGAGGAAGCAGTGACGTTTTTGAACCATCTTGACTGTCAGACCTTTGTGAGAATTCCAGGGTAGATTGCCAGCTATCATCACCCCGAGGGACTTGATGCTCTGCACTCTCTCGACCGTTGATGTAGATAGGGGCTTGTTCCCCTCCTTTCGTTCTAAAGTCAATGATCAGTTCTTTACTTTTGGCGAATTTGACAGGGAGGTTATTAACATTCCACCATGCCACCAAACCCACTATCTCCTTTCTGTGTTCAGACTCGTCGTTGTTTGATATCCATCGTGCTTTGGTGATGTCATCAGCAACTTACAGTTGGCATTGTATGGAATTTGGTAACACAGCCACGTGCGTACAGGGAGTAGAGTAGGGGGCTGAGGGACACAGCCGTGTGTGTACAGGGAGTACAGTAGGGGGCTGAGGGACACAGCCGCGTGTGTACAGGGAGTACAGTAGGGGGCTGAGGGACACAGCTGCGTGTGTACAGGGAGTACAGTAAGGGGCTGAGGGACACAGCCGCGTGTGTACAGGGAGTACAGTAGGGGGCTGAGGGACACAGCTGCGTGTGTACAGGGAGTACAGTAAGGGGCTGAGGGACACAGCCGCGTGTGTACAGGGAGTACAGTAGGGGGCTGAGGGACACAGCCACGTGTGTACAGGGAGTACAGTAAGGGGCTGAGGGACACAGCCGTGTGTGTACAGGGAGTACAGTAAGGGGTTGAGGGACACAGCCGCGTGTGTACAGGGAGTACAGTAGGGGGCTGAGGGTGCAGCCGCGTGTGTACAGGGAGTACAGTAGGGGGCTGAGGGTGCAGTCGTGTGTGTACAGGGAGTACAGTAGGGGGCTGAGGGATACTGCCGTGGGTGCACAGGGAGTACAGTAGTGGGCTGAGGGACACAGCCGTGTATGTCCAGGGAGTACAGCAGGGGACTGAGGACACAGCCGTGTGTGTACAGGGAGTGACATAGGGGGATGAGGACACAGACGTGTGTGTCCAGGGAGTACAGTAGGTGGCTGAGGACACAGCCGTGGTTGTACAGGGAGTACACTAAGGGGCTGAGGACACATCCTCCAGGAGCTCCAGTGTTGAGTGTTATTGTGGCGGAGGTGCAGATACCTACCTTCACTAATTGTGGTCTGTGGGTCAGAAACCGGGGGATCCAGTTGCAGAGGGTGGAGCCGCGACTAAGGTCACAGAATTTTGAGATCAGTCTGGAGGGGATAATGATGTTTAAGGTGGAGCTGTCGTCAATGAGCAGGAGTCTTGTGTAGGTGTCTTTGGTGTCCAGATGTCCTAAGGATGGGTGCAGGGCTCGGTATACGGCATCTGGTGTGGACCCGTTACATCCGTTGGCATATTATAGGGGATCAAGTCAGGCTGGGAGATTGGAGGTAATGTGCGCCATAACCAGCCTTTCAAATCACCCCATGTTTATTGAGGGGAGAGCCACTGGGCGGTAATCATTCAGTCATTAAAGCATGAGCTTTCTCACTTACAAGGTTGATGTTATGATTTGGAGATGCTGGTGTTGGACTGTGGTGTACAAAGTTAAAAATCACACAACACCGGGTTATAGTCCAACAGGTTTAATTGGAAGCACAATGATGAATGTTGATGTTGGTATTCTTGAAGCAGGTTGGGACTTCAGTTTTTGGGAGGGAATTCCGAAATTGTATGTGAATACGTCTGCCAGTTGGTCCTCCCAGGATCTGAGTGCTCAGCCGGGAACACTATCCAGGGCCGTCGCTTTCCTTGATCTGACTTGCAGGAAGACTGATCATGCCTGCAGCGGTGACAGCGGGCACAGGTACATCCGAGGCTGTCGGGGCAGGTTTCAGCCTGGCAGTCACACAGTTATTCATCATAGACATCCCCGCGCCGTCCTCCCTCCATCATCATCAACACACAGTGACATGGTTGGTGTGAGCACCACTCAGTTAGTGTTGAGACGGAGTGACATCAATAGACTGGGATTGTGTGCCATAATGAAGTAAACTCACACCAAAAGGGGTTAGGGTGTGCTTCTACTGAGAGTCAGTGGTGCAGGGAGTGAAGACTCTCCAGGTGTAATTCAAGTCAAGCCACTGTTTCAACCTGAATGGAGTCAAGCACCTTGAGTGTTGTGCCTTGTAGATGGTGGGCGGTCCTTAGGGAGCCAGGAAATGTATTATATATGAACAAACAGAACAAAGGACTTGAGGGTAGTTTTGCTAAGTTTGCAGATGATATTGAGGAAGTGGGGAAGCTGCAGAAAGGCTTGAAAAGTTTAGGACTGTGAGAAAACACGTGGCTGATGGAACACAATATGGGAACGTGTGAGAATATGCATTTTGGTCGGCGGAATAGAGGAGACACTATGTTCTAATAGGATCAATTAAATCTGAAGCCCAAAGGGATGATGAAGGACTCGTCCTCTCTTTTGTTTAACGTGCATGTTCAGTTGGCAGTTAGGAAAGCAAAAGCAATGTTCGCATTCATTTCAAGAGAGCAAGAATGCAAGACGGGAGACACACCGCTGAGAATGTAATGGGCTATGGACAGACGGCATTTGACCAATTGTGAGCTGTTTTGGACACTATCTCTGGGGAAAGATATGCTGGTGTTGGAGGTGATCCATCCTGGGGATGACGGCTTGTCATATGAGCGGCGGTGTGTGTACTCGATGGAATTTAGAAGAATTGTGGGGCGTGGGGGGGGGGGGTGGCTGCTGTCTAATTGCAACTAATGGTTGAGTGGGGGACATGCTGTGCTTCGACGTTACAGATTTTGCTGGAGTATAGTTCTGCTGCTATTAATGGTCCACATTGTCTTATGGGCGGACAGTCTTGAGTTGCTAGATCTGCTAAAAGTCTATGCCATTTAGCATGGTGATAGTGCCACACAACACAATAGATTTTATGGAGACAATAGACATCGTCTCCACAAGGACAGTGTGGTAGTCACTTTTACCGATATTGTCATGGACATATACATCTGCAGTTGGTAGATTGGTAAGGATGAGGTCAGGTATGCTTTTTTACCCTCTCGTTCATTCCGTCACCACCTTCTGCAGACCCAATCTAGTAGCTATGTCCTTAGGAACCGACCAGCATGATCAGTAGTACTGCTGCCAAAGCACTCTACACAGTCGACTTTGAAATCCCCCAGCCAGAATACACTTTGTGCCCTTGCCACAGTCAATGCTTTCTGCAAGTGTTGTTTAACATGGAGGAGGACTGACTCAGCTGAGGAACGACGTTACGTGGTAATCAGAAAGAGACTCCTTTGTCCATATTTAATTTCTGTTATTTCTGTAAGGTATGATTCCGTGAGTTTGGCTATGTCAGGCTGTTGCTTAACTAGTCTGTAAGGCAGTTGTTCCAATGTTGGCACTCGAGTCCAGATATTAGTAAGGAAGACTTTGCAGGTTCTATAGTGATGTTTCTAATGTTGGCTTTTCCGGTGCCCATTTCGATGCCAGGTGGTGCATCCAGTTTCACTTGTTTGAAACGTTGTAGCGATTGGAACAACTGAATGACTCATTAGACTGTTTCAGAGGGCGATTGCGAGTCAATGACATTGCTTTGGTTCTGGAGTTACATGTCAGCCAGACCAGGTGAGGACGGAAGATTCCTTCATTGCAGGATATTAGTGAACCAGATAGATTTATCTGACAGTCAGCAATGACTTCATTCTCATCAGAAGATTCTTAATTGCAGGGATATTTTTTACATAATTGAATTGAATTTCCACCATCTGCGGTGGCGGGATTCAACTTGGATCCACAGAACAGGAGCTGGTTTTTCTGGATTGATAATCTATTGGTAATACCATGAGACCTACTTGGAACCACATGTTGTACTCAGCTGCCATTTCTTGTGTTAGCCTGTTTTTCAGTCATTGCTTATGTTATTCTGGAATCTCATCCCTCATTAAATCCTGATTGAAATACACACTCATGAACGTCTTCTCGACTGCTCGAATTTCATTCAGTCTGTTTTGTTTGAACAGACATTTCAAGGCAGCTGTACACCAGAGAAGAGCAGGAGAAGATAATGGGTGATTGTGCACTGTACCTGTCACCGGACCAGCATGTCTGTCCAGGAAGTATTTATTGTGGGTCAGAGAACGTCAATTATTATGGCATGGATGGAGGCAATTCAGCCAATCGTGGAGTGACAATCTCTCCAACTGCACAAGTGGAGATAGAGAGAGTGTGTTAAGAGAGATTGTGTGAGAGAGAAATAAACAGGAAGAAAGCAAGTGAAGGGAGATAAACAGAGAGGATTGAAAGGGGAGCGACTGACTGAATGTGAGATGAAGAGGTGTTAGATGAGGGTGAAGTCAGATAAATCAGAAGACTGCATTACGATAGATAAATATGAACGGACAGAAGTTAGAAGTTTTATTTAGAAATTCCTCTGGACGGCAAGCCCTTTGTCTGGGCTCCATGCACTGTCAGCACTGTGCTGATACTGGCTGTCATCCCAGATTATTTATTTCCAACAATATCACGGAGCTGGGTTACTGACAGCTAAACAGAACCCATTAGGCCAATAGATTGGTTCCATGGAGAAAGCAGAGGTTTTAAATAGACTGTGCCAAGAGCAGCAGGAAATGATAACCACCACCCGGCCTCCACGATCCACCCCCCCCCCCCCCCCCCCCCCGCCCGCCCACACTGATACTGTATGAGAGACGAGGCCAGAGAATCTCAGTGAGGGATTCACTGACAGAGGTGAAATCACGATCTTAGCTGTGGGTCTAATAATGATTGATAAAGTTTGCATACCACTTTCCTAGTTATGTCAATCACATTTCAATTTATATAGCTCAAAATCAGGAGTGTATTTTAACAACCTTATCTCTTTGTACTTTGCATCTATTGGTGGGTGCAGAAATTCATTTTGTTCCTGTATTTTATACTGCATATACACATTTCATTAATATTGTCTCTGCTAATTCCTCCTTGTAGATGTATTCTTGAATCTGTTCTTCATATGAGTAAAAAAGAGTAACTTTCCAATACTGGTAAATGGGGAACATCACTGTCCCTCCACCCAGTCTAATCAGCCATGTCCCCCAGTCTTCACCATCTTCTCTCTTTTCCCCAATATCATAATCACAATGTAATTGAAGTCCATTAAATGACACTTCATGACAGTTCCTTAACATCGATAACATCAACAGCCTGACTCACACCTGCCTTCTCTGATCCTGGAATAATAATCTGCACTGTGTTTGCCATGTGCAATTCTCTGTTAACGTATCCATGCCGTTTGTTAGTTGTAACCCACGTTTCTTTTTTGGCACATTTTACTATCAGATCATGGATGATAGATGTTTTCTCAATGTTTTACAGATATTGCAATGACTGATCAGTAGTTACGGTATTCATTTCTGTACTTATTTACAGAGAAGCATGTTTATGTTCCGTTAAACTTCTGGCATTGCTTCCATATCCAAGGCTGACTGAATGATTACACCCAATCAATCTGTCATCTTCAACATTCCTTCCTTCAGTCACACTCGCATACCACACCCAGAAAGCATAAATGTTCAACGTTATTTTGAATTTCAATAAAGTAGCATTGAATTCAAAGGGGTTAACTGGAGCTATTTGTTCAGCGATTGTAATTATGTCAGTCTCCATGGACCGTATGCGTCCCTAGAGAGTTTCTCTCTTCTATTAATAAGGGAATGCTTTCAGTTTTTTTATCCCATAGTGTGAGCGGGAGCATGTCCGACAGCAATAATAGGGATTAGCAGCTTCAGAGAGATGGAAATCTGGGAACATTAGACTGGAATGTTCCAACAATGTATCAGAATCTGGGAACATTAGACTGGAATGTTCCAACAATGGATAGGAGTTTATCCGAGGGTCTTTACTGGCTTTCCCAACCTTGGATATCATTAGTATCGCGGATTGACGATGTACTGTTGGTTATTCAAGCTGGTTACTACCCTATCCTTGCTATAGTTGGTGTTCCTGGTAAGTCACTCTGTGTGTTTAGTGAAATGGTCTGAACAGATTTATGATATGCAGATTTTGGAAAGGTGCAAGCCAACGTTTTCAGCTCCAGTCAAAGATTCCAGTCCTTAGAAATTATAACTATCAAAATATTATTTACAAATTGCTCACCAATATACGAGGATAAAACACACTGTTCTCAACCTCTTTGATTCGTTTCTCCTGCAAAGTGTACATCTCCATATCCTCCCCACATACCAATCCTGTCCAGTACCACCATTAAGGCGTCCCAGTCTCCTCCTCAGCCTCAGTTCAATTCCTGAATAAACCATCGTTTGTTCTTTTGTTAATTCCGGATACATCTGTTTCAAGTCCCTTCTAACCACGTGCCCATCGCAAAATAATTGCACTTGAGATGTTTAACTTGTTCTCTGCACAAAATCTGAAAGATGGGCAGACAGTGTATGGTGGATCACGTCATTGGCTCGTATTCTAGAACCACAGAATAATAACCTGTTGATATCGGCTTGCCTTATGCCCATTAAAGAAGGCAGTGGGTCATCATTGTCTGGTCAAGCCTCTGTTTAACTGCAAACCCACAGCAATTTGCGTTACTATTTATTGTCCTGTGGAACAGTTGAAACAGCCACTCAGTTCAAGATCGGCATAACATGCTGGCCTGACCAGAGCTGCACACATCCCGTGAGGGCAGAATAAAAGGAAAAGTAGCTCTCTTCCTCTGCCTGCATCCCATATTCCAATGGCTCATTTCCATTCAGGTAGGTAGCCATACACTATCTTAGATGTATTCTTTGTGACTGAGTCTCGTCCAAGAGTCATGTCCAGCTCCATGGGCACCTCTGGTGCTGGCTTTATTGATGCTGACCTACAGATGTAAGGATGTTTTTAAATTCTGCATCAATGGCAGTGTATTGTAAATGAATTGTTTCCTGTGTCACACGAAAGAAATGGAGCCAGCTAAGTGAGGGAAAGGAATTATTGTGATCAAACCTGAGAGTGTTGTTGAGCAGTATTTGGCATATTGTGGACAGATTTTCTTTCCTTTACATGGAGTGATCTCCTTACCACTGAGAGGGTGAAGAGGAGTTCCTCCAGATTAGTCCCTGGGATGATGGCACCATGAGGAGTGAGTGAAGGTTGATCTGTAGCGCTGTGACAGAATAAGAGGTGATTGCATTGAACCCTGAGAGAGATGGACAATTACTCCTTATATTCTAAACAGACAATGAGAAGGTGATACATTCCATGACTGCTATTTCACTCAGGATGCATGCTTCGGGATAGTTAAAGTGCCTGGGCAGACGTTACGCCCACCCACCCCAACCCCTCCTCCCCATTGAGAGAGACGGACAGGTCCAAGTTTTGAATAAACTTTAATACAGTGCAGTTGGTGTGTGATCCTGCATCAATGTCATATTATCCACCACCCTGACAGCAGCCACAAGACCTTCATTCTAAAACAGTTAACTATTCCCAACAGCTTTTGACCTTTATGAAGAACATGAATCTATCTTCTCAGATATGCAAGGTACTTCCTTAAGGTTTAGACCAGAAGACTATAAGACATTGGTGCATAAATTAGGACAGTTAGCCCATCGCGTCTGCTCCATCATTCAATCATCGCTGATAGGTTTCTCAAACCCATTCTACGACCTTCTCCCCATAACCCTTAATCTCCTGGATAATCAATAACTATCTCCGCCTCAAATGTACTCAATGGTCTGCCCTCACAGCCTTCTGTGACAATAAAGTTCAAAGACTCACCATTCTATGGTTAAATAACTTTCTCTTATCACTGTTCTAAAAAGTGTTCATCTAAGGCTGTGCCCTCGGATTCTAATCCAATGGAAACATCTTATCAACTTCCACTCTCTCCTGGTCATTCAGTATCCTGTCCATTTCAATTACATTCCCTCTCATCCTTTCATACTTTATCAAGTATAGACCCAGAGTACTCAAACATTCCTCATGCAATAAGCTTTGCATTCCTATCACCATTCTCGTGAAAATCTTCTAAACACGCTCCAGAACGAGTACATCTTTCCTGAGGTACGGAACTCAAAAATGAGCACAATACTCCAAATGTGGTCTGACTAAAGCCGTATACAGTCAGTTCTTATATTCAATTCTTCTCGTAGTGAGTGCTCCCAATCATAATTGCAATTGCCCTCCTAACTACTGCCTCAACCTGCAAGCTGATCTTGAGAGAACCCTGCACGAGAACTCCCAAGTCCCTTTGCACTTCAGATTTCTGAATTTTCTCGCCATTTAGAAAATAGACCATGCCTCTAATCTTCGTGCCACAGTGCATGGCCTCACAATTTCCAACGTTGCAATGCATCTGACGATCTCTTTGCCTGTCCAAATCCTTGTTCAGGCTCTCCGCTTCCTCAATACGACCATGTTCCTATCTTTGTATCATCTGCAAACCTAGCCAGAGTGCCCTCAATTCCCTCATCTAAATTGTTAATGTAACAAGTAAAAAGTTATGATCCCAACACTGAGCATGCTGGATCACCACTTGTCACCGGCTGCCATCCTGAGAAGTACTCTTTTACTCTGCTTTCTGCCAGACAGACAAGCTTCTATTCATGCCACTACCTTGCCTCTAACACCATGGATCCTTATCATACTCAGCAATCTCTTGTGTGATACCATGTCAAAGTCCTTCTTGAATTACAGGTGTATAACATCCATTGGCTGTACTTGGTCGAGCCTGCTAATTTCCTCTTCAAAGAATTCCAATACATTTGTCAGGCATTAACATCCCTTGATGAAATCATGCCGACTTTGCCCTATTTTACCAAACACTTTTAAGTATTCAGAATTCTCATCCTTCACAATGGATTCCAGGATCTTAGCCATGACAAAGGTTAAACTATTCATGTTGGGGTTTTTTTGTCTTTTTTCCTTACTCCCTTGTTAAAAAGGAGTGTCAGACGTTAGTGGGTTTCCAGTGCTCTGGGATCGTTCCTTACTCTAGTGATTCCTGAGAGATAACCACCATTGCCTCCACTCCCTCTTCAGCTATCTCCCTTATAACACTGGAATGTAGTCCATCTGGTCAAGGTTATTTACCCACCTTTGGGCCATTACATCTTTTTCTAGCATGTTCTCCATGGTGGGGGCCATCATACTCAGCACTGGCCCCTCAATCTCTTGAATGTTTAAGGTATTACTCATGCATTCCACCATGAAAGCTGATTCAGTTCCTTGGCCATTTTCTCGTTCCCCATACTATCTCTCCAATATCATTTTCCAGCAATCCAGTGTTCACTTTTGCCGCTCTTTTGTTCTTTATATATCGAAAGAAACTGTTACAGTCTTCCTTTATCTTACTGGCTAGCTTACCCCCATATTCAATAATCTCCCTCCTTATTTTGTTTTGTTTGCCCTCTGTTTTGTCTTTGTAAGCTCAGGTTTCCCACTGCACTTTCCAACATTATATCCTTTCTCTTTTGCTTTTATGCTGTACCTGACTTCCCTAGTTAGCTATGATTGTCCCATCCTCCCTATACAAGCCTCTTTTTCCTCAGAATAAATCTCTTCTGCATCCTGAATTACTCCAAAAATCTCCTGCCATTGCTGTTGCACTGTCTTTCCTGCTGGCCCCGTCACCCAGTCAATTCTACCCAGCTCCTCACTCATGTCTGTGTAATTGCCTTTATTCAGCTGTAATGCCGTTACTTTTGATTCTAACTTCTCCATCTGAAATGGCAGAGTAAATTCAATCATATTATGATCACTGTCACCTTAAGCTCCCCTCATCTAGTCTGCCCGCACAAGCTGCTCCAAAAAGCCATCTCGTAGACATTCTACAAATTCCTTTTCCTGCCAACCACCATCAGTCTGAATTCCCAGTCCATCTGCATAATAAAATCCCACATGATGACTGTAACTTTGACTTTCCAACAGATCTTTCTATCGCCTGGTGTATCTTACACACCAGCTCCCTGTATATAACTCCAACTGCATTTTTTCACCTTTTTGATTCCTCAATTCTACCGACATAGATTCTACACCATCTGACCTTATTTCGTTTCTTATTATTGATTATTGATTCAATTCCATTCTTAATACTGAGCCAACTCTATCTCTATGCCCACTTGCCTATCTTTTCGACAGGATGAATACCCTCGAATATTCAGCTCCCAATCCTGATCCTCTTGCAGCGATGTCACTGTTCTGCCCACTATGTCGTACCTGCCAATTTATGAATAAGTCACAAGCTCACTTAGCTTATTCCTTAAACTGCATGCATTCCGATATTATAGTTCAGTCCTGTATAACCCGTCGCTCTTCTCATTGTCAATTGTTTGTCCAGCCTTTGGTACCTACACAGACCCTGACCATTGGATCATTCCCCTCCTTCTCCAAGTTCT
Organism: Chiloscyllium punctatum; assembly: GCF_047496795.1. Taxonomy (NCBI): domain Eukaryota; kingdom Metazoa; phylum Chordata; class Chondrichthyes; order Orectolobiformes; family Hemiscylliidae; genus Chiloscyllium; species Chiloscyllium punctatum. Next base: position 65,593,400 of record NC_092754.1, read on the forward strand.
TCCACCCAGATGATATATCCCAAGCCCGAGCACCATGTAGGCAACACGACCTTCAGGACTCTTAATCCTGATCATATCTATGCTTTTAAATATTCTATCCCCAATTATCCATCATTGGGTAACGTGGTGACACAACAATGCTGCCTCACAGTGCTGAGGACATTTGGTACATTTCCAATCTCTGGACGCTGTCTGTGTGGACTTTGTACATTCTTCCCGTGTCTGCATTGGGAGCATTAACTCTCTTCTCTCTCCACAGTACATTTCTATGTTTGCTTCAGATTTCTACCATCTACGGTATTTTTGCTTTTGTTCAATGGAGAAATGCAGCAAATGTGACAGTAATTTTGTAAAAAAAAGCCGTAGTTCGCGGGTTCCTCTGTTTGTTTCGGAATCTTGCCCGGCCACTTGTCTGAGTGCAGTGTCCCTGGATGCCCATTCCTTCTCTCTCAGTTCCCTCAATCCATCGTCACTACATGCAGCATTTCCTTGTGCCACCCCGGGACTCCTCACACCCCATTGCCTGGCACTGGATACCCCCTTCGCAGGACTGTGTACACAACGACACTGGGAACTTTCTGATCCGCTGGGGATGCTGGGTAAAGACCCTGCCATTGAAAGGAACAGAATAACTAGAATGCAATTGAATAGCAAAGCTGAGTAAACGCCTGAATTACATCCATCTGCTCTGACATTTTCTAATATTCTGTTTATCCTCGGCCATCTGCAAATAGATAGCCCATATGTATGCCTTGTCAAGCAGGTTTGGTGGTGGGGATAGATATCAGATCCAGTAGTCATGGGCTGATTCAGTGGTCCCACTTTCCTGATGTCACACTTAAGTATTTTTGTCAAGTCTATCCAGTTTAAAAAAAAAAGGCGTTGCTGGAGTTGTGCTGAAAGGATATTTGAATTTTAGAGACATTAGAAAATGTCACGTGCAAGTGAGGTTAGGAATCGTAAGGTAGCACAGTTAAATGCACGATCAAAGTGCTGCTCGGGGAGCCAGGACTTCCGATATGTGGATCATTGGGATTCTCGAGTCGGTCGGAGATACACAAAAAGAACGGTATGAGCCTGAACTGGAAGCAATTTACGATATGTGGATTACTGGGACTCATGGGTCAGTAGGATACACACAAGAAGGACGGGAAGCACAGGAACTGATAACAATCTCCGATATGTGGATCATTGGGATTCCCGAGTTGGTAGGATATAAACAAGATGGACGAGATGGACTTGAACTGGCAGCAATCTCCTGGCAGGCAGGTTTCTATTGTCCTTTACGAGGTTTTAAGCTAGTGAGTGTCGGCGGTGGGGGAGGGGCGTGTGGAACCACAGCAGGAGGTCCACAGGTATTGTGACTGAGGAGGACTTGGAGACTAATCCCAGTACAATAAGACCAACAAAAAAAAAACAGAGGCCACTGTGTTCAGTGGCCTGGCAGTCTGAAGTGTGCTGATTTTAATATGAGGAATCTGTTTGTTTGAACAGATATATCGACGTCGCTGCATGTCAGAAAATAGGAAGAGATAATGGTTAATTGTCCACTGTGTCCTTCACTGGACCAGCTTGTCTCTCCAAGCACCAAAATTTGTTACTGTGGGTCGGAGAACGTCAGAACTAATGCAATACAGAAGGAGGCCATTCAGCCCACCATGCATCCATGAGCTCTTCAAATTGACAACTTGAAAATACAGGGAATGATCGGAGCTAGACTGATAGGGAGAGAAATAAACAGAGAGAAAGACAGTGAAGTGAGATAAAGAGAGTGAAAAAAAACAGGGACAGAGTGAGTGAGAGCAAGGGTTGTCAAACAAATGTGAAGTAAGATCAAGAGACAGCATGAAGAGAAATGCACCGAAACTTTTCTTAGAAACTCTCACAGACTGTAAGCCCTTTGTCTGGTGCCATACCCTGTGAGCACCATGCTGATACTGGCTGTCATCCCAGATCATTTATCACCAATAACATCCCAGAGCTGAGTTGCTGACAGCTAAACACAATCCAATAGACCAATAGATTGGTTCCAGGGAGAAGGTGGATTAATTTAAATATTCTGGGCCAACAGGAACTTGTAGCCCCTCTAGACACTGCGTGAGAGGCAGGGTGGAATCTCAGTGAAGGGCATCACTGGCAGAGGGGTAATCAGGATCTCAGCTCTGGGTCAATAATGATTGATAAAGTTTGCACACCACTTCCATGGTTTGGTAATTCACATTACAATTTATATAGCTCCACATAGTAAGTGTATTTTAACATTATTGTCTTTTTGTTGTTTTCATATTTTGGTATGCACTGAAAAGCTTTTTTATTCTTGTATTTTGTGTTGAATAAAGACATTTTATTACTGAGGGAGAAAGGACCTGCTCCGATGGGACAGTCGTCATCTGAACCGTGCTGGGACCGGAATCCGAGTGAATCCTAACCAGGGCTGTAGACAGAGCTTTAAACTGATTAGGGTGTGTGTTTGTGTGTGTGTGTGTGTGTGTGTGTGCAGGGGGGTGGGGTGCAGTTATAGGGTTTATTTAGAAAAGCCGAATTAAAAGAGGAGGTAAGAGGACAGAACTCAGGAGAGGTTATTAAAATCTCCAGCACAGACACAAATAGGATAGAGCATCTGGAAATGTTTAACATATCACACTTCAAGTACACTGGACAAATGAATGTCAATGAGAAGAGGGACAGTTGATGCAGGACTGAAGGGGTTCCAACTGAATGCATGCTGTATAAGGAATAAGGTAAATGAGCTTGTGGTGCAGAATTAAATCGGCATGTATTAAGCGATGGGCATCACAGAGATGTGGCTGCAAGGGGATCTGAATATTTATGGATATTTATCCTATCAAAAAGATTGGCAGGTTGGCAGAGGGAGTGCATTTGCATTATTAGTAAGAAATGAAATTAAATCAATAGTAAGAAAGGAAGTAAGTCAGATGGTGTAGAATCTCGGGTGGGTAGAATTGAGGAACCACAAAGGTAAGACAACCACAGTTGAATTCTTGTACAGGGCTCCAAAGAGTAGTCAGGAGCTGGGGCACAAGATACACCAGGAGATAGAAAAGATGTGTAGGAAAGGTAAAGTACAGTCATCATGGGTGATTTCAGTATGCAGGGGGACTGGGAACATCAGATTGTTAGTGGTTCGCAAGAAAATGAAATTTAGGATTGTTTATGAGATGGCTTTTTGGAGCAACTTCTAATTAAGTCCACTCGGTAACAGATGATACTGGATTTAGTGACGTAGGATTCATAAGGGAGATTAGGGTGAAGGTAAACTTCGGAAGCAATGATCAGAACATGGACGAATTTATTCTGTAATTTGAGAGAGAGAAGATAGAATCATACGTAACAGTATTTCAGCTGAATAAAGGCAACTGCAGAGGCATAAGGGAGAAGTTGGGTAGGATTGACTGGGAGATGGGTCAAGCATGAAAGACAGGGGAACAGTAATGGCAGCAGATTCCAAGATTAATTCAGGAGACACAGCAGAGATTCTTGCTGAGGAATGGAGGCATAGTACAGGGAGGATGAGACTGTCAGGGCTGACGAGGGAAGTCAGGGATTGCATACAAGCAAAAGATCAAGTGTATAATCTGGTGAGGGGCAGTGGGAAACCAGAGAATTGGGAAACTTACAAAGACTAACAGAGGGCAAAAAATGACAGAGAAAATTAGATATGGAGGTAAGCTACCCAGTAATAGAAAGGAGACGGTAAGAGGTTCTTTAGATAGATAAAGTGCAAAAGAGAGTCAAACGTGAATATGGACCACTGGAAAATGATGCTTGAGAAACAGTAGCGGAAAACAAAGAAATGAATGAGGAACTTTGCATCAATGTTCATGATGCAAGACACGAGGAATTTCCCAAAAAAATAAAGCGAGTGAGAGGGCAGAGCTGAGTATGGTGTACATCACCAAGAAGAACATGCTAGAAAACTAAATGGCCTGAATTTGGATAACTCACCTGAACCATATGGACTACACCACAGCAGTGTAAGGGAGATAGCTGAGTAAGTGGTGAAAGTGAAAGTGGTAATCTTTCAGGAATGACTAAAATCAGGAAAGGCTGGAAAATTGCTAAGGTGACACTCCACTTAATAAGGGAGTTAGGCAGAAGATGGAAAATTACAGATGGATTAGCCTAGCCTTGGTTGTGGGTAACATCCTGGAATCCATCGTGAAGAATGGGATTTCTGAATAATTGGAAGTAGTTAGTAAAATAGTGCAAAGTCAGCATTGTTTCATCAATGGAAGGTCATGCCTGACAAACCTGCTGGAATACTTTGAGGGAGTAATGAGCAGGTTTGACCAAGACAAACCAGCAGATGCTACCCACCTGCTTCTCTAAATTCCATTGATAAGGTGCCACGCAGGAGGCTATTGAGAAAGATTAGGGCCCTGGTGTTACAGGCAAGGTTGTAGCTTGGATAGATGCATGGCTGTATGACAGAAATCAGTGAGTGGGGATAAAAGTGTCCTTCTCAGGATGGTATCCAGTGACAAGTAGTTTTCCTCAAGACTCAGTGTTGGGACCACAAAATTCGCTTTGTGCATTAATGGCACTTTGTGCACGACATGAAGGCACTGAGGGAATTCTGGCTAAGTTTTCAAACAGTACAAAGATGGAATAGCGGGATAGGTAGCATCGAAGAAGTTGTTCGGCTGCAGGAGGGTGCAATAGCACCCCTCTGATGCTCGCCTTCCAGACCACCAACCTCAGGATAAAACGCATCATCCTCCGCCACCAACAATTAGACCACACAACCAGAGATATATTTCCCCCCAGCCCTATCAGCATTATGCAAAGACCATTCGCTTCACGACTGCCTCGTTAGGTTCACACGTTCCCCCCTCCCACACCCCAACAAGCCACCTTCCACTCCCAGCACCTTCCATTGCCATTGCAAGAGGTATGAAACCTGTGCCAACAACTTCCTCCAAGGCCCCAAAGGATCATTCCAATCAGGCAGAGAAGATCCTGTGAATCCAAACACCTCACCTACTCTGTCCATTGCTCCTGGTCTGCTCTACACTGGGGAAACTGGACGTCAAATTGCAGAACGGTTCAGCGAACACTCTCCATCACACACTCAACAATCCCACTTCCCTGTGGCTGAACACTTCGCCTCCTCCTACCACTCCTCCAAGGACATGCAAGTTCTTGGCCTCCTCCGCTGCCACATTCTAGCCACCAGTCCTCTGGAGGAACAGCCCATCGTCTTTCACCTTGGGACCCTTCAACCACACGGTATCCAGCTCAATGTCACCAGTTTCCTCATCTCCCCTCCCTCCACCTTATCCCAGATCTAACCCTCCAACTTAGCAGCGCCTGTTGAGCTATCCTACCTGTCTATCTTCCTTCCCATCTATCCACTCCACCTTCCACTCTCACCACTCACCTTCATTTAGCCATCACCTTCCAAGCTACCTTCCTCCCAGCCCCGCCCATTCATCTCTCAACCCCCTTCCGCCCACCCACTTTATTCCAGATAAAGGCTTTATGATGGAAATGTCGAATATTCTGCTCCTCAGAGTCCGCCTGACTGGCTGTGCTTTTCTAGCACCACACCTTTTGACTCTGATCTCCAGCATCTGCGGTCCTCACTTTCTCCTGCTGAAGGTTTTGCACAGGTTCGGGGAGTGAGCAAAGAAGTGGCAGGTGGAGTATAACGTGGGCAAGTGGGAGGTCATGCAGTTTGCCAGGAAAAACAAAAGCCTGTACTATTTTCTAAATAGCGAGCAAATTCAGAAGACTTGGTGGGGGGAGTAGTGGGAGGGTTCTAGTCCAAAGATCTTGAAAGGTAAACCTGCAGGTTGTCAGCAGTTGGGAAGGCAAATAAAATGATTCCATTTATTTCAAGAAGGCTTGAATATAAATGCATGGATGAACTTCTGAGGCTCTATAAGATTTTGGTCAAGCTATATTTGGATTATTGTTCTGGATGTGGAACATTTTCCGATGAGATTCACGAAAGTGGTCCCAGGAATGAAAAGCTTAACATATGAAGAACATCTGAGGGGTCTGGGTCTATATTTGATAGAGTTCAGAAGGATGTCAGGAGGTCTACTTGAAACTTACAGAATAATGATTGACCTGGTCAGCGTGGATTTTGGAAAGATATTTCCAATGGAGTGGAGACTAGGACCCGAGGGGACAGAGTAAAGAGAAGACCTTTTCAAACACGGATAAAGACGAACCTCTTCAGCCAGAGAGAGGTGAATCTAGGAAATTCACTACTACAGAAGGCTGTCGAGGCTAGTTAATTGAGTATATTTAAGACAGATAGGTTCTCGATTGTAAAAGGGATGAAAGGTTACAGATAGAAAGTGGAAGAATGGGTTTGAGAAGCTTAACATCCATCATTAAATGGCAGAGTAGGCTCAATGGGTTGAAAGGCCAAATTTCTGCTCCAATGTCTTCTGGTCGTATGGTTAATATTGGCTCTCCTCGTTCCTCATTGAAGATGTATCCTGGAATTTGATCTTCTTATGCCTTATAAAGAGTAACATCTCAATACTGATGACTGGGAAATATCATGTTCCCTCCCTCCAGTCTCTGCAGCCATGTCCCCAATATCATAATCATACTCAAATTGAAAACCAGTGCATGGTACTTACTCACAGTTGATTGACATCGATAACATTAACAGCAGGACCCTTACCTGCCCTCTCTGATCCTTGAATAACATTCTGAATTGTGTGTCGCATCATATTCTCTGTTAACATATCCATGCCATTTGTCTGTTATCACTCATGTTGTCATAGGCACATTTGCCTGTCAGATTATGGACTAGAAAAGTTCTCTCCATATTTTACTGACATCATAATCATTGATCAGTAGTTACAGACTGAATGTTTCCATTTATAAATGGAGAAACTTGTTTGTTCTGACAATCCCTTGACATTACTCCCATATCCAAGGCAGATTGAATGATGACACGTAATCAATCTACCATCTCCAATATTCCTTCTCTCAGTCACCCCCAATATATCCTCAGCTAAATGAGTAAATTTTAAACATTCTTTTGAATTTTAACAAAATCAATATTGAACTCAAAGGGCTTAAATGAAGCTATTTGTTCAGTGACTGTAATTAATGTCCAATTCCATGGATCCTAATTATCACATTGGAGAGTTTCCATCGTTGAAAGATAATGGTCTCTATTCAATGTGTTATCCCATAGTTTGAGTAGGAACATCACTGACAGCACTAACAAGGATCAGCAGCTCAAGAGAGAGGGGGAGGAGAGATCAGAATCTGAGAACATTAGGCAGGCGTGTTACAATAATTGTTCATAATCTGAGGACCATGGATTGGAATGTTCCAACAATGTATCAGAATCTGAGAACATTACACTGGAATTTTCCAACAATGGATCAGAATCTGAGAACATTAGACTGGAATGTTCCAACAATGGATCAGAATCTGAGAACATTAGAATAAAATGCTCCAACAATGGACAGGACTTTATCCTTGAGTCTTTTCTGGCTTTCTCAGCCTTGGATATCATTAGCATATCGGATCCAGAATAGTCTTTGGATTATTCAAAGTAGTTGCTATCCCATCCGCGCAATAGTTGGTGTTCCTGGTAATTCATTATATTTGTCTACTAAACCGGGTTGAATTGAATTTCTGTGCATGATACGTACATTTTGGAAAGTGCAAGTCAATATCTTCAGTTCCAAACCAAAATTCATTTCCTTATATATTACAACTATCAAACTACGATTTATAAATTGCTCACTGATTTGCGAGAAGGAACCAGACTCTTCTCAAACTCCATAATCCATTTTGTCCGACACAGATTTAGATCTCCATGTCCTCCCCACTCACCAATCCTGTCCAATACCACCATCATGATATCCCAGTCTCGTCCTTAGTCTCAGTGCGATATCTGAATAAACCATTTGTACCTTTGTTCAATCCAGATGCAACAGTTTCACGTTCGTTGTGACCACATGTCTGTCACAAAATAATTGCTGTTGAGAATGTTTAACTTGTTCTCTGCACATAAGGGAAGACAGTTTATGGTGGTCAAGCCATTTACTCATAATCTAGAGCCACAGAATAATGGTCTGTTCATATCACATGAAGGAAATTGTGGAGTTTAAAAGCAATCATTCTCATTTGTTATAAAAACCAATCTGCTTGCCTCAAGTCCTTAAGGGATGTCAATGGGTCATGCTTCCATCGTCAAGTTTCCATGCGACTTCTGTGATGAACACGTGGGTGTACTGTACCTTTGAGAGAATTAAAAACAAACAAAACTAACTGACAGCACCAAGAGTTCTGAAAAATTGATATAATGTAACATTTGGTCGAACAACCCGATTAGCTCATTGCCTGAAAACAATTGCAGCAAAACGTTTTAAATTATAACCCAAAATACCCACCTACCGAGTTTCAATTTCTTATATTGACAATCTTAACAGCCAATGATACAATCCAATAGTTTCGCAGTACAAGACCATGGAAAATTGAACAGTTGAGATGAGAACTTCCAAGCTACCAGCATCCAAAGACAGCCTGAAACACAGCTCTCCTATAGGTATCTTTATTGATTAGTAACTGGTGAAGCAGAGTCCGCAAGAAGAAAAGAAGACAGGAATATGGAGAAACCGAAAGCTTCCTGGTTTTGCGATAAGAAATTTTGTTTTGTAAATCTTAATTAGGAGTCTTATCGGACTAATATTGTGGAGGGGGAAGGTAAATGACAGGTTAGAGGAAGAAGTTGTATTATTCTCTGTTATACTTTAAGAAATAAAGTTGTTAATTTTTACTTTAAATAGATTTGGACTCTAGAATTATCACAGATTACTGCATGTGATAAATCTTTTCTCTGTTGCTGGTTTTAATTAAGCAGGAAGATTTATCCTGTGTTGTAACCCGACAAACCCATAGATATGCGTTTTACTCTTTACGGTACTGTGGAACAGCTGAATCAGCCACTCAGTTCAAGATCTGCATAACATGCTGCCCTGACCAGGGCTTCATGCATCCTGTGAGAGAAGAACAAAGGCAGAGATAGCTCCCTTTCTCTGCCTGTTTTCTGTATTGCTACATCTCATTTCCATTCAAGTACGTGATCATCCCCTATTTTATGTTCAATCTCATTGAAATTCTCCCCGAGACTGATGCACATCTCCGTAGGTTTCTCTGGTGCTAGCTTTATTGATGCTACGTACAGATGTAAGGGACTTATAAATTCCATGTCAGTCATAGTGCATAGAGAAGGAATGGCTTTTTGTGGCACAGGAAAGAAATGGCAATGTCTAAGTGAGAGAAAATATGTTTTTTGACAATCCCTGAGAGTGTTGTTGAGGCAGCATTTGGGGTACTGTGGATAGACTTTCTCTCAAGTTTCGCCAGATTAATCGCTGGGATGATGGCACCATGAGCAGTGAGAGAAGCTCAGTGAGAGAATAAGAAGTGATTGCATTGAACCTTAAGGGGGATAGACAATCGCTCATGATGTTCTAAATAGACACTGATACGGTGAAAACTTCCATGGCTTATTTTTTACTTGGGTTGTATGATTGTCAATAGTTTAAGAGCATCTGAGAATATTCCCCTCACTCCACACCAAATTCCTATGTCGCATGAGAGAGACAGAGGGCCAGTGTTTGAATAAACTCTCCCCACATTAATACAGTGCATTTGGTGTATGGTCCTGCACTGTAAGTCTCGTTATCCACAATCCCTACAGCAGCCACAATACCTTCATGCTAAAACAGTTAATTATTCCCACCAGATTCTGACCTCCATGAAGAACATGGGTCTGTCTTCTCGGCGATGGAAGGTGCCTCCTTGAGACTTGGCACAAATCATTTGGCTTCCCTCCTCATTGCCAGTAACTATGTTAAAGCAGCACACGTTCTACAAACAATGGAACCATAATTAACATCATGGAGTCCTCGATCAACGCAGCCTCGGTTTCATTGGTTGTTCATGTTGGAATATCAATGACCCCCTCTTGTTACTGTATAACTGTCTCGTGGGGATGAATAGCCTCCTCCTGGTCTCATGGAACAGGTTTAAATGTCTGATTGGGTTCTGCCTGCTCCTATTTAAAAGTTCAATGCACTGAACAGACCACTCTTCTTCCTGTGCAACAGGCAGAAGTATTGAATCTGCTGTCACTCTTCTTGTTCCTGAATGTTAGTTCATACCCGTGTTCAACCAACTTGAGATGCTGAATGAGCTCCCCTTTTAACTGTGAAAATGTGCAGTGTCGGGCCGTGCTGTTACATCAATGTTACCGACACTTTAACTGCACAAACTGGAATGCTGTCTGGGTCTTGCTGCACATGGACACAGAATGGTTCAGGAGCTGATGGGGGACAAAATGTTCTAATCATTCTGTGATCTTCAGTCATCATACCTACTTCTGATTTTATGATGGGAAAATACATTGAAGGAGCAGCTGAAGATGCTTGTGCTGGGGAGTATAACCTGAGGATCTCCTGCAGAGATGTCGTGGGACTGAGAAGATTGTTGGCGACTGACCCCAAACCTCTTTATTTGTGTTCGGAAAGACCCCGTCCAGTGGGAAGGTTACACCTGATCTACATTCAAATCAAATTAGTAGGTGGTCCCGACGCCATCCTCAGTCAAATACTGCTTTGGTATCAAAGCCATTCGCTCTTTCCTGAGCACCTGTGGTCGCCTCTTGTTCATATCAATAGGTGACGGTAATCATTTTCATGAAGGATCTGGGCTGGAGACCTAGGGGAGCTATATCACTGAAAGCATTTAAGGAGGAGTTAGATGGATTTTTGACCTGTCAGAGAGCTGAGGGGTGAAGAATTGGGCATTAAAAATGAGTTAATGACAACAGTAGATCAGCCATGATGTTATGCAATGTTTTGATCATCAGAATTACCTGATCCTGTTTCTTTTGTCCTCATATTCAGCAATTACAAAGTTAATGGCTGTAATTTTCCTGAATGTTCTTTTATTGAACGTTGCAATCAGAGAGAGTAAAGTATGATTGTGAGTCATCTCTTGTTAAGGTATGGGCACTCTACTCACGGTGAATCTGGGTCTATAATATCACCAAAAAAGAACCACAAGGTGCAGAGAGGAAACACTCTGCAAAGAGACCAGAGGCGTCTTTCGAACCACATGACATTTTCCAATGGACTCCAAACCATGTGTGACAGTCTTGAGGGACTGAATGAGATCCTGTTTTACTGTTGACCAGGTATTTGGAGCAAGTGGCCTCCATCTGCTCCTTTCAGGAGCTGTGGGGTGTTGAATACAACATAGCAACACAGGACTGAGCAGCAGGAGTGGGCCATTAGATACATTGTCACCGCTCCATGTGCTTTTGGTCTCAGCAGCACGTTTCTGTCTGTATACCATTTTACTGCATACAAAAACAACTTTGAATAAATGCAAACATCTAGGCACCACAATCCTCTGGGGAAGGGAATTCCCACTTGAACAGCCCTTTGAGAATTTTTCATTTGTGTTCCAACAAATGTTGGAGTGTCACTATGTCCTTTTCCAGTCCCACTCCTCCACTGGTTACACCCATCTTAAATGCTGCCAGTTTAGTGAGGTGGCCAATGATTTAGGTCTTACACTAGGCCATTTTCTAGAAAAATGTGAGACACAGAAAGTTGAACTCATAACAAATGGTAAAATCATAGAGTGCCCCAAATGTTATTCTGCCTTTGAAGACATTATGCTCACACAAGCTACTGGTAGTGGGATTTCGTTCTGTAACAGTTGGATTTGGCTGAATTCCCTTCGTTTCAGGCAGTGGAGAGATTCCAATGAATCCTCATCAGGAATCCTTCACAAGTGGTAAAGATGACGCAAGGATTTTATGGTCTCACACTTTGCTATCTGGTGGAACAAAGTAAGAGAGAGGGATCAATCAGCTGCTGCTTCTCAGACAGGGAACATATTTCTCCCTCTCGGTATTGGAACATACAATTTTGTCAACTGAACACCAAACTGGACCATGTGCGATCTCCTGGAACATTCTCTGGAGAACCTGATTATGGATTATATGCAGGTGCGTCATTGCTCTTATTGTACACAATTCCTTCCAATCGCAAAAATGTCCCCATTTTATAATTTGATGACATGCTTACATATGTCTGTGTAATTTGTAAATATTGGTAGGTGTCTTCATAGTATGTGTTTTAATATCAATTCCTCTTTTTCTTAAAGTTTATTCTCTAGCTTTAGTCTCCCTGACAGGAGATAATATGCCTTCAGCTGATACACTTTTCAGAAAGTCATGGATGGTTCAATACTATTTCGCAACTAAGATCAAACAGATAATCCCCCATAACAACAGGCCGGCATTCCAGGAATGAGGAAAGGGAAACCTCTTTGAACATCTTTGAAAATAATTATATCTTTTTATTTTAGTTTAGGGGATAAATCCTGCACACAGTGCATCAGGTGTGGTGTCAGCAATGCCCTGTACAGATGCAGTAAAACATTCCTGCGATTAAACATGATGCATTTTGCCAAAAGCAGCATCATTCCACATACCTTCCTAATCACTTGCTGCATCTGCAGACTGACTTCATACGATTCATGTCGCAAGAACATGGAAACCTCCTGTATCACAGAGTTCGGCAATCTCTCTCCATTTAAATTGTTTACGATTGTTTCATCCTTCATGCCGAAATAGACAACTTACCTTGTGTTATTTCTGCTGAAGGTTTGCTCACTAACCTTCCCTGCCTGTATCACTTTGCAGACTCACTACCTCCATTTGACGACACTTTGAATGACCATCTTGCTGTATGAGCTAATTGAACTCCAAGCCACTCGCTCCCCTTCCTCCAGATCTTTGATACAGATTATTGATCACTGATGACCCCACAGTGATCTCTGAGGCACTCCATCAGTTACAGCTTGAAAATAAACATTTACCTCTACTCTCTATTTCCTGTGAGCGACAGCTTCCCATTTCCTGTGCAGCGGTTCAGTTGGGTTGAATTGCCATCTCCTGGACTGTGCAGTGAACTGAACGAGCTGAATTACTTCATTCTATACTCCTGTGTAATTTCTTAGAGGGGCGGAATGGTCTCCTCCTGTGTCATTGTAACGATCCTGTCTGACTGAATGGAGTGTTCCCCAACCCTGTTGGATTGAGGGAACAACACATGGGATGGGCAGAAGTTGCCCATTCGGCTGCACCATTCAGAATGTTCAGGGCTGCTCCGAATGTGTCTGCCCATCCATTTCCTGTCTGTTCCCAATAAACACTGACACTTCTGTCCAGTAAATATGAGTCGAGCTCAGACTTGAATATCTTCATTAACTGAGTCTTCACTGCTCCCTGAGGATGAGGACACCACAGGTAGCACAACACTAAAGTGAAAAGGACATTCTTATTTCATTGTGGGGCTGTTATTCTAAAACTGTGTTAACTGAACAGCAAATCACCACCTCTTTTCAGACATAAGAACAGAATAATTTGGAATAATTAGGTACATAATCCATTCTGGACTCCAAACCTATCCCACATTCCCACTGTCCCTTTCCAATCATATATGTATCGTACTGAGCCTCTGCAGCTGTCTCAGGAAGAGAATGCCTGATAGCAGAAGGCCGCAGGAGCATTAAGGAAATGAGCAGATTGAAGCCATTCAGCCTATCGAGTCGGAAATTCCTGACAATAATTTCTTATATGTACCTCGACCTCATTCTTCTGCCTTCTCCCTCGTATCTTTGATCCCCTTACAAATCAAAGCACATCGATTTGTGTCTTAATGCCACTAGTGTCTGTGCCTCTGTGTATCTGTATGTAATTGTTTGTGCGTGTGTCTGTGTGTATGTGTGTCTATGCCTCTTATTGTGTGTGTCTGTATGCATGTGTGTGCCTGTGTGTGTGCTTGTGTGTGTCCATGTGCTTTTAATCTGTGTGTTTGCGTGTCTACATCTGTCTGTCAGTGTTTCAGCCTGTGTTTCTATCTGTATTTATGTCGATTTGTTTGTGACTGTATGTGTATTTGTGTGTTTATACGTGTATGTATACCTATCTCCTTGTAATTATTGTGTGTGTTTGTCTGTGTATATCTGTGTCTGCGTCTCTGTGCAGTGAGGTATCTGTGTTTTTTTTTGGAAGTGAAAGGATTGTTGTTGGAACTGCCAGTGGGTTTAAACTGAGAATTGCCCTTCACTGAACATTGCTCCGTAACTGGTCAGTAGGACGTGGATGTTTCAGATTCTCCACACGAGGCGTCCTGGTCCTCTCCAGCTCTTTAAGAGTGCTTCCCACATGACGGGGGGAGGGGAATGAGGGAATGCATATCAGGCACTCCACTACCCGACGTGGCCCTTTCTATCCTATTCCAGGCTGTTTCTCCTGGAATGGGCGAAAGGGATGGAGGGAGAGTGGGAATGGGTGACCCTGCTGTATGTCCTTGTGTACGTGGGGGGAGTTGTGAGGTGTCTGGAATGAGTCGTCGACAGTTTTTAATCCGTATGGTATTATTAGTTGCTGAATTCAATAGTGAGAGTGGTAGTGCCTGAGGCTTATTTGGAGTCAGAGCGTGAACCTTGTTCTGGGTTAAGTGCTACAACAGATATACAGTGAGTGTGAGGGAGCAGAGAGTATATGGGAACTCATATCCCAACAGAGCGAGGAGGATATTGTTGCTTGTCCAGTATTGTGGGACATTTCTTCAGATCATCTGAGCGTCGAGGTGAACCTCCCTAAATGTCTTGTCCAAATCTGTCACTCATAACGATAGAGATGTGTCCCTCAGGTGCCACAGAATCAGTTTAGTTAGTTTTTACAGATAGCAAGGAGAAGCAAATATTGGTGTGTTATATATCGAAACCAAAACGGTAGCAGAAAATCTGAGCATCATATGTTCTGAAAATTAGACAGACAAGTATTATTGAATGGTCTCAAGTTGTAATTAAACTGCGTTAAGTAAGTGACTGCTGAAGCTGTGAAAAATAAGTTCTGTAAGTTTATATGAGGTGGGTTGAAGAGTATGTTGCGAAGCAAACGAGAGGGCAGGTTATTTCGGATTTGGTGTTGTGTGGTCAGAAGGACGAATTATTAACCTTGTCCTGAATCAGCTTTTAAGTAATAATGGCATTTATAAGGTGCATTTTACAAGGTGTGTGCATACAATATAGAATGCTTGAATAGTCCAGTCAAACATCATTGAAGATTGGAGGCTAGAGTTCACGATATCTACAGTGAATTTGGAAAGTACAATATAACATTCAGTGGGAGACAAGCAGTGGTTGTTAGAGTCATAGAGTCCGACATCACGGAGACAGGCCCTTCAGCCCAAACTGATTCATTCCAACCAAAATGCCCATTCACGCTAACCCCATTTCCCTGCCATTGTCCCGTATCTTTCTAATCTTTTACTACCCATGTACTTGTTCAAATGCCTTTAAAATATTGTCAATGTATCTGCCTCAACCACTTCTCAATCCATATGCATAACAGCCCCTGAGTTAAAAAGTTGTTCCTCAGATTCCCTTTTATTGTGTCCCCTCTGACCTTAAACTGATGGTCTCTAGTCTGTGATTGCCTAACCCTGGGAAAAAAGACTGTGTGCATTCACTCTATCCATGGCTGACATGATCTTATAAACTACAATATGATCCTCATCATCCTCATGCACACAAAAGTAAAAAGTCCTAGCTTGTCCAACCTCGTTCTATAACTCAAACCATTGAGACCTTGGCAACATCCTTGTAATTTTTTTCTGCACTCTTTCCAGTTTAATGACATCCTTCCTATAGCAAAGTGAACAAAACTGAACATAACGCTACCAATATGGCCTCACCAGCATCCTGTATAATTGCAACATAACTCCCTAATTTCGATACTCAGTGATATAAACCAATTAAGGCCACTGTGCCAGAAGCTTTCTTCAATGTCTACCTCTGAATCAACTTTCAGAGAACCATGCACATGAATTCCAAGGTCCCTCTGTTCCACTACAGTCCTTAGGACCCAACCATTCACCATGAAACTCCAAACTTGATTTGACATTCTAAAATGCAAGAACTTATACTGATCTATATTAAAATCCATTTGCTATTTCTCTGTCCCCTTCTCCAGCTGATCAAGATCCTGCTGTATTTTCTGAAATTTCTGATAACCTTCCTCACTCTCCATGATGCCGCTTGTTTTAGTGCCGAATTCAAACTTACAAATCATGCCTGTACATTCTCATGTAAATCATAGATATATGTAAAATGTAGTGGTGCCAGCATTAACCCCTGAGGCATTCCACTATTCGAGTCTGACCAGCATGTTTCCAGTATTACTCTCTGCTTCCTATCATCAAGGCAATTTTGTCCCTAATTTGCCAGTTCCCCCTCAATTCCATGCGACCTAACCTTCCAGAGCGGCGTACCATGTGGAACCTTATTGAAGGCCTTACTGGAATCCATCCAGACTACGTATACCACCGGACCTCCTCAACGTTGCTGGTTACTTTATCAAAGAACTCCAACAAAATTGTGAGTCATGATCTCCCTTGCACAAACTCCTGTGCTGAATTTCATGAAGGGCTTTTGCCCGAAACATCTATTGTCCTGCTCCTCGGATGCTGCCTGACCTGCTCTGCTTTTCCAGTACCATTCTAATCTTAGTCCGAACCACACCCTGTCTTTCCAAATGCATGTATATCCAATCTCTCCGAATCTTCTAAAGTAACCTACCCACTAGATTTTAGGATTACTGGTCTTTAGTTCCCAGGTTTATCTTTGTAGCATTTCTTGAACACGGGCTCAGCATTCGCTATTGCCAATGTCGTCCGGGACCTCACTCGTTGGCCAGCGATGATAGAAAAGAGCCAAGTAGTGCTCCCACATTTTCTTATCTATCCTCCTATCCTCCTGCTGTGTTCCTGAATATAACTGGTCAGGACCATGAGTTTTTAGAAATACTGTAAATTTCTGCAACATACATCTATTTATTTCAGGTACAAACACCAAAGAGTGAGCAAGTGACTCAATGATGGTTAACATAACAAATTAGAAAATATGTTAATCATAGGAAGTGATTTCAGAAGAATTCCAGATATTGTGGAAACCTGAGAATTCTCAGAAATTAACGATCCAAAAAAGGAAGGCCATGAAACTGTAAAGGAAGTCAAAAAGAGAACGTACATGCTAACAAACAGGAACACAATGACTGCATCAATCTGCGATCTATATTTCAAAGGAAACAAAATAAAAGCAAGGTCAAATGTGGAAATTTGTAATTGGGAGAGGACAGGTCATTGTTGAGAACAGGGAAATGGCCGAGAAATAACCAGTTACTTTATATGAGGAAAGGCTGAGGCGATTGGGGCTGTTCTCATTGGAGAAAAGAAGGTTTAGGGGAGATTTGATACAGGTGTACAAGATGATTAGGGGTTTAGATAGTGTTGACAGTGAGAACCTTTTTCCGCGTATGGAGTCAGCTGTTACTAGGGGACACAGCTTTAAATTAAGGGGAGGTTGGTATTGGACAGATATTAGGGGTAGATTCTTTACTCAGCGGGTTGTGAGTTCATGGAATGCCCTGCCAGTATCAGTGGTGGACTCTCCCTCTTTATGGTCATTCAAGCGGGCATTGGATAAGCATATGGAGGTTATTGGGCTAGTGTAGGTTTGGTAGGCTTCAGTCGGCGCAATATCGAGGGCCGAAGGGCCTGTACTGCGCTGTATTTTGCTATGTTATATGTTCTATATCTGTCATCATGGAGGAAGAGCCAGAAAATCCCCCAGTAATACCAAGTGATCATATCGGATTCTGGAGCTAAAGACATAAAGTCAATTCATATCAGAAACAAGATAGTACTTGAACATGGAGCTGGATTGAGCATTGCTAAGTCTGACGAAACAGATGTACGTCCTATCAAAATGTCAGAAATAAATCACCAATAGTAGTATTACTTGCACTGTCGATGACTGTGTTTCATTTTCCTGTACATTCTGCAGAGACCAGAAACTATTGTGGATAAACGTGATCCAACAACGACTGACGAATAGAAAGGATCCAAACAGCTACAAAGGGAAAAAGACATAGTGTGGCTAACTGCAGACCAGTTAACTTGACATTTCTAGGGAAAATGTTGGAATCTATCACACAGGATGACATTTTTGCAATTTAGAAATTAACAGCAACAATGAAGAGAATCAGCATGCATTTCTGAAAGTGAAATCACATTTGATAAACTTCGGAATTGTTTGAAGTTGTTCCTTACAGCACAGAAAATGGGGAATCAGTAGAAGTGGCATAGATTGGATTTTCCGAAGGGTTTCTATAAGAACTCAAAAAATGAGGTTGAAAATGCAATGAATGTGAAGGGTATTTGGAGGAATATATGTAAGTGGAAAGTTAAAGTTTGGTTCGCTTTCGTATAAGAGAGTCAGAACATCGACGCAAAGATATGTAGAAGCAGTTTCACAGCGTGTTGGTGAGACTGTACGTGGAGTATTGTGTACAGTTTTGGTGACCGAATCTCAGAAAGAATATACTGACCACAGAGGAAGTGCAATGGACATTCTCTAGATTAATCCCTCAGATGGTGAGATTGCCTGATGAGGAAACTCAGCCTGTGTTCTTTAGAGTTTCAAAGAAGAAGAGGTGGGTCACAGTGAAATTTAGAAAATTCACATAACATATGACAAGTTGAAAATTAACAGAACGCTTCCCTCGCTGTCTATTCCACATTAAAGGCAAATAATGGCAGGATCTGGGACAGACCAGTTAAGACTGCAATAAGGAGGAAATTCTTCACTTGGAGGAGACTAACTAACACTGGTGCATGGAAACCTACTGGCATGCAAGATTAGGGAGAATGTCCTGATATTCTACAAGTGTCTCCAGCAGAACAGAATAACCAGGGAACAGGTAGCACTCATTAGTGACTTGCCAAGTTGCATCCAAATCAACTTTAGTGGTAGGAGACAGAGGGTAGTGGTAGAAGGCTGTTTGTGTGATTGGAGGCTAGTGTCCAATGGTTTACCACAGGGATCAGTGCTGTGTCTCTTATTATTTCTGATTCAGAGGTGTTGGTGTTGGACTGGGGTGGACAAAGATAAAAATTGCATAACACCAGGTTATTCTCCAAAAGGTTTATTCGGTGGCACGAGCTTTCGAAGCGTTTAATCAAAGCGCGCAATCACCTGATGAAGACGCAGCACTTTGAAAGCTCGTGCCTCCAAATAAATCTGTTGGACTATAAGCTGATGTCTTCTGATGTTAAACCTTATCATAAAGGATGCAGCTGTGAATATGGACGAGGGGTGGAGGTTGTCAGAAGTAAGTTTGTTATTGATACGAATATTGGCCGGGTGGTTGACAGTGAAGAAGAAGGCCTTATGTTTCAGGAAGATGCAGATGGAATGGTCAGATGGTCACATCAACACAGAGAAAATGGTCAGATGGTAGGATCAATGGCAGATGGAATATAACCCTGATAAATATGAAGTGATGCATTTTGCAAGAAGGAACCAGACAGGTGAGAACTCAATGAATGACAGTACACTAGGAAGCTCGGAGGGTGCTTCTCCACACATCCCTGAATGTGACTGTACAGATCATTGCACAACTTGGGAACGCATAGGGGAGCGTAAACATAGCCTTTATACATCGAAGTATAGATTATAAGAGCTATGCGGAACTTTGGTTAGGCCAAGCTGGAATACTGTGTGTAGTTATGGGGGCCACATTACAGGAAGGATGTGATTGTACTGGAGGTAGTGCAGAGGAGATTGACCAGGATGTTCCCTGGGAAGGAGTATATCAGCTATGGAGAGAGGCTGGATAAGCTCGGGTTGTTTACTTTGGAGCAGAAAAGGCTGAGGGGGATGTGAATCAGAAGGATAAAATTCAGGGTGGAAAGACAGCAGCTGTTCCTTTTAGTCAAATGGCCACATTTTTAAAGTGAAGGGTTTGAGGTTTAGTGAGGATTTGAGGACTGTTTTTCACTCAGAGTTTGTGGGTTCTGGAATGCACTGCTTGAGAGGGGAGTTGTCATGGTAACCTCAAAATCTTTAGAAAATACATGGTTGTGCAGTTGAAATGCCATAAGATTCACAGCTACAGGTCTTGTGTCGGAAAGTGGGCCGAATGTAGGTCGTGCTGTATTTCTGATGGAAGAGAAACTGTGCTTCTGTTATTGTATGGATGTGGGAGGTCAATCATTGATTAGCTTAAGATAAGAATTGATGGGTTTCTGAAGAATATCTCACCAAAGTATGTAAGAGAGAACTTGTAATATCTTCTGAAAATATGTCAATGGCAAAATTAACAGAAAAAGTTGCATCTTTCTTACAGTCTGATACCAGAGAATTGAGGACAGGGAAATAGCAGATCAATGGAGCAAATACTTCAGTTAGGCCTTCACAGAAGATAAAAAAAAATCTTCCTCGAAATGCTAGAGAACTTTAGTCTGGTGAGAAAAAGGGAATAGCAACTAAATTAGCAACTAACCAGTTTTACAGAATAAATATTGGAGTGAAATTAATGGGCATAGACAAAATCAACAGAGATTTTTGAAATGGGAATCATATTTGAGAAAGTGGCTTTTAACAAAATTTTGAGAATGTATCAATGCAATACGATTGGAATCTGAGAAAGATTTTTGATAAAGCCCCAAGCCTATTGTGCAAATTCGAATCCTGTGGGACTGGGGCTAATATATGGTCATTGTTTTAGAATGGGAGAGCTGGAAGGAAAGAATGAGTAAGAAGAGAACCATGATTTTTTCATGGTTTCCATGTTGGAAAACTTCGAGAATATAACAAGGATATATCGAGATTTGACATCCACCTATTCCCAATATACATCATATCTTTGATTGAGGGGCTCATATGCAATATTCCCCAGTCTGCTGACAGTACTAAACGATGTCACCTTGTGAGTGGATGAGGAGGATGTAAAAAAGATTCCAAGGTGATTGCGACAAGTGGAGAGACTGGGCAAATACGTGGTAGATGGAGAGCAATGGGAGAGATGAGATGCTGTACACTTTGATGGGAACAATAGAATGGCATCCTATCATTTGCAAAGGGAGTGGTTGAAAAATGTTGCACTATAAATGAATTTAAGCTGAATTTTAATTTTATTTCTGCGCAGCTATCCGAGTCCATTAAAGGCAGTGAGTTCTGAAGCCAGAAGTCAATACTAGGAATAGCATTGGCACGCTGACCAGTGTATATATACCCAACAAGTGGGGAGCTGTAACATTGAAAATGATCTGTATGTCCCTGTACACCAATCAGTGAAAGTAACATTGTAGGAGCAGACAGCATGTAGGCAGATAAATGGTGTATTCACCTTCATTTCAGGGAGATTTGAATACAGGAGTAAGGGTGATTTACTGCAGCTGTATAGAGCCTTAATGGGGCCCCATCTCGAACATTGTGCAGTATTGTTCGCAGTTTTGGTCTCCTTGCCTAGTAAAGGACATTGAGGGAGAGCAGTGGCGGATGACCAAACTGATCTCTGGGATGACAGGCTCTGCTAAGGGACCAGAGATTTGGGGTGACTGGGCCTGTATTTTATGGGGTTTAGGAAAATGAGTGGAGATATCATTAGACAATAGACAACAGACAATAGGAACAGGAGTAGGCCATTCTGCCTTTCGAGCCTGTACCACCATTCATTATGATCATGGCCGATCATCCTTAACCAGTATCCTATTCCTGCCTTATCTCCATAACACTTGATTCCACTATCTTTGAGAGCTCTATCCAACTCTTTCTTAAATGAATCCAGAGACTGGGCCTCCACTGCCCTCTTGGGGTAAAGCATTCCACACAGTCACCACTCTCTGGGTGAAGAAGTTTCTCCTCATCTCTGTCCTAAATGGTCTACCTGGTATTTTTAAGCTGTGTCCTCTGGTTCGGCACTCACCCATCAGCAGAAACATGTTTCCTGCCTCCAGAGTGTCCAATCCTTTTATAAATATTCTTATATGTCTCAATCAGATCCCCTCTCAGTCTTCTAAACTCAAGGGTATACAAGCCCAGTCGCTCTCGTCTTTCCGCACAAGGTAGTCCGGCCATTCCAGGAATTGACCTTGTGAACATACGCTGCACTCCGTCAATAGCCAGAATGTCTTTGCTCAAATTTGGAGACCAGAACTGAACAAAATACTCCAGGTGTGGTCTCACCAGGACCCTGTACAGCTGCAGAAGAACCTCTTTGCGTCTATACCCAATCCCTCTTGTCATGGAGGCCACCATGCTATTAGCTTTCTTCACTACCTGCTGTACCTGCATGCTTGCCTTTATTGACTGGTGTACAAGAACACCCAGATCTTTCTGTACTGTCCCTTTACCTAAATTGATTCCATTTAGGTAGTAATCTGCCTTCCTGTTCTTGCCACCAAGTGGATAACCACACAGTTTTCCACATTAAACTGCACCTGCCTTGCATCTGACCACTCACCTAACCTGTCCAGGTCACCCTGTAATCTCCTAACATCCTCCTCACATATCACCCTGCCACCCAGCTTAGTATCATCAGCAAATTTGCTAATGTTATTACTCATACTATCTTCTATGCCATTAATATATATTGTAAAAAGCAGTGGTCCCAGCACTGATCCCTGCAGTATCCCACTGGTCACTGACTGCCATTCTGAAATGGAGCCGTTTATGACTGCCCTTTGTTTCCTGTCAGCCAACTAACTTTCAATCCAAGTTAATATTTTGCCCCCAATACCATGCGCCTTAATTTTGCTCACTAATCTCCGATGTGGGACTTTATCAAAAGCTTTCTGAAAGTCCAGGTACACTACATCTACTGGATCTCCCTCGTCCATCTTCAGAGTTACATCCTCAAAAAATTCCAGAAAATTAGATTTCCCCTTCATAAATCCATGCTGACTCTGACCTATCCTGTTATTACTATCCAGATGTGTCGTAATTTCGTCCTTTATAATTGACTCCAGCATCTTTCCCACCTGTTTTCTGTTTTCTCTCTCCTGTTTTCCTGTTTTCTCTCTCCCACCTTTCTTAAAAAATGGTAAAACATTAGCCACCCTCCAATCCATAGGAACTGATCCCGAATCTATGAAATTCTGGAAAATAATTACCAACACATCCACGATTTCTCGAGCCGCCTCCTTCAGTACCCTGGGATGTAGGCCATCAGGCCCCGGGGACTTATCAACCTTCAGACATAACAGTCTATCCAACACCAATTCCTGGCAAATATAAATTCCCTTAAGTTCAGGTCATTCAGCCACTGTTACCTCAGGGAGTTTGCTTGTGTCTTCTCCAGTGAACACAGATCTGAAGTACCAATTTAATTCTTCTGCCATTTCTTTGTTCCTTGTAATATGTTCCCCTGTTTCTACCTTCAAGGGCCCAATTTTAGTCTTTACCACGTTTTTGCCTTTCACATACGTAAAAAAGCTTTTACTACCCTTCTTTATATTTTTGGCCAGTTTACCTTCGTACTCTTTTTTTCTCTGCGTATTTCCTTCTTAGTAATCCTCTGTTGTTCTTTAAAAGCTTCCCAGTACTCCGTTTTCCCACTTATCTTTGCTACGTTATACTTTTTCTCTTTTAACTTTATATGTTTCTTAACTTCCCTCGTCCGCCACAGCCACCCATGCCTCCTCCTACGATCTTTCTTCCTTTTTGGAATGAACTGATCCTGCATCTTCTGCATTATACACAGAAATATCCGCCATTGCTACTCCACTGTCATCCCTGCTAAGGTATTGCACCATTGAAATTTGTCCAGCTCCTCCATCATAGCTCCATAGTTCCCTTTATTCAACTGAAATATTGTCACTTCCGATTGTACCCTCTCCCTTTCAAATTGCAGATTGAAGCTTATTGTATTATGGTCACTACTTCCTATGGCTCCTTTACTTCGAGGTCTCTGATCAATTCTGAGTCGTTGCACAATACCAGATCGAGAATTGCCTTCTCCCTGGTCGGCTCCACCACCAGCTGCTCTAAGAATCCATCTCGGAGGCATTCCGCAAAATCTCTTTCTTGAGGACCAATACCATCCTGATTCTCCCAGTCTACCTGCATGTTGAAATCCCCCATAACAACTGTAGTAACATCTTTGCGACAGGCCAATTTCAGATCCTGATTCAACTTACATCCGACATCCAGACTACTGTTTCGGGCCTGCAGATAATTCCCTTTGAATTATCTTTTTACCCTTAGAATTACTCAGCTCTATCCACACTGACTCTACATCCCTGATTCTAGGTCCCCCCGCGCAAGCGTCTGAATATCATCCCTTACCAACAAGGCCACCTCACCCCCTCTGCCTGTCAGTCTGTTCTTAGGATAGCACGTGTAGCCTTGAATATTCATTTCCAAGGCCCTGTCCAATTGAAGCCACATCTCAGTTATCCCCACAATATCGTATCTGCCAATTTCCAAAAGAGCCTTCAGCTCATCCATCTTATTTCTGATGCTTCGTGCATTCATATATATCATTTTTAATTTGTTACTATCCTCACCCTTCCCAAAAACTCCTATTTCACTCAACCTTACAGCATGATCCCTTTCTGAGTTTTCTGCCTCATTGATACAGTTGTCTTTCTTGACTTCCCTTTTTCTAACTTTCCCTTCAATTTCCTGAAACAAACATCCAGTTTGCCCCCTCCCACCAGCTACTTAGTTTAAATGCAGCTGTGTTGTAGTAGCAAACCTGGCTGCGATAATGCTGGTCCCCCAACCTATTAAGGTGCAAACCGACTCTCTTGTATAATTTGTGCTGACCACAAAACATGCCCCAGTGGTCCAAGAATTTACATCCTTGCTTCCTGTGCCAGTTCCCCAGCCACATGTTCAAGTCCATTATCACCCTGTTTCTGGCCTCACCAGCCCGAGGAAATATATCAAACTCTGACAGTGTGAGACAGATTGGAAGCAGGGATGATAGTTCACTTTAAAGGAAACAGTCAAATCGTATTTAATACACAAGCGTTATCAAAGAACCGCGTGTATATTGAATAGAGAAGCAAACTTGATGGGCCAAAAGCACTACATCCGTTCTCGTTTTATATTTCACAATGTTTAAACATATTTTGGGATATGAAAATTGTATTTAGAAAACTGAATTGAGGAGATGTTCGGCCCTGAACTAGCATGAGGAAATCTCAACGTATTGAATGACCTTTCCCAATGTTTGTGTACAGTCTGTGTGAAAGCTCTGTAAATGTTGTCACAAGCTCTCAGATGTTAGGAAGGAGGCCTCTGCAGGATCGATAGGACTGTGTCTCCCGTTCCATTTTCTGATAACGAGTCTGGTGCCAGGTATTCTGTCCGGTATTATCCTTTAAGTCCTGAGAGCTGTTTGATACAATTGAGTACTGGATTAGTGGTGCTGGAAGAGCACAGCAGTTCAGGCAGCATCCAACGAGCAGCGAAATCAACGTTTCGGGCAAAAGCCCTTCATCAGGAATAAAGGCCTTTATTCCTGATGAAGGGCTTTTGCCCGAAACGTTGATTTCGCTGCTCGTTGGATGCTTCCTGAACTGCTGTGCTCTTCCAGCACCACTAATCCAGTATTTGATTTTCAGCATCTGCAGTCACTGTTTTTACCTTGATACAATTGAGTGTCTTGCTTGGCCGATTCAGAGACATTGAAGAGTTTATCACATGTCTGTGCATCTGGAGTCACTTTTAGGCCAGACCAGGAAAGCACG
Source organism: Chiloscyllium punctatum (assembly GCF_047496795.1). NCBI lineage: Eukaryota > Metazoa > Chordata > Chondrichthyes > Orectolobiformes > Hemiscylliidae > Chiloscyllium > Chiloscyllium punctatum. The sequence continues at coordinate 65,619,037 of NC_092754.1, forward strand.
GGAGATTCACTTCCTGAAAATACATTGGGGAAGGAGAGCGATGTTTACAATCAACATTGGACACAAGATCAGTATTACTGACACCAGATTTTCGGACTCGATATTTTATTAATTGTTTCTAGCTTCCACCAGCTGCTAGAGTATTGACCTGGTCTGGATTCGTAATCCAATGATATTTCCACAACAGCACCATCTCCACATGGGGACCTATCGGAAACCACACTGAGCAGGTTATATCTGTGCTTCCTGACAGCTCTGTCAAAAAGAATTCCCACCAATTTGACTGTCGTGATGGGAGTTCGAGGTGGTAATTGGTCAGATTGTAATTATTCTCCTCTTCGGGGACTGGACAGAGCTGAGTAATTTTCCACACTGGCAGGGAGATATCAGAGTTGGATCTGGAATGAAACAGCTTCCCCAGGGACTCGGCTTGTTGTGCAGCACAAGTCTTCAGTCCCATTGCAGGAATGTTTTCAGGGCCCATTGCCTTTGTCGTATCTACTGTGTCCAGCTGTTTCTTCATGTCACATACAGAAAATCGAATTGCTTGAAGACTGGCATCTGTGAGTCTGTGGGCATCATGATGAGTGTGAGTTGGATCATCCAGTCAACACCTCTGGCTGAGGGTAGTGCAGACACCATATCTTTGACTTTTTTTCACTGATTTAGAGTTGTTCCGCTATTTAGGATGAGGATATTTATGGCATCCTCTGCTCCAGTAAATTGTTTAATAATCCATCGACATTTATGATTGGATTTAGCAGGAAGACAGAGTTTAGATCCGATCTGTTAGTCTTGGGATCATTTCCGGTTCTCCATCAGAAGTTATTTCTGCTGTTTGGAATGCAATAAGTCATGTGTGCGTTGTCAACAGGTTTAGGTGCACGTGATTCCGACGTTGGCATCAGCCCTGTATTCAGTGACCTAACCTGGTTTCTGATGCGGTAACACTTCCATTTTCATATTCTCATTCTGCTGAGGCCATCTCTCTGGTGTCACACCTCCAATTTGTTACTTTATCTCAATCCATTTAAGGTAATAATCTAAATCGTTACTTTCCACAATGTCAACTTCGGTATTTGAAATGAATGTGTTTCCCTCTGTTATTCTCCCTCACATGATTAAGAGCTCTGTAGTTTCAGTGATGTCAGTCTTATGCAGTTTTAGAATATAGGAACTTGTGCACCATGCATTATCGTTCAGTCCCGAGTGTACGGCGCTCCAGGTTGGACGGGATGTTTGAGCATCATTGACACCCTTCTTTGGAAATTGTCCAAAAACAGAAATTGCTGAAGAAATTACTGAAAATGTTGCAGCATCTTCTGGAGTTAATGGAGAGTTAAACGTTCAGGTCCAGTGACCCTTTACAAAGCTTCCAGTTTCTACAGCAATTTTTGTATTTTTATTTCCAGTATCCATAGTTATTTGTTTTAGTGAAAATTTGTTCTGTGCCTATTCATTTCTGGAGAAACTCACCAGGTCTGTCAGCATCTGCAGAGACAGAGAAAAAGCGTTAGCATTTCAAGCCCAGTGTGACACATCTTCAGAACTGAAAAGGATTTTGAACCTGGGATTTTGAATCCCTTGTCAGAGGTGGGGGATGGGTGACAGGGAAAAGAGGGTGTGGCAAAGATAAACGGGCTTTTAGCACTGCTGAACGAGTGTCTGATGTAAAATGTGTTTAAATTAAGGTGTGAATGGGGGAAAGGGGTTCTCTCAATTGAGTGCAAGATAAAGAAACACAACCACACAAGGTCATAGGAAGGCCAGGAGGGAGAATGTTGACTATGTAGCATTATATAGATCTGGCCATAGATACGTTTTCACTGGCGAGATCATCGCCCCCTTTAGACAAAGGAATCCAGGTGTTTGACTTCTTATTGGCACTAGTAAACGTTTCATGCTGCCTTGGTATTGTAATATGGAGAAAAACAAATCACCATATGAAGTTTGGGCTGAGTATTGTTTACCTGTCATGTTCAATATTGTTTAAATTTGCAGTGCTTATCTTTAAATGCTTGTTATTGAAATTAGTACCAGATGGAGTGTAGGAGGTTGGGTGGTGACATTGTAAAAGCTTCTAAAATCATGAGAGATATGGATAGGGTGAATAGCCATGATCTTTCCAACGGCGTGGGGGAGGTCAGCCATAGAAGGCACAGGTTTAAGGTGAAAGAGGAAAGTTTTAAAAGGAACGAAGGGGCAACTTTTTTACACAGAGGTTGGTTGGGTATGGAATGAGCTGTCAGAGGAAGTGTGGTAGATGCCAGTATAGGTACAACATTTAAAACTCATTTGGACGAACATACAAATAGGAAACATTTCGAGGCATATTGGCCAAATGAAAGCAGGTGGGACGAGCTTAATTTGGAAAACTTGGCCAGCATGGACCTTTAGAAAAGCTTCACGCAGGGTCTGAGTGGGTTTGTGAAAGGGAAATTATACTTTGCCCTATAAAATTATGCAAAGTATTTCCGGAGATGCCTGAGAATGTAACAAGCAGACTTGATAAAGGGGATCTGGTAGACACCAGGCTTTCCAGAGATTTTCCGCAAGGTATTACAAAATAAAAGTTCTTACACATGACAGGAGGTCATAGGATAATGGATAATGTATTAACATGGGATGATGATTGATTCGCACATAGAAATCGGAGAGTCAGGATTAATGAATCTTCATGATAAAGGTGTATCTGCTGGAGTACAACAGTTATGAGTCCGATGGCATCAGTTATTTACAATCTATACTGACAGCCTGAAAGAGGGATTTGAGTGCAACATACATCCGAATTTGTGGATGATACTGAGAACCAATGGCAGGCTGTTATTTAATGGAGAGGACTTCCAGAAAAGGAGCAGTACAAAGGGATTGGAGTCTTCCTGTTTATGAAACATAAAGTCAGCATGCTGTGCAGCAAGTAACTGGGTTGTTTCAAAAGATGGGCTCCTGGGACGAAAGGTTTGTGTTAATGAGAATCTCTAAAATGATGAGGCGATCATTCATTGGGGTTTAAATGAACGAGGAGTGATACTGCTGAAAAATACAAGACACAGAGACGGGTTGACACTGTAGATGTTGAGAAGTTGTTACCATTCGCATAGATTAGATTGCATAGATTACTTACAGTGTGGAAATAGGCCCTTCGGCCCAACGAGTCCACACCGCCCTGCCGAAGCATAACCCATCCATACCCTTACATCTACATCTACATCTACATCTACCCCTTACCTAACACTACGGGCAATTTAGCATGGCCAATTCACCTGACCCGCACATCTTTGGAGTGTGGGAGGAAACCGGAGCACCCGGAGGAAACCCACGCAGACACGGAGAGAACGTGCAAACTCCACACAGTCAGTCGCCTGAGGCAGGAATTGAACCGGGGTCTCCGGCGCTGTGAGGCAGCAGTGCTAACCACTGTGCCACCGTGCTGTCCTCAAGTTCGGACGGAGTCCCGAACTTGAGGACATAGAAACTGAATATGGAACATCGATTTCATTCTGAGATGCAAAGTGATGTCTTCTCTCAGAAGGTAGTGCATGCCTGGAATTCCCTAACCCGGAGAGGTGTGGAGGGACAACAAATTTGGACTATACAAACACCCAGTGGGTATATATAACTCATTCACTCTCCTCAAGGAGTCGGCAAGAAAGTGGAGTCGAGTCCTGGAGTAGATCAGCCATGTTCTTATTAAATGACAGGGCAAACTTGAGGGGCCGAATAGCCTACTGTTGTTCCTACTATTATTAATTTCACATGTTATGCTTTTGGAAAGTAACTGGTTATTTTCCTGGAAGTTGTGTTGTGTAATGCTACATTCGGATGAGCAGAGGATTTGTTTGAGCTTACCCTGTGTGGGGTATGGGGGCTGTATTCACAGCGAATCTGGGTCTGGGACATGGCTTAAATTTGGAGCAGAAGTTATAGAGATGGGAAGCCTGGAAACAGGGATTGGGGGTGAGGGTCACTTCCTGATCCAGGCTAGATTTTCCAAGTTCATTTCCAAAACTACACCTAACCATTGGAGTGGCCTCGATTTGCAGGTCTCAAGGGCTGAATGGAACATCAGAACACAGGGCTGAGGGATAGGAGTGGGCCATTCGGCCCTTTGACACTGCTCCACCAGTAAATGAGATCGTGGCTCATCTCCTTGTGATCCCAGCTGCACTTTTCTCTCCATGCACCATTATCCCTGATTCACCTGTCTATGGAAAATCAGATGAAGCCAGCCTTGATATAATATTCAGCGATCCCAAACTTCTGGGAAAGAGGATTTCCACTTGACTGAATTCCCACTTTGTAAATTTCTTCTCACTCCATTTGTGACTGAGGATGAAGCGTGTCACTATTTCCTTTTCTAGTCCCACTCCTCCACTGCTCACAACAAATTTTAAATGTAACCAGGTTGGTGATATAGCCGATGATAAATGTCTCAGACTGGGTTCGGTTCAGTGATAAGAAGTCAGGTAGATTTCTTTTATCTGCCACAAGTTACGAACAGAACTAACAGAGGAGTTTGATGGATCAGTGGGTGCTACTGCTTCCTCACATCACCAGGGAGCTGGTTCAATTCCAACCGCGGGCAACCCTCTACGTGGTGTTTGAACATTCTCACCGTGACTGTGTGGGTTTCCTCTCAGTGCTCTAGTTTCCTGCCACAGTCTAAAGATGTGCAGTTTAAAGAGATTGCCCATAGTGCCCAGGGATGTGTAGGTTAGGTGGGTTAGTTATGGGAAATGTAGGGTTAAATGGATAAGGTAGGGGGCCACGTCCAGATAGGATGCTGTTTGGTGCATCAGTGCGGACTTAATGGACAGAATGTCCTGCCTCCACACTGCAGACGTTCTATGACAATGACAACAAATTTGGCCTATACAAACACCCAACGAGTATATACCTAATCCACACTTATCAAGGTCTTGTATGTTTCATTCTCATTCCAAGAGTACCCTGTTAAAGCCTTCATAATATGAGCTATTCACCCCAGGAATAAGTGAAAGGAAACATCTCTGAACTGCTTTCAATGTAATTATATCCTTTCTCAGATAAGGAGACACAAAAAACTTAATCTCACACTCAGATCATAAAGTTTATATTTGTTTTCTCAAAGTGCTGTGAGTCTTTGGAACACTCTTCTCCACAGACCGTTGGAGGCAGAAATATTGAATATTTTTGAGACACCGACAGAAGGTTCATGAATAACAACAGAGTCAAGGATTATCGAGGAATGGGCAGCAACTTGCAGCGTAGGGGAAAATGTAGACAGTGGTATCAAATTACACCGGTCAGGAACATCCAGGAATATAATGCAAAATGAATTGATATTATCAATAAAACTTTGAGGGGGAATCCAAGCTACCGGAGATCCGGAAGGTCTGTTTTGCTGGGCTCTGCATCACAGCACGGGCAAAGTGATTCTCTAACCCATCGCATCCCAGCCATTTACGTAAAATTCAACACTAAAAGAGCGATAGAATCTTTACTAATCCCGTTTTATCAAGTGGAAATGACAAAACATGGGAAAGGATCAAGTAAGTCCCAACACACGGTGCACCCGTCAGAAGCATCGAGCATGCCTGAGGCTGTAGCTGCAACCCACTCTGCTCGCTCCATAGACCCAATTATTCACCAGGCCATGGTCACTGAGTTCACCAAGTATGTGAAATGATTGAAGTAATGATTGAAGAAGGGTTCAGCAGTGGCTAGATCCGCTCTCAGCCGTGCTCCAATAACATGAGCAGCAACTTGACAGCCTTGGAAACAGAACAGATTATGCCAAGCGCCAAACTGCAGCGACAGAGACCACGATCAGTTCCTTTCAGGAGAGGATCCTCGCCTTTGCAAAGCAGGTCCATACCTTAACTGAACATGACGACCACCTCGAGAACAGGGATAGGATGAAGAATGTTCACATCATCGGTTTGCTGGACCGGATGGAAGGTGGTCAGCCAGTGAGTTTATTGAGAACTGGCTGGAGCGATTCCTTCACTTCAAAACTGAAAAGGGACAGGTGAAGACTGAAACAGTTCATCGGGTTATGGTACGGAGGTCAGACTCAGACCAACGCCTTCGCCCTGTCCTTGTGCGGTTACATAGTTATGGGGATAAACATAGGCAGATGGAATCTTCCAGAACCCAGGGGAAAGATCCAATGGCTTTAATTCACGAGGGCTCCAGGATTATGATCGTTCAGGACTTTTCACGGCGGTGATTCAGGAAAGAAAATCTTTGGATGATATCAAGAGAAGAGTAAGGGAACTCGGGAGTCAGTATTCCTTAAAATACCCAGCGGTGCTCCGTATTGCTTTCAATTGATCCATAGACTTGTCTGACTCTCCAGAGAAAGCGAAAACTTTGTGACATTTAAAAGTGAGATGGATGTTTAGATAATCATGTTTCTCTCTTAAAGAAATTTTCTTGGATTTTTCTGGTATTAACCAATGTTAAATTATAGTTGGTGATGGCTAGATTACTCACTTTTAACTTCTTCGTTAGTATTACTACACTTTTTCTCTTTCCTGGCTTGTGTCTGGGGTGCGACTCAAGCTGGAGCGGGTTACAAAGGTAGTTGTGATGACTAAATAACGACCAAAGGGCAGTTGAAGCCCGATTTTTGTCGTTAATTGCCCTGGATGTCATATTGATAGCAGGCAGAAGATGAAGCATTGGGGTATGTAACCGTCCCCACTGGACGGGCGTGGTGGGGGTGGTGGGGAGGGTCATTGGCAGTTTGGATATTGTTTCTTTTTTTTTGTGTGTTTAGTTTTGGAAAGTTTTGAGAGCTTGTTAGATGTCGTAGTCTTAGTTCGTGTTGTTTTTATGCTCTCTGAGTCTTTTTTCATTTATGATCAGTGATGTGTAATTCGAGTTCTTCCTCTCTCGAGCTCAAATGTTGCTACAGTGTGTGATGGATAATGATGTGCTTAAATGGGTACCTGGAACAATACGCGGAGCCATCGTCCAGTCAAGAGGAAAAATGTACTGTCTAGTCTTAGAAAGGAGAGGGTGGATGTTGTCCTATTGCAGGAGATGCATCTTCATGACAAGGAACATTTGATATTACAGCAGGGCGGATTTGATCGGGTTTATTTCTCGTTTTATTAATAATAGGAGTAGGGGAGAAGCCATATTGGATAGGAAGAATCTTCCAGTTAAATTACTAGATTACATTAGACATTCACAGGAGGATCATAACCCCCAAACCCTTGAACTATGGGAAAGAATACAGTATTTTGAATGGTTATTGCCTCCCGGCGCAACCTCTTAAAACCGTGGTAGATGCATTTCCCAAATTAAATTATCTTGTCTCATGGTGCATTAGTGTAGATGATTTCAGCTGTCTTATGGACCCCACAGTGGACAGAATGTCCAAAGATCACCCAATACCCTCGTCATAATGAAAGCAATTAGTTGATTCCTGTGCAGAACTAGAGGTGGTGGATGTCTGGAGGCAGATCCACATCACAAGTAGGGATTTTATTTTCGCCTATAACCCGCATAAATGCCACACGAATGTTCCATCTCTTCCCCATTCCCGCAACAATCTTAGAGTCGGTGGCATCCTGCACAATTGGGAAAATTACCATTTCTGACCATGAAGCAGTATAACAGTTTCGAGACGCTGGCGAATGGATCCGTTTTTTTCTTAAGGCTAGTTAGTTCATTGAGTATTTCTGTAAAGATTTCAGATCTTTCTTAGCCATTAATGCAGATTCAACCAGTAACACATCCATTCTATAGAAAACTACTAACGCTCGTGCCAAGGGAATAGTTATTCATCAGGAAGCGGCAGAAGGCGGAGCAGGAACGCTGGCTTTAGGCACAGCTGAGGACAGCCGAGAATACATACTGTGATAGCCCCTCAGTGCCTAATCTGCAGAGGATCACAACGCTTCTGTCTACAGTGAATTCCTCGCTCACACAGACAGCCAGGAAGGAACTTACTTTTAAAAATCAAAGGCTGTTTGAACATGGTGATAAGCCAGGCAAGCATTTAGCCAAACTTGCCAGGAAAATGAGCGCCCCCTCAAGCCATTACCTCAATTAGGGAAGGTACTGGGATCCTTCTCTTCGATTCCAAAAAGATTAATACAGCCTGTCCGAGATTTTTCTCCCAATTATTTCAGACTGAACATTTTGAGGATAGATGGATTAAGATGGAGTCATTTTTCAAGAACCTGGGTATTCCAGGAGTAACCCCTGAATAAGTGTTGTGCCTTAATGCACGATTGTCAGCACGGGAAGGTGTGAAGCAGCTTCAGAATGTAAAGGTGCACGTTCCTGACGGATTTCTGAGTGAATTTTATAAATAATTTATAAACCTATTTTCAGGGCTGAACTTTAACATGTTCTATCACTCATACAGTCACGAACCCCTCCCTCCATCCTTTAGAGAGGCTCATATCTCTCTGATGCTTAAGAATGGAAGACCCTGGAGGATTGTGCTTCTTATACGCCAATCTCACTTTTAAATGTTGGTTTCAAAATCCCGTCTGTGACCTGTACATTAAGGTGGAAACTTTGCTGCCTTCCATTGCCGAAGAGGACCAAACAGGCTTTGTAAAGGGCCGCAGAGATCTTCCTACAATGTTAAGTGGTTACTCAATATGATCCAAGCGTGTCAACATCAATCTGTCCAGGGATTATTGATCTCTTTAGTGAGAGTGGGCATTTGATTGGATTGAGTGGTCAGATCTCTTCTGTACATAAGAACGGTTTGGTCTACGCAAAGTTTTTATCAAGTGGGTGAGGATCATTTACCGTGATCCTCTGGCTGCAGTTCTAACTAATGGTTTGCCAACCAGTAATATTAATATTTCTCCAGGCAGCCGACAAGGTTGACACCTTTCACCTTTGTTGTTTATGTTGGTGATTGAACCACTGGCGGAGGCCATAGGTAGGGATGCCAACATATCTGCCCCAGAAGTGGGATAGAAGTCACGTAAGATTACATTGTATGCAGATGAGGGTCTTATGTTTTTGTCAAATCCCGTAATTTTGGTTGTTCATGCGATGCAATGCATTAATTCGCTTGTTGCCTTTCTGGCCGATAAGATTAATTTTACAAAGTTGGAGGCCATGCCTATGGGAGGTCTTAGGGAAATACCTGAAACTGAGGTCAAATCCTAGTTTCCTTTTAAATGGTCACGGGGGCGGTTTCCCTATTTAAATATATTGATTATATTTGTCTTTGATCATTTATTTAACGTGAACTGTGTCCATTTGTTTGATAAGATTAAGCAAGACCTTCAAAGATTGGAGGCATTTCCAATATCGTGGCTAGGTCGGATAGCTGTTCATAAAATGGATATGCTTCCTCATTTGCTTTACCCTGTGTAAATGCTTCCTTTGATGTTTCCCAGACAGATATTTCAGAAACATAATGGCGGGTTTAGCTCTTTTATTTGCCACCATAAGCGATTCTATATCAAGCGAACAAAATTGCTGCTGCCCCACAGATTATGGGGGGTAGATCTCCATGATTAAAAGCAATCAATTAAGTTTTTTCATCGTATGTTCGTGCCTGGGCTGCTGAGGACTCGGCATCAATACGGCTAGACATTGAGCCCTCTCAGACAAAGTGAAACCTTATTGCTCTTTTGTTCTTAGATAAAATGACAACATTTATGAATTATTGTCATAAACTAATGATTATCATTACTGTTAAAACTTGAAGGACAATGCGTCAGATCGAGAGCAATGCAGCACTCATGTTTCTTACCCTATAATTGGTATACCAGGTTGTTAACCGGGGATAATGGATTCCAGATTTAAACTGTGGGCAGCCAGGGGTGTACCTTGCTTGAGTGATTTAGAATTAGTAGAATCCCTACAGTGTGGATACAAGCCCTTGGACAGAGCAAGTCCACTTCGACTCTATGAAGACGCACCCCTACCATCCTATATTTACCCTGACTAAAGCCCAAACCTACACATCTCTGAACACTATGAATGAGTTATCATAGGCCAATTCATCTAACCTGCACATCTTTGAACTGGGGCAGGACGCCCACACAGACACAGTTAAGAATATACGAAATCCATACAGCCAGTCACCCAGGGCTGGAACCAAACCCGTCACACTGGTGCAGTGAGTCAGCAGTGTAAACCACTGAGCCACCACGTGTTACTTGAGGAAGAAACACTGAAATCATTTGATGAAATAACTCGTAAGTATGTACTACCCAGTAGAGTCCTCTTCTATTTTTTTTCCAGATTAGAGATTTGATTAAAAAACACAATTTTAACAGACACTTATAGATCCGATACAGAGAAGCAAGTGATTATTGTAAAGAATACACTCTCTATCAGTACCCTGTATCATTTGTTTGAGAGTGTCCCCTCAGACAAGACTGTGCAGCTTCGTGACGTCTGTGCAAGGAAGTTGGGGGTTTAGATCTTTTCGGAGACATGGCAAGAAATTTGTGAAAATGCTCGAAGGATTTTGATCTCTAATAGGACCCATTCCATGCAGTTGAAAATTCTTCATAGGTTCTATCTGACCCAAGATTTTCTCTCAAAATTCAAAGTGGGATTATCCTACAGCATGTCCTAAATGCAGAATGACTACAGACACTCTTACTAATTGCATGTGGTCCTGCTGCAGGCTTTGTATATATTGAAGCACTGTGTTAGGGGTAGTAGAGTGGGTCTTGGGGACTGAATTGGATATCGACTCGGTTTCTCTTTTCCTGGGCCTGCCCAGAGTATCAGACGCAGATGTACATGGGAAAAAAAAATTATGTCCTTACTTTCTGTGCTAGGAAAGATATTCTGTGGTTTGGATGTCTGAATACCCAGTGGGTCTGTTGGGTCTTTGTGAGCTCATCATGGAGAATATCCCTTTGGACTTTCTCAGCAGTATGGTGCACCAAAAAACAGAGATTAATATAAGTCATAGAGTCATAGAGATGCACAGCTTGGAAACAGACCCTTCAGTCCAACACATCCATGCCGACCACATATCCCAAACCAATCTAGTCCCACCTGCCAGCAACTGGCCCATAACCCTCCAAGCCCTTCTTATTCATATACCCATCCAAATGCCTCTGAAATGTTGCACTTTTCCCAGCCTCCCCGAAATCACCTGGCAACTCATTCCATACATGTACCACCCTCTGTGTGAAATAGTTGCTCCGTAGTTCTCTCTTATATCTTTCCGCTCTCAACCTAAACCCATACCCTCTCGTTCTGGACTCCCTGACCCAAGGGAAAAATCTTGACTGAGTTATCCTATCCATGCCCTCTCATAATTTTGTAAACATCTATAATGTCAGCCCCCAGCCTCCGACGCTCCAGAGAAAACAGCCCCAGTCTGTTCAGCCTCTCTCTATAGCTCAAATCCTCCATGGCAACATCCTTGAAATATTTTCTGAACCCTTTCAAGTTTCACAATATCTTTCTGATAGGAAGGAGACCAGAATTGCACGCAATATTCAACAGAGGCCTAACCAGTGTCCTGTGCAGCCGCAACATGACCTCCCAACTCCTGTACTCGGTACTCTGACCAATAAAGGAAAGTATACAAAAAGCCTTCTTCACTATCCTATCTAACTGCGACATCACTTTCATGGAGCTATGAAACTGCACTCCAAGCTCTCTGTTCAGCAATACTCCCTGCGAACGTTCTATTAAGTTTATAAGTCCTGCTAAGATTTTCTTTCCCAAAATGCAGTACCTTGCATTTATCTGAATTAAACTCCATCTGCCACTTCTCAGCCCATTAGCCATTTGGTCAATCTGAAGTGACCCACTTCGCTCTTCCCTACACCTCCAATTTTAGTGTCATCTGCAAACTTACTAACTGTACCCCTTATACTCGCATCCAAATCATTTATGTCAATGACAAAAAGTAGTGAATCCACCACCGATCCTTGTGGCACTCCACTGGTCACAGGCCTCCAGTCTGAAAAACAACCCTCTACCACCACCCTCTGTCTTCTACCTTTGAGCCAGTTCTGTATCCAAATGGCTACTTGTCACTGTATTCCATGAGATCTAACCATGCCATTCAGTCTCCCATGGGGTACCTTATCAAAACCCTTACTGAAGTCCATATAGATCACATCTACCCCTCTGCCCTCATCAATCCTCTTTGTTACTTCTTCAAAAAACTCAATCAAGTTTGTGAGACACGATTTCTCCTGCACAAAGCCATGTTCACTATCGCTAATCGTCCTTGCCTTTCCAAATATATGCACATCCCGTACCACAAGATTCCCTCCAACAACTTCCCCATGACCAACGTCAGGCTCACTGGTCTATAGTTTCCTGGCTTGTCCTTAATACCCTTCTTAATCAATGGCAAAACGTTAGTCAACCTCCAATCTTCCGGCACCTCACCTGTGACTACCCATATTGCAAATATCTCATCAAGGGGCCCAGCAATCACTTATCTAGCTTCCCACAGAGTTCTAGGGTACACCTGATAAGGTACTGGGGATTTAGCCACCGTTACCCATTTCAAGACATCCAGCACTTCCTCCTTTGTAATATGGACATTTTGCAAGGTGTCACCATCTATTTCCCTACATTTTATATCTTCCATATCCTCTTCCACAGTAAACACTTGTTTGCACAATACTCGTTTAATATCTTCCCCATACTTCCTGTGCTAGGAAGAATATTCTGTTGTGTTGTATGCCTGAAACACCCCCCCCCCCCCCCCCCCCCCCGGGTCTGTTGGGTCGTTGTAAGCTCGTCATGGTGAATATCCCTTTGGACTTTCTCACCAGCATGGTGCACCGAAAAGCAGAGATTTATATAAGATATGGCAACTCTTCTTGGATTACCGCGATACAGGCTTATCTGACACTCTAAAAAGGGCTTTTATATAGCCATGACGATATTGTCTAATGAATCTAATATGAAGAATCATGAACGCACGAATCTGTATCAGTTAATGGTCTCGAAAAACGAGAGCTATCACTTTGTTATGCTGAGCCGTATTATTTATTTTTTATTTATTGTTTATTTTTGTTTCTATTCTGTCCGTTTAGAGACTTTAACTTATTTTTAATATACATGCACATGGCTGTAAGTTTGTTCAGTTATTAGAGTTGTTTTGTTATTGGTTTAATATAATAATACAAATATATTTTTCAATTAAAAAAATTGTTAATAAATTAAAATGCTAATATTGATAGATTAGAGTCTCAAATAACTCTCATTAGAGAGACCACGCATGGTGGTTTATGTTGAAGGTCCCCACACGGGTGAATAGGTGAGGTTGAGAGAGCATCCCCTTCAAGGTAACCTCAGTCAGTCTGTGGAATTAAACCTGCGCAGGTGGCCTCCCTCTGCATCACAAACCAACCATCCAGCCAATTGAGTGGGAGACTGTGTAACTGTTACACACAGAATCAGTCACAGACAAAGGGCAAGAGAAATTTTAATGACATGGTAGATGATATATTTGAGATTAAAATGTTATCTGTTAGAAATTGTACTTTATAATGATACAAGTGTTTGGAAGCTGTCTTTGGCTGAATACAATAAGGTGGACAAGTGAAATAACCAGAATGACTAATTGGGATTGGATATCGATAACCATAACAGCCAGAAACCCTAACCATCTTACCATACATTAAAGAAGTTTCAGAACTGACAGCCAGTCTACGAAGACCCCTCGGATTCCTTGTAGCAAACAAACCCATCAACACGCTCAAACAAAACCTAACAAACTTAAAAGACCCAGTACAACCCATGGATAAAATCAACGTCATCTACAAAATTCCATGCAAGGACTGCCACAAACACTACGAAGGACAAACACCAGCTATGCACAAAAAGACCCGACCCTCTTTCCCTCGTAGCCCTACACACGGATGTAAAAAAAACACCATTTCGACTGTGGAGACACATCTATCCTGGGACAGGCTAAGCAAAGACATGTCAGAGAATTCCTAGAGGCCTGGCACGCAAACCACAACGCCATAAACAAACACATAGATCTAGATAACATCTATCAACCCGTCAGAAAACGAACAAAAATGACATCACCACAAACCCCAGGAACCCCATCCAGGAGAAAGATATAAATAGAAAGCAGAAGACAACAGCTTCGCTTCACTTGGAGGTCGCCAGTGATGATGTTACCTTGCCAGGTAATGAAACGTCTGGATATCAAACCTACAGCTCAGCGAGCAAACCTCATAAAACTCAACCTGAGCTACAAACCTTCACAAACCTTACATAACCATAATATAAGTGCATGTTTTTGATTGGTCTGTGGAAAGCATGCTGACTGTTGCAAGAATTTATAAAGCAGATGAAATATATAATAAGGAGAGTCCGTCCCCATGAGAAATGCCTTCTGAACACGTGCTAGAAGAAACCGGGGAGAAAAAGTGTCTGAGAATCATCTGCTCAGTAACAGGAATCTGGGGGTTAAATGACTAAAAGTTCCTGTAACATGGAGCTGAGAAAACCATCAGATCACCCCCAAACGTATTGAATGCTGGTGTATATTTGAAGTACTGAATCCTAATGATGGATTTTAATTGTGTGTGATTTGAAAAACGTACATCTCTACTCCATCCTCTTACATGTTACACAGCCGTTATCCTAAAACTGGGAATAAGTTGGAACATTATATGAAACATTCCATAATTGGCATTCTCCAGAATATTCTATAACTATGAGGGGGGCACTAGAAAGGCAAGAGAGAAAGGCAGGGAAGTAGCTGTATGTAATAGTGAGAGTGAGCATGAACCTTGTTCGGGGGCCGGTGGTATAACAGACATACAGTGAGTGTGAGCGAGCAGATAAAATACGGTGACCCATTTTGGGCGGGGGGGGGGGGGGCACGGTGCCTCACAGCGCCAGACACCCGGGTTCAATTCCCGACTCAGGCGACTGACTGTGTGGCGTTTGCACATTCTCCCTCTTTCTGCATTCCCTCCGGGTGCGCTGGCTTCCTCCCACAGTCCAAAGATGTGCAGGTCAGGTGAATTGGCCATGCTAAATTGCCCACAGTGTTAGGTAAAAGGGGTAAATGTAGGGGAATGGGTGGGTTGCGGGTCGGTGTGGACTTGTTGGGCTGAAGGGCCTGTTTCCACACTGTAGGTAATCTAATCTTATACTGACAGAGTAGGGAAGATATTGATGCTTGTCCTGTTTCGCTGGACATTTCTTCAGACCGCAGATACTGCACTGAAGTAGGTGGCGAGCTCAGACCATGCTCGGTGGGTCTGGTAATGTGATCCCTCTGGGAAGAGAAAGCTCCCCTTTTGTACTAACCCATCCAACAGGACCTCCGTGCAGCTGTCGACAAACCGTGGTGTAATTTCCCCTTAGTTGCCATGCTCGGGGTAAACTGTGCAGGGCAGCTCCAAACTGAGAAAGCTCAACTGTGTGCCCCTTGGTCTTTTAAAGATGGCCCTAGGGATCAGGGATCACGGAATATCCAGGGGCATCCGGGCGATGTTGAGTCCCTCCAGTGATGATGGGTGGGAGCATCGGGCTGGCATTGAATGAGAGGGACACTATGGCGTGGGATGGGTAGTTAATGCGATGAGTTTCGTAAGATAGCACCAGGAAACTACCTCGGTCTCGTGCAGACAATCCCTCTGTCACACTCAATGAAAATGTCACTGAGACAGGTTTTTGTTAGATTCAGCCCAGTGAGGCGAAGACTCTGCTGTCCTCACTCCCAGTTACAAAGCTGCAGAACATATGCTCATCCAAAACTCTCCATCGCCTGAACTCACAGCAATATCCCTTTCACTTATAATTCTTCATAATACTGACCCGTCTTGCATGATACTACCGAAATTCATTTCAGCATTCTGAAACCTGTGAACATATCCTTCCATGACATTTTTTCTCAGTCTCCCCCACTCTGCCTCCACCCTAAAACACACTCATTTACAGTCATACTGCACGAGACTGCCAGTATGGCTAGCCATCTGGCCCAGCTGGTCCATGCCAACCAAGATGTCCATCCACACTCACCCCATTTCCCTGCCCTTGCTCTGTATCCCTCTAATCCTTACCTATCTGTGGATTTGTCCAAATGCATTTTCAATGTTGTAATTGTACCCACCTCAATCAGTTCCAATCGCAGCTCAATCCATAGGCGTACCACACTCTGTGTAAAAAAGTTGCCTCTCGGGTTCCTTTTTACATTTTTTTTTCCTTTCCAAACATTAATGGATGTCCTCGATTCCCCTACCTTAGCAAAAAAATTCGAAGTATTCACCCCATGCACGCCTGTCATGATTTTATAAGAGTTACACTTCTATAAGAACCCTCTCAGTTTCCTACGCTACAAAGAAATAAGTTCTAACTTGTCCAACCTCTGCCTATAACCTCTGCCTATAACTCTGCCTATAACTGGGCCTTTAGCCCCGGAAACATCTTTGTAAATTTCTTCTACGCTCTTTCTCGTTCAACAATATCCTTTTGAGAGCAAGGTGAACAAAACTGAGCACAATACTTCAACTGCAGCCTTACTGACATCCTGTACAACTGCAACGTAACGTCCCAACATCTATAATCTTTGTGCTGTTGAAGGCCAGTGTGTCAACAGCCTTATTCACTGTCCTGTGTATCTGTGACTCAAATTTCATATAACCGTGCACCTGATCTCCAACGTCCTTTTGTTCCACTACACTTCTTAAGACTCTCTCATTCATCATTTAACTCCAACCTGGATTTGAGTTCCCAAAATGCAAGACGTCACACTTATCTATATTAAACGCCGGTTGCTATTTCTCAGCCCACTTCCTCAGCTGACCAGTGTACTGCTGCAATTTCTGATAATGTTCCTCATTTAAATGATGCCTCCTAATTTAGAGTCATCTGCAAAAACTTGAATTGTGCACTCTAGTCCAAATCATTGATATAGATAACAAACAGCAATGGGCCCAGGACTGACCACTGTGGCACTCCACTAGTCACAGGCCTCGAGTCCGACAGTATACCTCCACCATAGCCATTTGCTTATAACGTCAAGCAATTGTGTCGCCAATTAGCCAGTTTACATTGGAGTCCATGGGATCTAACCTTCCAGAGCGGCCTACCATAAAGAACCTTATCAAAGGCCTTACTGAAATCCATATAGGCTGTATCCACCACTCTGCCCTTGTCAACCTTCCTGGTCACTTCCTCAAAAACTGTAGCAACATTTGTAAGGCATGATCTGCCATGCACAAAGCTATGCTGATTGCTCCAAGTCAAACTCTGTCTTTCCAAATGCTTGCATATCTTATATCTCAGAACCTTTTCAAGCGGTTTACCGAAACCAGATGTGAAGCTTACTGGTCTATATTTCCCAGGTATATCTTTGCAGCCGTTCTTGAATAAGGGCACATTTGTTACCCCGCCCCCCCCCCCACCCCCCCAAGTCATCCGGGACTTTGGCCCCTGAACTGTCTTCTCTCGCCTCTTGCAGTGTTCTTGGATATATCTGGTCAGGACCAAGAGATTTATCTGACTTTATGCATTCTAATATGTCAATCAGCACGTCTACTGTGATATGGACTGTACCAAGATATGCCAACTAACCTTTCAAAGGTCACAGGTCTTCATGACTTTCTTCATGGTAAACACAGAGGGGAAATTGAGGACTTCACCCATCTCTTGAGGTTTTACACATGCGTGCCCATTTTGGTTGTTAAGATGTCCTATTCTCTCTCTGGATTCTATACTGAATTTGGATGAACACTAATCTGCGCAGCCAAGCCTATCTCATACCCCCTTTTCGCCCTGCTGATTTCCTTCTTCACTAAACACCTGTATCCCCTGTGTACCTCCACGGATTCCCTTCGTCCCAGCTGCCTGTACCTGATCGACGCCTCCTTTTTGTCTGGTCAGATCCTCAATACCTCTTGTCATCCAGGGTTCTCTCTTCCAGCCTCACTTCCCCTTCACCCGCACGGGAACATATAGACCTTGAACTCGAGCTATCTCACTTTTGAAGCCCTCCCACTTGCGCGGGATCCTTTTACCTCGAAATAAACTACTCCAATCAACCCCTGCAAGCCCCTGTCTAATTCCAACAAAATATGCCTTGCGCCAATTTACAACTTGAATCCGTGGACCAATTTTGTCCCTACCATAACTACTTTAAAATTAATACAACTCCAATCACTTCCCGAGTAGGACCCTCAACATGCTGCTTGTGGAAGCTTTCCTGAACACACTTAACAAATTACGTTCCATCTAAGTTCTTAACCCTCTGACAGTCTCAGTCTATGTTAGGAAAATTAAAATCACCTATTATAACAACCCTACTGCTCCTGCAAGTCTCGCCAGTCTCCCTGCATATTTGTTGCTCTAATTCCCATTGATTATTT
The DNA here is from genome assembly GCF_047496795.1 of Chiloscyllium punctatum. Lineage (NCBI taxonomy): Eukaryota > Metazoa > Chordata > Chondrichthyes > Orectolobiformes > Hemiscylliidae > Chiloscyllium > Chiloscyllium punctatum. Next base: position 65,637,336 of record NC_092754.1, read on the forward strand.
GGAGTCTTATAGTGCAACCACTATAACATCACCATCCCCCTCTTACGTCTTTGCACCGTTCACAAAACGTCATTGGATATTATCTCAGTTATTTCAACTTAAATACTAGAGTGATATGCGCCTTAATTAGAACTATTGGTATTTAAATTGTTTCCATTTACATCTCTTCCTCACAGTGATTTTGACATTTGCAGCATCCCTTGTAAAGGCACAGTGGATATATGGAGCTATAAATGGGCGGAAGCTGCACATCCTGTCACTTTCAGCATTGGTTACATGTTTCCCCACACTGGGCAGTGATATAACACAGTGTTACCGAACAATGCAACAGCCTGGGTTTATATATGAATGAACCAGTGCGTTCTGCACAGCTCCCCATGCTGGACATTTAGCCTAGGATTATAGATCAAGCATTAGTGTGGGCTGCACAGAGTTCCATTCTGAATATTGCTGGGTTGCATTCAGCAGTACACTAGCCGGATCTACACAGTGCTCCATCCTGAAAGTGTAATGGATGGGCTGGTTATGTGAGTTGGATTGCGAATGTGAGAGTACTAACCATCTTGCAATGCCTTTATTTTGAGTTTTCATTCTTGTCTTTCGACCCTTCAAATCCTGACTCATCCTGTTAGACCCATCCTTCTGAATGAGTCATGGTGAGTGTTGTTGCAGCATCTGAGTCTGCAACATGACCAATAGTACCAACAAATGGAGCAGAGGCTGCCGAGAGCGGAGTCACCGTATAATTAAATGAGGGAATCACAATCAGGTTAGCCGTGGTCTTAGTGAATTTTGGGGCAGGATTGAACGGACCACTAATGCAGCTAACTCATATATTTCTGTTTGTTCCAAGCAACTCCCCTTCTCTCCCAGTGTCCCATACTGGCGGAGAAGGATTCACCTCCTGCTGTCCTTGCTTAACAGGATGCTGGGGCCTCACTAACCGCCAGATTTCCCTGTGCCCCAGTTTTGAGCTCTGAGTGACTCCTCCTGTCCCTGTGTCCCAGTCTCAAGCAGTTCAATACCTGCCTCCTGTTCCTGTGTACCAGTCTCGAGTTCTGAGTGACTCCCTCCTTTCCCAGTCTCAAGCAGGTGAATGACTGTGTCCTTGTCCTGAGTCCCAATCTTGGGCAGCTGATGACTGCCTCCTGATCCAAGGTTTGCAAAAGTAAATGTCCTCCTGCTGCTACTGACTAACACGCTCCAATAGCTCTGTGCTCAACTGCTGCTCCTGTGGAATGGAGTTGAGGGGCTGAATGGTCTCTTCACATTACTTAAGCTTCTCTTGACTAAAAGCCTTTCCCCTGTTTCTGTAAAACACCATTAAAATCTGAATGATGTATTTTTGTATTTTACTTTCAGCAATTGAGCAAACAAGCTGACTGACAGAATTCAGAAGCTGAATAACCTCCTGCTGTTCCTGTGCTATACACGCAAGAGGCAATAGAGTCTCAGAGATGTACAGCATGGAAAAATACCTTTCAGTCTGATCGTCCATACCGACCAAATATCCTAAATAAATCTCGTTCCCCCTTGCCAAACTTGGCCCATCTCCCTCTAAACATTTCCCATGCATGTATCCATCCAAATGCCTTTTTAATGGTGTAACTGTACCTGCCTCCACCACCTCTTTTGGTTCTTCAATCCAGACACACAGCAGTCTCTATGTGAAAATGTTGTCCCTCATGTCCCTTTTTACATCTTGCCCTTCTCACCTTAAATCTTTGTCTTCTAATTTTGGACTCGCCTATCCTGGATAAAATACGTGGACTGTTTGCCTTATCTTTGCCCCTCATGATTTTATATACCTCTTTAAGGTCACCCCTCAGCCTTAACACTTGAAAATAGTCTCAGCCTATTCAAACTCTCCCTGTGACTCTAACCCTCCAACACCTGCAACATTCTTTTAAATCTCTTCTGTACCCTTTCAGATTTGAAAACTTCTTTCCGACAGCAGGGAGACCAGAACTAAAGGCAATATTACAAAATGGCCAAAGCAATGTCCTGTACAGATGCAAAATGTCATGTAAACGCTGAGACTCAAACCACGTACCAATAAAGGGAAGATCACCAAGTGCCTTCTTCACTGCACTGTCTAGCTGCGATGGCACTTTCAGGGAATAAGAACCCGCACCAGAAGGTGAGACAGTAGCTCAGTGACTAGCATTGCTGCTTCAGAGCGCAGCGATCTGGGTTTAATTCCATCCTTGAATGACTGCCTGTGTGGAGTTTGTACATTCTCCCCGTGTCTGCATGAGTTTCCTCCGGAATATATGTTTTCCTCCGACAGTGTAAAGATATACAGATAAGGGGAGATTGGCCATGCTAAATTGCGTAAGGTACCCAGGGATGTGTAGGCGAGGTGGATTAGCCATGGGAAATGCAGGCTCAGAGTGATAGGAGAGGGGTTTGTCCAGTGGGATACTGCTTGGAGGTTCGGTGTGGCCTCGATGGGCCGAATAGGCTGTTTCCTCACTGTAGGGATTCGATAACTTCTATGAACTTCTCCTTGATTGGCAGCTTTCGACAGGACCCTACCTACATGTCTTGCCTTGATGTGTCTGGCTAAAATGTAACATCTTACATTTAACTAAAATAACCCCCATCTGCCACTTCTCGGTTCACCTTAGCAAAGTCCCATTATAGTCTGAGAGATATTCTTCACTGTCAACTACACCAACCAATTTGGTATTGTCTACAAACTAACTGACCATACTTCATATACACAAATGCAAACGATTTGTATAAGTGACAAAAGGCAGTGGACCCCCATTGATCTTTGTGGCACGCCACTGGTCACAGGCCTCCAAGTTTAATGAACAAATGTCACTGTCACGCCCTGTCTCCAATATTCAAGAAAATTTTGGATCTAAATGGCGAGCTGTCCCTGGATTCCAGGCAGTCTAACCTTGCTAACCAGGCTACCATGTTTTGCTAAATAATAACACTATGTTATCAGCCCTCCAGTCTTTTGACACCTCACCTGTGGAAATCAATGTTACAAATGGGTCAGCAAAATGCTGAGCAATCGTTTTCCTAGCTTCCCACAAACATCTGGGATACAACTGCTCATGTCCCAGGGATTTGTTCACCATTATGTTTTTTAAAATGTCCAACACCTCCTTGTAATATAGACACTTTTCAAGGTATCACTATATATTTCTTCATTCTCTCATAGTCTTGTAACCTCCTCCACATTAAATTCTGAGGAGAAATACTGGTTTAGTATCCCTCCAATCTCATGTGGTTCCACACATAGGTAGCCTTACTGATCTTTAAGGGGCCCTATTCTCTCCCTAGTTAATCTTTTGCCATTAAAGGATTTGTAGAATTTCTTCAATGCCTTGTTAACCCTATTACTAAAGCCATCTCATATCCACATTCTTCTGGCCCGATTTCCCCATTTACTATACACTTGTTGTCCTTATACACCTCTCGGGTTTCAGTTGATCTCAGCTCTGTTTACCTGACATATGTCCCTTTCCTTATCTTGATCAGAGCATCAATATATCAAGCCATCCAACACTCCCTGCACCCACCAGTCTTGCCCCTCTTCCTAATGGGAACACGTTGACTCTGGCCTCTCTGAAACCAAGTTTTGATGGCCTTGTATTTTACAACCATCCCTTTACCTCTGAATAGGATGTTCCAATCACCCTTTCACAGGGCTCGCCTCACACTTTCAAAATTGGCCTTGTTCAAAGTTAGAACTTTAATGTTTACATCAGGTCTTTCCTATTCCAAAGCTAATTTAAAACCAATATTTATGTGTATCAGACTTGGAAGTTAAATAAACACTTCCTGCCGCTCCGTAACAGGCTCGAGAGGCTGAATGGGGTCCTCCTGGCCCTCTGTAATGGACTGGAAAGACTGAATGGCCTCCTCCTGTCCTTGTGTAACAGACCCGAGACATTAAATGACACAGCAACCCTTGAATTACGAGCAGGCGTTAAACTGTATCTGATGGAGGTCCATCCCTTCCCAGTTACAGAAACGCAAACAACACAATGTACTCCAGGTGCCCTCTCAGTAACACTTCATAGAGCAGCAGCGACTCCTCTCTTTGTTTTGAATGATTCTGTTGGCAAAATGTGCCAATATTCTAGATTTCAACCTTTTCAAGTAACAACAGGCTAATATGGGCTGAACGGCCTTCTCCTATCCCTCTGTAAGAGGCCCATAGGGACAGAATTGCTTTGGCCACTTGCTGAGCAGCAGTCTCAATGCTCTGTCGCAAGGTTATGAAAGGATTTGATAACAGGGCACTTAAAACAAGGAGTAGCCTCACACTGGTCAATAAGTATTATACTTTGGATTAAGGTATCTAGAAACTTGGCCACCTAACTTTTTTTTTTGAGCAACCGATCTATTCTTTTATAATTGCCTCCTTTCATAAACAGAGTGGAACACATATAGACCCCTGCAGTGTCCTGTTAATACTTTCATATACGAGTTTTAAAAAATTAAAGATTTATGGTCCATCCCTCAGCAACCCTCATCCATTCCATCCAAACCCAGTAAATGTTCCCTTTTATAGTGATATGAAAAGTGATGTGTGGAACTGGTTAACTGAGCTGTTTGTTCAGTCATGATTTGGAGATACCGGTCTTGGACTGGGGTGTACAAAGTTAAAAATCACACATCACCACGTTATAGTCCAATAGGTTTAATTGGAAGCACATTAGCTTTCGGAGCGCCGCTCCTTCATCAGGTGATAGTGGAGGGCTCACTTCTAAAGCATAGAATTTATAGCAAAAATTTACAGTGTGATGTACCGGAAATTAGACATTGAAAAATACCTTGATTGTCTGTTGAGTCTTTCTTCTGTTTGAATACCATGATAGTTTCATTTCTTTCATGTGTAAATCACAAAACCTTTTTCTTTTAAAGTTGTATTCTCAGGTCAGCTGTAACAATGAGTGATAGCTAGACAATATGTTGAAGGTGTTCGCCCCCTGTGTTCTCTGTCTATACCATGATGCTTAGATTGATTCTCATCTGAAAAGTGAGATAACAGAGTTTTACATGAATTCATGCAGTTTTTGAGCTCAGAGGTTTACATGAATTAATGCACTTTTGAGCAAATTACATTGTAACTCTGCAAGTACAAATTCACCTCACAAAATATATGTGTGCATGTGGGTCTTTGTCTGTGTGTGAGTTTGTCTTGGTTGGGGGTTGTGAGTGTGAGAGGGAGTGTCTTTGTGTGTATAGTGATGTAGAGTGTCTTAAGTCTGTGAAGGGGTGCACGTGTGAGTGTGGGAGTGTGCAGGTCTCTGGGGTGGGGGCGAGTTGAGTATCAGTGAGAGAGAGTGTGTATGTGTGTGCATGAGTGTAGAGTGGTCTAAGTCTCTGATCGGATGCCTGTGTGAGTGGAGGTGTCTGTAAGTGTGTGTGTGTGAGTATCTGTGTGCGTGTCTGTGTACATGTGTGTCCGTATGTATGTGTGTGTATATACAGTGCAATGGTGGTCACCTGTAATGTGACATGAACCCAAGGTCCAGGTTGAGGCCCTCCCTATGTGTCCCGGAATTAGTTATCAGCCTCTGCGGGTCCACTGTTCACTGCTGCCTGCCCTGAAGTCCGCCTTGGTGGATTCTCACCAGAAAGTCGGAGGTTGAATGTCCTGGACCACTGACGTGTTCCCCAACTGGAAGGGAACACTCCTGTCTGTTGATTTTTGTGTGGAGCCCATTCATCTGTTGTCGTAGCCTTTGCTCAGTTTCCCAGTGTTTGTTCAGTGACTGTGATTAATGCCAGTCTCCATGGATTCTAATTATCCCAGTTGAGGGTTTCCATCTTTTAATGAAAAATGGACGCCGTTCAATGTGTTATCCCAAAGTGTGAGCGGGACGATCACCAACATCACTGACAGGGAACTGCAGATTTAGAGAGGGGGCGGAGAGATCAGAATCTGTGAGCATTAGACTGGAATGTTCCAAAAATGTATCCGAGTCTGGGAACATTAGACTGGAATGTTCCAACAATGGATCAGAATCTGAGAACATTACACTGGAACGTTCCAAAAATATATCCGAATCTGGGAACATTAGACTGCCATGTTCCAACAATAGATAGGAGTTTATCCAATTATGTTTGGCGAATTCTGCATTTTTTTTGGTGGCCATTATCATCGCGGATCTATTACACCCTTCTCATTATTCAATATATTTATTATCCTTCCCTGGCTATCGTCTGTGTTCCTGGTAAGTGTCGCTGTCCAGATTTTTTTTTCTATAAACCAGTTATGACTGTATTACTGTTCTTTTATATGGTCTACACTTCTTGTTCCTATTATCTTCCTGTTGAAACTCTCGATCCATGTATTCACTCTACAGACCACTACTAACTACATCAATGAAAGTGTTCAATTCCTGTCTCCCTCTCTGAGCTGGCATTGTTACTCATGGGTCTCTATGTTGACCTACTCAGTTTCAGCGGAGAACTACAATTTATTGTATCATTGCCTTTTTTTTTTAAATATTAGCATCATTGAGGTCACTTTCTACTGTTCTGGTTACAAACTCCACTTCCTTCCACTGTTTCCATCTCATCCCTGGCCAATATCTACAACTTAAGCCGACAAGTCAAAGCTGATTCATGACGCTATACCCTGACCATTTCTAACTTGAAATACTCACCACCCCAGAATATATCTCACTGGCTTATTCCATCTGCTGTTTGAACCTTGAGCTATGAAATACAGTCTTAATGAAGCCAATAATCTGCTGCTGACACTCCCGGCTTCAAACCTGCTGAAGCAAATCTGTTTCGACCTCACACCAAACTCGCATCCATCTGTCATTCATGTGCACGCTGATGTATATTGCTATTGTGTCTGGCAATGCCTTTATTTTGACATTCTCAAACACTTTATGCCAGTTGTTCGTATTTGAAATAGTTTCCTCTATTTGTGTTCCTTCTCAAACAATGAGTTTCGCATTCAACCACAGCTATCGCAAACACTCACTCACTCTCCCTCAGACGCACACAGCAAATCTTCTCATTGTCAACATTGTAGTAAACTGATGCGAGTATGTTTAGCATATGATAGTAAAGTTTGCAATACTCTCTATGCTGGGCAGATAGTGCAGTTTACTGAGCAACACATTAGGGTGGTCTGCAAAGCTCTCCATGCTGTGCTGTGATCTTGTCCCAGTTTATGTTGTTTGTGGTGTTCTGTCAAGCAGAATCAGAATTTGATGTAACAAACGATTCCAGCTGATCTGATAATGCCTTTATTCAATGTTCTCATTCGTTTAAGTTTACTCTCGAAGATCTCACTTCTCCAGTTCGTCCCACTGCTCTGTCTTTTTCCCCATATTTCCACAACATCCTTTCAGTTAATTAACTGTCTCTTTCTGTCTTTAATGTGAATCTTTCTGTCCCTCTGTTTCTTTCCCTGGCCTTTGTTTATGGCTCTCTAGTGTATCGAGTGCTGACATTGTCAAGCTCAAAAACAGTGAAATGGTGTGTGTCAGACTGTTGTTCACTTCGCGGTATGTCCCATGTGATGGCCCATGGACAGGGGTGTTTCAGAAGTTATGAGACACAGCCTTGTAACTTGGTCTGTACCTGTATTTGTCCCTCGCAAGTGATCTTCCGATCGAGGAAGCCCCTCAAGTAAAGGGCCAGGGATCTAAAGTGTGTGACAATGCTGTCACTTTTTTTAAAAAAGATTATTTTCTCCTTTCTTTAAATAAGAGATCTGAAAGGCCAAACTGCCTACTGAAAACGGCTCAAGTAAATAACTTACGACGTTTTTTGGGTTTATAATAAATAGCAGTAACAATGGCCTCGTAACTTATCGCCAGGTGCTACTCTCTCTGAAACCTGACCTGAAGCTGTTTCCTCCTGAATTGGACAACTGTATGCAAGAATGTATGTCTGAATGTTCTAGTTTTCCAAGGGATGTGTTTATGGGATGTTGGTATATTGGAACAGTTCATTTGTAGAAGGGACTGCATCCATTATTCGGTTATGGTTTCCAATAGTTAAATTATTCTAAATTCCTCTTCATTTTGTATGGATTTTCATTAGAGTCTTTCAGTAGGTTGTGTTTTGCTTAATGGTGAGTGGTTTGACGAGTTGCATCACATCTTGAGCTCCCATTTAACATCTAACTTTAAAATAAGGAAAGATTGGCATCCAAGCTACCTTCTTAAAATAGTTTGAGGCAGTCTGGTTGGGCAATTGCAAACTGGGGTCTCTTGTCTGCTTCTAAATCGATAATACCAAACTGGTCTGGAATTACAATCCTTATCGTGTGGAATCAAGCCATGCAACCCAACAAATCCACACCGACCCTCCGAGATGTAACCTACCCAGACCCATTCCTTTACCCTATTGTTACACATTTACCCCGACTAAGGCACCTAACCCACACATCCCTGAAAACTATGAATAACTAACCATGACCAATTCACCTGACATGTACATCTTTGGGTTGTGGGAGGAAACCAGAGCATCCAGAATAAGCTCATGCAGACACTGGAGAGTATGCACCGAGAGACTATTGGGTTCAAAGGACACGTATGGTAGTTGTCCGTGTCTTTGGTTCCGGATTTTGAATTCGGCTGGTTTGAACAGTGTTTTATGTATAAAGATTATTTCAGTCAATAAGAGTTCTCTGGGTGTGGAAGAAGTGAAGTTGGGGGTTTTACAAAAGGTAATGAAGGCAAAGCTGTAGGAATTGGCAGACAAGATGGAGTTGGGGTTGTGTTTGTCTGTGAGAAAATGAGAGATAATTACAGCAAGAGCTTGTCAATTGCATTTGGTGGAAACGCCATCAGAGTCTTTGGAAATGGCTAGAATTCAATTTCAAATGAGCCGCCTTGAACATGAGAAGGAATTGAAACTGATTGAATTATGATGAAAAGTAGAAATAAAAGAAAAGGAAATGAAGAAGAAAGAAAGAAAAAGAGAGAAGAAAAGCAGAGAGTTTCAACTTTAAAAGTTTGTAATTAGAGAGGAAAGTTGACATATAGGGTCGAGATGAAGGTAGACGGTAGGCTGGATAAGGAGGATAGTGAGGATGAGCAACCCCATAGTAGCCAAAGGCCTGATGGAGATCTGTTTAAATAAACCCAGGCATTATCTAAATTTGATGAGAAGAATGGGGGAGCCTTTTTAATTTCATTTGAGAAAGTGGCTAAACAAATGCAATGCCCAGTGACCATGTGGATTTAGTTGAGTCAAATAAAGCTGATAGGCATTTGCATCCCTATCTGAGGAGGTATCTGAGGAGGAGGAGGAGGAGGAGGAGGTGAAGAAAGCCATCTGAAGTGCATAAGAGCTCGTGCCAGAAGCCGACAGACAGTGTTTCAGGAATCTAAAAAAAGGTCTCTGGTTAAATGCACATTGAGTTTGAAAGAATCAAACAAAGTAATTTTGAAAAGTGGAGAAGGGTAGTAAAAACAGAACAAAGCTATAGCACTCTTAGAGAGATTCTTATTTTGGAGAAGTTCAACAATTCACTTCCTGCAGTCGTAAGAACTCGCGTGGAAGAGCAGAGCTTTAAAATGGCAATACTAGAAGCTGAAATGTCTGATGATGATGATTGGGTTCAGAAATCAAAGTTTGGTTTCTGTGAGAGATTGAGACGAATGTGCGAGATCTTCTTAAAACACATCCCTGTGAGAGTAAGGTTTATTGGCATAGACCAGGAGTAGCAGGTAAAGGGGTTACAGCATTAAGAGGCACAGAAGCATGTAATTCTTTTGTGCTGAGACATGAGGAGCTATGTCATTCAGAAAGACTATTGGAGAGATGAGAAGTGCTACATTACATAATGTGTGGTTGGAGTGTCCAGTGGAAACATCAACAGATTTATTCCACAATGGGGAAGGAGGCCTTGAGCTTGGTGTTGCCGTTACAACATTTCAGCATTTAAATTGCCAATAACATACCTGAGACAAATCTTTATCACTGATAGTGATCCCTTAAAGTTTTTGGAGAAGTTCAGGGAGAAAAATACCAGTCTGTTCCGATTGAGCTTATTATTGCTGCCATTCAGATTGCAATTATACAGGTGACAGGGCGAGAAAATCTAAGTTTTGACACATTGTGGAGACTTGGATGAAGAAAGACAAAGGCCTTCTGTGGCACAAGTAAAATGACTGAAATCGAATCTAGTTGTGAACATTTGTATGCTCAGAGTCAATGTAATATATATGCATTTCAGTTTACTAATAGAGGACGATTAGGAGGTCCAAAATTAATCCATCTTTGTATATTGATGGATCATGTTATTTAAGGTGAGTTGTGAGTTTACTATCACTGTAAAGAGGTTATGTTCTCTTAGGTTGTTTTTGAAGAGAGGTTATAAAGGCAGAGGTGCAGAACTGAATTCTGAACACAGTTTAAATAAATAACTGAGGAGGCCTTTAGGTTTCCTTAAATGGTGGTAACAATCGAAGGGCAGTGGCCAGCTCTCCCAGACCAGGTTTTCGCTCTTTTTATTTTTAGCTGCAGCATTCAGAAGCTGTTGGAGATACTCGAAGGGTTGGAAGTTTCAGTACATGATCCCCAGCTGCTTTTCTCTCTGAGATCTCTGTTCATGTTGTGCAGAGGAGATTCACCAGGATGTCCCCTAGGATGGTGCATATCAGCTATGGAGAGAGGCTGGCTAAACTCGGGTTGTTTATTTTGGAGCAGAGAAGGGTGGGGAGGATGTAATTCAGAAGGATAAGATTATGAGCGACACGGACAGGGTGAATAGGCAGCAGCTGTTCCTTTTAGTCAGAGGGTCAAGAACACGCGAGCACGCTTTTTAAGTGAAACGTTTGATGTTCAGAGATGATTTAAACATTTTTACACCTAGAGGGTGTTGTGTTCTGGGATTACATCCAAACAGGGAAATCATCACAGGTAACCTCACAATCATTAAAAAGTACTTGAACGAGCACTTGGAAGTGTCATAACATTCCTGGCTATGGGCCTGGTGTAGGAAAGTGGGACTAATATCGATCGTGCTGTACTTCTGTAGGCACAGAGTCGATGCTCCTGTGAGTGTATGGTGTGGAAGGTCAATTATGAAGGCAAGAATTGATGAGTTTCTGAAGAGTATATTCAAAAGGGTTATAAGAGTGAACTGTAATAACTTGTTAAATCATGTCAATGTAAAAAATATGAGAAAACAAGTGCAGTTTCCTTACAGTTTGAGACACGAGAATGGAGAATGGGGAACAAGGAAATGGCAGAACTATGAAGCCACTACTTCCGTTCTGTCTTCACAGAAATCTCAAACAATACTAGGAAAACCGAGTCTGGTGTGGGAAAATGGTCGAGTACGTGCAACATAGAAAATAGCAAGTAAATGGTTTCGGATAAATTATTGCAGCTGAAAGTAATGGTCATAGACAACACTAACGTAATATTTGATATGGGAATTATGTTTGAGAAACAGACTGGGAGACAAATGAAACAGAAGCAACATGTGTGAAACATTTTGATTTTTAGAAAAATTTTGGTAAAACTCCAAGCCCAGTTTGTAAAATCAAATCTGAGTGGACTAGGGCTAATATATGGGCATGTTTCTAGAATGGGAGAGCTGTCAGGAAACAGTGAATAGAAATGAACAGACTCGTCAAGCAATAGCCTGACATTGTCTGTAAGGTATGATTCTGTAAGATATAAGTCCTTCCATATCTAGTCAAGAAACGTTGGGGACAATTAAACAATTCACTGGAGGAAGAGATTCCACAAATAACCCCTTCCTCCATGATGGAAAAGCCCAGCACTTCAGTGTATAAGATAAGGTTAATTTATTCGCAACGATCTTCAGTCAGAAGTACTGAGTGGATGATCTATTTCAGACTAAGTCCCAGACTCCCCATGACCTTCCCCGGATATCTCCTGTCTCATCAGCAGGACGGATACCGCAGAAGTGGCGGCACATTGGGATACAGTTGAAAGGGAATTGCTCTTGGAGTCCTTAACAGTGACTCCGTATCCCAAAAAGTCGAATGGCATTAGTTTGCACATGGGAGAGGAAACCTCCTGCTGATTACCATGTACCAGCCTCTTTCAACTGATGAATCAGTACTCCTCCATGTTGATCAACACTTGGAGGAAGCACTGAGGGTAGCACGTACGCAAGATGTACTCTGGATAGCGGATTTCAATGACCACCTCCAAGAGCATCTCAGCTACAGCAATACTGATCGAGCTGTCCGGGTCCTGAAGGATAGAACTGCTAGACTGGCAAGTGATGAAGGAACCAACAAGAGGAAAATACACACTGACCACAGACTTACGAATCTGCCAGTTGCAGAGGTAGCTGTCCATGACAGTATCGGTAAGAGTGGCCACCGCATAGTCATTGTGGAGACAAAGTCACACCTGTACATTGAGAATAACCTCCACCATTTTGGGTAGTACTATCACAGTGCATAATAGGACAGACCTCGAACAGATCTAGCAGCTCAAGTCTGGGTGTCCATAAAGTGCTGTGGTTCATCTATAGGAGCAGAATTGTACACCACGCAACCTCATGGCCTGGTATATTCCCCTCACAACAATTACCATCAATCCAGCGGATCATCATTGGTTCAATGGAGTGTGCAGGATGGCAGGAGCAGCACCAGGCATACCTGACAATGAGGTGTCAGCCAGGTGATGCCACCAAACAGGACAACTTGTGCACCAAACAGCATAAGCAATAAGTGATAGACAGAGCTAAGTCATCCCACAAGCAAAGGATCAGATCTAAGCTCTGCAGTCCTTCAACACCTAGCCTAGAAACTTTTGAGACAATCAAACAACTCACTGGAGGAAGAGATTCCACAAATAACCCCTTCCTCCATGATGGAAGAGCCCAATACTTCTGTGTTTTAGATAACGCTGGTCCATTCGCAACAATCTTCAGTCAGAAGTGCTGAGTGGATGATCCATTTCAGCCTCCTCCAGTGGTCCTCAGCAATTCAGTTACCAGTTATCAACCAATTCGATTCAGTCCACGCGATATCCAGAAATGGTTGGAGATACTGGATACTCCAAAGGGTCCATACTCTGACACCATTCTGGCAATAGTACTGAAAACTGGTGCTCCATAACTACTTGCCACTCCCCTATCCAAACTGTTTCAATACAGTTACAGCAATGGCTTTTCCCGATTATGTGGACAATTACCCCAAGTATCTCCAGTATATAAAAAGTAGAACAAATCCAATCTGGCCAATCACCACCGCATCAGTCTACTCTCGATCATCAGCAAAGTGGTGTAAGGTCTCAGTGCGTTTAAGCAACTCTTGCTCAACAATACCCAGGTCAATGACGCCCAGTTTGAGCTCCACCAGGGTCACTCAGCTCCTGACCTCATTACCGTGGTTCAAACATGGACAAAAGAGCTGAATTCCAGAGGTGGGGTGAGAGCGATAGCCCTTCAAATCAAGGCTGCCTTCGACCAAGTGTGGTATCAGGGGCTTTAGCAACACTGGAATCAATGGGTATCAGAGGGAAACTCCCCGATGGTTAGTTTCATACCTGACACGTAGGAAGATGGTCATGGTTGATGAAGGTCGGTTAACTCAGCTCCAAGTCTGTAGGAGTCCCTCGAGCAGTGGCCGAAAACTTCTTCAGGGCTGCTTCATCAATGACCTTCTCTCCATTTTAAGGTCAGAAGTGGGATGTTCGCCAATGATTGTACAATGTTCTGCAACATTTGTGACTCCTCAGATACTGAAGCAGTCCATGTTCAAATGAGACAAGATCTGGACAGTATCCAGGCTGGCAAGTGGCAAGTAATATTCAGGCCACACAAATGCCAGACCATGACCATCACCAATAAAATACAATCTAACCAGCCCCTTCGCATTCATTGGTGTTACTATCAGTGAATCCCCCAGTATCAAATTCCTGGTGGTCATCATTGCTCAGAAACTCACTGGTCTCGCGACATGAACACAGTAACTATAAGAGCAGGTCTGAAGCTAGGAATACTGCGGCGAGTAACTCACATCCTGACTTCCAAACGTCTGTCCATCGTCTTCAATGCTTAAGTTGGAAATGTAATAGAAGACTCTCAATTTGCCTGGATGAGTGCAGCCCCAACAACACTCAAGAAGCTTTACACTATCCTGAACAAAGCAGCCAGTTTGACTGTCCCTTCATCCACAATGCTCCACCATCAACGCTCAGCGGCAGCAGCAGTATTTAACTATCTACATGCTGCAATGAAATTATTCACTAAAGCTCCTCAGAGACCACCTTCCTTACTCACGACCACGTCTATCAAGAAGGACAAGGGCTGCAGATGTATGGAAATACCATCTTTTTTATGTTTCCCTCCAAGCCAGTCACCATCCTGACTTGGAAATATATCACTGCTCCTTCACAGTCGCTGGGTCAGAATCCTGGAATTCCCTCCCTAATGGCATTAGAGGTCAACCACAGCAGGTGGACTGCAGCGTTCAACAAGGGAGCTCACCACCACCTTCTCAAGGGCAACTAGGGGCAGGTAATAAATGCTGGCCCAACCAGTGACACCCAGATTCACGAAATAAATAAATAGAAATTAACACAGGAAGGTTGCTGAGGTGTCACAGGGATCAGTGCTTGGGGCCCAGCTGTTCACCATGCCCTTGAAATATTTGGTTACTGGAATCAGACACACTATATCCCAGCCTGCTGACAGCACTAACGGATGTGGGATTGTGAGTGGGTGAGGAGGATGTAAAAAAGCACCAAGAAGACTAAGACAAGTGGAGTGAATAGGTAAATACGTGACAGATGGAGAACAATCTGAATAGAGGTGACGGTGTGCCCTTTGGTGAAAACGATAAATTGGCTGCCTACCATTTGAAAGGGATTAGTTGGAACATGTTGATCTATAAAGGGACGTATGCTCCTGTTTGTTTTTTTCTTCTGCATAAACCTCTGAGGCCCATGCAGTGCAGTGAGTTCTGCAACTAGATGTCAATACTGGGCATGGAGATTGGCTCGCTGCCCAGTGTACACAGACCCACCAAGTGGGGAACTGTAATATTTAAAAGGATCTGCATCTCCATGTACACCAGACGCTGAAAGCAATATTGCAGAAACAGAAAGCAGTGAGGAAGATAAATGGTGTGTTGACTTCATTTCAGGGGGATGTGAGTCCAGACGTAAGGGTGTCTTACTGCAGCTGTACAGGGCCTGGTGAGATATCATCCCGAACATTGTGCAGTATTGTGTGTAGTTTTGGTCTCCTTACCTAATAAAGGACAAACCTGACATTGATGGAGAGCAGTGAAGGATGACCAGACTGATCTCTGGGATGACGGGCTTGTTGTGGGAGCAGAGATTGGGGAGACTGGATAAGTATTCCACGGTGTTTAGGAAAATGAGTGGAGATCTCAGTGAAATATACAAAACTCTGACAGGGTGAGTCAGATTGGAATCAGGTCACTCTGCATTGAGATGAGAATAAATGTCTGCACTCACTGACTGGTGAATCTGGGGAATTCGCTCGCACCTGGAAACTGAGACATTGATTATAGATAAGGATTTAGAGACAGTAAAGGGATGGTGGTAGAGCCGGAGTACACTGTTGAAATGAAGGGCCAACCATCATTATAATGAATTAGGTAGCAAACTCGATAGACCAAATGTACGACTGCACTTCCTATTTTATAGCTTCCCAAGGTTACTCACATTAACGGATATGTATATCGGGTGGGGTAAGTGCATTGAGGAGATTTTTTTCCGTGAACTAGAATGGGGGAGGCTCAATGTGTTGTGTGACCTACTCCTTTCCCGCTGTTCCTGTGCAGTCTGTGGGAAAGCTCTGTAAATGTTGTCACAAGCTCTCAGATTTGTAGGAAGAAGGTCTCTGCAGAGTCATCAGGACTGTGTTCCCATTTCCGTTTCCGGCACTGATGCTGAGGCCGGGTGTTCTGTCTGGTTTCATCCTTTAAGACCTCGCAGTAGTTTGATACAAATGAGTGCCCTTGCTTGGGGTTCAGAGACCATTGAAATGTTTATCACATGTCATGGTCTTTGGAGTCACTTTTAGGCCAGCCCAGGAAATCATTGGAGATTCACTTCCTAAAACTACATTGGAGAAGGAAATTCTGTTTACAATCGATATTGGCTTCAAGGTCACTGTTACTGACCCCAGATTTTAGATCTCGATATTTTATTAATTGTCTTTAACTTCCACCCGCTGCCAAAGCATTAGCCTGGTCTGGATTAGTAATCCAGTGACATTTCCACAACAGTACCATCTCCACATAGGGACCTATTGGAAACCACACTGAGCAGGTTGTTTCTGTGCTGTTTGCCAGCTCTGTCAAAAAGAACTCCAACCAATTTGACTGTCTTGATGGGACTGAGGGAGTGGTAATTGCTCAGATTGTAATTATTCCCCTCTTAGGGAGCGGGACATAGTTGAGTAATTTTCCTCACTGCCAGGGAGATGTCGGAGTTGGAGCTGGAATGAAACAGCTTCCCCATGGAAAAAGCTTGTTGTGCAGCACAAGTCTTCAGTCCTATTGCAGGAATAGTGTCAGGGCTCATTGCCTGTGTCATATCGACTCTGTTCTGCTGTTTCTTCATGTCACGTGCAGCAATTGAAATTGGTTGAAGACTCACACCTGTGATTCCGTGGGCATCATGGCGAGGGTGAGTTGTATCATCGACTCAATACTTCTGGCAGAGGATGCCGCAGATGAAACATCCTTCTCATTTACACTGATGTGCAGGTCTGTTCCATTATGAAGGATGGGAATGTTTGTGGAGCCCTCGCCTCCAGTCATTTGTTTAATCGTCCATCACCATTTTATAACTGAACGTGACAGGACTTCAGGGCTTCGTTCTGATCTGTAGCTCAAGTCCGGTAGCTTTAATGAGTCAGCATCAGGTTCAGGTTCATGTGATTCTGACTCTGACATGTTCACCCACACTCATCGCTAAGCCATAGATGGTGTTGATGGTAATGACAGACTGCAGTGTTACACTTGCAAAAAGTTACAGGTTGTGGTTGAATGCAGGTCTGCTTCTCCTGCTGCTGTGGTCTACAGCACGACATGAATACACAGTTTCGAGCTGCAATACCTGCAGAACCTCCTCCCATTGCTGCTCCATGGTCTTTCCTGTTCAGCTCCCCTTCCAATTAACTCTGGCCAGCTCCTCCCACATGTTTTGGTAGTTACATTGCTTAATTATAAACACATTACATCTTGAAGAGAGCTTTAGATATAAACTGAAAGAAGGAGTTTTGGGAGATGGGACACCGAAGAATAATTGGTGGATTTCTTAACTAGATACAAAGGAAGAACGAGAGAGAGGATATAGATATGTAGATGTGGAAAATGAGAATACTACGTTATGGAAAGAAGTAGATGAACATTCCCCAATGGTTTGTCAATACCTGTGTGCTGTGGTCCTTGGTACAGTGCATGTACAACAGAGTAATATGTTCAAATTCTGAGTCTGGTGCAGAATATTTATCTCCGATTATATGACAGACACTAGCTTTGGAAAGAACCCAACAGGCAAATATATTGAAGGGGATTAACTGATATAATTTGGGACACTAGAATCAAGAACTTGGAGCACACATCCTGGTAAGAATAAGAGAGTAGAGTAGGCAATTCCATAAAAGGAGGGAGCGTTGAGAGAATCAAATCATGTTTTAATGTTGTATCAATTTTATACATCATATGCATCAGTTTTCGTTAACTGTGTCTCTGTTGTTCATTTACAATGTGTTGTGCACATGTGAAAAATGCAACTTAACTGCACACAAACTGCACACATTAAACAGTGTGTATAAAATCACTTTTCGACCATGGAAACTGTCCTTTTGTCGTGTTACGAGGATACATGAACACCAACTGGCCACAAAAAGACATGACGCACTATCACTATGTTCCATACATACAGACAAAGAAAGGCACCACTTTGACTGGAACAAAGCACACACACATGCTAAGACACGCAAGGACCTTCTTAGAGGAATGGTGTTGTAACCAGAAGTCCATCAATAAACGGATCAATTTAGATCCTGTCTACATTGTCTTGTTAAAATAACCGGAAATGACATCACCCACTTTAAGAAACCAAGACCTATAAATAGAGAGGCGGGACATATCACCAGAGCTTCAGCGGAGACTCTCACTGATGATGGCATATAGTAATGTTGACGAAAATTCTGAAAACAAACCTTCAAGCTCAGCAAGCTAACTTGCAGAGATATAAATTGTTACTTTTTGTTTATTAGTGGAATTTAGGAGTTCTCTGTCGCTCACGTTTTAACAGATTATGATGTGAGGTAAGCTTTTCTGGATGTGTGGTTTTAATTAACAGAGGGATTCGATATTGATGTCATAACAGTTTTGGGGCCTTGCCGTATGGGACTTGGACAAAAAAAAAACAGATTTGGGGTACAAAAGGTCCCAGCAAATTCCAACTCATTGCAATTAGTGACTTTGATCTTCAAATAAAACCAGTTGGAAAATTCGTTTAATTTTGTTACTTGTGGTTGATTAAATCAAAAGTGAGGGAAATGGCTTTTCACATTACTAAAGAGGTTCCCAAATTTTCCAAGGAAGTTTAGAAGGACAGAAGGAGGACATTTTTTATAATTAGCAAGTAGGTTGGAATTGGGTTTAACCAGGGAGAATAGGGAAGCTAAAATTGTAATGGAGTTGGTCAAGCACTTTGATGTATCAGAGAAATAGACAACTGCAGTAGAGTTAGAAAAACCTTAAATTGCAAATGTGGCAATTAGAGTTAGAAGATAAATAAAGGGAAGGAAACAGAGAGAGAAGAAAGAGAAAGAGAGGAAAAAGAAAGAGAGAGGGGATTTGAAATTCAGAAGTTGGGAATTAGGCAAGAAAGTTTAGTTAACAGGATGGAGATGAAGGGAGAACATAGAGATGTATACAACTATGTTAATAACTTGTCATATTTCGGTGAGAAAAATGTCAAAACCTTTTTTATTTCATTTGAAAAAATGGCTAGTCAGATGACGTATCCAGTGAACTTGTCGGAGATGCTAGTTCAGACTAAGCTGGTGGGCACAGCTGGTGAGGTATGTGCAGCTTTATCAGATGAGGGGTCAAGAGATTCTCAAGATGTCAAATTGGCTATTTTTATTGGTTATGAATTGGTACTAGAACCATATAGACAGAAATTCAGAAAAATAGAGACGGAAGCAGGTCAGTCTTATATTGAGATTGAAAGAAGTAACCACAGTCATTTTGATAGGTGAGTGCTGGCCTTAAAAATGGATAAGACGTGTGAGGCTTGAAGGGAGATTAATTTGCTGGAGAAGTTAAAAGACTCACTTCCAGATATAGTAAAAATTCATGTCAATGTACCGAAAGTTCAAGATGTGAGAAGCACGGCAGAAAGGGAAGGTAAATATGCACTGGGGCATGAGATGATATTTAGCTTCTGGCAAGATTTTCATCCTGTGAGGGATAGAAATTGGGAGAAGGGAAGATCACACATTACAAAGCGAACAGTAGCGCACAATAGTTTACCACAGGTGAAGAAAGAAGCCCAAGAGGGTTGCAAGGTGGTGAAAGGCCTCAGGTGTTCTCACTATAAGGGAGTGGAAAACATAAAATGACAGTGCCAATGGTTTCAGAAGGGCACTGGGAAAAGGTGGTTTTACTGCAATAAGGTAGGACACACCGTGATGGGCGTTGAATGAAGGCACTTTGGGGAAAGATGTGGGAGAAGAGGCTAAGCCCAGTGGAATTAGGGAAACTGGTAAAGGAGACCCCAAGTGGAGCCGAGGAGCAGCAGGAGAGCGCACAGCCTAGGCAAGGGCTGTGTATGCAGGCAGTGCCTGACTTCTGAAAGAATTCGTCTCTGTAGATAAAGTTTACACAGAAAGAAGGACAAGAAGTTATAATTTTGTGCGATATGGGATCTGCTTAGTCTCTAATAGTTGAGAAGTGAGGCGCCAGAAAAGCATAACAGATCAGGCAGCATCCGAACAGCCGGACAATCGAATATCAGGTAGAAATCCATTGTCAGGAATGTGGTGGGGGGACAATGGGGCTGAAAGATAAATATGAGGGGAGTAGCTGTGCTGGTGGGAGGGTCACTGGGAAGACAATAAGAAGATGTAGGTGGGAGTAATAGTGATATGTCGGAGGGGAGGGTGGAGTCGATAGGTGGGAAGGAAGATAGCCAGTTAGGGCATTTCAAGAGGGCAGTGCTAGGTTGAACGTTTGGATCTGGGAGAGGTTGGTGGAGAGGAGATTTGGAATTTGGTGAAGTCAACGTTGATGCTGTACATTTTGTGGGTTCCAGCTGTCCTACCACCGAAAGCAGTCCTATCACCCTCCTGTCCGACCTATCACCATCACACCCCACCTGCATCTACCTATCGCCTTCCAAGTTCCGTTCCACCAATCTACACACACCCTCCTATTTATTTCTCAACCTCCTTCCCCCTCCCTTACCTCATACTTTCCTGATGAAGGATTTATACCTGAAACGTTAACTCTCTTGATCCTCGGATACCGCCGACGTGTTGTGCGTTTCCAGCCCCACACTTTACAACTCTCATCTCCAGCATCTGCAGCCCTCAATTTCTCTCGGCCGCTAATGGTAAAAGATGAAAGTATTTTCACTCTTTCTGGCATGTTAATTAAGAGTTTGCTAATTTGTCGAATGGGGACAGAAGTTAAGCATTCCCCTGTGTAAAATCAGGATGGAATGCCAAATCAAGATTAGGGAAGTAACAGTGACAGTGAGTAACATAGTGTCAGTTCCAGGAATACAGTTTGTTCTTGGGAACGATTTAGCAGGAGGCGAGGTGGGAGACGCACCCCTTGTGGTGGAGAAGCCAACAGAAGTCTAGGGTCTTGGGGTGTTAACAGAAAAATACCGAGGAATCTTTCCAGAGTGTGCAGTAACAAGATCCCACTGTCATAAGTTACAGCAGGAAGGAAAAACGAACGAAAAAGACAAATGGGTTGATGCTCAGTGAACTGACACCCTGTTTGATCTAACGGTGCAGGAAAAACCTGAACAGGCAGAGGATCAGGCAGGGGTGTTTAGTCTTGAAAGGCTAATGGACTTACAACAGATATATACACACACATACACATGCACGCACACAGAAAGGAATCAGAATATATTGTTGAACGTTATGAACTTAAAGATAGAATCCTAAAATTAAAATGGACACCCCGATAGGCTACTGCAGAAGGGAAATGGGTTGAAGTACACCACATTGTGTTACCTGTAGCATACAATGTTATGGATATCGCATAAACTAATTGCAGGCGTTCACCTATGTATACAGAAGACTCAGGCTAAGGTACAGAAGCATTTCTAGTGGCCTGGAATGCACAAGGACGTGGTTAATTTCTTTGTTGTACATGACATACATGCCAAATGGTAGGTAAGTAACAGGCAGTAATAAAACCAGCATCTTTCTTGCCAATTACTGCATTCGAAGAACATTTCACGTGGGTTATGATTAATTGTGTTGCTCCCCTTCCTAAAATAGAAGTGGAAAATTATATTTGCTGACCATAATGAATGTGTCTACCTGATTTCCAGAGGCAAATCCATGACGGAATATTAAGATAAAAAGGGAGGTGGAGGTGTTGGCAGCTTTCTTTACTCGCTGTGGGCTAGGCAGTAAGATTCAGTCCGACCAAAGATCTCATCTTACCGCTCAGCTATTTAAGGAAGTCATGGATAGCTTCGGATAGCAGCAGTATAAATCAAGTGCGCCGGATCCTGAATCCCAGGGAGCCTTGGAAAGTTAGCATCAGACGCTGAAGACCATGTTCACAGCGTACTGTTATGATTACCCGAATAATTGCAATAAAGGTACCCCATGAAATTGTTTGCCATTAGAGATGCCCCAAATAAATGTACACACTTTACTTCCTTTGAGTTTATATTCGTTTGGGAAGTGAGAGGTCCTTTGAAATTAATTAAAGATAAATTGACAGGACCGAAGTCGGAAATCTCACACTTGGATTCTGTGTGTGAGTTGAAGGACAGAGTAGATGGAGTAGGTGAGTTTGCTAAATAATATCTAAAGAGCACAACATAGAGTGAAGTAGGTGGCAGATAAAAACTCTGAAACATTGAGGATATCCTGTGGGGATGATATATTAGTATTGCCACCAGTGGTAGGTAATCCCTTCAAAGCCAGGTTGAGTGGCCCCTTTCAAATAAAAAAATGTAGAGTTAGTTAAGCTATCTATTAAAGATACTGGAGAAGACAAAAAATTTTATCGAGTATTTTATATGGATGAATAATGCTCCAGACACATTTAAGACTCAGGAACAGAGCTGTGGCCAGATGAACAAATTGTGTAGTTTATCTGTATGGTTTGGTGATCTTTAGCAAGTGATTGAAAGCTCACATTTTACAGTTGGCTGAGCATGTTGAACGATTACAAGAAGCAAACTTGGTAATAAACTTAAATAAAACAGAATTCGCGAAGGCAGAGGTGACGTTCTTGGGACATTACATTGGACATGGAAGGTTGACCCCATGGAACACAGAGACGAAGGGCTTTGAGGAAGTTCCAAAACCATCCTCGAAGAAAGAGGTGCTTCGATTTTTGGAACTGAGTGGATTCTACATAGAACATAGAACATAGAAAAATACAGCGCAGTACAGGCCCTTCAGCCCTCGCTGTTGCGCCGACCAAAGCCTACCTAACCTACACTAGCCCAATAGCATCCATATGCTTGTCCAATGCCCGCTTAAATGACCATCAGAATTCTATCAGAAGTTTGTTCCAAACTTCAGCAGCGTATGGGCACCACTGATGGATTTATTAAAGAAAAGCACAGAATTGTGGTGGACAGAACAATGCCAGGAGGCATTTGAGAATTTTAAATCAGGATTAATCACCCCGCACCAGTTTTATCTGCACGAAATATTCTGAAACCCTTTGAAAATTGTATTTGATGCTCGGGATATAGGGGTCAGAGGTGTATTGATACAGAAAGAGGATGATGGAACTGAATGGCTAATTAGCTACTTGTCGAAAAAACTCAAAATCCACCAGAAAAAAAATATACAAAATCTCCATTATTGAACAAGAATGATTATGTTTCGCACTGGTCTGACAATATTTTAATGTGTATATGACAAACAAATTGTCGTAGATGTTTGTGGACAATGATAAATCTGTCGCATTTTTTGGAATTTAAAGACCAGAATATGAGACTATTTAATTGGAGTCTTACCTTCCCGACTTGAAACTTAAAAAATGTACATGCTGTGGCTCGTACAATGTGATAGCAGATGGGTTATCGCGGATTTAAAGGAAAAAGTGTAGATAATATTTACCTTATTCCAGTGTTGTATTGGTGTGCAGAATTAATATGAATTATATAACTCAGATTAATACTTCTTTATTTCATAAAATTGGGATTAAGAATTAGAGGAAAAGAAATGTAGTCATCTTTTCATTCTAATGGTTCATTTTATTTTCTGAAGCGGGGAGATGTTATGAAGTCAAAAACGTGGAGGATACTTTAAAACAGAACGGGTTTTTCCGAATAGAAATTAAAGCCACAGATGCCAGCTAAAGGTCAAACTGTTCCACATGTCACCATTAGCTAAGAAATGGATTCCTGAGTTTTGGTTGATGTTTTGACAGCCATTCAATTGCAAACAAAGTGTTTAAATAACGCTCAGGAAACCAGAAGCCAATGGAATTTGAATATTATTGTTTGGACACCTGGTAAGCAACCAAATTATGAGAATTACTATATCATTGGGAGTATACATACCCAGCATTTTGAACACTGGTGGGAGAGCTCCGGCCATCCAATAGCAGAGTAACTGCTGTAGAGCAGAAGTGCTATCTGGCCATCTCAAACATTCTCTATCAAAGACACATGTTCATCTAAATCTACATGCATTAAAAAAATTACCCGGGGAGATCAGCAGCTGGAAGAGTGAGCACAGCCGTGAAGATGGAGACTGTATGGTCTTGAGATTGTAGTGTTTAATATGTGCGCTGTTGGAACAGCATATTTTTACAGAGTTGGAGTCAGATAGTAAGTAGCTAAGAAAAGAGGGGCTTGTATTTGTCAATAGTTGTTGTTTATTGTTCACTATTAAAGTTAAGAAACAAACTTGTTAATTTTTGTTTAAATAGTTGAATATAGGAGATCTGTGTCACTCATATTTTAACAGATTACGAGGTGAGGCGAGCTTTTCTGGGTGTTTGGTTTTAATTAACAGAGGCGTTCATCTTCACCTTCTAAATGTCCATCCACGTTAGCCCCATTTCCCTGCAGTTGGCCCATATCTTTCCAGTCCTTTCCTATCGACATATTTATCCAAATGCATTGAAATGTTGTAAATGTAACCCCACCAACCACATCTGCTGGCAGCTCATCCATGTACCAGCCCTCTGTGTAAAGAAGTGGCCATTCAGGTTCCCTTTTATTCCTTCCCCTCTAACCTTAAACTGATCCCTTCTAATCCTCGATTTTCTACAACTTGGAAAAAGACTGAGAGCATTAACCCTATCCATACCCCTCGTGATTTTATACAGCTCTAATAGGACTCCCTCATTCTCCTACACTCTAAAGAAAAGGTCCTAGCTTGTCCAACCTCTCTCTATAACTCAGACCATTGCGTCCTGGCAAAGTCTTTGCAAATTTCTTCTGCACTCTTTCTAATTACATGACATCCTCCCTCTAACAAAGTTACAAAAACTGAATACAATACTCCAAGTGCGGCCTCACCGAAGTCCTGTGTAACTGCAACATAACTTCCCAACTTCTATCCTCAATGTCCTGCCTGATGAAGGCCATTGTGCCAAAAGCCTTCTTCACTTCCCTGTCAACCTGTGACTCTACTCTTAGAGAACCGTGCCCGTGAAAACCAAGGTCTCTCTGCCCACTGCACCTCTTAAGACCCTCCCATTCACCGTGAAACTCCTACCTTGACTTGAGTTTCCCAAATGCAAGGCCTCACACATCTATATTAAATTCCATTTGCCATTTCTCGGCCCACTTCCCCACCTGATTAAGGTCCTGCTGCAATTTCTGATAAACTTCCTCACTGATCACAGTACCACTTATTTTAGTGTCATCTGCAAACTTACTAATCATGCCTTGTACATTCTCAACCAAATCATAGAATACAAACAGCAATGGACACAGCCTCCAGTCTGACCAACATCCTTCCACTAAACCCTCTGCTTCCGACCATCAACCCAACTGTGTATCCGATTGGACAGTTCCCCCAGCATTCCACGTGATGGAACCTTCCAGAGCAGCCTGCCATGTGGAACCTTATCAAAGGCCTTACTGAAATCCACAGATACTAAATTTACAGCTCCGTCCTCGTAAACCTTCTCGGTCACTTCATCAAAGAACTCTAACAAATTTAGGAAGCATGATCTCCCACTCACAAGTCTATGCTGACTGCTCCGAATCAAACCCTGTGTCAGTAATGGATGCAGACAATGGTATGCTGTCCTTCATTGTAAGATGATTCGAGTACATAAGTAAAGCCATCTTCCTGCTGTTGTAGAGCCTTGCTGGGAGAGCATTTGTGACACTCTCTACAGATTTGATCTCCGTTGTAAGGAATGATATCCTTCCCACAGATACAGATGGCGGTATCATGAGGGTAGAGTGAAGAACCTGAGAGTTTAATCTACAGAGCTGTGAAATACGAAGAAATGGTGATGCTGAAACACGAGGTGTAGCAGGTATATTTCCAAAAGACACATTGATAGGGTGAGAAATTCCATACTTTACCCAGGATTGATTGGTGTGATGTATTGTCACGTGTACCTCAGTACAGGGAAACACTTTATTTATGAGCAGAGGTGGCAGATCATAGTAAGCATGGCCAGACAGATCATAGTGTGGAAAACGACTTGGACAGAGTAAGACATACAGGATACACTGCACAACACAAGCACTCGACAAGATTAACATGAGCAAGATCAGCATTATTTGAACATAGAGAGTCGATTCATCAGTCTAAAGTAACTTTCCTAATAGTTTATATGCCTAAATTAACTCTCCCCATGTTATTGTCTGTTGGCGTGTGAACCCGTACTGAATGCCATGTTGTTCACAATCCCCAACAGCAGCCACAATATCTTCCATCTGAAACAGGTATTCATTCCCACCAGCTTCCGCCCCACATAGAGAACGCCAGGCTGGCTTCTCGGAGATGGAAGGTGCCTTCTTGAGACTTCACACAAGACATATGGCTTCCCTCCTCAACACTAGAAAACCACGTTAACGTCCCACCTGTTTATCATGAGCAACGGAGCCAGGAGGAACAACATGGAGCAGTCTGTCTGTGCACTACTGTGCATCTGCTCCACTTGTTCATCATGTTGGAGCATCAATCTGGAGACAGTGAGGACTGCCGCTGCTGGAGATTGTAGTAGAGAGTAGTTTGCTGGAAAAGCAGAGATGGTCAGGCAGCTCCGAGAAGCAAGAGAATCCACATTTTGGGCATAAGCCAATCATCAGGAATCAGCATCAATCATCTCATTCTGTCCCTTTGCAAGTGCGTTGAGGGGGGAAAGGCCTCGTACTGTTCCTGTGTAAGTGACTCAAGGGACTGAATGGCCTCCTCCTGTTGCTGTGGAACCGGCTTTAGGGGCAGAATGGCCTCCTCCTGTTCCTGTGTAAGAGACTCAAGGGTCTGAATGGCTTCTTCCTCTTCCGATTGAACAGGACCAAGGGCCTGATTGGGTTACCCCTGGTTCCTGTTTGACAGCTCTATATACTGACAAGTGTGATGATGCTGCAGGCTTTGAGAGGTTATTTTGTCCTGGTTTCTTTTCAGAGAGAGATTGAATGATCGTTACCAAGCTGGCTAGTTCAGGACACTTATCATATTTATCTAAATTAAACTTCATCTGTTACTCCTTGTCTCTTTGTCCCATCTAATTGCGGTCTTGTACTCTGAGATAATCTACTACATCACCTTTCTGATGTAATCTGTAACCTAACTAACTATGGCCCCAATATTCACATCTAAATCCTTTACATAAATTATGAAATGCAGTGAAGTCAGTACCGATTCTTACAGCACACTGCTGCTCACAAGCCTCCAGTCTGAAAAATATCCCTCTTCCTTCAAGCCAATTGTGACTAGCTTCTTCTGTACCTCGTGTGACCGAACCTTACTCATCAATCGGAATGTTGTGAACACCTTACTGAGGTCCAAGTAGACAATGTCTACCAAACTGTCTTCATCAATCTTCTTTGTCACCTCTTCATAAAACTCAATCAAATTAATGAGACATGATTTCCCATGCAGAAAGTCATGTTGACAACCGCGATCAGCCTTTGCCTTCCCAAATGTATGAGCTGAAAAATGTGTTGCTGGAAAAACACAGCAGGTCAGGCAGCATCCAAGGAGCAGGAGAATCGGCGTTTCGGCATAAACATGTATGCAAATCCTGTCCCTCAGAATCCCCTCCAACAACTTACCCACCACTGACATCAGGCTCACTGGTCGATAGTTCCCCGACTTTTGGGGTCACTGCTTCCTTTTCCATTCCCAATGCTCCATTGCTCACAGTGCATGCCAAATGTAACCAGGTTTGTGATAAGGCCGATGATATCGGTCTCAGACTGGGTCAATGTCAGTTTTAGCAACAAGTCAGGCTAGTTTGTTTAATCTGCTCAAATAACATCTTTATGATCCAGAGCAATTTTACTCAAACTGTGATGGAAAGATGAATGGCAAACTGTTTGGATATTGCAAATAAAGAATCGATATGTCCCTTTCTAAAAACACTGACTCACACACACACACACACACAGATAAATAAAATCTCTGCAATTTCAAGTTGAACGCGCCTTGTCCATATATTATTGTAACTCATGACAAAAGGAAAAATTTAGGGATTATTCAAAATGTTATTCTGCTTCTGATGACATTCTACTCACACAAGCTGCTAGTAATGGGACTTCATCCTGGAACAATTGGATTTGGCTGAATTTCCTTTGCATTAGGCAGTGAAGAGATTCCAATGAATTCTGGCCAGGGGTCGCCCAAGGGTATCACAGTGGCTCAGTGGTTTGCACTGCTGCCTCATAGTACCAGGGCCTTGCGTTCAATTCCAGATTCCGCTGGCTATTTGTGTAGAGGTTGCACATTCTCCCCTTCTAATGGTTGCTCCAGTTTCCTTCCACAGTCCAAAGCTGTGCTGGTTAGATGGATTGGTCATGATAATTTGTCCGAAGTGTTCAGGGATTTCTAGGTTAGGTGTATCGGTCGGGATAAATGTAAGGGAGCGAGCCTGGGAAGGTTGGTATGGATGTTTTGTGCCGAAGGGCCTGTTTGCACACTGTAGGGATTCTATAAAAACAAGAATGGTAACGATGACTGTAGATTTTTTGTTTTAGCTCGCACACATTGCTGTAATAAGGAACAATGAAGGTGAGAGAGTGTAATCGGCCGCTCCTTCTCAGGCAGATAACATTTTCTCGCTTTCTGAGCTGAATCACACAATAATGTCATCCACTCCCAAATTGGACCATGTGAGGTCTCCTTGTACATTGTCCAAATTATGTCTCCATCAAATTCCCTGTTCCATGTAGGTGCATCATTGCTGCTGTCATACACAGAGCCAAACCCTTAGCAAAAAATGGTCTCGGTCGATTGGAAGATAGGTTTATATGTCGGTTTATATGTTGAAAAATAAAATGTTTAATGTATTCAGAATATTGTGTTAAAATGAATGCAATTTGCAACAAATACAGAAATTGCTGGAAAAGCTCGGCAGGTCTGCCAGCATCCAGATGCCTTTTACATGCTGTATTTGTACCAGCCTCCACTACTTCCTCTGGCAGCTCATTCCACATGCACACCACCCTCTGTGTGAAATGGTGCTTGTGGGCTCGTCAAAACCTTTCTCCTCTCACCTTCAACCAATGCCCTCTAGTTTTGGATGCCCCAATATGGGGAAAAACCCTGACTACTCACCCTATCCAAGGCCATATTGATTTTATAAACCTTCACTGCTGCAAAATGTGACTCCAATCAACACGAATGGCTGTGCTTCAAATCATTCTGGGCCTAAATTCTGAAATGCAATACTGACACCTCTTCCTTCTCCATCAAGTCACAATTCTAAATCCGTTTTAATCAGTTTGTTCAGGTGTGTTATGAAACACTTCTGTGGGACTTGCACCCACACCTTTGTGCCCGGAGGTAGTGACACTAGCATCACTCAGCAATACCCGTAAAGCTGTAACATTATTCTCCTGTTGTTTGCTCATCAGCACGTTCTGACATGCTGTGACATACCTCTGCATCAGATAGGACTTGAATCCAGAACTTCTAGTCCAGAGCTTGGAACACCACCACGTACGTTCAGGAATCAAATCCAGACTTCTGGCTCAGAAGCAGGGACATTACCCACGACACTACAATATCCAGATTGTGGGTCATATTTTAAGTGTCAGCTTTCAGTTCGGTGTGGATTTATTATAATCAGGTTCCCATTACTGAATTACACAAAACATTTTGTATTGTTAAAAAAATGGAAAATATTTGTCTCAACTGTAGGATGTTGAGTGTATGGGATTAGTGGTGCTGGAACAGCACAGCAGATCAGGCACCATCTGAATAGCAGTAAAATCGACGTTTCAGGCAAAAGCACTTCCTGATGAAGGGCTTTTGCCTGAAACGTCGACTTTACTGCTTCTCGGATGCTGCCTGAACTGTTGTGTCCTTCCAGCACCACGAATTCAGAATCTGGTTTGCAGCATCTGCAGTCATTGTTTTTACCTTGTTGAATGTGCGTGCTGTGCCATCGAAGTTAACTATGAACAGCTTTAATCGCTATTATCTGTAGTCTGCAATATTCGGGAGAGAAATCCTGCAGACACACTCTGCACAATGAAGGGTCTCGAATAGATTTTCATTACTGAACACCAGAGACAGAAAAAGACCATAATTTCTGGCCCCCAAAAAAACCAATCAGTATTAACCAACTCTCACGTGTGACTGTCTGCTTCCTAAAACCATGAAATGTTACCAGGTGCTGATTACTGTCCAGCCTCTTCTCCCCACTGACTGTGTCTGCAATCTGTCCCTCCTCCCCCTAACCACAGAAGGCAAACCAAGCTCAGGGTCTTTGTGAAAATCAAGGCCTGAATGTGCAGGCCGCCTGGAGAGGGGGAGGGAATTTTAAAATTAAACGGGGAAGGTGAGGTGGCAGTAATATAACTCACTGGGCTGAGGAGAGGCACATGGAGTTTAGTATGGATTAATGCGAGGTATTGGATTTGTAAATCAAGCAAGAGCAGGACCGATACAATTAAAAGAAGGGCCTTTCTCAGTGTTGTAGGACAGAGACCGAGGCCGTCAGCGTCCCCATTGGGTGGGGAGGGGGGTTGGGTGGGTAAAAACCCTATCAAGTGTCATTGGCACTTTGGATTTTGTTTCGTTCTTTTTTATATTTTTAGCTTTGCAATGTTTTGAGAGCTTGTTAGTTGCAGTAGTTTTAGTTTGTACAGATTTTAGGCTCGATGAGTCTTGTGTCATTAATGCTCAGCGATGTGTAATTCGATATGAAATTCTCTCGAGTTCAAATGTTGCTGCAGTGTGTTATGGATAATGATGTGCTTAAATGGTGTACCTCGAACATTAAGGGGTGCCATCTGCCAGTCAAGAGGAAAAATATACTTTCTCATCTTAAAAAAGAGAGAGTTGTCCTATTGCAGGAGATGCACCTTGATGAAAAGGAACATTTCATGTTACAGCAGGGTTTGATCGGGTTTATTTCTCGTCTTTTCATACTAAGAGTGGGGGAAAAGTCATAATGGATAGGAAGAATCTTCCATTTAAATTACTAGATGGTGTTAAACACCCATGGAAGGATTATAATCCTCAAAGTCTTGAACTACGGGAATTAATACAGTATTTTAAAAGTTTATTGCCACCCGGTGCACCCTCTTAAAATCCTGGTAGATGCATTTTCCAAATTCAGTTATCTTGCATCATGGCGCATTATTGTAGAAGGAGATTTTGACTGTCTTATGGCCCCACGATGGACAGAATGTCCAAAAGTTCACTAATACCCTCGTTATAATGTCAGCAATTAATGGATTTGTGTCTAGAACTAGAGCTGGTGGATACCTGGAGGCAGATCTACCTCACAAGGAGGGATTTTATTTTCTTCTTTAACCCGCAGAAATGGCACACGAGGGTTGATCTCTTCCCCATTCCTGCAACAATCTTAAATTCTGTGGCATCCTGCACAATTAGGAATATTACTCCAACATTCCTGCCCCAGAAGTGGGATAAAAGTCACATAAGATTATGTTGTATGCAGATGGCCTTATGTTTTTGTCAAATCCCGCAATTTCGGCAGCTCACGTGATACAATGCAATAATTTGCTTGTCGCCTTTTCGGGCTTTAAAATTAATTTTACAACGTTGGAGGTCATGCCCATAGGAGGTCTTGGGGAAATACCTGATGAGGTCCAATCCTGGTTTCCTTTTAAATGGTCACGGGGATGGGGGCGGGGGCGAGGTTCTCTATTTCAGTAAATTCATTACATCCGTCTTTGATCATTTATTTAATGTGAACTATGTCCATTTGTTTGACAAAATTAAACAAGCCCTTCAAAGATGGGAGGCACTTCCAATATCCTGGCTAAGTCGGAATAAAGAATGTCCTTCCTTATTTGCTGTACCCCTGTGAGTGTTTTCTTTGATGTTTCCCACATAGGTATTTAGGAGACATAATGGCTGGTTTGGCTCTTTTATTTGGCAGCATAAGAGACTCTTTATCAAGCTAACCAAATTGCAACTACCCCACAGAGTGTGGGGAGTAGATCTCCCAGATTAAAAGCTATCAATTAGCTCTTTTTTTACCCTATGTTAGTGCCTGGGCCGCTGAGGACTCAGCGTCAATACAGTGAGAAATTGAACCCTATCAGGTAAAGTGAACCTTTATTAGTCTATTTTGCTTAGCTAAGTTGACAACATTTATGAAATATTGTCATAACCCAATAATTATCAATATTGTTAGAGCATGAATGACAATGCGTCAGATCGAGGGCAATACATCCAAAATCATGTTTCTTACCCCTGTAATTGGTACACCGGGTGGTCATCCGGGGATAATGGATTCCAGGTTTAAACTGTGGGCAGCAGGGGTGTACCTTGCTTGAGTGATTTAGAATTAGTAGAATCCCTACAGTGTGGATACAAGCTCTTGGGCCCTGCAAGACCACTTCTACCCTCTGAAGAGTAACCCACCCAGACCCATTCCCCTACCATTCCATACTTACCCTGACTAATGCCCAAACCTACACATCCCTGAACACGATGGTTGATTTATCAATGACCAATTCATCTATCCTGCACATCTTTGTACTGTGGGAGGAAACCCACACAGACACGGCGAGAATATGTTAACTCCAAGCTGCCAGTTACCCAAGGCCGGAACCAAAGCCGAGACCCTGGTGCTGTGAGGCAGCAATGCTCACCACTGAGCCACCACCTGTTATTTGATGAAGAAACAATGATATCATTTAATCAAATAACTCGTACTTATGGACTACCGAGTAGAGAACTCTTCTGTTTTTTTTCCAGATCAGAGATTTTATTTAAAAAAAAACACACTTTTACCACACTCTTACAGATCTGATAAAGGGAAGAGGGCGCTAATTGCTTAGAATACACTATCTTTCAGTACCCTTTATCATTAGTTGTAGAGGGTCCCCTCAGACGAGACCGTGCAGCTTTGTGATGTCTATGAGAGAGAGTTGGGGTTCAGAACACTTCGGAGAAATGGGACGATATTTGTGAAAATTCTCGAAGGATTTTGATCTGTAATACGACCCATTCCATGCAGTTTAAAATTCTTCATAGTGTCTATGTGACCCACGATTATCTCTCAAAATGCAATTTTGAGAATATCTTCAGCTTGTCCGAAATGCAGAATGACTACAGGAACTCTTACTCATTGCTTGTGGTCCTGCTGCAGGCTTCAGATACATTGGAGCACTGTGGTAGGTGTGATAGAGTGGGTCGAGGGGACTGAATTGGAGGTGGGCCTGGTTTCTCTTTTCTTTGGCCTGTCCAGGGTACTTTACACAGATGCACATGGGAAAAAAATCCTTATTTTTTGTGCTAGGAAAAATATTCTGTTTTGTTAGATGTCTGAAACCCCCCCCCCCCCCCCCCCCCCCCCCGCGGGTTTGTTGGATCGTCGTAAGCTCTTCATGCACCCGTATGGTACACCAACAAACAGAGATTTACATAAGACATGGGAGCCCTTTTTAGATTACCGCGATACAGGCTTATCTGTCACTCTCAGAAGGGCTTTGAAAACTCCATGACGATATTGTCTAATGAATCAACACCCAGAGAGGAAGAACTATGAACATACAAATGTGCATCAGTTAGTGCTTGTTGATGAACGAAAGCTATCGTTTTGTTATGCTAAGCTGTATTATTTATTCATTATACATTGTATATTTTTGTTTTTCTTCTGTCTGTGTAGTGTTTTTAACTTGTTTTGTATATACATGCAATTGGATGTATTTTTGTTCAGTTATTTGAGTTATCTTGTTATTGGTTTATTATAATATTAAAAACCTCTTTTTCAATAAAACTAAATATTTTTTAAATGTAAATGCTAACATTGATGGAATAGAGTCCCAAAAACTGTCATTAGAGAGACCACTCATGCTGGTTTATATTGAGGGTCACCATACCTGGGGTTATGGGGTGATGTTGAGAGAGTGTCCCCTTCATGGTAACCTCTGCCAGTGTGAGGAACTGAACCTGCGCTGTTGGCCTCCCTCTGCATCACAAACGTGCCGTCCAGCCAACTGACTGGGAGGCAGTGTAAATGTTACAGACAGAAACAGTCACAGACAAAGGGTAAGAGAAACATTCATAACAAGGAAACTGGTACAGTTCAGATAACAGTTAAGATAACACCTGATGGTAAAACAGTTCTCTGTTTGCAATTGTATTTTATAACAAGATGTATTTAGAAGCTGTCTTTGGTATAATATCATTAAGGTGAGTCAAGTGAAATAACCAGAATTACTAAGTGTGATTGGACATCTATAACCATAAAATAGGTGTCGGTTTTTGTTTGGTCTGTGTAATATATGCTGACCGTTGTATGAAAGTATAAAGATGGTGGAATATATTGTTAGGAGTGTCCGTCCCCATGGGAAATGCCCTCGAACAGGCGCTTGAAAAAATCCGGGGTAAAGATGCCTGAGTGCAATCTGGTCAGTGACAGGAACCCAGAATATTGAATGAGTGAAAGTTCCAGTAACATGCAGTTGAGAAAACCATCAGATCAGCGGGGACCTTATAAAGTGCCAGATCACGTTTGAAGAGCTGAATGGCTTCAGCATGGTTTGAATTATGTGTGAATTGAAAAACGTACATCTCTACTCCTTCCTCTTATCTGTTACACACTGGGATACTGCCATTTTCCAGAAACTGGGAATTATTTGGAACATTATCTGGGACATTCCATAATTGGCATTCTCCAGAATATTCTATAACTGTGTGGGGGGTTTTGCAACGGCGAAAGATAGAGAAAGAGAGAGAGGGAAGGTTCTGCATGCGGTAGTGAGAGTGGGGGATCATGAGCCTTGTTCAGGGATAGATGCCATAACAGATATACAGTGAGTGTGAGGGAGCAGAGAAAATATGGTGACCCTTATCCTGACAGAGCGGGGAATGTTATTGATGCTTGTCCTGTATTGCTGGGCATTTATTCAGACAACAGATACTGCACTGAGCTGGGTGGGGAGCTCAGGCCATGTTCGTGGGTCTGGTGATGTGGGTCCCTCTGGGAAGAGAATGGTCCCCCTCTTTACGAGTCCATCCATTATATCCACCATGGTGTAATTGCCCCTTATCTGGCAATCTGCCATTTCCCTGCCCTTTCTCTGTATCTATCTCATCCTTTGCTATCTGTGTATTTGCCCAAATGCCTTGACAATGTTGTTATTGTACCCACATCAAACACTTACACTGGCAGCTCAGTCCATATGCGTACCACGCTCTGTGTAAAAAAGTTGACCCTCAGGTTCATTTTTATTTTTTTCCTTTCCAAACATTAACGGATTCCCGAACCTTGCAAAAAGATTTTGAAGTATTCACCCCATGCACGCCTCTCATGAATTGATAAGATGTACATGTCCATAAGAACCCTCTCAGTTTCTTACACTGTAAAGAATTAAGTTCTAACCTGTCCAACGTCTCCCTATAACTCAGACCCTTTAGCCCAGGAAACATCTTAGTAAATTTCTTCTACATTTTTTCTTGTTCAATAATCTCCTTTCTAGAGCAAGGAGAACAAAACTGAACACAATTCTACAACTGCAACCTTACCAACATCCTGTACAACTGCAACATAATGTCCCACTTCTCTAGTCAATGCCCTGATGTAGGCAAGTGTGCCAACAGCCTTTTTCACTGTCCTGTGTATCTGTCACTCAAATTTCAGGCAACCGTGCACCTGATCTCCAACGTCCTTTTGTTCCACTACACGCCTTAAGGCACTATCATTCGTCATTAAACTCCTACCTGGATTTGAATTTCAAAACGCAAGATGTCACACTTATCTATATTAAACTCCGTTTGCTATTTCTCAGCCCACTTCCCCATCTGATCAACGTACTGCTGCAATTTCTGATACCGTTTTAACGTTCCTCACTGTAAACGATGGCTCCTAATTTAGTGTCATCTGCAAACTTACTAACCTTGCGTTGTGCACTCTCATCCAACTCATTAATATAGATAACAACAGCAATGGGCCCAGCACTGACCCCTGAAGCACTCCACTAGTCACAGGCCTCCAGTCCGACAAGTGTACCTCCACCATAGTCTTTTGTTTCCTATAGTCAAGCCATTTGTGTCGCCAATTTGTCATTTTACCTTGGATTCTATGCGATCTAACCTTCTCGAGCGGCCTACCTTATCAAAGGCCTTACTAAAATCCATATAGAATATGTCCACCACCCTGCCCTCGTCAACCTTCCTGGACACTTCCTCAAAAATCTCTAACAAAATTTGTAAGGCATGATCCGCCATGCACAAAGCCATGCTGACTGCTCCAAGTCAAACTCTGTCTTTCCAAACGCACGCACATCTTATCTCTCAGAACCTTCTGAAGTGGTTTAGAACATAGAACATAGAACATAGAACAATACAGCACAGAACAGGCCCTTCGGCCCACGATGTTGTGCCGAACTTCTATCCTAGATTAAGCACCCATCCATGTACCTATCCAAATGCCGCTTAAAGGTCGCCAATGAATCTGACTCTACCACTCCCACGGGCAGTGCATTCCATGCCCCCACCACTCTCTGGGTAAAAAACCCACCCCTGACATCTCCCCTATACCTTCCACCCTTCACCTTAAATTTATGTCCCCTTGTAACACTCTGTTGTACCCGGGGAAAAAGTTTCTGACTGTCTACTCTATCTATTCCTCTGATCATCTTATAAACCTCTATCAAGTCACCCCTCATCCTTCGCCGTTCCAACGAGAAAAGGCCGAGAACTCTCAACCTATCCTCGTACGACCTACTCTCCATTCCAGGCAACATCCTGGTAAATCTTCTCTGCACCCTCTCCAAAGCTTCCACATCTTTCCTAAAGTGAGGCGACCAGAACTGCACACAGTACTCCAAATGTGGCCTAACCAAAGTCCTGTACAGCTGCAACATCACCTCACGACTCTTGAATTCAATCCCTCTGCTAATGAACGATAATACTCCATAGGCCTTCTTACAAACTCTATCCACCTGAGTGGCAACCTTCAAAGATCTATGTACATAGACCCCAAGATCCCTCTGTTCCTCCACCTGACCAAGAACCCTACCATTAACCCTGTATTCCGCATTCTTATTTGTTCTTCCAAAATGGACAACCTCACACTTGGCAGGGTTGAACTCCATCTGCCACTCCTCAGCCCAGCTCTGCATCATATCTAAGTCCCTCTGCAGCCGACAACAGCCCTCCTCACTGTCCACAACTCCACCTATCTTGGTATCATCTGCAAATTTACTGACCCACCCTTCGACTCCCTCATCTAAGTCATTAATAAAAATTACAAACAGCAGAGGACCCAGAACTGATCCCTGCGGAACTCCACTTGTAACTGGACTCCATGCTGAATATTTACCATCTACTACCACTCTCTGACTTCGACCGGTTAGCCAGTTTTCTATCCAATTGGCCAAGTTTCCCTCTATCCCATGCCTCCTGACTTTCCGCATAAGCCTACCATGGGGAACCTTATCAAATGCCTTACTAAAATCCATGTACACTACATCCACTGCTCTACCCTCATCCACATGCTTGGTCACCTCCTCGAAGAATTCAATAAGACTTGTAAGGCAAGACCTACCCTTCACAAATCCGTGCTGGCTGTCCCTAATCAAGCAGTGCCGTTCCAGATACTCGTAAATCCTATCCCTCAGTACCCTTTCCATTACTTTGCCTACCACAGAAGTAAGACTAACTGGCCTGTAATTCCCGGGGTTATCCCTATTCCCTTTTTTGAACAGGGGCACAACATTCGCTACTCTCCAGTCCCCTGGTACCACCCCCGTTGCCAGTGAAGACGAGAAGATCATTGCCAACGGTACTGCAATTTCCTCTCTTGCTTCCCACATAATCCTAGGATATATCCCGTCAGGCCCGGGGGACTTGTCTATCCTCAAGTTGTTCAAAATGTCCAACACATCTTCCTTCCTAACAGATATCTCTTCTAGCTTATCAGTCCGTTTCACGCTCTCCTCTTCAACAATACAGTCCCTCTCGTTCGTAAATACTGAAGAGAAGTACTTGTTCAAGACCTCTCCTATCTCTTCCGACTCAATACACAGTCTCCCACCACTGTCCTTGATCGGACCTACCCTCGTTCTCGTCATTCTCAGGTTTCTCACATACGCATAGAATGCCTTGGGGTTATCCTTGATCCTATCCGCCAGGGATTTTTCATGCCCTCTCTTAGCTCTCCTAATCCCTTTCTTCAGGTCCCTTCTGGCTATCCTGTATCCCTCCACTGCTCTGTCTGAACCTTGTTTCCTCAACCTTATGTAAGCCTCCTTCTTCCTCTTTACTAGACATTCAACCTCCCTCGTCAACCAAGGCTCCCTCACACGACCATTTCTTTCCTGCCTGATCGGTACATACATATCAAGGACACGTCGTATCTGCTCCTTGAAAAAGTCCCACATTTCCACCACATCCTTCCCTGACAGCCTATGCTCCCAACGTATGCTCCTCAAATCCTGTCTTACAGCATCGTAATTTCCCTTCCCCCAATTGTAGAAACTTCCTTGTTGTGCGCACCTATCTCTCTCCATAACCAAGGTGAAAGTCACAGAATTGTGGTCGCCATCACCAAAATGTTCACCCACTAACAAGCCCACCACTTGTCCCGGTTCGTTACCGAGTACCAAATCCAATATGGCCTCCCCTCTGGTTGGACAATCTACATACTGCGTTAGAAAAGCTTCCTGGACACACTGCACAAACACCGCCCCATCCAATCTACTTGATCTAAAGAGCTTCCAATCAATATTTGGGAAGTTGAAGTCGCCCATGACTACGGCCCTGTGGCTTCTGCACCTTTCCAAAATCTGTTTCCCAATCTGTTTCTCCACATCTCTGCTGCTATTGGGGGGCCTATAATAAACACCCAACAAGGTGACTGCACCTTTCCTATTTCTGACTTCAGCCCATACTACCTCCAGAGGCAGATCCCCCTCAAACTTCCTTTCTGCAGCCGTTATACCATTTCTAATTAGCAATGCCACCCCCCCTCCTTTTTTACCACCCTCCCTAATCTTACTGAAACATCTGTACCCAGGAACCTCCAACAGCCATTCCTGTCCCTCATCTATCCATGTTTCCGTGATGGCTACAACATCGTAGTCCCAGGTACCGATCCATGCCTTAAGTTCACCCACCTTATTTCTGATACTCCTTGCATTGAAGTATACGCACTTGAGCCCATCTCTGTGTCTGTAAGTAGTCCCTGTCAGTGCTACCTTCTCCACAGCCTCCCTACAGTCTTGGACATCCTGACACACAGCTAGCTTACTTGCTGGACTACAAGTCCGGATCCCATCCCCCTGCCAAATTAGTTTAAACCCCCCCGAAGAGTGCTAGCAAACCTACCCCCCAGGATATTGGTGCCCTTCTGGTTCAGGTGCAACCCGTCCTGTTTATACAGGTCCCACCTTCCCCAGAATGCAGTCCAATTGTCCAAATATCTGAAGCCCTCCCTCCTACACCATCCTTGCAGCCACGTGTTCAACTGCACTCTCTCCCTATTCTTTGCCTCTCTGTCACGTGGCACCGGCAACAACCCAGAGATGACGACTCTGTCTGTCCTAGCTTTTAGCTTCCAGCCTAACTCCTTGAGCTCTTGAATGACCTCCCCGCCCCTCTTCCTACCTATGTCGTTGGTGCCAATGTGTACCACGACTTCTGGCTGCACACCCTCCCCCTTAAGGATTCTGAAGACACGGTCCGAGACGTCTCGGACCCTAGCACCCGGGAGGCAACAAACCATCCGAGAGTCTCGCCCATGTCCACAGAACCGCCTGTCCGTCCCTCTAACTAGAGAGTCCCCTATAACTAGCGCTCTCTTCTTCTCCCCCTTTCCCTTCTGAATCTCAGAGCCACAGACCCCTTCACTGCAGCTTACACCTGCAAGGCTGTCCCCCCCAACAGTTTCCAAAGCTGCATACTTATTTTTTAGGGGAACGACTACAGGGGAACCCTGCACTGCCTGTTTCTTCCCCTTCCCACCTCTAACTGTTACCCAGCTACCTCTGTTCTCTGGCGTAACTATGTCCCTGTAGCTTCTATCGATCACCCTCTCAGCCTCTCGAATAATCCTCAGCTCATCCAGTTCCAGTTCCAGTTCCCTAACTCGTTCGGTGAGGATCAGGATCTGACTGCATTTCCTGCACACGAAGTCGGCAGGAGTATCGGTGGTCACCCCTACCTCAAACATCCTGCAGGAGGAACATTCCACCGCCTGTGCTGCCATGACTGTACACTGTCTCCAAAAACAAGAACACTGAGTCAATAACCTGTGGACTTTAAAGTTAGGTTAGAGGAGGAGGGTGGGAGGGAGGCCCTACGGAAGTAGGACCTGGGGTCTAGAACACACCCACTCAAATACTAATCACTTGCCTTCCCGCCCAGCTATGCGCTCCAACCTCACTTCCGCTGCCCGCTACAGGTAAGTAATTTTGAAACAAACTGTCTTACCTTAGCTGTAGTCTCCCGGGTTCGTTTTTCCTCGGCCGCTGCTCCCACTCAAAAAAAAAAATCTTGTAATCTTGCTATTGTATCTAGTAATTGCTGCATGCACCACCCATCCCCCTGGAGTATATTGACAATGCTGTTCTTTGATCTAAAAAATGTTGCTGGGACTTTATTTGTTTTCAAGATGCATCATGAATCATCTTGGTCGTGATGATATGGGGTTCTTTTGACTTCCACAGGATGTCTACAGTACACCACAATGAGGGAATGCTGGGGTTGGGGTGTGGAAGAGACAGTACAGAGTGAAAAGAAGAAAAAAACATTTCTTTCGTATGTCACCATTGTTTATAGCCATTTCTGGGCTATGCAAACCTTCATACTGAAAGACAAGCAACATTCAACAGACCACTGAAAAACTTTGGATGTTTTATGCTGATTCAAGATTGGTCTCTCAAAATAAGCCAAGCATTTCTGAACCAGTCAAGCAGTTGTTTTCTGTGATTGTTCTCATCTTGTGTTGGTGGTCACCATGGGATGCCTTCCTGAGGCAATCCTGACATAATCTTACAACAACTGCCAGCTCTTCCTTTCACATTATTGGATCCCTAACATAGCAGATTTAAATCTGACATTAGACCAAACTTACTTGCAAATCTGTTTGCTTTAGTTTCTGACAAACTTAGGTTTCTACCTAATTCACAGTGTGAGGTGTCAACACTTTCACAGCTGCAACTAGTCATAAAGTACCAGTTAAATCATTTTAAATATGTGCATGATCACAAAGTTAATATTTGTCACTTCTTATCAACATTGAGAGTTTTGGCTGTGAGGGCAGGAGCTGGTGGATGTGGAGTAAGGGGGTCAAATAAAGACCTGTCTGCACTGGGACAGAGGGAAAACATCCCGAATGCAAGGATTTAATTTAACTTCCTTATCTCGGAAAAAAGACACTCGACCTCTTTGTACACTATTGCTAATTTAACCCTTAGAAGCACAATTAGTAACTCAATGTTTGATTCAGAATATGAACATTGTAATTACTCATTATTCAAATTTACTGAAGGTCCATGTCATATTAGTCAGTATTGGCTGTTTTGTTGAAAAGAGGATTTTATTCCTTTTCCTTTCCTGTTCCTTCATCCATTCGAAGTTTACTGAAAGATCTGACCATAATAAACCCAGGAATAATTACAGGTCTCTTACCCAGAGCAGTGTAATGACCTCAGGATTTAGGCTTCTATTAATTGATGATATCATTGAAACAGTGTGGATGCGATGCTGCCTGCATTGAATTCACCATGAAAGCATTTTATAGGCTTGATTCAAACAAATAACTATTATAGTGAAAGTGCCTGACTCCGTGGATACACATGGCCTCTGGTCAACTTAAATTTTAAACAGTGTACAGCATTCAATGGCGACATGTATGGGAGATAGACAAGGTGAGGAGACCAGGAGCTGGTCCCAATCTATAGCCATATTTCTTCAAATATGTAGCCATATGTCATCAAATGTCACCGAACTCTGGAGACAATGGCAATGATTTTGGAGGGAGTGTAGAATAATGGAGGGTTGGGGGAGTGAGGATGAGCAGGAAAGAGAAACAAAGCGAGGTGATGAGGTGGGGTGAAGGAGAGGAACCCATTTGCAGTATTTTCACTATGGCTCCAATGTCCAGAAATAGAACCTCAGTATTGATCAGCAAGCAATTTCCTATCTCAGCATTTAGGATGGCGGTACTACTGTTTCAGACAATTCTGTCTCAAATATTAAATTACTCAGGAGGCAGTCTAGCAGCCTCTTTAATGTAGCTGTTGTTGTCTGGACTGGCATCCGTCGCATTGCACAAAACATTTTGAAGGAATCAATGGTTCTCCAACATTCCCTTTCCACCTTGTTGTATTCCAAATGAAGCATAATTAAACTACATCAAAATCAAATCAAATCAAACTTGCTTCCTCATGGTTGCCCTCACGTCTGGCAAACTTTGATTCCCATCTTCCTGACAATCTGGTCTGTCAAAATGTCCCCAGCCACTAGTCACACACTAAACAAAGGACTTACACCTATAAATGACTAGCAAACATTTGAAAGTAAACCATGAAGATCAAAAGGCTCTACTGAGATGATACAGCATTTTTTTAATAAAGAGGAATCACTCTTATCACCAGGAATAATGCAAATATTGGGAGGGGCTGTAGTCTGGAATGGTGGTCTTTGCTATAGCACCGAGAGATGTTGTCAAGAGGAAGTTCCTCCAGAAATCTTACAGAAATTCCTGCTCTCCAGAAATTCCTTTTCACATTACATTCTGTTAAAAAGGCCAGTTTCAAAAGCTATGACTGCAGTATATGTTGGCTTTTTTTCCACTTTCACAGAGGTTTGCAGGACGTCATGGTCTGGTCTTTTTGAAGAGATGGGGTGAGGGGAGGAAGCCGATGTAGCAGTATTGGGAAGCAGAGAGTTAGGAAGTCAATGTGTTGTCAATATGTTTAGCCTCATTGCACAGTCCAGTGCTTTGAAATGAACAACTGAAGGCCTGAACATTGAAGGGCTAGAAATGATTATTGAAAGACTTTGTGTTTAATGCATGCTCAATTATTCACTGGCTTTTAACTGGGAGGTGGTAGGATTCAGAAAGTGGCAGGGAGGGAGTCTGGCACCTTCCCCTTGCTAAGCCATGCTGACATAGACCAGTTCTGTTTGACATCTTAACGCTCCATGAGCTCTCAAGCCTGCCTCCCTCATTTCCCTGATTGTACCCAGCTTTGCAGGCTCAGTGATGATCAGTATGAATAGTAGTGCTCAGAAATGTGCTGATCTGTCCTCCCTCTTACTGGAGTCGCAGCTCTTGAAATTAAGCAGCACCGTCAACTGATGAGTAACCCTCTTCATTTTAGATTAGAGTGGTGCTGGAAAAGCACAGCAGGTCAGGCAGTATCTGAGGAGCAGGAAAACCGGCGTTTCGGGCAAAAGACCTTTATCAATGAAGAATCTCTTCATTGGTCTATGCTGGCAACATACCATCCTTGGCATACACCAAAACCTCCAGGTTTCAGTCCCAGCATTAGGTCTGCAGCATTAACTGCAAGCTTCCACCTAAAATGTCTTTTTACAAGACTAACGATAGAGCAATGATTATATGCCAGTCAATAATTTCTTTAATGTAAAAGAAAAACTGTGGAAGTTGACAATCTGAAAGAAATACAAAAATAGCTGGAGAAATTCAACATATTTTGCAGCATCTGTGGACAGAAAGCAGAGTTCACGTTGAGTCAAGTGACCCTTCTTCAGAGAGGTCTGAAGTTCTGAACAGGAGTCATTCAACTAAAAACATTAACGCTACTTTCACCCAACAGATGCAGCCAGATGGGCTAGCTGTTAGTAGACAGTCACACATTGTATCCAGCTTATTTTTCAATGGCCTTCTTAGTTTCTGGAGAACCAGAATCACCAGCTCCCTTGCACTTTCAGCAGGTGATGTTTTCAGAGCTGCAAATGGTCATCAAGTGCCATTAAGTCAATTTAAGCAAACATTTACGTTCAGAACAAAAACACTTTTAGAAACTTGAATAGGAGTGTCAGGATTTCAAGCCACTGACAGTCAGGCTGGAACGTGGAAATGAAGGATGTGACAAACCTATTCTTTCAATACTTTACATGCATTGCATAGTCTAGAAAAGTCTCAAATAAAGAGCTTAGCGCAATTAGAGAAGGGCAACTAACTGTCCAATTTCTCCAGTGAAGAGCGTTGGATACTGTTTCTAATACAGGATTGACTTTTCCACATCAATGGGTATTGGCTCAGCAATTGCAAACATTAATGGTGGCACAGAAAGGTTTGCCACTCTGCTATCATTCCGATTTCACCATCAGCTCTTTAAATTGGGCCATTTCATTCTTGGGATAGTGAACCAGCAATATCTTCTTGGTCAGGCCATATCAGCAGCATGCTGCCCTTGATGGTTACATCCACCACAGCAGCGCTGGCTCCAGCTCTCAGTCCAAGCAGCAGGACTCCACCACATTTCACAACATTATTACTGCAAAAGACTTGTTTAAAAAAAAATCACCATCTAACTTCTCGGCAAAATACACACTTGGGAGGCA
This sequence comes from Chiloscyllium punctatum, assembly GCF_047496795.1. Classification (NCBI taxonomy): domain Eukaryota; kingdom Metazoa; phylum Chordata; class Chondrichthyes; order Orectolobiformes; family Hemiscylliidae; genus Chiloscyllium; species Chiloscyllium punctatum. The sequence goes on from NC_092754.1 coordinate 65,681,656, forward strand.
GAGCCCAGCAGTTTCCACAATGTGCTAACTGTGGCCTGGAACAGTGTATTTGACATTGTTCTCGCATGTATGCAGAAGGAAATAATTACATAACTTCACAAGAATTGTTAGTTCTCCAGCAATAGCCTTTATTCCAAATACAATATTATTCAGGAGTTAAATTGCACTTTGGATCAAACTGACACTTCAATTTCTTCAGTTGTTCCTCACAACTATAGGTTTCATTTCCATTGCAGTTTGGATTATTACACTTACTATGCCTGCAATTGATGATATAAGATAAATGAAGTTATTTAAATGAGCATTTGCCTCCATCCCACAATTTTGTGCCAGTTGTTTGAAAGACTGATGATTCGAGATTCAGGACTGCAGCTTGCATTCAGCTGTTTGAGTGAAACTGGCCACACTCCAGATGGGTGACTGCAATAAATGTTCATGATTCAGTTACATCACATTGTAAATTTTTGCTATAAATTCTGTGTGTTAGGATTGAGTCCTCCACTATCACCTGATGAAGGAGCGACACTGCGAAAGCTAGCATGCTTCCAATTAAACCTGTTGGACTATAACTGGTGTTGTGTGATGTTTAGCAATAAATGGTGAATTTGTTCTTCAAAGCCTTTGTTGCTGTTGATAACGATTAGAGACAGAAATGGGATAGCAAGTTCTTGAATGTATTCATATTCAGAGTTTAGAAACTTCAATAACAAAATGCAAGCAAACTTACAAAGAAGTGTCTTCGATGTTCTCTCCTGATACAATATTTCTGAAACAAAATTCTGAATCCCTAATTCTCATGCAGGTAACAGAGAGACAGTAATGCAAATGCTTTTGCCTGCCCTGCTGTGTGATGTTTCCTGAAAAGTTCAGAGAAAGTGATTTACTTTCTATTTTGTGTACTCTGAATGAAGCAAAACATTAATCACATATTGTTTTCAAACTTACTTTTTTCATGATAGATTTTTTAGTGTACAGTTTTTCATCTACCTTGTACTTTGGACTGGCAGGTGATCTGCAAATAGTCAGAAAAGTGCTATGCAGTCATTTTAAGCGTACATCGACATCCACAACAAAATTATCATTATTAACGTGAAGAATTGAGTAAATATTTCAAGCGATTGACAGCTAGTTTTATAAAACTGGTTCAAGATTTATTAGCTCAAAACCCTCACTGCCTGTTGGCAAGACAAGATAATGTGGCTGGAGTGTGGAAGCAAAGAAAGGGAGATACGATGCAACAGATTAATTTCTTCAAAACTTTATACTTGTTGCTGCGTCTCAGAATATGTTAACTAAAGAGCTCCAGGTCCAAATGAAGACTAGGCAACCAATTTTCCAATATCTCCAATGAAGACCTTTGGTACTATCTTCACATGCAGGGCTGCATTTTCCATGCCAACTGGCATTTGCCAAGATTCTCATGAGTCAGGCCAAGCAGAGGGGAGTTCAGGAGCAAAGCCCAACTCCCTTCTGCCCCATTACATTATCCTGTCCGTGGTGGGGGGGGGGGGGGGGGGCAAACGAAGTCACCAATTGAGAGCCACTCGTGTCTGTCTGAGTAGTGAATAGGAGAGCTCCTCAACTCCCGCAGTGGGCCGTGGCCTGCAAATCTCTTGAGCACAGGTTCAGCAATATCCACCACTACTGGCAGCAAAGGACAGGTCACTGCTCTATCTTCATTCTGTTGTTGCTGTTAGCTCCTGGGAACATGCCGTTTCAATATTGGTTTGTGACCAGACAACAACTTCTGTACTACCTGTCAGTACATGCCACCCTTGGCACTGCCAACCATCACGTTTGATTCCAGCTCTCAATTCAACCAGCAGGGCTTCACCAGAATTCATAAACTGATGACTGCAAAACTCTCCTGTAAGAAAGAACACTATCTTCCACTTCTGGATGTAATGCATCTTTTGGGGATCAAAGCTGAGCGTGGTAACTAGGGCCTGCTATATGGTTCCTGGATACAGAAGGAAATATCTACATATCTTCACAGGAACTGCTTCTTCTCCAGCATTTGCCTTGGAAAATATAATATCAAATGAAGTACGAATTACTCAAAAGATCAAACATGTTTTCCAGTTATTGCAAACAATCTTGGAGAATTATATTTTACATATCCCTTGCAGTTTGGATTGTCAACCTTACGATGCCTGTAACTGGTCAAGACAAAATAAATTAACTCTTGAAGTTAGCGTTTGCCTCCAGCTACAATTGAGTGCCAGCTGCTTGAATGGCTGAAGACTCTGGATCCAGTAGCGCAGTTTGCGTTCAGCTGCTTCTGTTAAACTTCTTACAATCCAGATGGATACTGCAATCCATACTGATTTTACTCTTCAACCCCTTTCATAGGTTTGATGAACATTATAGCCGGTGATAAGGGTGAGAGAGTGATGGGATACGTATTTCTTGAATATACTCATTTTAAGAGACTAAAATGATCTGGGATAAGCAACTCAAATTTGCAAGCAATTTTGAATTCAAGCTTCCTTGCTGTCCTCTCCTAAAACTGTCTGTTTTGAAAAAGACTCTCCGACCCGAAGAATAATGTCGATAATGGAGAGGCAGTATGTGATTGCGATGGTCGGAAATGGCATTCTCTGCATTGCTGTGTGCTGTTTTCATGAGGAGTCTCTACGTTATCTTACTGCAACTGTCAGTCCACCAGCAATTTACTTTCACTTTCTTGTACTCTGAATGAAGCAAAATCATGGTCACATATTGCATCAAACATACTTTGTCATGACCCCTTTCGATTTGGAAGGCATGGTTTTCCATCTCCTTCCCAGTTTAGGCTGTCACGTTTACCAGGCTAACAACTGAACAGACAAGTTTACTCACTGAAATCAGCATTTACCTCCATCTACAAGGGTGTACCAGCTGCTGGAATGGCTGAAAAATCTGGATTCAGTATTGCAGCTCTTATTCAGCTGCTTTTTAAAAACAGTTCACACTGCAGAAGGATGACTGCATGGTTTGGTGATTTTTTTTGTCAAATTTACATAACTAGTTTGCCAGAAGGCAGAGCACAGCTAGGGGAAGAGGCAGAGAATGTCGGGAGAAGGGATTTTTCCTTGCAGTATAGACCCGAGAGTTCAATGGGAGGGAGAGCGTTCAGAACCGGGCTGATGAAGGGGAAACATTTCACTGAAGATATATGGATCTTTTAAAGCAATGGCTTTTCCAGCAACTCTGTTTTTCTTTCTGTTTTACAACATTCACAGTTCTTTCGGGTTTTATTTGGATCAATTCTGTTGTTCTAGTTAAACAAGAGCTTCCATCTGTCGAAACCAAGTCAGCATGAAAGATGCATATTTAGTGCGATTGCTGTGGTCTGATCTGCAAAGGTCTTTGTTGTACTGCTGTCATATGCTTTCAAGAGGCAGCCCCTGAATAATCTAAACAACAGTTCTCCAGCAATATCCTTTCACGTCTTTGAATTCTGAATCAATTATCATTTATACACAAACTGGTGCAAACTTATTTTCTGCAACTGTCCCTGAAGAAATTAGATTTCCCGGTTCTTCACAGTATATGCAGCTGAAATTAGTCATGAAATAAGATGCTTTAAGCTAGGTCTTGTATGGACAATTGGCTGATGGCTGGTATAAAATTGCTGGATGCTCAGGGATTCAGTATTATATTCTTTGATCAACTGTATTTATTAAGTAGATCAACTTCCAGAGGTAGTGGTACATTGGTAAACAGTAGGTTTTTTCTTTAAAACTTTCATAGGGGCTCTGAAAGATACCACAGGCAGAATGAGGGGAGCAGAGGATATAGGAACCCTAATCGTTCAATATATTTATTCTTTCTTCAGAGTTCAGCTATCTGAATGTTCGAAATTGAGATCTGAATATTGAATGGGCAAGCAATTTTCCACTGACCACTTTTGAAGGTTTTTTATTGATGCAACTATTGTTTAAGCAAACAAAATCTCTAATCTCTCAGAAAAATGCAATCTTTATAGACATATTAAAGCAACTTTGTTAATGTGACTGACATAAGCTGGTGTTTGTTGCATTGCTGTGGCATGTTCTCAGACAGAAGCCCCTCCATAGAACTTACGGGAAGTGACACTAATTTTCTTTAACATTGTTGTGTTCTAGATGAATCTTAATTAAATCACACATTGGACTAAAACTTTCTTTGTGATCACTGTATTCATTACTGGAATCTCTTCACAGTTTCCTTATCGGCAATTAGTGTTACAGCACAAATTAAGTTATTTTAAACAAACACTTGAAAAATTCAACCATTCAAAAAGCTCTGAAGATGGAGGGTTTCAGCATTATAAACGTCTTTGTTGGATCTTTACATTGAAACTCCAATTTGTCAGTTTAATCAACCTGCCACGTCCCATACAACCAGGGATGAGTTAGATATTCAACATGACTATGTCTCATTAATTGTAACGTTGAATCCACATTCCTGCCTACTCTGAAAACCTTTCAATATCGCTCTCTCAACAATAAACTATTTATCTTTGACTTTAAAATATTCCATAAATCTGCTTTAATAACGTGTCAGAGTTTCCACATTTTGAGATAAAACAAATCATCTTGATGTGTTTTAAATGGGCAGCCACTGACATTTAGACAGTAATCCTTCATTCTCGTCTCTTCTGTAAGAGGAAACATCTTGTTTCAATTAATTTGCCTCTTCCTCTCCTAACCACAAACTGACAAAAGCCTAGACTATCTGAAATCCCTTTGTATGACAAGTCATTCTGTAAGTATTATTCTGGTAAGCATTCTCCGAATTTCCTCCAATGTATTTACTACCTTCCATAAACAGGGTGACCGATAAGAATTAGAGCATTCAAGATACAAGCTCAACAGTGCTACTTTTGTGTTTAAATTCCCCCACGATAAAATAAAAACATTTATACGCTTTCCTAATTACATACTGCTAGCACTTTGTGATTCAGGTAATGATACACTCTGATCCCACTGCAGCTCACAACTATGGAATCTCCCTCTATTTAAAAAAAATGCTTTTCTTCCAGTTAAAATGGACAACTTCACTTTTATCCACGTAAAACTCTATTTGTCAGGCCTTTGACTACTCACTTAACCTATATTTCTCCAGAGCACCCCAATGTCCTCTGAAGTTAGTTTTTAACCTTTCTTTTGTCATGTCAGCTTTATATTAATTCCTTCGTGAGTCATGGACTGTGAGTCAATACTTTGAAAATTTGAGCAGATACAGATTGGTTTTAAATAGCTGCTCAAGTTACATGATCCTAACTATTCTGAACTCCGGTTCATTCTCAGTTCCAAACACCGAAGTAATGAACATTCATGTAAAAAAGGCTGAACCCCTGAATATAATTAGAGTGTACCAAAATAACAATAGGATTCTTGTCAGCCCCCGTATCTCTCTGTCACTCTCTATATCTGTATCACACACACACACACACACACACACACACACACACACACACACACACACACACACACACACACACACACACACACATACACACACACACACACAAACACACACACAATGGATATGTGAAAATCATGAAATGGAAGATGTCTGTAAGGCAAATGGATACTATAAACTTCCACTGTACGATGTCAACCTTTTAGCAAAACAACAATGGTTGACTCAGACCCGTGGCCTGTGCCTCTTGCTTGATATGTGAGCTTAGGAACGTGGCTGACGCTCCTGACTCTTACACTTGCAAGAAGTGTGTCCATCTGCAGCTCTTGTTTGACCGCATGACGACTCTGGAGCTGCGGATGGACTCAATGTGGAGCATCTGTAATGCTGAGGATGCCGTGGATAGCACGTTTAGTGAGCTGGTCACAACCCAGTTTAGAATTGCTGAGGGAGACAGTGAATGGGTGACAAAAAGACAGAAATAGAGTAAGAAGACAGTGCAGGTGTCCCCTGCCGTCATCTCCCTCCAAAACAGGTATACCGTTTTGCATGCTGTTGGGGGAGATTACATACCAGGGGACGTCAGCAGTTTCATGGTTCATGGCATCGTGGCAGGCACTGCTGTTCAGAAGGGCTGTGAAACGACTCATAGGACCATTGTCACAGGGAGTTCTCTTGTGAAGGGAGTAGATAGGCGGTTCTGTGGCGGGAATGGGACTTCTGGTTGGTATGTTGCCTCACAGGTGCTCAGGTCAGGTATGCCACCGATCAGGTGCAGAGTGTTCTAAAAGGGGAAGGCGGACAGCCAGTTGTCTTGTTGCTTATGGACACCAACGATACAAGTAGAAAATGAGATGAGGTCCTCAAAGAAGAATTCAGGGAGCGAGGAGGAAAGTTAAAGAGGAGGACCTCAAAGGTAGTGATCTCGGGATTACTACCAGTGCCACGTGCTAGCCAGCGTAGAAATTAAAAAAAAAGACAGGTTGAACACATGGCTTGAGAGATGGTGTAGAAGGTAGGGGCTCAATTTGTTGGACATTGGGACCGGTTCTGGGGCAGGTGGGACTATTAGAAAATGGACGGTGTACATCTGAACCAGACTGGAACCAATGTCCTTAGTGGGTTTTATGCTACTGCATTTGGGAATATTTAAACTAATGTGGCAGGAGATTGGGAACCAGAAGAGAAAACAAGTAGGCAGTGATGTGGAGACTGTAAGAATTATGAAGATTTCATTCATAAAGCGAAGAGTAGGCAGCGAATAGACGAGAACAAAAAAAAAACTCGTAGCCTAAAATGCATCTATTTTAATGCAAGGAGTATAGTGTGAATGGCAGGTGAACTTAGGGCTTGGATTGGTGCATGGGAGTATCATGTCGTTGCAAACACAGAGGCTTGGTTGAAGGAAGGGCATGAAGGTTGGCAATTAAACATCCCTGGATATAGACGCTTCAGACAGGACAGGAGGTGAAGTAAAAGGTGGGGGTGGAGTTGCATTGCTGGTCAAGGACGATATCACGGCTGTGGTAAAGGAGCACTCTATGGAGGTCTTGGGTAGTGAGGCATTATGGGTGGAGCAGAGAAATTAGAAGGGTGCAGTTACACTGTTGGGGCTGTATTACAGGCCTCCCAACAGTGAGCATGTGGTAGAAGAACAAATAAGTAAACAGATTATGGAAATATGTCGAGGCCATAAGGTAGTGGTGATGGGAGATTTTAATTTTCCCAAAATTGACTTGGATATACTTAGCGTCAGAGGTCTGGATGGGGTAGAATTTGTACGAAATGTCCAGAAGAGTGTTCTACTGCAGTATGTCAATAGCCCGACGAGGGAAGAGGCCATATTGTGCATGGTACTGGGGAACAAGGACAGGTGGTAGAAGTTGCGGTGGGGGATTCCTTTGGGAGCAGTGACCACAATTCTGTAAGTTTTAGAATACTCATGGATAAAGAAGAAAGTGTTCCTAAGGTAAGAGTACTAAACTGAGCCAAGACCAATCATATCAAAATTCGGCAGAAGCTCAGAAATGTGGAATGGAGACAGCTATTTGAAGGGAAGTCCACATTTGAGACGTGGGAGGCTTTGAAAGTTAGGTTAAAGATAGTAAAGGATAGGCATGTCCCGTTGAAGGCAAAGGATCGGAAGTGCAACATTCGTGAACCGTGGATGACAGGACAAATTCTACGACTAGCCAAGAGGAAAAGAGAAACATACATAAGGCCTAGGCAGCTAAGAACAGAACGGGCTCTGGAAGAATATCGGAAAAGTAGGACAAGTCTTAAACGAGGAATCAAGCGGGCTTAAATGGGTTATGAAATATCTTTAGCGAGCAGAATTAAGGAGAATCACTAAGCATTTTATTCCTATACAAGAAGCAAGAGAGTGACTAGAGAAAGGATTGGTCCACTAAAGGATAACGAAGGAAGGCTGTATGTCAAACCTGAGAGAATTGGTGATATTCTGAATGATTACTTTGCATCAGTGTTCACTGAGGAGAAGAGCATGATGAATGTTGAGATTAGAGATAGAAGTTTTATGAGTCTTGAACACGCTGACATAAGTAGCGAAGATGTGTTGGGTTGGCTAGAGATTATTAAGGTGGACAAATCCCCAGGACCGGATGGGATCTATCCCAAGTTGCTGAGGGAGGCGAGAGGGGAAATAGCTGGAGCCCTGACAGATATCTTTGTGGAATCCTTAAGTACAGGTGAGGTGCCGGAGGATTGGAGGGTAGCTTATGTTGTCCCCCTGTACAAGAAGGGTAGTAGGAATATTCTGGGTAATCAAAGACGAGTGTGCATGACGTCAGTGGTGGGAAAGTTGATGGAGAAGGTACTGAGGGATAAGATCTACTTATATTTAGAAAAGAATGGGTTGGAGCGATAGGCAAAATGGTTTTTTGCAGGGCAGATCGTGCCTTACCAACTTAATTGAGTTTTTTGAGGAAGTGAGCAATTTGCTAGATGATAGAAGGGCTGTACATGTCATATACATGGACTTTAGTAAGGCGTTTGATAAGATTCCCCATGGTAGACTAATGGATAAATTGAAGTCATATGGTATCCAGGGTATTCTAGCTAGGTGGATAAAGAACTGGTTGAGAAACAGGAGACAGAGAGTAGTAGTTGAAGGGAGTTTCTCGAAATGGTGAAAGGTGACCAGTGGTGATCCACAGGGGTCAGTGTTGGGGCAACTGTTGTTTGTAATATAAATAAATGATCTGGAAGAGGACACTGTTGGTATGATCAGCAAGTTTGCAGGTGACACGAAGATTGTTGGAGTAGCAGAAAGCATAAGGGACTGTCAGAGAATGCAGGAGGATATAGAGGGACTGGAGATTTGGGCGGAAAGTGGCAGTTGGTTTTCAATCCAGACAAATGTGAGGTAATGCATGTAGGCAAGACTAATTCTAGAGCGAATTATACAATGAACGGAAGAGCCTTGAGAAAAGTTGTTGGGCAGAGAGATCTGGGAGTGCAGGTCCATGGTACTCTGAAGATTGCTGCACAGGTGGATAGAGTAGTCAAGAAGGCATATGGTTTGCTTACCTTCATTGGACGGCGTTTTGAGTATACGAGCTGGCAAGTCATGTTAAAATTGTACAAGACATTGGTTCAACCGCACTTAGAATACTGTATACAGTTCTGGTCGCCACATTATCAAAAGGATATAGATGCCTTTTGGAGGGTGCAAAGAAGGTTTACGAGGATGGAAGGTGCAAGCTATGAAGAAACGTTGAGTAGGTTATGCTTATTTTCATTAATAAAAAGGAAATTGCGGGCGGACCTGATTGAGGTTTACAAAATCGTGAAGGGTTTAGACAGGGTGGATAGAGACAAGCTTTTTCCCAGTGTGAAGGATTCAATAACGAGCGGTCACGCTTTCAAGGTGAGAGGTGGAAAGATTAAGGGGGATACACGCGGCAAATACTTCACGCAGAGGGTGGTGTCCGTTTGGAATGCGTTGCCAGCAGAGGTGGTAGAGGCAGGCACGGTAGATTCATTTAAGATGCGTATGGACAGATGCAGTAGATGGAGAGCAGAGGGTTACAGATGCTTAGGAATTGACTGACAGGTTTAGACAGTACATTTGGATCGGCTCAGGCTTGGAGGGACGAAGGGCCTGATCCTGGGCTGTACATTTCCTTTTTTTCTTTCCACTTAACATATACTTTCCTTTTCATGTTGTGTTTATTAGAAGGTGCGAGGTTGGGAAGTGCTTTTGCCAAAAAGGACCGGAATGTCCTTGGTCACGCATCACGAACAGAATTCATGCAGGGCATCCATTAATCAGGACAGGAAATGAAATGCCAGCCTTTATTACAAAATGAGTCATATGTAGGAGTGTGGAGTTTTGTTGAGGCAGTATTTAGGCTATTGTGTACAAATATTCTGACCTTTATAAATCGGTGATCTCCTTGTCACAGAGGCAGTGCAAAGCTGTTTTATCAGAATAATCTCTGGGATGATGGTAACATGAAGAGAGTGTGAAGGAAATAGTTGTTTAATTTGCAGCACCGTGAGAGAATAAGAGTTGACTGCATTGAACCTTGAAGATTATGGACAAACACACAAAACGTCCAGAGAAAAACATTGATGGCATGGGAAATTACATTTTGCCCATGACACCGTGCTTCTTTTTAATTTATGTACCTCTGTGAAGCTCCTATGTTGGTTGGGAGAGAGCATCAGGCTCTGAATGAACTCTCATTGCCTCAATGTGCAGTTGGTGTGTGACCCTGCACTGAAAGTCACATTGTTCACAAATCTGTCAGCAGCTGCAATGCCTAAAATATTTATTATTCCCAACAGCTTCCGACCTCCACTGTGAATACCGGTCTGTCTTCTCGGAGATGTCCACCCTCCTCCCCGTCAACGAACCATATTAATGTATCTATTGTGTACCATTAGCAATGGAGCCAGGGGGAATGACATAGAGCAGTCTATCCGTACAGTCTCTGTTTCATTGGTTTGTCTTGTTTGGTCATAGATAACATCGTCTTATTTCTGTACAATGGGATGGAGTGGCTGAATGGCCACCTCCTGATGTCATGGGAGACGCTCAAGAACCTGACTGGGCAAACTGTGTTTCCTGTTTAACTGCTCATGTGTTTGACTGGGCTCCTTATCTTCCTGTGTAAAAGTCAGGAGAGAATGAATGGGCTAGCCCTATTCTTATCCAATAACAGTGATGGGCGGAATGACCTCCTCACATTCCTGTGAAGTGAGCTTGAGGTGCTGAATGAGTACCTCTCTTTATTCTGGTAACGCACACTATCCAGCAGGACTATTACATGAATGTTACCGACACTTCAACAGCAAAAGCCTGAATGCTGTCCGGGTCTTCCACCACATGGGCACAGGCTACTTCAGGAGCTGAGGGGGACACATTATTCGAAACATTACATGATTTTTCAGGCACCATCTTCACTTCTGAGATTTTGATGGGGGGGGAGGAGGGAGACACCGAGGTGCAAATGAGGATGGTTGTGCTGTGCATCTCCCGCAGAGATATCCCAAGACTCAGGTGGTACATGAATTACAAACATCTTCTTTGTGCTGAAACGCTCCAACCTGTGGGGAGGTTACGCTTCATTTCCATTATGTTCATTTTTCTTCAGGTTACTTGATACCATCCTCAGTTAAACACTGTCTTGTTGTCAGGGCCAGTCACCTGGTTTTTATATATTTTGTAGATGTCAATCGGTCACGGGGTGTTTCCTTCTCACAGAGGGGAGTGACCGTCAGGACGTCACTCGTCCACAGAGGAAGGGGAGATAGATTATTGAGGTAATTGGAAGAAGGAATGAATGGATGTTTGACACGGCAGACAATCCAGGAGTTGGGGCTTAGAGCAGATCAGCCATGATTCTATTGAAGGGAAAGACAGACCATAGGAGCTGAATGGCCTACTTCTGCTTCACATGCTCTTGCATTCTGTTATTGGAAGGTTCATCGTTGTTATTTTCCTGGCTGTCCTGTGAAGGAATGTTGTAGTCAAAGAGATCAGAACATTTTGTGAGCAATTTCTGGGAACAGTGTGGGGTCATTATTCACTATGAATCTGGGTCAACAACATGACCAATAAATGGAGACAGGGGAACTTCTGTAAAGAGACAGGAGGGGACGGTTTCACAGTAACACCAACTCTTCCCAAAACGTTTTCTGATCAACACCAAATCATGTTTGACTTTATTCAGGGGCTGAATGGTCACCTCAGTTTCTGTGCACCAGGTAGTAGGAGTAAGTGGTCTCCAACTGCTCCTGTGTAGCAGATTGAGTGGCCGAATGGAATGGGGCGAAGTAGGACTGAGGAACAGGTGTGGGTCCCTGCCCTACCAAGCACTCGGGTTGTGGCTGATCAGATTGTGGTCTCAGCCCCACGTTCCTATCTGCAGGTCATTATCCTTGAGTCACTTTCCCGTCAAATATTTAACTAACACATCTTTGAAAAAAATGCAAACACACAGGTACCACAAACCTGTGGGTAGGAGAAATTCCCACTCAAGTGGCCTTTTGAGAAATTCTCCTTATCCCTGTTCCTACCGAGGTTAAAGAGTCATTGTTTCTTTTTCTAGTCCCACTCCTCCAGACGTCACGACAAAGTATCCGTGGAACTAAATGTGTGATACGGTAAATGATATCCGTCTCAGACTGGGTCAGGTTCAGTGTTAGGAACAAGTCAGACAGGTTTCTTAAATTTGTAAAAATAACTAATCTAAAACCAAAGCAAAGATAGTCAAATTAAGATGGATACATAAATGATATACAGTTTGAACATCGACAATATGTACATCATCATTTATTTTTCTATAAATCTGAGACACACGAACATGCATACGTAGACGCACGCACATCTGAAGGCAAACCGGAAAAAAGTGGAACTCTGCAGAATATTAATTCGAAAGAGCTTTGTCCAAAAAACAGTTAATTTCAGAAAAAAAGTAAAATTGAGAGAGTTTCAATTGTTATTCTGCCTCTGAAGTCATTCTGCCTCACAGAAGCTGCTAGCACTGGGGTTTCGTCCTGGAACAGTTCGATTTGGCTGAATTCCTTTTGCTGCGGGCAGAGGAGAGGTTCCAATGAATCCTCAACAGGAACTCTCAGAGTGCTAAAGATGACTGATTGGTTTTCAGCTCTCATATGTTGCTGTAGAGAAGTACAAGTCGAGACGGAACAATGGCCGATGCTTCTACGACGGGTTGCATTTGCTCCCTCTCTGATCTGAAACATGCAATAATGTGACCCAAACACCAACCTGGACTAGGTAAGGTCTGGTTGAACATTCTCTTTATTTAATGACTCCATCCCTGTTAACTGCTCCATTTAGGAATAATTTATAATTTATAATTTGAAGGTGTATTTATATGTGTCTGCATAATTTTTGTACAATAAATTCATGTCTTCATAGTACCTGTGTTAAAATGAGTATATTGTATTCTAAAATTAAATCCTTAGTTTTATTCTCTAATTCTCAGCTCCGCCCCAATACACTCTCCTCAGGGTCTTATATGGTTCAATACGATCAGCTGTCATTCTCAGGCCTGGAGTACTCTGACCTTGTACAGACCATGAGGGGCATGGATGTGGGATCGGCCAAGGTTATTTTCCAAGGCTGGAGGAGTCCAAACCAGAGGGCAAAGATTTAAAGTGAGAGGGGAAAATTTAAAAAAACCTGCGTGGTAACTTTTTCATACAGAGTGTAGTGTGTGTATGGGACGAGCTGGCAGTGAAAGTGATGGAGGCTGGTGCAATTACAACATTTAAGAGGCAATGGATGGGTATATGAATAAGAAAGGTTTAGAAAGTTATGGGTCTCATGTTGTCAAAAGGTTTTACATCAGATTGGAATATCTGGTCGGTGCAGATGAGCTGGACTGAAGGGTCTGTTCCCGTGCTGTATGACACTATGATTCTATCAGGCCTTCATTCTAACAAGGAGTAAAGTGAAGCATCTGTGAAAAGCTTCTAAAACAATTGCATATATTTTCTCTTTCAACTTCAGGGTTCATTACTACACACAATACATTCGATGTAGTCTCAGCATCGTCATGTACAGATGCAGCAAAATATCCTGGTGATTATACCCGATTGCCTTTGCATGAAACAGCATCATTCAATACACTTCCCTAATCACTTGCAGAATTTGCTGACTGTGTTTATATGGCTCATGTACCAAGACACACACATCCCTCCGTACCAATGCGTTCTGCGATGTTCTCTACATTTAAGTAGGTTACTGTTATTTTGTCTGTTCAACAGAGCACTGACTTCCCTTAGCCCTTGTTATACTGTTTTCTGCCAAAGTTTTGCTCACTATGTCCCCCTGTCGGTATCCCATTGCAGGGTCTCCATGTGCTGTTAAATGACTATCTTGGTAAATGAACTAATTGAGCTCCAATTCAACCAGTCCTCTCATCTAAGTCATTGGTATAGATTATAAATTGTTGCTAAAGTCACACTGATCCCTGAGGCACTCCACCAAGTTAAAACTTTACAACCTGAATATAAACATTTATCCTAAATGTTCATTCCCCGATAGTTTACCAGGTTTCCCCTGTTGCTGGGCAGCAAACTAGAAAGGTTGGATGGCCTCATCCTACACTGTGTAATGTAATTAGCCGGCTGAATGACTTCAATCTATTCCTGTGTAAATACTTAGAGGGCAGAATGGTCTCAGCGTGTCTCATTATAACGATGCTGACTGGCAGAATGGGATCTTTCTTTACCTCTGTAGCATTACTGAGTGGTTGAGAGAACAACATATGGTTTAGGGACAGCAGCTGGCCATTCAGCCCCTCACGCCTGCTGCACCATTCAGAATGTGCATTTTTGATGTGAATGTGACTAAACATCCCCTTCCTCTCAGTTCCCAATATACATGGATTCTCTTGTTCACCAAAGATCTATGGAACTGAACCTTGCTACTTCGGCATGAGAACACCCCAGATCATACAAACCTAAAGAGAAAGGAACATCCCTGTCTCAGTCAGAAATGGGAATGTCCTTATTCTCAAAATGTGTTCCCCTCAAATGAATCACCACTCCTTTGATATATAAGGAGTGGACAATTAGGAACATATATCGACCAGCATAGCAGTTCAGGAAGCATCCAAGGAGCTTCAAAATCGACGTTTCGGGCAAAAGCCCTTCATTCTGATGAAGGGCTTTTGCCCAAAACGTCGATTTCGAAGCTCCACGGATGCTGTCTGAGCTGCTGTGCTCTTCCAGCACCACTAATCCAGAACTGGTTTCCACCATCTGCAGTCATTGTTTTTACCACATATATCGACCATTCAGCCCATAAAGCCTGTCCACATTCTCATTAACTCGCCGAAATCAATTCCTTACCAAATTCAGCCTCCACTGACCTAGTCGAAAGACAATTCCAGGCACCACAAGATCACATAAGCAATGAGCCCTGGAACAGAATGAAGCCATTCAGCCCATCTTGTCTGCCATGACATTTGATCGCTGCTAAAATATTTCTCAACCCCATTCTTCTGCCTTCTCCGACTGATCATTGATAACTTCTTAATAAAAACGTATATATCTCTGTATTAAAGACAGTGTGTGCCTGTATGTGGCGTTATGTTCGTGTGTTTGTGTGTAAACGTCCAAATCTGTGTGCGCATCTCTGTGTGCATATGTTATGTGTTAGTGTGAGTATCTCAGTTTGTGTGTACCTCTGTCTGCATCTCTGCGCAGAGTTGTTTTTGAAGTAAATAGATTGAAATTGGAATCGAAGTCTCGCTCCTCCTCTCTCTGTCTGTCCCTGTTGTTCATGGAGTTCATAGAATCGCTACAGTGGAAACAGGCCCTTCGACCCACCACATCCGCACTGACCCTTCGAAGAGTAACCTACCCAGACGAGTTCAAACGCAATCCTACGTTTACTCATGACTAATGCCCCTAACCTACACATCCCTGGGCACTATGGAGAATTTAGCATGGCTAGTTCACCTAACATACGCACCTTTGGACTGTGGGTGGAAACAGGAGAATCTGGTGGAAACCCTTGCAGACACGGAGAGAATGTGAAACTCCACACAGACAATCGGCCGAGGGTGGACACGAGCCCGGGAGGCCTGGTGCTGTGAGGCAGCAGTGCTAGCCTCTGAGTTTCGTGATTAGATTCATACAATACTACCCTCTGCTGGACAAAATCCAAACCACTGCATCAATGGCAGAGTTTTTTTTGCTCGCTCAGGAGATAACAAATCCTTCACTGTAAATCTCTCAAATTGCACGGGCGTTTGATTTTTCCAATAATATCTTTGGAAGCATAGAGCAGTTTTGTCCGATACTGAGCAATGTTGTTCCTGTGTCATTAGCAACACTACTGGGCCTTTTTTGCGACTTCTCAATATTTTCACAGACAAGTTTTAAGCATTTCAAATCACAGAATGAGAAATCAATTCATGCCATCTCCTGACAAAATGGTTCACTCAGAGATGAGCATTTCTATTCTGACAGTCCCAAGTATATTTGCAACATTCCATCTACCAGCTTTGCGTGTGCGATCCTGCTCGTATGTGTGTTGATGTTGCTGTCAGTTTGGATCGTGCTGAGAGCTCTCTCACTCTCTCTCCCTCCCGGACTGAATACTCGAGGGTTGTCACTCTCTGCCGCTGTCACTGCAGTCGGGTGGGGAGGCCAGCTGAGGGAGAGATTGTTTCATTTTCAGCACGACAGAGACGGTCAGACCTGCACTTACATATAGATACTCACAGAGTCAAATACAGACGCACAGGTACGGGTGGTGGTGGGGAGAGATGGATGTCGGGCACTCCACCACCCGGCTTGTTGCTTTCCATCCTATCCCAGGCTGTTTATCTTGTAATGCAAGAAATGGAGGGATGACATGAAGGTGAGAGTGGGGGTCCCTGCTATTCGTGCTGTTGTGGGTTGGGGGGAGATGTTGAAGTGTGTCCAGAGGGAGTCAGTCCATAGTGTTGTATCCAAGCATTGTTACTAATGAGGGAGATATAGTGGAGGGGAAAGAGAGAGAGAAGAAAGGTGCTGCTTGCAGCAGTGAATGTAGTGGACCATGAGCCTTGTTCGGGTGTCGGTGCTATTATAGATATACAGTGAGTGTGAGGGAGCAGAGAGAATATCATAACACTTATCCTAACAGAGTGGGGAAGGTTATTGATGCTTGTCCTGTATTGCTGAACATTTCTTCAGAGAGCAGATACTGCACTGAGCTGGGTGGTGAGCTCAGACCATGCTCGGTGGGTCTGGTGGTGAGCCCCCCTCCAACCCCCGGGAAGAGAATGGTCCCCCTCTGTACTAGCCCATCCACCAGGACCTCCGTGCCCCGTCGGAAAACCATGGTGTAATTGCGCCTTATTTGCCATGCTCGGGGTAAACTGTGCAGAGCAGCTACTAACTGAGAAGGCTCAACCATGTGCCCATTGGCCTTTTAATTCTGGCACCATTTTCAGGGATCATGGAATATCCAGGGGCATCCGGGCGATGGTGAGTACCTCCAGCCATGATGGATGGGAGAATCGGGCTGGTATTGAATGTGAGGGACACCATGGAGTTGGGTGGGTAGTTAATGATTTGAGTTCGATTAGATAGCTCCAGGCAACTAGCTCAGCCTCGTGCAGACAATCCCTCTGTCACACTCAATGAAAATGTCACTAAGACAAATTATTGTTTGGTTCAACCCAATGAGTTGAAGACTCTGCAGACCCCAATCCCAGTGACAACGCTGCAGCTACTTCACCAATGCTCTCCCTCGCAGGGAAGGAGCTAAACGTCACCTTACCCTTGGGAAATAAGGCAGTGGGGAGGGGGTGGTTGAGGTATCAGTGTGGGAGCACTTTATGGCAAGTCATCGTACTTCTATTAGTTGCAAAATAGAGATAGAAAAAGATGAACCAGGTCTCAAACATAAAGTTCTAAATTGTTGAAAATTCAATTTTGGTGATATTAATCAAGAATTTTCCTAAGTCGGTTGGGGCAGATACTCACAGAAAAGGGGGCCAGTTGAGAAGTGGGAAGCCTTAGAAAATGAAATGTCAGGAGTACAGAGACATTATTTTCCTGTTAGGATGAAGGGTAAGGCTGGTACGTGTAAGAAATGCTGAAGGATTGAATAAGTTGCGGTTCTGATCACGGATCAGAGGGAAAGATATGTCAGGTATAGAGAGCAGGAATTGAGATTTTCTTAATTCATTCACGGGATGAGGGCGACCCTAGCTAGGCAAGCATCTATTACCCAGAGGGCAGTTAACAGTCAACCACATTGCTGTGGGTCTGGAGTCTCGTGTAGGATAGACCAGGTAAGGATGGCAGTTTGTTTCTTTAAAGGGTGTCAGTGACATTGGAATTGTCATCATTAGTCTCTTAATTCATGATTTAAAGTGAATCACTGGAAGAGTCTGAAGGCAACAAGAAAATACTTAAGAAAAAAACTGGGAGCATAAAAAGGGGACATGTGATAGCTTTGGCAAATAAAGTTAAGGGGAATCCAAAAGAATTCTACAAATAGGTGAAGGACAAAGAGTAATTATGGAGAAAATAGGACAGCCTTAAAGATCAGCAAGGCTGCCCATGTGCAGAACCACAGCAAATGGGGGAGGTACTGAACGAATATTTTTCGTCAGTATTTACTGTGCAGGAGGATATGGAAGCGAGGGAACTTGAGGAATAGTTATTGAAATCTAGGAAAACGTCTGTATTACAGAGGAGTGGCTGGAGATCTTAAATCATGCAAAGGAAGGAAAATGTCTTGTTTTATATTAGCTGTTTTATTCCCTGTGGGAAGCTAGGGAAGTGATTGATGGGCCCTTTCTCTCATCAATAGCCACAGGTAAAGTGCCGGAAGACTGGAGGTTGGCTAACGTGATGCCATTAGTTAAATGATTTAAGGAGGGTAATAAGGAAAAGCCAGTGAGCCTGACGTTAGTGGTGGGTACGTTGTTGGAGGGGATTGCAAGGCATTGGATTTTCATGCATTTTGAAAGGTAACAACTGATTTCGGATAGGCAACATGGCTTTGTGCAAGCAATATTGTGTCTCACTGACTTGACTGATATTTTTTTAAAGAAGTGACTAAGAAGATGAATTGAGGTAGAGAGGTGTACATTGTTGATATGGACATCAGTAAGGCGTTGACCAACATTGTACATGGTCATCTGTTCAATAAGGTTGGTTCATATGAAATGCATGGAGAACTATCCATTTGGATACAAAATTGGCTCAAAGGTGGGACTCCGAGGGTGGTGGTAGAGGTTTGCAATATCCTGGAAACGTTTGCAATGTTCCCCATGCTATGCAGATAGTCCAGTTTATGGAGTAGTCCACGAGCAATGTCTGCACAGCTCTCCATCTTATCAGTCACCTTACTCCAGTTTATGATGTCTGGGCTGGTTCTGTGAAGAAGATTCAAACTTTGAAGCAATGGACCATTTCAGCTGATCTGGCAATGTCCGCATTCAATGTGTGCATTCTTAAGATTGGGCCTACTGTTGTCTCACTTATTTAGTTATTCCAATCCCCCCATCTTCTTATCCACATTTTCACCAAGTTATCAGTGAATTAATTATTTGGGGTTTTTTTTCTGTGTCTTTCCCTGGCTTTGGCTTTTGACTCCCTCCTGTATCGATTGCTGGCATGGTGAAGCTCAGAAACATAGAAATGGTGTGTGTCAGGCTGTTGTTCACTTCTCGATATGCCCCATGTGGTGCTCCATGGACAGGTGTTCCAGGAGCTTTGACTCACGTGTTTGAAACTTGGTATGTACCTGTTCGCGGAACACCTCTGTTTGTCTCTCTCTCAGTTGATCGTGCGGTCAGTAACACGAGGAAGACCCTTGAGTATAATTGTAAAGGGCCAGGCATCTAACTTGTAGCTGAGACGCTTATGGCTGACTCCAGTTATTGAAAGGTTAGTGGAGCTGCTGGGGATGGTTTACTGGTGTTTGTGATGTGGGCTGCCTCAGACATTCAGGGAGGCCTGACAATTTGGTGACCCAACTCTGGATGGAGCATGGGGACTGTAGTTACAGCATCTGGGTCTGTAACATGAAAAACAAATGGAGCAGAGGCTGCAGAGAGGGGAAGCTCTGAAACCACGGAGTGAGTGTGTGTGGAGAAAGGGATCAGCCGTATCTATCTGTATCTTAGCCTGGACAAGCACATACACTCACTCTCACCGTTACATGCAATGATGCACACTCTCCCTATCCGCCCCCACACACATTCACACTCCCCCTCTCTCACGTTCCACACACGCACTCCACTCTGTCACACATGCATGCACACACAGCCTCTCTATCTCCCTCCCGCGCTCACACGCACACTCCACCTCACTTTCTCTCATGTACACACAGTGTCTCTCTTTTCCCTTCACACAGACACGCCCCTCTCTCACTCATATGCACACGTGCTATTCCTACTTTGTATATCATACCAGCCTGACTCCAGGTCAAGACGCAGACAGATTCCAAACAAGGCCTCACACTTAGAATACATTGTCTGACCGTAAGTGTTACTTCATTACATTGGTAGTACCTGAAGGTATCTCCAGGCATTGACTTGAAATCAATTCTGCGATTTGCATATTAATCAATCAAACTCGCACCTCCATTCTAACTGATTAAGTACTTAAGAGCCATCTTAGGTGTGTGCACAATTCATTTACATGATTTGTACAACCCTTTGATCTTTCCCTTATAACTTGTGTGTTTAAGGTCTTCCTCTCTCTTACACCTGATGAAGGAGCAGCACAATGAAACCTTGTGTTTACAAATAAACCCTTTGGACTCTAACCTGGTGTCATTTGATTTTTGACCTTGTCCAACCCAGTCCAAAACCAGTGGCTCCATACCATGTCTTACTGGTTAGCTAATCCTCTCCAGAGCAAGTAAATTGTTCCTAATTCCATGTGTTCTTGGCTTGCATATTAATCTTTTGTGATGCGCGTTACGCACTCATGTCTGGAAATCCAGATATAATCCATCTATAGGACCCCCATTATCCATCTTTCTTGTTGCGTTTTCTTTAAAGAAAGTTAGTCTAATCATTCAAACATGATTTATCCTTCATAAAGCTATGTCGACTGCGCTGGATTGTGGCTTGGCTTTGGAAATCTCCTGTTACTAATTCCTCCATAACGTATTTTAACATTTTGTCTACAATTTCAACAGTTTTTTCTCTACTTTTCATTCCCCAGTGAAGCTGTTTATTCGAAGTCCTTCCCTTTCTATAACCTCTACGTTCCCTTTCACAATTCCTGTGTAACAGCCAAAAGGCTGTGAAAGATCTGCTCCAGTTGCTATATAAGAGGCATGAGGGATTAAATTGACTCATTGTGTTCTGGCTTTACACACACGCCGGGCTGAAAGCCATCCCGGTGTTGTGACATTAGTCCCGATGGCCTGAATGTCTTGCACCAGTTTCTGACCAAGCCGCTCAAGACCTCAATGTCCTCCTCCTGTTGCTGAATGACAGGTTTGGTGAGTTATGAAATCTCCCTGCTCAAATGTCACTTTTTAAGGACTGAACTGTGCAGGCATGTTGTGTTGACCACATTAGGTAGCATAGTGGTTAGCATTACTGCCTCACAGCATCAGAGAATCAGATTCAATTTCAGTCTCCAGATTCCTCCCACAGTCCCAAGATGTGCATGTTAGGTGGATTGGCAACGTTAATTACCCATAATGTTCGGGGATATGGAGGCCATGTGTATTAGTTATGGAAAATGCCAGGTTACAAGATTGGGTGTGATGGGTGGTGGAATTGGATGGGATGGTCTTCGGAGGATCAGTGTGGAGTTGATGGGTCAAATGGCTTGGTTTCACACTGCAGAGATTTTATTATTAACACCTTCATTGCAGAAACCAGTTGACGGAATAACCTCTGAGTTAATTACAATATCCTTTCCTCAGGAAGGAGATTAAACCTATGCACAGTACTCCAGGTGTGATCTCACCAAGATCCGGTACAGCAGCAGCAAAACTATACCAGCCTGCTGTAAGGTTCCCACCCAGGTTAGAGCAGGCTCAGTTGTCTGGGGAAGTACACAGCATTGCTGAAAGATCAATGCCCTTCTCTACTTCACCAGGATAACGGGAGATCTGGAGAAAATCTCACAATGTCACTTGAGAGGAACTGGTAAGATGTGGTCAGATAATTTAAATAATAAGACATGCTTCGCCAAACATGTCGCCTGAATCTACCATTAACCTCCCCAGAGCCCACGTAACTCAGATTCCACAGACTCTGGTGAAGTGGATCTTAGGAACAGCAAGGGGAAGCAACGTTCATGGGAGTTATGTATCAAAGTGAAAGCTGCAATAGAAATGTAAATATGTCATAAAACAGGAATTTAGACATACAGATTTGTGGGTACTGAATTAATAATGGACAGCTTGAAGTTACATCTAACCAGAGTTCACCCAAGTGAATGCTAATGTTGAGTGTGTCTGAGCTGGGTTGCTTTAGTAGTATGTTGAGCAACGAGCTGTTAATCAGGCAATTTTAGAGTTGGTGTTGTGTGATCAGAAGGGCAAATCGAAGACTTTGCTGTAAAGGAGCCTTTGGGAAAAGTGATCTTGATATATTGAATTTATATGACGTCTGAATACCAAAACGTTTTTTCTTATATTTCGGGTCTATACCTGAGTCATGGCAAGCCATTAAGATATGCAAAGAAATTTGGCTTTAGTGAATTTGAAAAGTACATTAAATGAATTAATGAAAGACAGGCAATGTCTATTATTTACAGAAACACTGTAAGATCTACTTTATACATATATCCCTCCAAGGCATAATTCGCAAAAGCAAAAGGGGACTCAATGATGGTGAATAAAAGAAGTTTAAAAATTCATTATATTGGTGAATGTGCCTTAGAAAAGAGTCATATATTGTGGATTCGTTGAAATTTTGGACAGAACGAAGGAAGTAAATTAGAAAGAGAACAAGAATGCAAATTAACCAGAAACAAAAAGACTGATGAAAACTGCCATCAATATTTGAAAGGAAAATAAGAGCAACGTCAAATGTGGAACATTGAATGTGTGGACAGGATAATTTATTGTGGAGAACAGAAGAAAATGATAAGGTAACTAAATAGTTACTTTATGTCTGTCTTCATGGATGACGGGCCAGATAATCTCCCAGAAATACCAAGTGGCCATGGGACTTGTGTGTAACTGAAGACTAAAACCATTCATATCAGTAACGAGGTAGCATTTGCAAACATAACTGTATTGATACGTCTGACAGATCAAAATTCATACCAGAATTTCAGAGAAAGCAGGAATGGACATAATAGTTGCATTGTGAATCACTATGTTTTCCGTATTAAGTCTGGAAGTATATAAATGCATTCCAAGGGTTTACAAAGTGCAGAAGTGGGAGAATGGTGAACTGAAGGCCAGTTAACTTTTTGTTCACAGTGGGGAATCTGTCGGAATTTATTACAAAGAATGTGATATTGGGCACTTGGAATGTTATAGCAAACGTCTGGAGAATGATGCTAGATTTCTGAAAGGGAAGGAAACATTTAACAAGTTTTTGCTTGAAGATGTCCCTTGTCGATATAAACAATGGAGAACAAGTGGATAGGGTATAGTTAGGTATCAGGAGGATTTTTTTTAAAAAAAATCATACGGTAAGTCAGCCCTAAAACAATAAAGCCAAATTGTATTGGAAAGAACATATGCAAACGGGGGAAGGTAAAATTTAAGTTTCATTTTGTTTGAAGGGAATCAATATATACACGATGAAGACCTCTGTGCTCTCTCTCCACTAATGCTGTCTAACTCGCTGTGATCTGTAGCATTGGTTTCAGTACAGATCCCACCTTCTTTAGTAATTCGCTTCGAGTAGAAGTGAGGTTCTGCACCAGTGACAAATCGTGTTGGTGAGACTGTACCTGGAGTATTGTGTACCGTTTTGATTTTCTGATCTAAGTAAAACATACTGATCCCATATACTGAATGCACATTCTCTAGATTAATCCCTCGGATGGCAAGATTGTCTGATGAGGGAACTCCGCCTGTATTCTGTAGATTTTCAGAGACAGAGACATGATCGAAATGTAGCTTTAAAAAACTTTACACAGAGGGGAATGAAGAACATAGGGGAATTGAAAAGTACGAGCAGGATTAGTGAGCACCCAAAGATATTCCACAAGCACCTCAAGTAGAACAGAATAACCAGGGAATAATTACGGCCCATTAGAAACCAAGAGGATAATCAGTGTGCGAAGCTGGAGAACATTGTTAGATTGTGACAAGAGAGATTCACATCTGTTTTAATCAGGAGAAAGAAGAGGCATGGTTCAAGAAGATGGACTGGGAAACTCCTGCGCAGATTGATTGAAATACGAGAAAAGATAGCTAGTTTAGCTGGTATAAAATTGGACAAGTCCACAGGTCTGGCTGTGTTGTATCACAAGGTGCTGTCGGAGCAAGGCCCAGACCCAAAACTTTAAGTAAATTCTGGTCACAAGGGAGGGGCTAGAGGAATGCAGTACACCTTTTACAGGAACGGTTGGTGCAGGTAGACAATGGAAATACCGATCAGTGAGTATTAGATCAGTGTCAGTGAAATTATTGGGGAAAATAGGGTTGGAGAAAATGGATCTTCATTTAGAGAGGGATAGTCATCAGAGGGGAGGCATGCCGAACGAATTTTATTGATTTTTTTTCGAGGGGGTCGATCATATGTTTTTTTTTTGAGCAAGGCCTTTGATAAATCCCCACATGGGAGACTGATAAAGAAAGTAAAATCTCATGGGATCAAGGGTAACTTGGTAAGTGACATTCACAATGTCTTTATGGCAGGAGAAAGAGTGTGTTCTGGAACCTGTGTGAATAGGTATCAGTGTCCAGTGATGTAGTATACGGGTCAATGGTGTGACCCTTATTCGTTGTGATACTCATAAATAATGTAGATATAAAAATGGAGGGCGTGGGGAAGTGTGGTGTATGAGTTTGCGTTTATCACAAAGATTGGCCAGGTGGTTGGCAGTTAGGAGG
Source organism: Chiloscyllium punctatum (assembly GCF_047496795.1). Lineage (NCBI taxonomy): Eukaryota > Metazoa > Chordata > Chondrichthyes > Orectolobiformes > Hemiscylliidae > Chiloscyllium > Chiloscyllium punctatum. The sequence continues at coordinate 65,706,047 of NC_092754.1, forward strand.
TAGGTCTTATGTTACAGAAAGATACAGATGGAATGGCCAAATAAGCAGATCAATGGCAGATGGAATGTAACCCAGATAAATAAGGGGTGGTGCACTTCAGAAGAATGAACCAGACAGGGGAGTACTCAATGAATGGCAGCACACTAGGAAGCTCAAAGCGTGCTTCTCCATACATCCCTGATTGGGACTGGACAGGGTAATAGTGGAGTTAACAAGGCGTTTGGGATAGTAAATATAACGTTTACACATCGAGACATAGATTACAATACTAATACAGGACTTTGGTTAGGTCAAGATGTATTACTGTGTGGAGTTCTGGGAGCCACATTACAGGAAGGATGTGATTGTACTGGAGGGGGTGCAGAGGAGATTCACCAGGATGTTCTCTGGGATGGATCACATCAGCTATGGAGAGAGGCTGGGTAAGATCGGGTTGTTTACATTGGAGCAGAGAATTCTGAGCGGAATGTGATTCAGAAGGATAAGATTATAAGGACCATGGACCGGGTGGATGGACAGCAGCTGTTCCTTTTAGTCAGAGGGCCAAGAACAAGGGAGCACTCTTTTAAAAAGCGAAGTGTTTGAAATGTAGAGAGGACTTGCTGATTGTTTTTCACCAGAAGGTGTTGGGGTCTGGAATGTACTTCCTGAGATAGCGCAGTAACTTCATAACTGCTAAAAACCTACTTAGGTGAGCTCCTAAAGTGTCATAACATTCCCGGCTATGGGCCTGGTGTAGGAGAGTAGGACTAATGTAGATTGTGCTATGTTTCTGACATTGCAGAGTCTATTATCCTGTGATTATATGATGTGGACACGAATTGCTGGGATTCTGAATACAACACGAATAAGAGTTATAAGGTCAATGGAAAAGATAAGAGAAAACAAGTGCAGCTTCGTTACACTCTGAATCCAGAGAATAGAGATGGAGAGCAGGGAAATGGCAGAACTATTAAGCAACTATTTCAGTTCTATCTTCACAGAAGGAAACAAACGAAAAAAAGTAAATCTTCCTAGCAAAACTGGGAAGACTAACTCTCGTCAGAAAAAAAAAAATGAAATTACCAAAAAAAAATGTTTTGGGAGGAATTATTGCGACTGAAAGTATAGTTGAATTTAGAATACAGATGGAAGGTGACAATGTAAAGTCCTATATCAGAGTCCTGTGATTAAACCAAGCAGATGACAATAGGATGAGAGAGGAGTTGGCTAATGATGGCTGGAAGTGAAGACTTTATGGTGGAACCATTGATGAACAGTGGAAGGCTTTCAAAGCAATTTTTCAACGTTCTCAGCAACAGCATATAACCGTGAAATGGAAGGACTGTAGGAAAAGGGAAATCTGCTGGGAATGTCTCAGGAAATAAGGGAGGCTATCAAATTAAAATAAATGGCATAAATAATGGCAAAGACCAGTGGAAAAGTAGAAGATTGGGAAAACTCTAAATGTCATAATAAAGCAACAAAAAAAGGTATCAAGACACATCCGATAGGTTATGAGAGTAAACTACGTCAGGATATAAAGACAGATAGCAAAATATTCTATAAATATACAAAACGAAATGAATGGCTAAGGTAAGCAATGGTCCTTTAGTGAAGGGGTATCCAGTAAAGGGATATGAGGAAATGGATGAGTTGAATAGTTATTTAGTCCGTCTACACAATGAAGGACAATAATATCATGCCAGCAATTGTCAAAGAGGGGAAGGTAAGTGAGTACCTGGAAACGACCATTCCCAAGACAGAGATAGTGTTGAGCAAGCAAATGTAGCCAAAGGTAGATAAGTCTCCTGGCCCTGATGGAATGTATCCCAAGGTACTAACAGAGGTGATGAGAGAAATAGCAACTGCACTTGTGAATTCACTGGACTCTGATGCAATTCCAGCAAATAGGAAAACAGGAGATCACACACAACTGTTTAAAAAAGGAGGTAGACAAAAAGTAGGGAATTATAGACCAGTTAGCATAACAGCTATCGGGGAAAGTATTTCAATCTGTAATCAAGAAATAAATGGCAATGCATCTTGATAGAAATTGTACCGTTGGGCAGACAAATTAATGGTTCATGAAAGGCAGGTCACGTGTAAATAACCTACTGGAATTCTATGAAGACATTACAACTGCAGGGACCCAGTAGAAGTGGTGTACTGAGATTTCCAAAAGACATTCGATACAGTGACGCCAAAAAGGCTGCTGCGTAGGGTGTGGCATTACCGGCAATGCATTAGCATGGATAGAGGCTTGGTTAACTAACATGAAGCAACGAGTGGGAATGCATGATTGTTTTTTCTGGTTGCTGATCAGTGACTAGTGGAGTGCCTCAGGGATCGGTGCTGGGACTGCAATTATTCACAGCTTGCATAAATGATTTGGAATAGGGGGCCACTTGTAGTGTCTCATGAATACAGATGATACTAAAATGAGTGGCAGAGTAAAGTGTACAGAGGACTGTTAAAATTTACAAAGGGACATAAATAGTTGAAGATAGTCAACAAAGGTCTGGCAGATGGAGTTCAATTATAATAAATGTGAAATCGTCCAATTTGGCTGGAAAAATAGTAAATAGGAATCTTACTTGAATTGTTTTTTAAAAAAGCAGCATGCTCTTGTGCAGAGCGACCTGGGTATCCTTGTGCATGAATCACAGAAGTTGGTCTGCTGGGGCAACAAGACATTAATAAGGCAAATTGAATTTTGTCCTTCATTGCGAAAGGGATTGAGTGTAAAAGCAAGGAGATTATGTTGCAGCTGTACAGGATGCTGGGAGACCACACCTGTAGTATGTGTAGTTTTGGTCTCCCTACTTGAGAAAGGAAAAACTGGCACTACAATGGATGCACAGGAGGCTCACTAGGTTGGTTCCAGAAGTGAGAGATTGAATAGATTGGAATTATACATTGATTGGAATTTGAAAGAATGAGGGAGGAAAGAATAGAAACATATATATTTACGAAGGGAGTAGATAAGATAGAAATATAAAGGATGTTTCCAGAATCACGTGAAACTAGGACAACAAGGCAAAGCTTCAAAATAAGATGGAGCAGATTTAGGACTGAATTGAGAAGGAACATCTTGACCAAGAAGATTGTAAATTTAAGGAATTCTTCTCCCAGTGAAATAGTTGAGGATTTGTCAATTAAACCGTTTGAACTCAGATAATTTTTGAACAGTAAAGGAAGTAAGGATTATGTTTGGGCGGGTAAGTGGAGCTGAGGCCATGAAATGATCAGCCATTATCTTATTGAATGGTGGCGGAGGCTTGAAGGGCCAGATGGCCTACTCCTGCTCCTAGGTAAAAACCATGACTGCAGATGCTGGAAAGCAAATACTGGATTAGTGGTGCTGGAAGAGCACAGTAGTTCAGGCAGCATAAAACGAGCAGGGAAATCGACGTTTCGGGCAAAAGCCCTTCATCAGGAATGAAGGCAGTGAGTATGAAGCGTGGAGAGATAAGCTAGAGGAGGGTGGGGGTGGGGAGAGAGTAGCATAGAGTACAATGGGTGAGTGGGGGAGGAGATGAAGGTGATAGGTCAAGGAGGAGAGGATGCAGTGGATAGGTGGAAAAGGAGATAGCCAGGTCGGACAAGTCCGGACAAGTCAAGGAGACAGTGCTGAGCTGGAAGTTTGAAACTAGGATGAGGTGGGGGAAGGGTAAATGAAGAAGCTGTTAAAATCCACATTGATGCCCTGGGGTTGAAGTGTTCCAAGGCGGGAGATGAGGCGTTCTTCCTCCAGGCGTCTGGTGGTGAGGGAGCGGCGGTGAAGGAGGCCCAGGACCTCCATGTCCTCGGCAGAGTGGGAAGGGGGAGTTGAAATGTTGGGCCACTGGGCGGTTTGGTTGATTGGTGCGGGTGTCTCTGAGATGTTCCCTAAAGCGCTCTGCTTGGAGGCGCCCAGTCTCCCCAATGTACAGGAGACCACATCGGGAGCAACGGATACAATAAATGATATTAGTGGATGTGCAGGTAAAACTTTGATGGATGTGGAAGGCTCCTTTAGGGACTTGGATAGAGGTGAGGCATGAGGTGTGGGCACAGGTTTTACAGTTCCTGCGGTGGCAGGGGAAATGCCAGAATGGGAGGGTGGGTCAAATGGGGTGTGGACCTGACCAGGTAGTCACGGAGAGAACGGTCTTGCCGGGAGGCGGAAAGGGGTGGGGAGGAAAATATATGCCTGGTTGTGGGGTCTTTTTGGAGGTGGCCGAAATGTCGGCGGATGATTTGGTTTATGCGAAGGTTTGTAGGGTGGAAGGTGAGCACCAAGGGCGTTCTGTCCTTGTTACGGTTGGAGGGGTGGGGTCTGAGGGCAGATGTGCGGGATGTGGACGAGATGCGTTGGAGGGCATCTTTAACCACGTGGGAAGGGAAATTGTGGTCTCTAAAGAAGGAGGCCATCTGGTGTGTTCTATGGTGGAACTGGTCCTCCTGGGAGCAGGTACGGCGGAGGTGGAGAAATTGGGAATACGGGATGTCATTTTTGCAAGAGATTGGGTGGGAAGCGGTGTAATCCAGGTAGCTGTGGGAGTCGGTGGGTTTGTAAAAAATGTCAGTGTCAAGTCGGTTGTCACTAATGGAGATGGAGAGGTCCAGGAAGGGGAGTGAGGTGTCAGAGATGGTCCAGGTAAATTTAAGGTCAGGGTGGAATGTGTTGGTGAAGTTGATGAATTGCTCAACCTCCTCGCAGGAGCACGAGGTGGTGCCAATGCAGTCATCAATGTAGCAGAGGAAGAGGTGGGGAGTGGTGCCGGTGTAATTACGGAAGATCAACTGTTCTACATAGCCAACAAAGAGATAGGCATAACTGGGGCCTTACGTGTGCCCAAGGCTACACATTTGGTCTGGAGGAAGTGGGAGGATTCAAAGGAGAAATTGTTAAGGGTGAGGACCAGTTCGGCCAAACGAATGAGAGTGTCAGTGGAAGGTTACTGTTGGGGACGTCTGGAGAGGAAAAGATGGAGGGCTTGGAGGCCCTGGTCATGGCGGATAGAGGTGTAGAGGGATTGGATATCCAGGGTGAAGATGAAGCGTTGGGGGCCAGAGAAACGGAAGTCTTGGAGGAGGTGGAGGGCGTGGGTGGTGTCTCGAACGTATGTGGGAAGTTTCTGGACTCGGGGGGATAGGAAAGTGTCGAGGTAGGTAGAGATGAGTTCAGTGGGGCAGGAGCATGCTGAGACAATGGGTCGGCCAGGGTAGTCAAACTTATGGATCTTGGGAAGGAGGTAGAACTGGGCAGTGCAGGGTTCCCAGACTATGAGTTTGGAAGCTGTGGGTGGGAGATCGGCTGAGGTGATGAGGTTCTGTATGGTCTGGGAGATGATGGTTTTGTGATGGGGATTGGGGTCATGGTCGAGGGGGCAGTAGGAAGAGGTGTCCTCGAGTTGGCATTTGGCTTCAGCGGTGTAGAGGTCAGTGCGCCAGACTACCACTGTGCCCCCTTTATCCGCTGGCTTAATGGTGAGGTTGGGATTAGAGCAGAGGGATTGGAGGGCTGCGCGTTGTGAGGGTGAGAGGTTGGAGTGGGGGAGGGGGGTCGACAGGTTGAGGGGGTTAATGTCCCGGTGGCAGTTGGAGATGAAGAGGTCGAGGGCGGGTAATAGGCCAGCGCGGTGTGTCCAGGTGGATGCTGTTTGTTGGAGGTGGGCGAAGGGGTCCTGGAAGGTGGGCGGGAGTCCTGATTGTGAAAGTAAGCTCGGAGGCGGAGGCGAAGGAAGAATTGTTCGATGTCTCGGCGTGTATTAAATTCAGTGATGCGTGGACGGAGGGGGATGAAGGTGAGTCCTTTGCTGAGGACTTATCGTTCGTCCTCAGTGAGTGGGAGTTCTGGAGGGATGGTGAAAACTCGGCAGGGCCGGGAGCTGGGATCTGGTGTGGGTGTGGAACTGGGAGCTCCTGCTCATGGTTTGTATGTTCTTATGTAAGGGTAAACATGAACTGGGAATCATATTTGAGAAATTGACTGGTCAATACATACACAGAAAAAAATGGATGCAATGCATTTAGATTTCCTGAAAGATGTTAATAAAAAAAACTATGGCCTACTGAGCAAACTCAAATGTTACAGGATTGGGACTAAAATATGAACATGGTTTTAGATGAGGAGAATTGACACGAAGCACTGAACAGTTTTGAAGTAGAAGGATCATGTCAAGCATTTAGTTGAGGGAATCAAGTGCAATATTTCTAAGTCTGCTGACAGCATTAAACGATGTTGGATTGTTCGTGGGTGTTGAGGATATAAAAAACCTCCAAGGTGACTGAGGCAAGTGGAGTGAATGGGCAAATACGTGGCAGATGAAGATGTGACGGTGTGTACCTAGATTGGGAACAATAGAACAGCAACCTATCATTTGAAAAGGGATTGGATGAAACATGTTGGTCTTTAAAGGGAATTATGTTCTTTTTATTTTCCTGCTGTGACCTCCGAGGTCAGTGAAGGGCAGTGAGTTCTGAAGGCAGAAGTCAATACTGGGAATGGCATTGGCACGCTGACCAGTGTACACAGACCCAAGTGGGGAACTGCAACATTGAAAAGGATCTGGATCTCCTTGCACACCAGTCACTGAAAGCAATATTGCAGGAGCAGAAAGCAGGCAAGAACATAAATGGTGTGTTGACCTTCATTCTTGGGACTTGACTTCCAGGAGCAAGGGTGTCTTACTGCAGCTGTACAGGGCCTTGGTGACATCACATCTTGAATATTGTGCAGTATTGTGTGTAGTTTTACTCTCCTAACCTAATAAAGGACAAACCTAACACTGAAGAAGAGCAGTGAAGTATGACGCGACTGATCTCTGGGATGACAGGCTTGTTGGGAGAGCAGCGTTTGGGGCGACTGGGACTGTATTCCATGGGGTTTAGGAAAATGAGTGGAGATCTCAGTGAAACATATAAAACTCTGACAGGGTGAAACTGATTGGAAGCAGGGTTGATAATTCCCCTGGCTTGGACATCTAAAACAAGACGCCACAGTATTAGGTTAGGCAGGCCACTCTGCATTGAGATGAGAGTAAAGGTCTGCACTCAGTGACTGGTGACTCTGGGGATTTCTCTCCCACATAAGCTGTGGAACACAAGGCATTGAATATAAATAAGGATGTCTCGACACTAAACCGATCGGGAGGCATCTGGAGTGCAGCTGTCACAAGCTCTCAGATGTTAGGGAGGCGGCCTCTGCAGGGTCAACAAGACTGTGTTTCCCGTTCCCTTTTCTGATACCGAGGCTGGTGCTGGGTGTTCTGTCAGTTTTATCCTTCCAAACATCGGAGCAGTTAGATACAATTTAGTGTCTTGCTTTACCGTTTTAGAGACTATTAAAACGTTTATCACTTGTGTGTGTCTAGAGTCACGTTTAGGCCAGACCAGGAATGCATGGAATTCACCAGACCAGAACTCACTTCTTGAAAGTACATTGGTGAAGCAAATTGGAGTTTGCAATTGACATTGATTTCAGCGTCATGGTTACTGACACCAGATTTTAGATCTCGATATTTTATTAATTGTTATTAACTTCCATCAGCTGCCAGAGCATTAGCCTGGTCTGAACTGGTAATCCAGTGACATTTCCACAACACAGTACCATCTCCACATGGATGCCTATCTGGAACCACACTCAGCAGGATATTTCTGTGCTGTTTGACAGATCTGTCGAAAAGAACTTCTACTAGTTTAACTATCGTGATGGGACGGAGGGGGTGGTAATTGGTCAGATTTTAATTATTCCCCTCTTAGCAAACTAGACATAGCTGAGTAATTTTCCGCATTGCTATGGAGATGTCAGAGTTGGAGCTGGAATGAAACAGCTTCCCCAGGTACGCGGCTTGTTGTGCAGCACAAGTCTTCAGTCCTCTTGCAGGAATGGTCTCAGGGCCCATTGCCTTCATCCTATCTACTTTGTTCACCTGTGTTTTCAAGTCACGTGCAGCAAATCAAATTGATTGAAGACGGGCATCTGTGATTCTGTGGACATCATGGCGAGGGTGAGGTTAATCATCCACTCAACACTTCTGGTATAGTATCGTACCAAAACTACATTCTTAACTATTACACTGATGTACAGGCCTGTTCCATTACTTAGGATGGGAATTTTAGTGGAGCGCTCTCCTCCATGAAATTGTTTAACGGTCCATCACCTTTTATGGCTGGATGTGACAGGTTTGTTGCTTTGTTGGTGTTGGGATCATTGCACCCTCTATCAGACGTTAGTTCTGCTGTTTGGAATGCAGTCAATTTTGCTAGCTTTAACGAGTTGTCATCAGGTTTAGGTGCACATGATTCGGACACTGGCACGTTCACTAGTATATCACTGACCAATAGATCAACATGGTTGGAATGGTAGACCAAGGGATCATCCCAGGAAAAACATTACAGATTGTGCTTGAATATAATTCTGCTTCTGCTGCTGCTGCTGTGGTCTACAGAACCACATCTATGCCAGAAAATCTCTATTTCAGAAAGTTTGGAGAGTTAGATCATGTAAAGTACTTACAGATGAGTTTTGACTTGGAAATGGATTGAGTGCAATGAAGGACTAGTGATGAAGGAGGAGTGAAAGCGTCATAGACTCTTAGAATCATGCAATATGCAAACAGACCTTTCGGCTTAATGCTCACCTGGTTTCCTAAATTGAATTATTACTATTTTTCTTCTTTTAGCAAAGAGCCCCTCCAAACATTTCCTATTCATGTACACATCCAATTGTCTTTCAAATGTTGTATTTATACATCCCAATGCGACTTCCTATGACAGCTCTCTACCTATACCCACCACCCTCTGAGAGAAACAACTGTCCTCTTGATATCGTTTAAATGTCTTCCCTCTCGCCTTAAAACTATCCTCTCTTGTTCTGGACATACCCACCAGTGGGAAAAGATCTTGTCTATTCATCCTATCCATGCCTCTCATTAGGAAATAAAGGTCACCTCCCAGCCTCCATCGCAAAAGGAACAAAATCCCAGCCTTATATCTCAAAACCTTCGGTCTCTGTCACATCATTTTAAATACTCTTACCCTCGTCCCAGTTTATAACATCCTTCCTATAGCAGGGCGACAAGAATTGTACTCAGTACACCAAATGTGGCCTTACTATTCTCTTGTAGAATCACGGCATGATGCTCCAATTCCTGTAATCACTGCTCTGACCAATGGAAGTCAGTTTGCCATATGCCTTATTCACTGCCATGTCAACAGACGACTCCACTTTCATGGAACTATAATCTGGTTCCTGGATCACTACTTGGCAACACTCCCTAGCATGCTACCACTTACTAAAATAAATCCTACACTCGTTTGCCTAACAAAGTGCAATATCTCACATTTATCTGCATGAAGCTCCATCAGCCAATCCTCAACCCACTTTCCAAGTGGATCAAGATATCTTTATTCACTAAGACAGCCTTCTTCATTGTCCACCATAACTTCAATTTTGGGGATTTCTTCGCCAAATTAATATCCATGGTTCCAATATTCTCATCCAAATCATTTACAAAAACAATGCGCAACAGCCTGGTCATTGCGTCACAACGCTGCACTCAGGCCCCCAATTCGAACAGCAAATCTCTCCCAAAACCCTTTGTCTCCTACAGTCAAGCCAGTTTTGCATCTAATTGGATAGCTCTCCCTGATCTCATGTGGTCTAACCTTATTAACCAGGCGACCATGAGGAACCTTGTTGGTCCTCACTAAGGTCCACTTAGACAATGTATGCTGCTTTACCTTCTTCTACCTTCCCAATCACCTCTTCAAAAACTGCAATCTAGTTTGTGAGATATGGATTCCTAGACATAAAGCTGTGCTGAATATCCGTAATCAGTCCTTGCCTTTCCAAATGCATGTAATTCCTGCCTCTCAGAATCTCCTACAAACACATCTCTACCCTTGACATCAAACGCACTGGTCTGTAGTTCCCGAGGTTTACTTTGCAGCCAAATTACAAATAATGTTACAACATTAGCTGTCTTCCTGTCCTCCAGGACCTCATCCGTGGCTGTCAATGATACACTAAGAAAGTCAAGAGAACTGCAGATTTTGTAAACCAGAAACTAAGACAGAAATATGCTGGAAAAGCTTTGCACTCTGGCAGCATCTGTGCAGAGAAGTCCGAGTTAATGTGTTACAACACGGGGGAACCCACGCCCTCCGATACGCCCCCCCCCCCCCCGCCACCCTCCCCACCACCACCACCACCCCGAGCTAATTTAACCTTGCAACACAGAAATAATTTAAACCATTTTGTAATCTGTAAAATTTCGGAAGGCCAATAACTATCCTAAAGGTCACTATTTAAAGAAAAAATTGACAACTTTTTTTTAAAGACTAACAGAGAATAATTAACTAACAACTATTTGCAACTCCTTTCTGTGACCTATCTTTTACTTTCCCTTCTGCAGTACTGGTCCGGTAACCTTCCCGCTTCCACCCCACCCTCTCCCCCACCCCACCAATTAAGATATACCAAACCATTCAAATTTCAGATTCAGCCAGCTGTCGAATCTTCTCTTTATAACTTCTTCTGTTTGCCAAATTCCAAACTTAAACTCATTCGTAGTTTAGCTTCTTGGACATAATTTAAACGGATTGATCAATATGATTTTATTTTTTATCTCATAGCAACCGAGATACTGCCAGCTGCTGAACCAAATGTTACATTGTAAATTTTCCAGAACTGACTGTGCTTGGAAATCCTTCAACTCTCTTAAAGGTACAGTACCCTTCACACGTTCATAGCACCTTCTTTTTCAAGAAAGAACCATCATAATGGAAACACCTGTCATTTGTTTTTCTATTCTTCAAACATTACCAGAACAGACAGAAAACTGAAATCTAAGTTCACCTCAACTCCTTCCCATTTACTTATATTTAACATTGGATAAATACAAATCTCGTCTAAACTTTATCAGTTAAATCGGTGAAAACGCATCTGCGATTACATTCTTACTACAAGCTACATGTACGATATTAAATTAGAAGTCTGTAACATAATCCTCCAATGAAATAGTTTTTAAAGCGTTCAAGAATGTAAGCAGATTGGGCTCCATGTACACAACCGTCTCCAACACGCTGTTTGTGAATACACATCAAAATGTTATAAGGATAGTACCAAACTCAATAGTTCTTTCTCAATCGTAGAATATTTTCTCTGGTAGATGTTGAGTTTCTTTGAAAAGTACGATCCCATCTCATTGTCCTGTAGCAGTACAGCTTCAACTCCTATGTCACTCGTGTCGACGGCAACTTGGAAAGTTTTTCAAGCATTTGGTGTAGCTGAAACTGGTTTGGTGGTCAATAATTCTTTTTAATGGTCGAATGCTTCCTGGCATTGTTCTTTCAACCAAAACGTTGTGCTCTTCTTCAGCAAGTCGGATAATGGTGCCACTACACTGCTGAAGTTTGGAACAGACATCTGATAGAATCTGCTGACTCTGAAGGAGCGAAGCACCTTTTTCTTCGAGGTTGGTCGTGGAAATTACTCGGTTGCTTTTGTCTTTGTGTTCCATGAGATCAATCTTCCGTGACCGATATTTTGTCCCGAGAACATCATGTCTGCTTTCACGAATTCTGTTTTGTTTAATTTTATCACCAGTTTTGTTTCTTGTACTCCTTCAAAAAGCTCTGCCAACTGTACCAAGTGATCTTTCCAGGACTTAGTAAAGATCACTACATCATCTAAACAGACTGCACAGTTTATTAATCAGGCCACAACTCTCTTCATGGGTCTTTGCAATGTTTTCGGTGTGTTCATCATTCCAAAGGGTATCACTTTGAAATGATACAGACCATTTGGCGATACAATTCAGAATTTTCTTTCACTGTCTCTGATAAAGGTACCTGCCAGAATCCACTCATTAACTCCAACTTCGTGATGTAACTGACTTGTCCAACTTTCTTGATACAGTCCTTCAGTGTCGGTATTGGATATAAGTCTGATTTTGTAACAATGTTGACCTTCCAATAATCCAAGCAAAATCATTGAGTTCCATCCGGTTTGGGAACTCAGATGATCAGCGAGCTCCACTCGCTCGGGCTTGGTTCGATGATGTCCTCATTGAGCATGTACTCCACCTCCTTCTGGAACTGTCTGGCTTTGAGAGGATTACGCCGATATGGATTGTCTTACCGGAACAGTATTTCCTACATCTACTTCATGTACAATAGCATTACTTCTCCCCCAACACACATGATTCTATCATATGTCCTCATATTGCAATAACAAACCTTTCAAATGTGTTCTATGCTCCTGAGACAGATAGTTTACTAATCTATCCCACTGCTCAAAGACTTCTACATTTTAGATGTATTTTGAGGCACATCAACATCCACGACATTTGGATTTGATTCCTCACTCTGTAGAGCAGTAACTAACAGCTGTTTCTCCAACTCTTTCTCTCCTCTACTTTTCAGGAGGGGACCTAAACACTCATTTATAACCCACATAAAGGAGTCTTCGAATGTGGGAATTGGCAACAGTGGTGCTAGTTTCTTTACTGTCCGTGGTCTACCTACCATTTGGCATGAATGACATGTATGCCAAACGTTAACCACATCTTTGTGCATTCCAGGTCAATAAAATGTTTTTGTCCCTTAGCCCGAGTCTTTCTTACCCTTCGGTGACCTCCTACAGGTACTTCATATGCTACCTGTAAAACGTCCTGTCTCTATGCTACCAGCAACACAATCTAGTGCACCTTAGCACATTTCTACTCTGCACTAACCTGATGTGTTCTCCATTTCTGTCTAAAGATCTATCTTTCAGATGATAACCCTCATGAATATCCTCTGCCTCACTTTCAGAGTACACATCCACATATATATCTTTTATCGTCTTGTCTGTCTGTTGCAAGTCCCTTCGCCTTTCAGGACAAAACACCTCTGTCTGACCCACTGCCTGTTCAGGTTTTCCCTACACCATTACGGCAAACAGGGTGTCCATTAACTGAACCTCAACGCCTTCATCTTTGTCTTTAGTTTGTCATTCGTGCTGTGACTTATAATAGTGGGATATGGTTACTGCACAGCCTAGGGAAATACCAGGATATTTCCGATTTAACACTTCAGTTTCTTTGTCTTCCTTTGGCTTCTCCACAACAAGCAATGTCACTCCCAACTTGGACCCTGCTAAATCCTTCCCAAGAACAAACTGGATTCCTGGATCTGACAGTCTGTCAATCATTCCCACTATAACTTCCCCAGTCTTGAGTAGGCACTCCAAAATGATCTTACATAGGGAAATACTAAATTTCTGTCCATCGTTCCCATAAATTAATACATTCTGGGGTAACTGATCAAAAAGACTACGAATTTATTCATCTCTTACTGTTAGCGACTGGTTAATTCATGTACCTCTCAATATTATAACTTCTTGGCTTTCTACCACTGTGATTTCTGCGTAAACATTATTCACAGAGGCAAATTCTTTATTGAGATAAGGTACTAACTCCATACCCAGCCCCTGCCTAAGCTGGGTACTTTCCTGCAGCTTCTCAGCACGTGTTGGTGTCTCCTTTAAAACTTTCACGAATGCCACTGGCTTAGCTTCTTTTACCACATCTTTTCCAACAGTCCCTTACTTAACAATCAGCACTATGACCATACATATCCCTCCTTGTGTCAGTGGAAACACCTTTTCCCAATGCTCTTCTGAAACCACCGCCACTTAATTTTCTGTGCCCCACTCCATTAGAGTGAAAAAGCCTGAGGCCTTTCACCTCCTTTCCACTCACTTGGGCAGCTTTTTTAACCAGTGGTAAACTCATATATTCTACTCTTTCTTTTATAGTGTAGCATCTCCCCTTCTCCCAAATTCTATCCCACACAGGACGAAATTATGGCTGGAAGCTTGTCTTATGCAGTAACATGTATTCATCTGTTAATTCTCCTGCCTTTCTCAATTCCTGAACTTTCTGTTCCTCCACGTGAATTATTATCATCTCTGGAAGGGAGGTTTTAAACTCCTCCAGCAGAATAATCTCCCTTCGAGCCTCATAGGTCTTATCTATTTTTAAAGCCTGCCCCCATCTATCAACATGCCCATGTTTAATTCTTTCTAACTCAACATAAGGCTGACCTGGTTCCTTCTTTATGTTTCCGAACTGCTATCTATATACTTCCAGTACCAATTTGTAAGCACATAAAATACGTCGTTTCACGTCTTCATAATTTCTTAACCCCTCGTCTGAAAGAGCAGCAAATACCCCACTAACCCTGCCTACAAACTTATTCTGACCTAACATTACCCATAAATCCTTGCACCACTCTACCTGCCTAGTCAATTTTTCAAATGAAATAATGAAGGCTTCAACATCTTTCTCATCAAAATGTGGCAGAGTTCTGAGATAGTTGTATATTTCACTAATGTCCCTTTTACTCTCCATCCTGTTCACTTGACTTTGCTGACTAAATCGCAACATCTCAAGTTCAAACTCGCTCTCTCTTTGCTCAGCTAATAACTTTCTCCTCTCTCTTTATTCCTCTCCCTCTCTTCCCTCTTGCTTTCTCTTTCTTCTCTCTCTTTCTCTCTCCCTTTGTTTATCTTTAAACTGCATTTTCTTCAATTGTAATTTAAATTTTTTTCTAAATTTCCTGCACTTGTCTGTTTCTCTGACACACCTTAGTGTTTGACTAATTTCCTATCAATTTCAGCTTTACTCTTGTTCTTGGTTCAACCCAAATCTAAATTCTTTGTGAATTATAAATGTTTGGCCTTTATCTTTCCTTCTAAATACCCTCGGCAAATGTGAGAAATCATCTTCAAATCCCAGAACCTCTTTAACATTTTTAAAGAGCCATTTCTCTCACTTTAGATTTAACCAACTGCAAGTCACTGAAATTAAACAAAGTGTCTCACCGACTTTTTATTTAAAGCTCTCAGACAATAACGTGTAAATAATCAAATGTGCTGTGCATTTTCATACCCCAAACCTATTTAACTCTGCCCAAATATCAGACGGGATCAGTCTAAACTTGTTCAAATCGCAGACAAAAGGCCCCAAACAGTTATGACACAGAGAAAACCCCTCTCCTAATCTGAACCAGCCACAGAGAAAAAAGTTCACCTCATGCTGGAATCTGTTAAATTTCGAAAGGCAAAGATTCATTTACAGAGGTCGCTATTTCAAGTAAAATGAACAATTTTGTTATTTAAGTCCAACAGGGGATATTAAAATGAACCATTATTTAGAACTGATTCGTTAAAACTATCTTTTACCTCCAACTCTACAATACTGGTCTGATAAAACAAAACACCATGATTAAGATTTAAAAAAAAACGTAATCACATTTCAAAACTAGTCAGCTTTGTCAATTCTCCTTTGTAGACTTTTCTCTGTAGATTTTTATCTCGGTTGGCTTCGATGTTCTGCTGTGCAAACATCTGACATTTCAGCTACGTTTCAGAAAGCTCTTCAGCTAGCAGTCTATCTTTGGGGATGCCTTTGGCAGTTCTCTCCCTAAATGTTCAAACTGTCTGGATTTACACCTCAAAACATTGGATTATTTCATTGATTTTGTTATCATCAAATACATTATATTTCAAACTCCATTGGATTTCAGCGTGTTGGGACATAGTTAAACTTACTGGCCAAATTTGATTTTTTTTTACCATGACAACTCTACTCGCTATTTATTTCATAGTTAAATGTTACATTTAAACTTTTTTCAGAACAATGCACACCTCTACGCCTTCATAACAATATCGTTTGTCAGCCCTACATAGTTTTCCATAAATTTGATCACCTAAGTTCCCATAATTGTCTTTTCTGTTAAAAAAAAAACGTTTTCTCTCATCCTTCCTTTGTCTAAATCCTTCTTTCCAGTTATGATTCCAATTACTTACAATGTTACTGGTATTCTTCGACAAAGTAATACATTGTGTGTGTTTTGTGAATAATCCTCTGTAATTGAACTGAGATAAAATAATGAGATGCAAACATATTCCCATCTGAAGAAGTAAATGTGCAACTTTTCAGAGCTTTCTGATATTAAAACAAAATGCAAACACCTCCTTTATTCTGGATTGGGAAAGTGAACAAATGACGTTCACGAGACAGTACATGAGTAATTCAATAAAACTTTACTAGAATCATTGAATGACCAAATATTTAGTTTTCTCCTGAGAGTACAAATTCAGCTTTGTTTCAAGTCAGAGTTGCGTATACTTTTATCAATATGTAAATATCATTGGTGACAAAACTAGAAGTTGCTGGAAGTATCTGTTGTGATAAAGCAGATTCAACATTGGGTAATAGAATGGGTCTAGGTTGTTCACTTTATTCCAATGGTGTTCAGCGATGTGCCGGTTAGGTGCATTACTCAGGGGAAAATGCAGAGTCATAGAGTAAGGTAATGGGTCAGAGTGCATTACACTACGGAGGGTCCGCGTGGACGTGTTGTGTGAAATGGCCTATTTCCCCACCGCAGTGATTCCTTGATTTTATCAATTCTTAATACAAAGGGCGATTGGTGCGAGGACCAGGGGTGTCACCGAGCATGTTCATGGTACACTGAAGGGGGAGGGTGAACAGCCAGCGGTCGTGGTACACATTGATACGAATGACATCCGTAAGAGGAGTGAAAGGTCCAGCAAAGAATGTTTAGGAAGCGAGGCCTGAGTTTAAAAACAGGATCTCCATGGTTGTGTGGGAAATAGAACCCACTGACTTCAATAATTTCCGTCCGAGACAAGATCTGAAGCAGCAATATCGTTTATTATACTCTTGCGAGAGTAGTGCCTATAAGTTAGACACACCGAGTTTCACAAGTACACAACTTCTTATACAATTCATTCCTGTTTTACTCCTCCCCCGCTTATTCCATTGCATCTCCGCTGTTTACATCTCCCACTTCTCTCAACACAGCTGCTTATCTCTTGCCTCATCTGGCCTTGTTCATGACAAAAATGCATTTCCTGCTTGTCTGTTTCACTACATACCCCTGTGGCCTATCTTTATATATCCTCCTTGACTGCCATCTGCTTCCTTGTTTGCGAAAGCAACATTTCCTTCCATTCTTTGCCCATACTGAGTCTTATGACCACTTGATTGTGTTTTTGTTTTGCAGAAGCGGGAAACAGATGCTTATAACTGTTTATAGAAGCATATCTCCCTTAACCTACACCCCTCTTCCTCTTTCAGGAATCAGCCTTGTGATCGTTGCAGATAACAACATATATAATTACTCCTCACTATTCCCCCTTTTTGTTTTTACATTCAATTGTTGTTTCTGCAATTTTTCCTTTAAGCCTCGCCCCAAAATTCGCAAACATCATTCGTGAGACTTCATCCATCTTGGTCTTTCTCATCCCCTCATTATTTACTAGAAAAAGGTCCTTCTTCCTGACTCCCTTTTAAGGGCATCTGTTTAATTAAGGCTGTCTCAATCAGTCTTTGGGTGAGCCCTCGTATACAGCGTATGATGCAACTGCCAATGGTTACCAGTACCCCCGATACTACTATCAGGGAAGTAAGGATGGAAACCACCCCCCACTTCAATTTTCCAAACCATGATTCAAGCCATCCCGTGAGAGATGTGACCTCTCCTGAATTATCAGCTAGTTCTTCTGCTAAGGTAGTTAATCCCATTAAGACCCGAGTAATTAAACCATCAGGTGCAGTGTTATTAGGAATGAAGGTACAACAGCTTCCTCCTAACATCACGCATACACCTCTTCTTTGCCATTAGAACCATATCAAGGGCCATTCTGTTTTCCCATGCCATCCTACTTGTCGCATCAAGCTGTTCTGATGTTCCTTTAACAGCATCTCTTGTATAATTTATAAATCGCTTTTGATTATGGAAAATGTAAATGATCCAATTTACATTTTTATTAACTGTTACCCACAAAAAGAGAGTTGACTCAAAGCCTGCAGCAATCTGGTTGCGAGCCTTGAAAATCAGGTACACCCCCGGGACTCCTGTAGAATTGAGATACATCCTGTCATCGAAAGAAGAATCTAAGAGTGATCTCTTACTCCTTCTCTTTTATCCTACTATCTTTTCCTTCTCAAATGCCAGGGTAAATGGAATTGCCAATTGTACAATTGCACATATCTCTCTCCAATCTGGAGGTAGGGTGGGTCTCAATATTTTGCCTCCACAGTACCACCACAGATCCGCTCGGGGAACTTTGGTGCTGAGTAGTTCCCTCCATTGTCTGTATCTGTGAAATTCTTATTCTCTGTACATAATTTCAGCTCCCTCAAATCTCTCGACCAATTTGTATCTCGCCTATGCACATATGATGTGTGATTTCCGACTGCTGCTGAAAACTTGGCGGGGTGGGGGGGTGGTGTGTGGTATTTTAAGTCTTTCATCTCCAAGGGAGGGAACATCAGAGATAGGGAGGTGCAATTCCTATCATAACATGCTGTTGTATCCAGATACAGGGCTATCATACATTCCATGCCCTTCCTGTCTCACTTCCACCCAAGTGGAAAGGGAACCACCTGGGCCACTGGTCTACCGGAGGCACATGCATAGCAACTGCTCTTATTCAGACTTTTTACAGTGTACTTTACCCATTCTACCCAGGCATATGCTTCCCCGTATCCAGTTTCTATTTTGATGGTCGGTTTCAAGTCCTTTACCTCTATAATTTTTACTACTTTATGGTCATCGGGAGGGGTGGAAGGTTGTACCTTATTATACAGTAGTTATGCCCGTTTTCCCTGTCCTACGCTAATTCGAAAACAACAGCCCGAGATGTCATTCCCGTTTGTTGTCATTTCTATCCTAAATGTTTCATTAAATTGTACCTGATAGGTGCCATCCCCCCCACCCCCTTGATTTCCTTCGTGCCATGTGGTTTTCTTTATTGTGAGGTATATTGGGTTACACTCTTTATCGGGACAATTGAAAGCTGGTCGAAGGGGCCCGGTGTACTGTGACGTGACTATTATACCAAGTACCATCCCCAAGGCCATCCCCATAGGATTTAAGATGTCTCTATGAGCTGCAGTACTGTCTTTGATTATCTACGTCCCCTCAATTTACTAATCTGCATGCATCAGCGTCTATTACTTGTGGATTATCAGACTTAGGAACCATTAATAACACATATGAAAATGATGTTTGACACAATCCCAACACTAACAGAGCTAGTATCATAACTCTAAGCATCCCCAGCATTCTCAAAAATCATGCTGAAGCACCAAAGGTCTTAATATATAACCCTATGGAAATAATCCCGCGCTCACGTTGCCACTGCATAATCAGTTACTCAAAGTCTCCTTAGCCTGAGTTTCAGCGGGCCTTGCGTTGATTCGGCTGTCCACAAGTCTTCCTCAACTGGAGATTCCACTCGCCCTTTGATCCGAGTGTAGTGAGTCCAGCCTTTCTCGCCGTCGTTATTGCCGTTTCTGTGAAAAGAGTTTGGTAAAACTGTACTTGCGCAGTTCTGTTTGTTTACCAGTCACTTGTGATTTCTCATTCAGTTTCTGTAATTTTTTTGCACGAGCACATTCATTTTTAAGAACCTCGACAGATTTCATAGCACCATTTGCAGTTAATTCAATCCTCAATTTTGTGGTAGTATTTTGTCATGAGCGCAAAACTGATTCTTTGTGCGTCTCATCACAAAACTGTCACCATAATCCAATTAACTCTTTTGTTCCTGCTCCCTTGAGCTTAAAATTTAAGGATGACCTTGCTGCCCCCGTATCGACTAGGAAAATGACGTCCTTATTATAAAGCCACACCTTCAAATTTATCAAGTATCCCTGGTAGGCCCCAGGGAGCAGGAACCTCTGACACACCTATTCTACATCGAAATTCATAAGGAATATCGCCCTCTCTTCCCTTTTCAGATCCGGACCCTCCCGCTTAAAGTAAGCTGCTTTTCCACAGCAATAACATCTGGCCTGTGGGGATTTCCACCTCGATCCCCATTCCTGTCCACCAAACACCTTAACATCTCCTCCCTTTATTTTCAACATCCTGCCCACTACCATTCTGGTTTCTTCTCCTTTTAGTTTTGACCTTTTTTTTATTATCTCATCAACCGTGGCTACCATTATTTTTGCCTTTTGTTTCTGCTTCTTATGTTATGTTATGTTATGTTGCCAGATGTTTGTTTGCTCCCTATAACTTCAAATACCAATTCATGAATTTATGCTTGTTTACCTTTAAAGCCTGTTCTTAACTATGCATTTTGAAACCTTACTTGTAAATATATATTTATATATTATAAATTCATTTATTCAGTATTTAATACTTAAAATATAAAATACATACAGTTCCCAACTTTGAAATCCACTATAATTAAGGGTTTTATTCCCTTAATGTAATACTAAAATTAGATTTCTTAAGTATTCCTGATCAGTTATTACTCAATTACAATGCCATCGGGCGTGAAATAACCGGAGGTGCCTTAAAATGAGGCAGGGTTTGAGACGAGTTAGTAGAATTATTGCTTCAGTGGACTATTCTATCGGGACATCAACAGGAGATTCTGGGGCATTGACCATGAATTTAGGATGTTTTGTTGCTTCCCCTGTGCAAGGATTAAGAACGTTTCGAACCATTTCAAGCACGTTGTTAAAAGTGAGATTGAATAGCCAAACATTATTGTAGATAATGGCAGGAATGACATGTTTTAGGTAAAGATTAAAACAGGACAGAGTGAACATAAGAGGTGAGGTAGAGTATCAAAAATAAAACCGTTAAAGCAATACTTTCTTGATTACTCCCAATGCCAAACTCAACTGGGAAGGAACAAAGGGTTTAAGGAGAAAAATCAACGGCTGAAGAGCTATTGTGTTATTGAGGGATTTAGATGTTTGGGAAATTGGAATCTATTTTAAAACAGAAATGACCTGTTCAGAAAAGATTTATCTAATCTAAACTGGAAAGCAATGAATATCTTAGCAGGGAGATTTGCTCATTCTATGTAGGGAAACTTTATATTGATAGAGACGGCAAGAGGCATATTCCAAGTAGCAGTACAAATGGCAGGATGGTTAGAGAAGTTTATGAATGTGAGGAGAGCTTGTCAATTAGAAAAGAAAAACGTGAAAATCAAGAGTATATAGTAATTCTGAAGCACGAGATTGCATTTATTTCAATGTAAGGGGTCTTACAGGGAAGGCTAGTGAACTGAAGGCATGTGTAAGAACATGGGATTGGGACATCATATGTATTACAGAAAATTGGTTGAGAGCAGTCCAAGTCGAGAGTGTAGTTCTGGGAAAGCACAGCAAGTCAGGCAGCATGTGAGGAGCAGGAAAGTCAATATTTTGGGCACATACCCCTCAGCAGGAATGGGCTGATGAAGGGCTTTTGCTTGAAGCATCGATTTTCCTGCTCCTCGGATGCTGCCTGACATGCGTCCTTTTCCACCACCACACTCTCCACTCTAATCTCCAGCATCTGCAGTCCTCACTTATGCCTGAACGAGGTTCAAGAACGGCAATTCAATATTCCAGGTGTTAAGGGTCATAGAAAGGATGGAAACAGACATGCGGAGGGCAGGGTGGGGGAGGTCTACCATTTTTGATTAAGGAATAAATTATTGCTGTAACTGGGGAAGATATTTCTGAAAAATCATCCAGTTAAAATATGCATGTAGTATTAAAAATAAGAAAATAAAGTTCATTTTGAACATATTGCGCTAAATGGTCACTATATTGGTCGAAATTAAAAATAAGAAAAGAAAGAGCACGTTGGTTGTATTGTACCGTATGCTCTCCAACAGTAAGAAAGAAATTGAGAAACAGACATGTAGGGAGATCTCGGGTATATTTAAGCTTAATAAGGTTGTAATAATGGGGGATTTTAATTTTCTAAAAATTGATTGGGACTACCACAGTTAATGGGTTGGATGATGAAGAATTTCTCAAATGTGTTCACGAAAATTTTCTTCATCATTATGCGGATGATTGTAACAGAGAAAGAGCAAACTAGGCCTTCTTTTGTGCAATAGAAGTAAACGTCAGGGAATATTTTGGGTTTTGCGATCATAACTCTATCAGTTTCATAATGGTTATGGAAAATAATAAGCCTTTCATTATTGTTTGTTTTAATTGGGGTACCATAAATTGAAATGGAATTGGACAAGGACTTACCAAGTTTAATTGGAGTAGAGTGTTAGCAGATAAAACAATGTCTGACAAGTGGGAGGCATTCAACAGTGTGACGTGAGGAATTGAGAGTCATTATGTCCCTGTTAGAGTGAAGGGTAATGCTGATAAGCTTAAAGAACAATGGACAACTACAGTTACTGAGCTTTTATTCGAGAATCAAAGAAAACCTTACTTTAGAGATAGACAACTTTATTCAATTTCATCCCTTAGTCAATATAAAGAGTCTGGGGCATTATTTCGAGAGAAATCACGAAAGCAAAAAGAAGATATGAGATAGCATGGGCAGATAAGGTTAAGGATAATCCAAAGATATTGTGCAACTACATTAACAGCAATAGGGTTAGATTAGATTACTTACAGTGTGGAAACAGGCCCTCCGGCCCAACAAGCCCACACCGCCCCGCAGAAGCGCAACCCACCCATACATTTACCCCTTACCTAACACTAAGGGCAATTTAGCATGGCCAATTCACCTGACGTGCATATCGTTGGACTGTGGGAGGAAACCGGAGCACCCGGAGGAAACCCACGGGGAGAACGTGCAAGCTCCACACAGTTAGTCGCCTGAGGCGGGAATTGAAGCCGGATCTCAGGCGCTGTGAGGCAGCAGTGCTCACCACTGTGCCACCGCGCCGCCCATAACCCACGAAGAGGGTAAGGCCTCTCAAAGATCATAAAGGATATCGATGTTTTGAACCAATAAGATGGAGAATAAAATCATCTCATTCCCGGTTCACTAGACAGCAATAAACACACACTATTGCCTGCACCTCACATTCATCCAGCTTGAAATCTATCTGCTATTTGTCAATCTCTTGACCCGCTCGCTCAAGATCCTTTTGTATTCTTAGAAAACCTTCTTCACTATCCACGATGCCACCAGTTTTGGTGTCATCCGCAAACTTATGAACCGTGCCTTCGATATACTCACGCAAATAATTTACATAAATAACAAACATTGAAAACGCAAAAGCAACCTTCGTGGATCACTGCTGGGCACAAGTCTTCAGTCCAAAAGCAACCACCCACCATTACTCTCTGTCTCCTGTCATTGCACCAATTGAAAGTGCTGGAGAGAAACCCCAAAGTTCCGGCAGTATCAGAGCAGAGAAAAATGGAATTAACTCTTTTTGAGTCCAACATAACTTGTTCGGAACAGTTTCATATAAGACTCGATATGTTAACTCTGCTTCTCTGCCCAGATCCTGCCCTCGGTTGCTCTGGATGTTGAAACCGATTATATTTGGACAACATCCTCCATTATTGTTCCCATCACTTGTGCCAGTGACACATGCATTGCACTGGAGTCTATTTCTTCTTTAAGTTCTGAAAATAAATACACGGATCTCATCAAAGTAATTTTGATTTAAAAAGCCTTTTAGAGACAGCTTTACTTGATGAAAAAATAGGAATAGTTTATTAATTATGATATTGTCTGTGCGTTTTATGACTAAACTTGTCTCCTCAGTCTCTGAACGTTTTCAATATATTTCTCTGAATAAGTACAATAAAGGTGGTGGTCATGCAGCCCATCATCTCTGCATCAGCTCGGTATGAGCTGCATTCTCACTCTTACTCTGCTGTAACTCACTGTAACGAAAAACATTTTGTTATCTATGTCTGTTTTTATTTCTGAATATCCCTTCCAGATATAAACAATCTCAACAACCTGTATAACCTGTGATTAAAAAGTCAATATATAAAATATAACTATGTACTTCACATTTAAAATTGCCCTATTCCATTCACATTGTTGTTCAACATTCCATATACCAGGGGTTATCATGTTATCTTGATCTGCATTGCATTTCATTCCATTTGTCAGAAACAGTGATGGCTGAATGCTAGTGACTGGGAGATATTGCTGCACTCCCCTCAGGTCAGCTCAGGCACTGGCCGCAGCCCTTTCTGTCTCATAGACATTATCATATTCATTCTATCCCTTACTAGTTATTTTAGACTTTTAATAAACAAGGTTATTATACATTGTTATGGACCAGGCCCGACCCGTCACAACATTCTTAAGAATATAGCCCAGTCTGTAATGTTGCCATTTGTTAAAGGTAAGTGTATAGGGATATTCCAAGAGTAAATTAATTGGTCTGACTGTCACTTTTAAACAAACAGAATGTATTTCCAAAAATAAGGAATGAAACACAATGAACCGAAATTCCCGTACCTGAATAATTCATCCTATCCAAAACTGACAGGACATCTCCAATTAATGATGCTGATTCGAATTACTTGCAACAATCCTAATAAACAAACCCCTGAGCACAAAGAGTAAACAGTACCAAAAAAAACTTATGTGTTACAAAGTAAGAGGGCTGAAGGAAGGGGGAGAGCGTCCAGTTTCAACACTGAACCCGACTTAA
Organism: Chiloscyllium punctatum; assembly: GCF_047496795.1. Classification (NCBI taxonomy): domain Eukaryota; kingdom Metazoa; phylum Chordata; class Chondrichthyes; order Orectolobiformes; family Hemiscylliidae; genus Chiloscyllium; species Chiloscyllium punctatum. Next base: position 65,730,489 of record NC_092754.1, read on the forward strand.
CTAACTCTCGAACTGAACTGACCTGTACAGCTGGAGACCTGGCCACATCCCCTTGAATGCACCAGTTTTTTTTAATGGCTTGAAAACCCTCTGTCTGAGGCATTACCTGTTAGGAAAAAAATACAGGACCCCAATGAAGCATTCGATATTGAGACATGTTGGAATCTTGGGACGTTTAGAACCTCTCTGAAAAAAAATCCAGGACAACATAACCTTATAAAGAGACCCCCTGTGTGACAACTCCCCCAATATAAAACCGAATCTTCAATATCCAAAGATGGCATCAGTTTTCAAAACCACCAAAAATTGTGGTTTACACTCTAAAATTCCCATATATCTTTGTATACAATAAACATGCGAACAGGCACAACTACATCCAGATTCAGTGTGTGGTACTTTCATCATTGAGTGTCTCCATTTGCGTCGGCAATCACTTTTTCAAGACTTTTTCAATTGAATTGTTGTAACAACAGGCCCCAGCTAAACAGTCTCGCATTGTTGTTAGTAAATTTCTCCAAAAAGCCTTTATTGGGTTATGAACAGTGTAAATGGTTGTCTCTGATAAGTTGCTGGCAATGTAAACACTGAAATGTTGTCATAGCAACACAAAGCTCACAGACTGTTTCTCAACTGTTGAATATTTCTACTAAAGAACATCCAACTTCTTGGAGAAATACCCAATAGTTCTTTGTGTCTTCTTGTGGATTTCCTGCAGGAGCCCAGCACCGAAATCCACATTATTCACATTTAAATCCACCTTGAATGGTTTTGCATATTCTGGTGTGTCTGATCGTGGGCAGTGGTTACCACATATTTCAAATTCCGCCAAATGCCTTCTGACAGTCCTCTGTCCAGTGAAACTTCTTGCCTGTCTTTAACAATTCAATGAGTGGAGCAGTCACACTGCGAAGGTCAGGTACAAACACTTGTTAAATCCACTTAGTCCCAGGAACTGTTTCTTTTGTCAACGGTATGGGAAATTCCCCAATTACCTTCACTTTTAAATCTCATGGTACCGTTTATCTATGTCCAATAACATGGCCAAGGAAGGTGACTTTTGCTTTGGCAGATTCACTTTTCGCTCGGTTTACCATCAAGCCTGACTTCAGAAGTCGATCAAACAAGTCCGCTAGATTCTGTAAGTGTTCCTTCCATGAGTCAGTAGAAATCACAACTTCATCAATGTCCACCACAGGTTGGATAATCCAGCAATTTATTGGTTAGTCCCTGAAATGCGGCCGGCACATTTTTCAGACCAAATGTAAGTTGTTGTCCCACATTTTCAACACAGTCTTCCAACCATGGCACTGGGTATGCACCAATGTTTTTAACTGCATTGACGTTACGATAGTCCACACATAATCGTTGGGTACCATTTGGATTTGGAACCATGACTATGGTTGATTTCCAGTCACTGTAACACATGTTGATTATGTCATCTTAGAGTATGCATTCAATCTCCTTCTGAACCTGTGCCAACCTTAGAGGATTGTGCCTGTAAGGATGTTGCTTAATTGTAACGGTATCTCTTATAGCTACATTATGCACAATTAGGTGAGTACTTCCAAGTTAATATCTGCATATCTCCCCATGTGATAGTACCAGCTCTTTCTGGTCATTTCGATTTTTATCAGAAAGGTAACTCAATCATTTATCCCAATTTTAGACAACAATCTCATTGTCCACTTTAATTTGTAGAATGTCTGATTCAGAATCCTCTGAAATTGCTTTTTCCTTCTGTGCCGTAATCATTAACACCTTGTTCTCTGGCTGTCCTTACCTGTCAAAGTACCTTCTGAGTATATTCACATGACATACGCTGTGAGATTTCTTTCTTTCTGGAGTCCCTATCAAGTAGTTACCCTCACTCAATATCCGTTGTATTTGATAAGGTCCGCTAAACCTTGCTTTTCAAGGTTCACTTATAACTGGAAGTAACAGTAATACCTTATCCCCGATCGCAAAATTGCATTTTTAAAAAATTCTTATCCGCTTCCTGTTTTATTGCATGCTGCAATACTTTTAAATGATGTATAGCCAACTCCCCATCGCTACTAATCGTTCCTTAGGTTTTGAGACCTAGTCCAAATGTGTGGCCTTTGAACTCTGATTTACTATTTTCTCCTTGATCAATTTTAATGGTCCTCTCACTTAATGCCCCGAAAATAATTCCAATGGAATGAATTTGCTCTGTTAATTTGGGGCATCCCTGATCACAACAAGTGCAAATGGAATTCCCTAACCCTAATCATCTGGATAATCCTGATTATAAACCCGGAACATGGTCTTTAATGTTTAATGTCACCTTTCTAGCGCTCCCTGCAATTTTGGATGGTATGCAGTAGATTTGAATTGCTTTATTCCTAAGACATTATCGTGATAAATTAGATGTGAAGTTTGAAGCTTGATCTCACTGTATCTTCATTGGTAGTGCGTATCTAATTTTTTTCAGAAGAGTAATTCCTTTGCAATTCTTTTAGCTGTGTTACTGCACCTTGGGATGGCCTCTGGAAATCTAGTCGATGCATCCATTATTGTTAACAAATAATGATGCCCACTTTTTTGTTTGTGGTCGGGGACCTAGCCAATCAATTAAGACTCCTGTAAAAGGTTTCTCAAATGCCGGAATAGTTAAGAAAGGTGCAGGTTTTATTATCGCTTGTGTTTTTCCAATTACCTGACATGTATGACGAGTCTGGCAAAATTCAACTACATCCTGTTGCAGTCCAGGCCAGTAAAATGTCTCTGTATTCGGTCTGTTTTTTCATCACTCCTAACTGATGCACCATTCGCATCACCTCCTTTCTGTAACCCATTGGCAATATGATTTGATGAATCTCTTCCCATTTCTCATCTTCTAGAAGATATGTTAGTCTCCATTTCCTCATTTGAACATCATTTTTAAGGTAATAACACTTAGGGATACATTCAAAATTCCGAATGGATAAGTTTTTTGATACAACTGCTTTAAACCTTTATCTTTCTGCTGTGACTCAGTTAGTTTAGCTGAGCAAAAAATATTTACATGATCACCTATTTGCTCCTGTTTTGTCTCAACTTTCTGATCGAACAAGGTATCTGCTCATGCCACTTAAGCTTCCTTATCTTACGTTTTTGGTATTTTCTGTTTCAACTGATGACATTGGGACTTTATTACCCACAATCAGTAAAGTTTCCAGGATAAGATTCCAACATTGATTCAGTTGCCTGCATATCCACTAGCTTTTCAACGAGAGTAGCAGTAATCCAACCACTGAATCAGCTATATTTTCCGCAAGGATAAATTTTATTCCTGGAGCTGAGAGTTGGCCAATACCCCTAACATAATTTCCCCACACTTTTCTGGACACGCTATGCTCACTTTACATACTTTTGCACCTTTTGTCTCATGGTGAATTAGTCCTTAAAGAGTACATATCTCCTTACCGTTTCACAGAGGATCCTGTGTCTCTTAATATTGCATCCTCTTTATCTGCCCTATGTGAATAGAATTTCCCTTTGCAGGTATATTTTCTCAGCAGATCTGGCAGTTCCTCCTTAACAAACCTCCAATCAGCTTGTACACTCTGATGCAGCTTTCTAGCTTCCACTGTGCTTTCTGTTACCACTTCGACAAAACTCCCAGACTTAACTTTTTTCCTGCATCTGTTTTTTTTCTGAACCAACCAAAACAGTGATTTCTTGTGTCCTAATTTGTTGCAATGAAAACTTTTTAACTTTGTGCTTTTTATCTTCTTTGCCTCCTTCACGTATTGTCTTTTTACCCTGTGGTAAATTCTTCACTGAGATCTACAACTCCCTTTCTACGTGGGGATTTCTCTTTGCCAAAATTTCTATCCATCATGGACTAAAATTGATTCTGGAAGACAAAACAAGTTTTATAATCATAATCACTAGTCATAATCATCAGCCACAAATGGGTTTGCACTATGTGAATGCTTAAACTCCTTCAAAGTATTTGTCTCTCGAAGAGCATCGTGTGTTTGCTCTCTTTTTAAAGCTCTTATCCATCTATCAAAATTACTTTGTTTGATCCTTTCAAACTCAATTTGGGTTCGACCAGGATCCTTCCTTAAATTCTTCACGTTGTCTGTAGGTTTTTGGCACATGCTCATATGTCCATTTTCCCCTCCTCATTCTCCACAGATCCCTCCTCTGATAGTGTTGCGCATACCTCACAAGCTCTACCTACAAGTTTTGTTTGGGTCAACAAAACCTACATGGTCACTGGCCACTGAAATTCTTTAGCCACTTTCCTACTCATCAAATCTGGGCAAGCTGTGAATATACTGAAACACGTTTCTCACCAGGCTTTGGATTACAATGGGATTGCCCATCCTCAGTATGTTCCTCACTAAGCTTATCTTCAGCCTTCATCCTCATCCTATAAAGCTGACTTTCCATTCTAAGTGACCATCTCTGAAGCTCAAATGCTCCCCCTTTTTATTTCTCTCCTGCTGAAGCTATTATTTTTTTTCTCTTTCCTCTGCTAAACCTATTCGTTATCTTTCTTCCTCTTCTGCCTTTATTCGTAGCTCAAACTGCTTTTTATCTGCTTCTAACTCAAGCTGCTGCTTTTGCGATTGAAGTTTAGTCATCTCCACAGAACCTGATGCAGGTTCCAACAAATTGGAATGTTGAGCTACTGCTGCAATCATCTCATCTTTCCTCACATTAAAAAGGTAGCTTTACCTCACTTTGTCTACTAGTTCCCGCGGCTTGGACTTATGTGCATTCTGTAAACCCCCCCCCCCCCCAAGGTCATTTTCTCCACTTCAAAACAAGCTTGGTCCCTGCAAGAACCAATGCTATCTGAAGCTCCTTTTACTCACCAAATCAACACACGAAATAAGAGACAATAACACCTGCCACTAGCTGACTAAATTCTGCAAAGGCCCCCTAATCTGTTATGGACCAGACCCGACCCCTCAAAACATTTTAATAGGAAGCCAGGACCTTACATTTGCTATATGTTGAAGGTTAGTGTATAGCTGATATTTCCAGAGTGAAATAGCTGGTCAGACTGCCGAGTTTTAAACAAATGACATTTATTTGCCAAATTACCAAATGAAACATAAGGAACCGAAAATAGAATACCTGAATAACGTATCGTATCCGAACCTGACAGGCAGGTCCAATATACTTGCAACAATCCCAATAAACAAAACCCCTTAGCACCAAGGGTAAAACTGACACAACCGCTTTCAGATTATAAGGTCACAAGGGCAGAAGGAGGCAGAGAGCGTTCAATGAAACTGACTTGACAAACCCCCGAACTGATCCCACCTGTCCAGCTAGGGAGCTGAACAGATCCTCTTGATAATACAGGCTACTTTTCAAGACTTGAAAGGCTTCTGAATGAGGCATTATCTGTCAGTTATAAACAAAAGGACTCCAACGAACCTTTCAAAATTCTGACATATTGGAATCTTGGGTCTTTTTGATCCTCTTTACAAAAATCAAGGACAACATAACCCTGTAAAAGGACCGGCTTTGTGAGAACATGCCACATTTGGCTTTGGACTGAATTCCAAAAATGTAAGTCTTACTGCTTTGAAGCCAATATAATGTATGAAGTTGTTTGTTAGTTTGCATAAAACAGTGTTCAATCATACTGGGTGTTGAAGATTCAGCATGGTCACGAGTGGATTGTCCAGACAGTTCCACACTTCCTGTGTATGGTCAGGGCAAATCTATCCACTGAGAATCTGTTGCTTGGCGCCTGTTCTCGTCGAGGAGAGACCAGCATGGAAACCAAATCTAGATTGTGTTTTTTTTTCTGGATGGTCATTATGGAGCGTTCAGGTGGCTACAGTATTGCAAATGAACAACACAGCAGAATCATCTAGCCTGCGATAAGAAAACGTCCATAATTCTCCCTCACAACTAACTTCACGAGAGCAATTGGTGATGGGAGATGTGACCATTAGCCAGCGATGTCAACATTCAATTCAATTCAATTGTTATTTTGAACTGAAGGTGGAATTCTGAAAGAAATTATCTCGACCTGTTTGTTCAGTGACTGTGATTGATGTCAGTCTCCATGGATCCTAATTATGTCAATGGATGGTTTTCCTCTTCTATTTGTACGGGGCTTCTTCCAATGCTTTATCCTATTATTGCTGCAGAACCTGAGAACAGTGGACTGGAATGTCACACCAATGGTTCAGAATCTAAGAAAAATAGACTGGAATGCTGCAACAATGGACAGGAGTTTATCTTTGGGTCTTCTCTATTTTTCTCGGTATTGGCACATATTACCAGATCGGATATTCGGTGTACTGTTGATTATTCAGGCTGGTTACTATCCCATGCTCGCTATTGTTGGTATTCCTGGTAAGTCTCCCCATTTCTATCGATTTATTACTCCCATAAGCCATGGTGAACTTCAGTGCTATTTCTGTTATCTATGTTTAGTAAAGACTGAAAGTATTGTCTTCCGTTTCAAATGCGAATCCATTCATTACCCACAAATTTCAGAACCACCCACACCCGCGCCCTCACAAACATCTGAGAACAAGTCTGTTCACAAACCATAAGTACCTATTTTCCCCGAATTGATTTTTGTCTTGGTATTCTCTCCATCACTAAAGCTACCCACTACCAACTCCATGATATCCCCAGACCCCATCTTGACGTCAGTGCGGGTGCTAAATAAACCATTATATATACCTTGGTAAAAGTCAGACTTTATGGTTCTTGTTCTCTTCTAATCGCTCTTTTGTTACAAATGTTTCCATCAAAATCTTGTTCTTGTCTGTAAAGTAATTCCATGACAGGGACACTGTTTCAGAGTAGTAATGTCGATGGCCTCTAATTCAGTGGCCCAGGTGACTAAACTGTGGACTCTGTTTCAAATCCTTTCTCAGATGATGACAGAACTTAAATTCAAATGAGATGAACTGGAAATAAAAGTGAATTTTACTGGTATAATTCCACCAACACTTTGTCAAGAAGTTTATCTATTACATTGTTGTCCTTTGGTGATGAAATCTCGCACTATTGCCTGATCTGAATTAAGACTGACGTCAGACTCAATACCTTAAGGAATGGCCTCACAGTAAAAGGCATTTAGTGAGGTCCACAAATGATGATCTGCTAGTGATGCAGATATCAAAAGCAATAACAACATGTAAGTTAGAGGTAAAAAATACAAAGAATGATGCTAGAGATCAGAAACAAAAGGAACAAGTAAGTGCCAGAGAAATTGAACAGATTTGGCAGCCTCAGGTCGAGAGAAAAATAGAAGTGAAATTTCGCGTCCAATCACCATTCATCAGAACTGAATGCAGCTGGGATATAGTGTGTTTGATGTTGATGCCATGGATGGCTGCTGTGAAAGGGAGAAGGCGTGAGTTGAATAGATAGAGAAAGAGTGAGGTAGAGAGAAAGAAACAAATAGAGGGACTGTTTATGATCAGCTGGAATGGAAATAAAAATCCAGACTAATCATATTTATTTTTCTCCTGTTCCCATATTACTGAAATTCATGCCCATGTGAGGTGTACATCAAAGTCTCGGTTTGAAGTGAGTTATGTCTCTTTGTCTCTCTTCTTTGAGTGTGATCATCTTCTTTTATTCAGTAATGGGATGCTGGGCCAGTATATAATTCCCTTTCCTCATTGTCCTTCAGAAGGTGGTGGTAAGCCGCCTTCCTGACCCACTGCAGTCTGTGAGCTGTAAGTAGTCAGTGCTGAGACCCGCCCGGTTTCATTTCTTTGAAAATTTGTAGCGAGTGACATAAATGAGCGGCTGGCTTGGACATTTCAAACTACAAATGTGTGTTAACCACAGTGCTGTGGGTCTGGAGTCACATGAAAGTCCGACTGGGTGAATATGGTAGATTTCCTTCCCTGAAGTGCACTAGTGTGCCACGTAGGACAAATACAATAGTTTGATTGGATTCTCAATTCCTGATAATTTATTGAATGCAAAGTCAAACATTTGCTGTGGTGGGATTCGAATCCGGGCGCTGGGTCATCACCTGGGTCCTTGGGTTAACATTACAGGAATAATACAGCTAGGCCATCACCTCCTCAGTATCTCAAACTCTCTCCAATGGCAATCGTGGTGTTGGCGTGGCTGTGCTTAAAGCATAGTGTTTGCAAGGCAACAAAATGATTTGGCGAAACATATCATCCTTCTTATTTTGTATTTATGAGAAGGTGAGATGATGGGAAGTGCTCTTGGTGAAAAAGAGGTGGATGTCCTTGGCCATGAGCCACTGACAGAATTCATACAGAGCAGTAAGTAATGAGCATCATGTTGTTCACAAACATGTTAGCAGCCGCACTCTGACAGGGTTGGTCATTCTCAAAAGCTTCTGACCTACATGCAGAAGACTAGCCTGTCTTCTCGGAGATGGAAAATGCCTCCTTGAGACGTGGAACAAATCATCCACTGTGCCTCCTTACCATCAGCAAACCATGTTAATGTAACACGCGTGAAACATTAGTAATGGAGCCAGAAGGCACAGCATGAAGCAATCTGTCTGTGCAGTCTCTGCTTTATTGGTTTGTAATGTTACAGCATGGATGACATCGTCCTATTTCAGTGTAACTGTTTGGAGGGGCTGAATGGCCTCTTCCGTTCGTGTGTCAGTGTCTCGGGTGGCTGAATGTCCTCTTCCTCGTTCCAGGAAAGAGGCTCATTATTGGGTGACCCGTGGTAGCTGCTTACTAGCGTGTTGTGCTGACGAGATTCCTTATCTTCCTGTGTAATAATAGACAAACAGGAGCCTGGAAGAAACAACAAGCCAAGCAGCATCAGGAGGTGGAGAAGTCAACATTTCAAGAATACCCGTTCTTCAGGATTGCGAGTGGGGGTAGGGGGAACTGCAGATAAAGAGGGAAAGGAGTGGTTGGGGTTGGGAGAGCAGCAGGAAGGTGAGGTGGGAATAGGTGGATACAAGTGGTGGGTGCAACGTGGTTTGTCGATGGGAGGGATGATTCCAGTTGGGAGCTAGAAGGCGGGGTAATTTGGTGGAATGGAAGGGAGGAGGCGGGGCTGGAAATGCCATTGGCCATGGCTGGGAAGATTCTTTCAAATTGGAGAACTCAATGTAGAGTCCTCCAGGCTGTAGACTAACCAGACAGAAGGTAAGATGTTGTTCGTCCAATTTGCGGTCTGACTCACTGTGGCAACAGAGGAAGCTAAGGAGGTCATGTTGGAAAGGAATTGGGAAGGGGAATTGAAATGGGTGGTGACTGGGAGCTCAGGTCAGCCCCTTTGGACCGGGCTGTGATGCTCGGTGAAATGTGCACTTAGTTTACGTTGCTCTCCCTGATGTAGACAAGACCACATCAGGAGAACCTAATGCTGTAAACTTGGTTGAAGGAGAGGCAGGTGACCTCTGTTTTACCTGGAAGGACTGTTTTGGGCCTTAGATGAGGTGAGGGAGGTGTGTGCCAGCAGGTGATGTATTTTATTTTTTATCTGCAAGTGTCAGTTGCTCATGGAGATTGACAGGTTTGGTGGGGAGTATGGCACCAACCAAAATTAATGAAGGGATCAGTCCTTGTGAAAGATGTGCCAGGTGATCAGATCCACCCTAGTTTACTGTATCTGCCATTCCTGATGTGGTCTTCTCTATATCGGGGAGACCAAATGTAAGCTAAGGGGAATGGTTTGCTGAGCATCTCAGCTGGGCCTGTAAGGGCTGACCTGACCTCCCAGTCACTGCCTATTTCAATTCCACCTCCCACTCCCATTCTGAGATGGCCATCCTTGACCTGCTCCATTGCCACAAACAACCAAAGCACAAATTGGAGGAACAACGCTTCATATTCCATCTGTATGGCCTACAGCCGGGGGTCTCAACACGTAGTTGTCCAATTTCTAGTAACCTCCCTTCCAATACCCCGACCTCCTGATTAGCCCCTCCCCCTTCCGTTCCTCTGATCAACCCATCTTCTAACTGTCAACTGGATTCGTTTTTCCCATTGACCAATCCGGTGGTACACTCTACCTATTTTCTCCACCACAACAAGTAGCCTCCTCTTACTTTATTCCTGATGAAGGGCTTTTGCCCGAAACGTCGATTTCAAAGCTACTTGGATGCTGCCTGAACTGCTGTGGTCTTCCAGCACCAGTAATCCAGAATCTGGTTTCCAGCATCTGCAGTCATTGTTTTTACCTCCTCCTACTTCCCCAACTCGCCTCTTTACCTGTACACACCCTTGCCCCCACCCCCAGACATGAAGAAAGGTTATACCCAAGATGTGGACTTTTTCGCCTGATGCTTCCTGGCTTGTTGTGTTCTTCCAGTCTCCCGAATTCCAACATTTGTGTTTTTTTTTAAATCTCTTCTTGTGTAATAGGTAAGAGATAGTGAATGTGCTGTGCCTCTACTTATCCAATAGCTTCTATGGGCTGAATGGCATTCTCATATTTCTGTAAAACCAGCTTGAGATGCTGAATGAGCTTTTCATTTTTAGTCCTGTGGAAATGTCCAGGGTCCCGCAGTGCTGTTACATGAATGTTGCCTACACATTAACAGCATGAGCTTGAATGTTGTCCAGATTATCATGTTTTATGCGATCTTTTCTGAGCATCCTCACTTCCGATCGAATGACAGAGGGTAAGACTTTGCTGAAGAAGATGAAGATGTTTGTGCAGAGGAAGCTAACCTAAGGATCGCCCACAGAGATATCCAGCGACTGAGAAGATTGATCTCCACGAGCCAAATGGTGCTCCGAATGGCCCAACCACTCGGGAGTTTACAACTGATTCCAATTCGGTGCAATTTTATTCAGCCTCCTTGACATCTTGTTCAGTCATGTCCTGTCAAGGCCAGTCATTCTGACGCTGTGTTCATATCTTTTGATTTGGAGATGTGTGTTTTACTGGGGTGTACAAAATTAAAAATCACTGGAGGGACTGATTGGTCTCCTCCTGTAAATGTATGTCATGGTCCAGGGGCTGAGAAGCCTCATCCTGTTCTGGTGTAACTGAAATCCATATAGACCAGATCGATCACCCCTGGAGAAAGTCATCACTGCAGATGCTGGTGATCAGAATTGAAAAGTATGGCACTAGAAAAGCCCAGCTAGTCAGACAGCATCCGAGAAGCATGAATATCGATGTCTTGAACATTCTTGATGATAGACTTGCGCCCAAAACGTCGATTCTCCTGCTCCTCGAATGCTACCTGGCCTGCTGTGCTTTTCCAGCACCACACGTTTGGATGTCTACCTGCCCGCCCTACTCAACATTCCTGGTCACGTCAACAAAGAACTTTAACAAATTCATCAGGCGTGAACTTCCACTCACAAAGCCATTCTTACTATTACTAATGAAACCCTGTTTTACCAATGAATGTACATCTTATCCCTCAGAATCTTCCCAAGTAATTTACCTACCACAGATATTAAGTTACTGATCTGTATTTCCTGGACTTTATTTTTCAGTCCTTCTTGAATACGGGCACGACACCTGCTTTCCTCCGGTCTTCTGGGATCTCACCTGTGGTAACTGATGATCAAAATTATCAGCCAGTGCCCCCGGACGTACTTCTCTAGCCCCTGAACTGTTTTTGGATATATCTGGAAAGGACCGTGAGATTTATCCAACTTCAAACATTCTAGTAGATCCAATACCTCCTGTACTGTGATATGGACTGTCTCTAAGTTATCACCAATAATTTCCCCAATTTCCCAAGTAGTCATGTCTTTCTCCACGGTAAACATAGAGGAGAAATATTTGTTGAGGACATTGCCCATCTCTTATGGTTCCACACAAACATATCCATTTTGGTCTTTGAGGGGTCCAATTCTCTCTCTAGTTAATGCTTTTTCTTTAATATACTTAAGGCACCTCTTTGGATTCACCCTGATCTTCTCAGGCAAGGTTATCTCATACCCCGTATTCGCCCTCCTGATTTCCTTCTTTAGTAAACTTCTGTATCCCCTGTACACCTCCAGGGATTCCCGTGATCGCAGCTGCCTCTACCTGAGCCACGCCTCCACATTGTTTTTGGTAAAAGCTTAAACATCTCTTGTCATCCAGGTTACCTCATTTCTGTCAACTTTCCTTTCACCCTCACAGGAACATACAGATCTTAAAGTCCCACTTGCCGGATGTCCCTTAGCTTGCAAACAGACTACTCCAATCAACCCCTGCAAACTGCTGTCTATGTCCATCAAAATTAACCTTGCCCCAATTTAGCACTTGAAGCTGTGCACCAAGTTTTCCCTTTCCATAACTATTTTCAAATTAATAGATCTATGGTCACTGGTCCCAAAGTGCACGTCTACTGTCACCTCACTCACCTGTCCTGACATACTTCTTTAGAGTAGGTCAGATTTTGCTCCTCCCCGATTAAGACCCTCGACATTCTGCTTGAGGAAACTTTCCTGACGCACTTAATTGCTTCCATCCTATCAATCACTTAATGATCTGGCAGTTCCAGTCTATTATATAAAAAAAGCCCCTATTATGACAACCCATATGTTCCTGAAAGTCTCCGCAATCTCTCTACATATTTTTGTCCCTGCAATTTCTGTTGACTTTTGGGTGCCGATAGTAAAGCCCCTTCTTATTTCTTACATCCACCCACAAAGCCTCATTGGATGATCCATCAGTTATTTTGTCTCTGATCACTGCTGATCACATTATTCAGAAATGTGACTCCCCTCCTCTCGTTCCACGATATCTGTCCCTCCGAATGCATTTCACCCTGTTACATTAAGCTGTCAGTCCTATCTATCCCTCAGCCATGTTTCTGCAATAGCTAGACTATCCAGCGCCAATAACCTATCCACATGCTGAATTCATCGGCCTTAACTGTCAGCCCTTTTGCACTGAAATATACACAATTTAATCCATGGGCATTTCTTGTCCCCTATCGTGTTCCAGCCTGATATGTCTCCTCAATGTACTATTTTCGATTACTGTATCTCTTTCCAGCCTCTCAGTTGCCTCCCTGCTCTTGAGGATACCACCTCCTGCCAATCTCGTTTAAACACTCCCCTGTTGCACTAGCAAAACTGGCTGCCAAGATATTGGTTCCCCCCTCCAGTGGATGTGCCACCAGTCCCTCTTTAACAGGTCAACTCTATCACAGAAAAGCCCCCAATGGTCTAAAAATATGAACCCCTCCCACCGCACCAATTCTTTAGTCATATCTTTATCTTGATATCCTCCTATTCTTAATTTCACTAGCTCATGACACTGGAAGTAATCTGGAGATTATCACTATCGAGGTCCTTTTTTTTAAACTTTTCTCCTAGTTCTCAGTTAATCATTATATAGAAACCAATTCCTATATCTAACGGTGTCATTTGTGCCATCTTGCACAATTACTTCTGACTGCTCACCCTCCCCCTTGAGAACTTTCAGCAGCCACTTAGAAACATCCTGGACCCTGACGCCTGAGAGGCAGCACACCATCCTAGTTTCCCGTTTGAGGTCACAGAATCTCCGATCTGTCCCCTTTAACAATGAAATCTCCTATCTCTAAGACCCTGTTTACGTTTATTCTTTCTTGCTGCTCCCCAGATCCAGTCCAACCATCTTGGCTACTGCTGCTTTCCCCTGAAGTGTCATTCCCTGACACACATCGCCCATCCCCCAACATACACAAAATCAGTATCCAGAATGGTACACTGGGTTTCGACAGGAATGGCCACAGAGGATTCCTGCATTTTCTGCCTACTCCCTTCGCCATTCCTGGTGGTCGCCCAGTTACTCTCTGCTTGGAACACGGCAGGAAGCAAGGAACGCCTGTTGGATTGAATTTCTGTTAATTAAATGCAACAGGGCTGACAAGTAAGGCAGATGAACTCAGGGCGTGAATCTTTACATGAGACTGGGATGGTGTAGTCTTTACAGAAACATAGCTGAGGGAGGGACTTGGGTGTGATCACCTCACTAAAACTCTTATCTATGAAGTGCTAAGTATGATCCGGAGAGCAGCCAGGTCCAGCTCCAGAACACGGTCTCCCAGGAGCTGCAGCAGGGTGCACTGCCCACGCGTGTAGTCATCAGGGACAGTGTAAATCTCCCTGACCTCCCACAAACCGCAGGAGGAACATGCAACTGCACTAACTGCCATCTCCACTGCTGTCAGACTAGCATTAAAAAGAGTTTACCTAAGCTTACCTGTACCTTTTGCTGAACCGCTGCTCATTGATGTCTCTGGAACCAAAGCATTACTACTTACTCTGCCATTAACGGCACGACAATAAAACACTCCATATTTAGTTTTGGTTAGGACAGGAGGGAGACACTACAGTTATGTAGTGTTTGAGTCTTAAGCACTCTTTGACACCAGACCCATACTTGAACTGGGGGGTGTCTTGCTGAGGTCTTCCTTCTGGTAGTTGTGACTGCGCTGATGCAAATATTCACCCTCACAGCCCATCCGCGTTGTCACAGTCCTCTGGTCTTTTCTGTCTACTAGTACTGCATTTATGAATTTCTTGTATCTATTGATTGCATTCAAAACTGTGTCTCACTCCGGAGAGAGAGATGTTGATGTTCCAGTGAATACAGGCTATTAGAAAAGGTTTACCATTAGATATACGAGGAACAATATGCCCTCTGACTCTGCTTTTACTTTCAATTAACGTACATTTATTCTGATAACATTCCATTCCATTTTCTTGCATTTTCCCCGTAACCTTTCTTTAAAAATCTGTCCATGTCAGTCTTGAAGATATTTGGTGATCATTCCTCAACAGCCTTCACAACTTTCTACAATTGTTTCCCTCCCATTGATGTGAGACTTGGTGGTCTTTAATCCCACGGCTTTTTTCTAGCACTCTGTGTGGAAGTTGAACCTACTGTCCTGTTCGATCACACCACCTCTGTGACCAGAGGCAAAACAAAATACAACACAAAATTTAACAGCCTGAAATCTCCTCTCTCATCTTCTACATCAGTCTAAGATACAGTTCATCCAGATCTAGAGATTTGCCCACTTTTTATCCTGCATCAACTTCCAATTCTTCCTCAGCTTCTGTCCAGGAACTGCTTCTCCAAAGTGAAGACCAATATGTAGTACGTGTATGACATTCTCCGGCTCTGTGCACAGTTTGCCTCCTCGGTCCCTAATACTCTCTATTCTTTCTCTTGTTACCCTCTTACCCTTAATAAACCGATAAAATGTCTTTGAATTCTTGAAAATATTGCCCACTAATGTTTCTATCACCTCGCTTTTTGCTCTTCTGCATACTTTCTTGAGTTTAGTCCTACACGTTCTCTACTCTTCTGGGACCTCCATTGACCTGCTCACTTTATGCCTGCTTTAAGCTTCTCTTTCATTTTTAATTCTGTTCTGAATATTTGTAGACATCCCATTCTCTCTGGGCTTGTTTTCCTAATTTTCATTTTTATTGTAACATGTTGTGGTGCCACCCTCATCAATTCCATTTTGAGCATGTGATCCCCACCACCCCCACGCTGTTCTGCTACAGTTTCACCCAGAAGTAACTGTACCGTGGCCACATCCTGTCTTTCTTTTGATAAGATCTGCCTCCAACATCCAAATTATTTTTATTTTTCAAACCTTTTTTTCTTTTGGTCTTTTACTTTTAAGCTAAAAATGCTTGACTCATGGTCACTGGTCCTGCAATGCTCTCCCAATCCTGCCTGCAACACCTGACTGGCTTCATTCCCCACAGTGAGGGTCGGCACAACCCCACCCATTGTTGTATCTGCAACATGTTGTTATAAGGAGGTCTCTGCAATAAATGGCAAGACATCTTTGCCGTCTTAAAAATAATTATCGCTGCCCTAATGAATGTTTGTAATTGAAATGCCTGAATATAATGATCATATTAATGCATTTAAACACCTCAGTGAATTGGTTATACACCTGCTCCTGTAGTTCCGTTCATCTGGGGGTCTATAATATATCCCCAACAGTGTGTCTGTCATTGTTGTGATCCTAACCTCAACCCACAAACCGTTATGTGAATGCCCTTCCAAGATATCATCCGTCCTTACTGCAGTCTTTGACTCCATAATTAATAATGCAACACCACCTTCTCTTTTACCCCTCTCCTGTGCTGCCTATTGTTCTTGTACCACAGAATATTGAGTTGTCAGCCCTGACCTCCCTCAAATACAACTACGTGATGGCAAAAATGTCCACTTCTCCATGTCACCTAGTTTCCTTATCACATCGGTCGGTCCGATAATATTCCCAGCATTATGGTAAAGGACATCCAGCCTGGAATATAGCACCCGGAATACTCTGTACCTCGTAGTTCTTCAGTCATTTACTTTTTTGTTATCAAGATGCCTTTCCATGAACTAAAAATGTAACTCTGGGACTGAATGAATAATTGTTGAATTGTAGTTTCTTTTTAAATTAATGTATTAATCAAATACAACGTTCCAGAACTGAACAGTCAGCTTCAAATACAATGAATTCTTGCTGATTAATTCCCTGCTCAGTGTGCAGAAGGGTCAGCCTTCAGTAATGGAGAAAGTGAGGACTGCAAATGCTGGAAATCAGAGTCGAAAAGTGTGGTGCTGGTAAAGCACAGCGAGTCAAGCAGCATCAGAGGAGCAGGAGAGTGAAAGCTTTCGGCAAAAGCCCCTTCATCAGGAATGCATTGGTGTGTTCACTTTTTTCCCATTCCATGATTCATGGAATACTTGGAATTGTACTTGCTCAGGAGGGCAGCACTGTATATAGCCCTGAAATGGAAAGCTGTCAATCAGTTTGTTGGACAGGGAGTAGATAAAGTGAGGTGAAGAACAGACTGATTGACGTATAAACATAAGGATTGATAAGTCCTTTGGAACATACAGGAAGCACGCAAGGTTACCAGAGGAATTGAGGGAAGAGATTGCTGCACCTTTGGCGATGATCTTTGTGTCCCCACTGTCCACTGAAGTACTGACTAATGGTCGGATGGTGGCAAAAGTTATTCCCTTGTTCAGGAAAGACAATAGGGATAATCCTGCGAAATACAGTCCAGTCAGTCTTACTTCTGTATTGGGCAAAATATTGGAAAGGATTCTGAGAGACAGAATTTACGATTCCTTGGAAAATCATAGTTTGATTAGAGATAGTCAGCATGGCTTTTTGAGGAGCAAGTCATGCCACACACAACTTATTGAATTCTTTCAGGATGGGATCAAACGCATTAATGAAGGTAGAGCAGTGGATGTGATGTACATGGATATTAGCAAAGTGGTTGATAAGTTACCATAAGGTCGGCTCATTCGGAAAATAAGGAGGCATGGGATACAGAGAAACAGGGAAATCTGTCTATGTGGATACAGAAGTGTCTGGCCTGTAGAAGACTGATGGTGGTAGAACATGGAAAGTATTCAGCCTGGAGCTCGGTGACCAGTGGCGTTCTTCAGGAATCGGTTCTGGGACTGCCGTTATTCGTGATTTTTGCAAATGACTTGGATGATAAAGTGAAAGAGTGCTTTAGTAAGTTTCACGATGTAACAAAGATGTTGGACTTATGGATAGTGTGGAGGGCTATTGTAGATTGTAATTGGACATTAACATGATGCAGAACTGGGATGGTAAATGACAGCTGGAGTTCAACCTGGATAAGTGTGAATTGAGGGAAAACGTGTGGACTGCAGATGCTGGAGATCAGAGCTGAAAATGTGTTGCTGGAAAAGTGCAGCAGTTCAGGCAGCATCCAAGGAGCAGGAGAATCGACGTTTCGGGCACGAGCCCTTCTTCAGGAATGTATTCCTGAAGAAGGGCTCATGACCGAAATGTCGGTTCTCCTGCTCCTTGTATGCTGCCTGACCTGTTGCGCTTTTCCAGCAACACATTTTCAGCCAAGTGTGAAGTGATTCGTTTTGGAAGTACGAATTTGAATGCAGAATACAGTTTCAAAGGCAGGATTATTGGCAGTATGGAGGGCCATAGGGATGTTGTGTTCCATATCATAGGACGCTCAAAGTTGTCACCCAAGTTGATAAGGTTATTAATATGTATAGTGTTTTCATTAGCCAGGTATGGAGTTTAAGAGCCGCAAGGTTATGCTGCAACGCCAAAAAGTTCTGGAGAGACTACAGTGAGAATATTGTGTTCAGTTCTAGTTGCCTCATTACTGCAAAAATGTTTAGTCTTTGGAACGGGTGCCGGGGAGATTTACCAGGATGCTGCCTGGACTGGAGAGCATGTCTTACAAAGAAAAGTTGAGGGGGCTCGGGCTTTTCTCCTTGGAGCAATGAAGAATAGGAGGTGACTAGATAGAGGTGGTATAAGATGATGACAGGCATAAGTTGAATGGGTAGCCAGAGACTTTCTCGCAGGGTGGAAACGGCTATCTCGAGCGGGCATAATTTTAAGGTGATTGGAAGAAGGCTTGAAGAGATGTCAGAGGTAGGTTCTTTACACAGAGAGTGGTGGGTGCTTAGTAGGGTAAGCTACATTAGGGATATTAAAGCAGCGTTAGTAGAGTTGGTTGCATTAGGGGTTATTAAGTGACTATCGGATAGGCACATAAAGGGTATGTCAGTTCGTCTAATATTAGAGTCGGATAAAAGTTCAGCAGGACGTCAAGGGTTGAAGGGTCTGTACTATGCTGTACTGTTCTGTGTTTTATGCTTCACCCAGCGTGTGGATTCTTATCAAGTGTTGAATGTGTGAGGGAGTGATGTCTGTGAGATTTGGAAGCTGGGGAGGGGGTGGTGAGCACAAAAGTTCCAGTTATGTTGTTCATTGTTACAGTCTCCTGAATGACAGTACAATATGTGTCGTGTACTACACCAAGCAGGGTCCGCCAAGTTCAGTTATTAACATAATTCTTGACTCGTCATTTGCTGCTGTTTTCTTCAGATACAATCTATTGGGTGACCCTTGTATTAATGAGCTGTTTGCTATGTTTCGTGAATTGGGCAAAAATAAGATGTCAACTATGATTGTTCGACTGAACTATAATCTCCGAAAAAAATAGGTTGATTCTATATTTATGGAACAAAAATATAAACTCCTGCCAAGATTTTCTAACACAGAGATAAAGAATGTACATTTTATTTTATATCGAACAAACAATACGGATCTCACTCTTTTGGCGCTCAGAGTTACACACACAATGTCAGGATTCAAAATAATGTATTGTCACTCCAACATTTTGAAAGTGGTTGGCTTCTGAATGACTACATGTTCATGCCAAGCAAACTATTGAACAATCAAATAGAATTAGCGTTCTTATATATTTATATATAATCAATCTGTTTAATTTCTCACTGAAATGTACAAGTTTCAGCTATTTGCCAGCGATATAGAAACGGCTATAATTCAACATGCACTGTGAATATTAAAATAATTTCATGACTTTTGCTATCAAATTTTAGTGAACAATAATTTGAAAACTTTTAATTTTTGGAAAGAATGTTATTTAATATGAAATGTGGACAGTAAACAAAAATGAAGAACATATTATCAGGAGAGTGAAAAGTCAGACCTTTTGAAAGAGATTTGTGCCAAAGCAATGACAAATTTGTTTTAGTAATTGGAATACAAAATTTAAAATATTCATGTTCTGAGCAATAATTAGATAACAAAATGAAGCTGGCCTTGCAATATTCGCATTTTAAATGCTTATGCTGTACTAAATAATCAGATATTTGCGAGCATTTACAATGGGAAATAATCCAATACTGACTTTTATTCACATCAAACACATGACAGAGTGCAAAACTTTGAAGTACAGGAGGAGGCCATTGGCCACTGTGTGTGCATCAGCTCCAGGAATGTCTCCCAAGCCCCTCCCATTTGCCAACCCTATCTCTGCAACCTGTTAAATTCATATTTCCAAATACATAACTATCTCTCTTTTTAATCTTCATCCAAAACTCTCCCAGGCAGTCCATTCTAAATCCAAACAACTCTCTCAATAAAGAAGTTTTTCTTTATCTCACTCCTGCTTTTTGCTGACAATCTTGAAATTAGAACTCCTTGATGCTGTAATGCCAACTAACGCAAACAGAGTATTCCTGTTTTACTCTTCAACATTTTGTCATACTTTTGAGCACTGCAATAAGATCACATCTTTGTCTGTTCTGGTCCAGGAAGATTAAGCTTTGCAAGAATTGTAACAAGCACTACATCAGAAAAACAGGCAGAAAACTAGCCACCAGGATACATGAACATCAACTAGCCAGAAAACAAGATATGACTCACTATCACTAGTATCGTTACAAACAGATGAGGAAGTACACTATTTCGACTGAGTCTGCACATCCATCTAGGACAAGCCAAATATAGACATGCGCAAGAATTCCTAGAAGCATACCATTCCAAACGAACTCCATCAACAAACAGATCGATTTTGATTCCATCCAACACTCTCTGAGAAAAAGAACCGGACGTAAAATCACCAATACTGGAAATTATATCACTGACTCAAGGAAACCTAAAGACTTAAATAACAAGTGGGACATAATACTAGCACTTCACCAGAGGCTCATTGATAATGTTCCCTCGGACAGTGATGAACCATCTGAAAATGAACTCTCCAGCTCAGCGAGCAAACTGACATCCAGACGAAGCGCAATTTCTCTCATCCTCCCTTTAACTAAATCCTTCATTCCAGCTATCATTCCGATTACTTTAAGGTTGTTTGTATTCTTCTGGAAAGTAATTTGGTTTCTGACTGTGTGTGAGAGAAAGAGCGAGAGCGAGAGAGAGAGAGCAATCCTCTGTAATCTCTGGATTACTCACCGTGCCATGTGGAAAACAGGGAAGGATAAGGAAGACAGTATAGCTTAACATGTTGTTAAAAAGCTAGTTCAGGGTTGATGGTTTCAGATTTTTGGATCGATGGGATCTCTTCCAGGACAGGTGGGACCTGGATAAAAAGACAGGTTGCGTCTTAACTGGACGAGCACTAAAATCCTTGTGGGGAGGTTTGCTGGCCCAAGTCAGATGGATTTGAATAAACCAGGAGGGTGAGAACCAAAACAGCGAATCAGGAACTGAGCAGAACGAAGAGGTGAATAGGACATCAGGCACGGCCAGTATAATGACAATGCTGAGAGAAGGAATCAAATCAGTCCAAAATATGAGTTGGGAGTTGGAATAAATGATCTGGATGAGGTGCAGGTTTTTTCAGGGATTAACAAATAAGGGTGGAAACTGTGGGGGATGTGAGGGATTAAGGTGTGTGTGATCAGGGAGACAGTGTACAAGAAAATGTTAAAGGGGAAAGAGGTTTGGGTGGGAAATTCTGTGATAAACAACTAGCAGCAAAACACAGGAAAACTTGCTGTTTGTCAAAGTGAATACCAGGGACAGACTTTATTATGCTCCAGAGAAATAGCAGCCTTATTGCTCGAGGTCTGTATTATAATGGAGGAAAAGCTGTGTTCGCTTTATGGCTGTAGCTATAAGAATGTGGGCAAACAGCTAGAATAATGTCGGTGCTGTTGTTGGACAATGCTTACACTGAGCATATGAATTACCCTGGATGTTCCCAGAGATGGCTGGGTTACATTTGTTTGAGTAAGTGCTTAAGCTCCATGAGATGATGCTGTTTTGTGATGTAGCTACTTACTGAGTCCAGTCTAAGGAAAAAAGCAGCAACCACCTTTGCTTATTTCTTCAGAATATATCAGAGTGTTCATAGCTGCCACTGCACACAATCGTGCAATGAAAACCAGGCCTATGACGTCTGTGCAAGCAAGTGCACGTCCAAAGGCTTTCTAAACGTTTGTGAGGTTACCTCCCTCAACCATCCACCTAGACAACACATTCCAGATTCATACCACCCTCAGTTCGAAACGCATTCCACAAATCCTCTCTCAATCTCCTGCCTTTCACTTTAAACGTGTGTCCCTTTGTTTTTGATCCTTTGACTGAGGAAAACCGCTGCTGCATGTCCATTCTCTCCATATCCCTTATGCTCTTGTATACCTGCACCAGGTTCCCTCCTCAACTTTCCCTTCTGCAAAGAAAAAACGAGCAAATTTAGCCCTCCTCTTTCATACTCACTTTTGATTACTCACTTGTCTTGTTACTTCTAACTTTCATCTTCCCAATTTTTCGGTGTCAAATTTCATCAGCCATTGATCTGGCTATCTGAATAATCTGTTTATATCCTCCTGACGCCTAACACTTTCCTCCAGACTGTGATCCACCCAGCTCATTTTTGTGTTATCCACAACATTGGTCATCATTCCACTGCTCCCCACCTTCCACATTCTCACAATCGTCATTTCTGAATATCACAAACAAACCGTGATTTCCTTCCTTTTCTCCAGATGTTATTCAGAGGATGAGTGGACAATTACAGCCTCTTGCTTTTCCAATTTTGGTGAATTTATGAGTGATGTAGTAAACACATTTTATGAGGGAGTCACAAATTGCATTTTCGACAGAGAGTTGAATTCACCTTTTACACTCTGCCCCTCAATGTGTTTTATTTGTAAACCTTATAAATAATTTAGGATAACCTAGGGTTTGGCACCTTGCAGTGGAACATTAGCATTTTGCATGGCACTATTCTTTGTGACATTCCCTGCAATAGCCAGAGCTGAAGAAATTTTTCATATGCAGGATGGACATGGACTCATTCATTGTTTGTTTAAATCAGCAAGTGTGATGAGGATAAATATTCAATTAAATTCGATGTTATGGGCAAACTGCAAAAGATCAAACCATATTCTCATATCCACCTTGAATTGGAAGCAAATACATAAAGTTAAAAAAAATCAAAAATATTGAAACATCACGTAGGGGAAAAAAAAGACATGTCGCCTGCACTTGTTGGAGATTTAGAAATATATAGTACATGTACAACATGAACAAGGGTCAAGTGATAGAAGAAAGAGTACAAGGAATCCTTTCTTAATTTTGAATGGAATCCAGATCCCGAAATTCTTGAACAGTGATGTTTTCTCATCCAATCTCACTTCCTCAAAAACAAGCTTTTCCCTGTCACTAAAACTTCATCTACTTTTCTTCCTCCTCCGTCCTACTACTTTCTTACTCTCCTACTTCCCTTGCACTGCCCCTTCTGGTGCCACAATCTTCCACTGATGATCTCCCTTCACACTCTTTTTCTGCCACTCCCATTATAAATTACACAAATTCCTCAGTTAATCCCACTTTCCCTGTCTATCCCTTCCCCTTTTTGCTTTCCAACTGGGATGATGGGAGCCGCTGACTCCTGTGCTGCTATTTGTCATCAGTAAATGATAAGATTGAGATGATCAATGTCCAATAGGAACAGACAATAGCGTGTTTCTGTCACTGTCTGATGCACCGTGAACAGGCTGGTTTTGTTCCTCATGGTACAGAGTGGAATGTCTTTCTGTCTCTCTGTCACAGCACTTAACGATACAGCCTCATCACAAATAGGACAAACCTTTCCTCAGAATCAGAAGTCCATGCATCAGTTTTCCCTGAAACATTGTTAAACAGAGTGAGCACATTGATCAAACAGACTGTGTACTGTCGTTTTGTTGTTTATTAATTTAACTGATTTTCCAATGAGTTGAGTTGAGGTCAGAGTAACTGGGGTTGCATCAAAGTAGTATTTGACTCATGTGATATCAGGGATCCTGAGTAAACTGTGGTCAATGGGAATCGCAGGAAATTCTGCACTGGTAATTTCCTCACTGAACAATGACACTTTACCCAGAGCTATTGGCAATGACAAATAAACTCTGCCCTTGCTAGTGCCTTCCAAAACTATGGATAAATTTGTCCTGTTAATGACATCAAGACATATTATATTTTCACAGTTTGGTCTGAAGTCTCTGAAAAGTAAGACCTTGCTGCTGGAGTGTCACTCCAATGAAATCAGGACGTTACAAAAAGATTACTTTCCCAATTTTTTTCAATCTGTTACTTTCTGAGGACTGACCGTGCGAAGTCAGTGCCACTGAGATCAACGTTATCTCTGTCCAGCACCATCGCATCACATTGGCTCAAGGCTGCACCTCTCCACAATTCTAATTTATTCACCAGCTCATTCGCTGTGCTAACCAGATGTATTGGACACACAATTTGCAACAACGTGGAGATGCCCTTGACCCTCTGGAACCTTCCTCCCCTCCCAGACCCTGCCCTCTGACTCCATGCCCTCCCCCAACTCCACCTCCTGTTGTTTATTCACCATCTCTCCCGACGTACACTCTCTGATACTGAATCTTCTGTACTAAACAAATATCTGAACTTTACCTCTCTGTGCACCCACTTTAATGAATTTTAGGCATCACATTAAGTTGAGCTCTTCCGCTGTCTTCGACTCAGTGCCCATGATCAACACACCATGCCACCAAGCTCTCTATCGCCTTTCTAAATTCTGACGCATTGTTGTTTGATATCCGTCCTGTTATAGGTGATGTCATCAGCGAACCTGTAGCTGGTGTTGTTTGGAATTTGGAAACTCAGCCGTGGCTCTAGAGGGAGTACGTAGGGGGCTGACGACACAGCCGTGGTTGTACATGGACGACATTAGGGGGCTGAGGAAACAACCGTGGGTGCACCTGGAGTAGAGTAGGGGGCTGAGGACACAGCCGTGTGTGTAAAGGAACTACAGTAGGGGATTGAGGGCATGTCCGTGGGTGTACAGCGAGGACAGTGGGGGGCTGCAGACACAGCCGTGGGTGTACAAGGAGTACAGTAAAGTGCTGATGGCACAGACGTGGGTGTACCTGGAGTACAGTAGGGGTCTAAGGGCACAGCCGTGGGTGTACAGGGAGTACAGTAGGGGTCTGAGGGCACAGCCGTTGGTGTACAGGGAGTACAGTAGGGGTCTGAGGGCACAACCGTGGGTGTAGAGGGAGTACAGTAAGGGGCTGAGGACACATCCGTGGGTGTACAGGGAGTATTGTCGGGTGTTGAGAACACATCCTTCAGCAGCTTTATTGTTGAGTGCTATTGTGGAGGAGGTGATTTTCCTTACCTTCACTATTGCGGTTTGTGGGTCAGAAGCCTGAGGATCCAGTTGCAGAGGCTCGAACCGAGACCAAGTTGCGGAGTTTTGTGATTAGCCTGTCAGGGATAATGATTTTGAAGATGGAGCTTTAGTCAATGAGCAGGAGTCTGGTGTATCAGACTCCTGCTCATTGTCCAGATATTCCTGGGATGCGTGCAGGGCTCGGGTATGGCATCCGTTGTGAACCCGTTACATCAGTCGGCAAAATATAGGGCAGCAGGTCAGGCTGGGAGACTGGAGTTTGTGTGGGCCATAACCAGCCTCTCAAAGCACTTCATGATTATTGAGGTCGGAGCCACTGGGTGGTAATCTTTAGGGGCACGTTCCATGTGCTTTCTCACTTACGAGGATGATGATGGCCTACTTGAATCAGATTGGGAATTCCGCTTCTTGAGGGAGAGTCTGAAGTTGTATGTGAATACCTCTGCTAGTTGGTACGAACAGGATCTGAGTGCTCAGCCAGGAACACTCTCTGGACCCATCACTTTCTTTGATTTGAATCACTGAAAGACTGATCATGCCTGCAGCGGTGACAACAGTCACAGGTACATGTGGGACTTTCGCGGCCTGTGTCAGCCCTCAGTGACAGTCACACAGGCATTTATGATCGACATCCCCACCCCCCACCTCCCTCTGTCGTCTTCAACACACAATGACATTGGTTGGTGTGAGCACGACACAGTCAGCATTGAGACAGATTGCCATTAATAGACTGGGATCGGACGCTATCAAGTTCTGTGTCACCATATTCGGGTAAATTCATAATAAAATGGTGGGCAGGGTGTCAGTGCCAGTGGTACAAGGAGTGAAGACTTTGCAGGAGTAAATCCAGTCAAGCCACTGCTTAAACCTGAATGGAATCAAGCATCTTGAGCGTAGTGCCTTTTCAATGGTGGACAGTCTTTAGGTAGTCAGGAAGTGCCATTTACGTGAACCATCTGACCTGACGGCAGTTTTACTAGGTTTGCAGATGATACAATGATGATTGGATGGGCAGGTGATAATGAGGGAGTGGACAGTTCCTTGGACAGTTTAGCACACTGTGAAAACACATGGCTGAAGGAACACAATATGGGAACATGTGAGATTATGCACTTCTGTAGGCGGAATACAGGCAGACGCTATGTTCTAAAAGGCTTCATGAAATCTGAAGCACAAAAGGAGTTTGGAGTCCTCGTCCTCTCTTACGGTTAATGTGCAGGCTCCATTGGCATTTCGGAAAGTAAATGCAATGTTAACATTCATTTCAAGTGAGTGAGAATACAAGAGCGGAGACATACTCCTAAGAATGTAATGGGCTATGGTCAGAAGGCATTTGGATTATTGTGAGCTGTTCTGGGGAAGGATCTATGGGTGTTGGACATGATCTATTCTGGGAATAACGGCTTGTCATTTGAGCGGCAGTTGAGGGCTCTATGTCTGTTCTCAATAGAATTAAGAAGAATAGGGGGGCACATCTGATTGAAACTGATCGATTACTGCAAAGATTGATACAGTTAGAGTATAGAAGATATTTCCACTAGTCTTAGAGACTATGACAAAATGGCAGTTTCAGAGTGAAGATATAGGCTGAATGGCCTAAATCTATTGCTATATCTCATGCCCATATTATCATACAGTCTATTATTCAGTGCAGAATTGCCAATCTTAGACCTGCTCATGTAACTGTTGCATCTATACGTTGATTTGACTTCACCTCTGGTCAATGATAACCCCTGTAATATGGACGGTGGGAGGATTCAGTGTTAACCAGTAGCGCAGTAAGATGTTGAATATAAGCTGCTATCTGTGAGTCTCATCTGGCGGGAGTACATTGTCTCGACGATGATTGTCAGTTTCAGTCTGGTATTTTTGCAGGATCGATCCTGTTACACTAATGTTGTTGCATTTAATCACAGCGCTCAGCAACAATATGTCATGGAACACAGAACACCTTTCTAATAACAGAAGGGTCTAAAATGTTCAGTATCAGAAACACTGCTTTCCTGTTCATGTTCAAATCAGAAAACCTGTCCTATCGCGGTGTTCAACTTGGAAATTTTTAAACATGTTTTTGGTTATGGGAATCGCTGGATGGGCCCACGATTGCTTGTCCGTCCCCAGCTGCCCTGTTGAGAAGGTGGTGTTGAGCTGCCTTCTTGTACCGCTGCAGTCCACCTGTTGTGCATTGATCCACAATGCTATGAGTCAGGGAATTCCAGGATTTTGACCCAGCAACAATGAAAGAATGGTGATATATTTCCAACTCAGGATGTTGACTGGTTTGGAGGGGAGTTTGAATGTAGTGGTTTTCGCAAAAAGCCTGCAGCCCTTGTCATTCTGGATGGAAGTTCTTGTAGGATTGGAAGGTGCTGTCTTGTAGGTAGTACACACTGCTGCTACTGAGTGTTGGTGGTGAATGGAGTGAATGCTTGTGGATGTGCTGCCAATCATTTGGGCTGTTTTATCCTGGATGGTGTCAAGCTTCTTCAGTGTCGTTGTGGCTGCACTCATTCAGGCAATTGGAGAGTATTCCATGTCACTCCTGACTTTTGCCTTGTAGATGGTGAATATATTCTGGAACTGAGATGACTGACCGCCAACAACAATGTCCGTTTTCCTATCAGTCAGGTATGACTCCAACAATGAAGTACTTGCTCGCAATATCCTTTTTACTTGGGTTCCTTGATGCCACATTGCAAAGTTAGCAGCCTTGATTTCAAGAGCTGTAATTCAGTTCCTTTTTCGATGTTTGAACAAAGGCTGTGATGAGGTCAGGAACTGAGTGGCCCTTTTGGAACCCAAACAGGGCGTCATTGAACAGGTTATTGCTGAGCAGGTGCTGCTTGATAGCACTGCTGATGAGCCCTTCCACCACTTTATTGGTGATGGAGGTATTTGGCTGTGTTGAATTTGTCTTGCGTTTTATGTACAGAACATGCTTGAGCAGTTTTTTTCTCCCATTGTTGCATTCTCTATTGCACTAGGGTTAATACTTAATAGAGTATTAGCTTGATGGTAATGGTTGAGTGGTTTATATGCTGGTCCAGGACATTAAAGAATGTACTGGAGTATTGATGGGCCACAACGTTTTATGGAAGCTCAGTCTTGAGTTGCTAGATCTATTGGAAGTGTGTGCCATTTAGCGTGGTGCAAGTGCCACACAACACTATCGAGTTTATTCTCAATATGACTGTGAGACTTTGTATCCTCGACGACAGTGCGGTGGTCAGTTTTACCGATGCTGTCATGCACAGATGCATCTGCATTTGGTAGATTGGTAAGGATGAGGTCAGGTTTTTTCCCACTCGTTCATTCCCCCACTACCTTCTGCACACCCAATCTAGTAGATATGTCCTTTAGGACCCTACCAGCGTGATCAGTACTACTGCTGGCAAACCACTCTTGGTGGTTGACTATGAAATTCCTCAGCCAGAATACACTGTGTGCCCTTTTCACAGTCAGTGCTTTCTCCAAATGTTGTTCAACATGGAGGACTACTGATGCAGCTGAGGAATGACGTTACATGGTAATCAGTAAGGCTACTTTGCCCACGGTTAGTCTAAAGCCATGGGACTTCATTGGGTCCGGAGTTAATTTTGGGGACTCGCAGAAAAACTACCTCCAGAATGTATTGTACTGAGCTGTCCCCTCTGCTGGAGCGGTCCTGACCTTGGGCCAGGACATATCCAATGATGGAGATGGTGGTATCTGGGGTATTTCTGTAAGGTATAATTTCGTGAGCATGACTATGTCAGGCTGTTATTTGACTAGTATGTAAGGCAGTTGTCCCAATATTGGCACGAGCCGTCAGATGATAGTAAGGAGGACTTTGCAGGTTCGACAGTGATGTTTCCAACTGGCTTTTTGGGTGATCAGGTCGATACCTGTTGGTCCATCCGATTTCATTTCTTTGAGATTTTGTAGCGATTGGTATAACTGAATGACACGCTCGACCATTTCAGAGGGCTATTGAGAGTCATCACAATGCTTTGGGTCTGGAGTGAGGGTGGAAGATTGCTTCATTGGAGGATATTGGTTAACCAAATGGGTTTTCTTTTCTGACAATCTCCAATGATTTCAATCTCATTAGTAGATTCTTAATTCCAGCTTTTTAAAAATTTTTTTGAATTGAATTTCCACCATCTGCAGTAGCGGGATTCTAACCTGGGTCTTCAGAAGAAAAGCTGATTTTCTGGATTGATAATCTAGCGATAGTACCATGAGGCCTACTTGGAACCATATGTTGTACTCAGCTGCTATTTCTTGTGTTGCCCTGTTTTTCTTTCATTGCCGATGTTATTCTGGAATCTCATCCTTCATTAAATCCTAATTGAAATCCACCGTCATGAACGTCTTCTGGACTGCTCGAATTTCATTCAGTCTATTTTGTTAGCACAGACATTGCAAGGCAGCTGTACATCAGAGTAGAACATGAATAGATAATGGGTGATTGTGTACTGTACCTGTCACCGGACCAGCTTATCTGTCCAGGGACCTAAAATATTTATTGTGGGTCAAAGAACCACTGAAATATTATAACACTGATGGAGGTCAGTCAACCCATTGTGGGGCCACAAGCTCTTCAACTGCACAATTGGAGACAAAGAGAGTGTGTGGCGATAGATGGTCTGAGAGAGAAATAAACAGAGAAAAAGAAAGTGAAGAGAGATAAACTGAGAGAGGATAGAAAGGGGACCGACTGACTGAGTGGGAGAGGAAGAGGTGTTAGATGAGCGTGAAGACAGATAGATCAGAATACAGCATGAGGGTATATAAATACGGACGGACAGAAGTTGGAAGTTTTACTTAGAAATTCCTCTGAACTGCGAGCCCTTTGTCTGGGTCACATACCCTGTGCCCACCCAGCTGATACTGGCTGTCATCCCAGCTCATTTCTTTCCAATAATATCACCGAGCTGGGTTTACTGAAAGCAAAACAGAACCCAGTGGACCAGTAGATTAGTTCCGTGGTGAAGGTGGATTTTTAAAAATAAACTGTGCCATGAACAGCAGGAAATGATAACCCCACCCAACACTCCCACCCCACCTCCAGATACTGTGTGAGAGACTGGGCCAGAGAAACTCAGTGAGGGGTATCACTGACAGAAAGGAAATCAGCATCTCCGCTGTGGATCAAATAATGATTGATAAAGTTTGCACACCACTTTCCTCTTTTTCTAATCTACATTTCAATTAATATATCTCAATATGAGGACTGAATTTTAACAATCTTATCCCTTTGTACTTTGCATATTTTGGTCTGTATAGAAAATTATTTTGTCCCTGTATTTTGTATTGCATATATACATTTCATTAATATTGTCTCTGCTAATTTCTCATTGTAGATGTATCCTTGAATCTGTTCTTCCTATGAGTTATAAAGAGTAATGTTCCAATACTGATAACTGGAGAACAGCAATGTCCCTCTTCCCAGTTTGAACAGTCATGTCCCCCAGTCCTCTCCATCTTCTGTCTTTTCCACAATGTCATAATCACAATGCAATTGAAGTCAGTAAATGATACTTCATCACAGTTCATTAACATTGATAAGATCAACACCCACACTTGCGCTCTCTGATTCTGGAATAATCTGAATGGTACTTGTCACGTACAATTCTCTGTTAACATATTCATGCCGTTTGTTTGTTATAAACTCACATTTTCTTAGGCACATGTTGCCATCAGATTATGGACGAAAAATGTTCTCTCAATGTTTTACTTATTTCGCAATGACTGATCAGTAATTATAGGATTTATTTACGCATTTATGAGAAGAGAAACATGTTTATGTTGAGTTAAACCTCTGGAATTACCTCCATATCCAATGCAGACTGAATGATGACACACAATCAATCTGCCACCTCCAACATTCCTTCCCTCAGTGACACTTACATATCACATCCTGAATGGTAAATGTTCAAAGTTCTTTTGAATTTTAGTAAAACAGTATCAAATTGAAAAGGGTTAGCTGGAGATATTTGTTCAGCGATTGTGATTATATGAGTCTCCATGGATCCTATGGGTCCGCAGAGATTTTCCCTCTTCTATCAATAAGGGAATGCGTTCAATGTGTTATCCCATAGTCTGAGCGGGAGCGTCACCCACACCAGTAACAGGGATCAGCAGCTTCAGCGAGAGAAGGAGGAGAGATCAGAATCTGGGAACATTAGACTGGAATGTTCCAACAATGGATCAAGATCTCAGAACATTCGAATGAAAATTTACAGCAATGGACAGGAGTTTATCCTGGGTCTTTTGTGGCTTTCCCAGCCTTGGATATAATTAACATCGCGGGTTGAAGATGTACTGATGGTTAATCAAGCTGGTTACCATCCTATCCATGCTATAGTTGGTGTTCCTGGTATGTCACTCTGTCTGTCTAGTGAAACGGTCTGAACTGAATTGATGGCCATGATATGGAAATTTTGGAAAGGTGCAAGTCAATGTTTTTAGTCCCAATCAAAGAGTCCATTCTTTACAAATTGTAACTAGCAAATGGTTACTTAAATATTATGCACTAATATGCGAGGATGAAAAAGACTGTTCTCCTTGATTCATTTTCTCCTGCACAAGTTTACATTTCCATATCCACCCACTCACCAATCCAGTCCAGTACCACCATCAAGACATCCCAGTCTCCTCCTCAGCCTGAGTACAATCCTGAATAAACCATTGTTTGTGCCTTTGTTAATCTCCGTATGTAGCTGTTTCAAGTTCGTTCTTACCACATGTCCATTGCAAAATAATTGCACTTGAGATGTTTACGTTGTTTTCTGCATAGAATTAGAAAGATGGGAAGACAGTGTATGGTGGTTACGACACTGGCTCATAATCGAGAGCCATAAAATTATAATCTGTTGATATCGGCTTGCCTCATGCCCATTAGAGATGGCAATGGCTCATTCTTCCCTGGTCAGGTCTATGTGTGACTGCAAACCCACAGCACTGTGTTTTAATCTTTACTGTCCTGTGGAACAGCTGAACCAGCCACCCAATTCAAGGTTGGCATAACATGCTGGCCTGACCAGTGCTGCACATATCCTGTGAGGGCAGATCAAAAGGAAAGATAATTCCTTCCTCTGCCTGTATCCCACATTCCTGCAGGTGAATTTCATTCAGGTAGGTGGCCATTCACTACTCTAGATGGATTATTTATGTTTGAGTCACTCCCCAAGAGTGATGTCCATCTCGATAGGCACCTCCGGTATGCCTTTATTGATGTTGATTTACAGATGTAAGGATGTTTTAAATTCCAAATCAGTGACAGTTCACCGTAAACGAATGGTTCCCTGTGTCACATGAAGAAAATTGAGCCAGCGAAGTGAGGGAAAGGAATTATTGTGATCAACTCTGAGACCGTTGTTGAGGCAGTTATGGATTATTGTGGACAGATTTTATCTCCTTTATAAGGAGCGATCTCCTTATCACAGAAAGAATAAACAGGAGTTCGACTGGATTAATCCCTGGGATGATGGCACCATGAGGAGTGAGTGAAGGTTGATCTGTCGCGCTGTGAGAGAATAAGAGGTGATTGCATTGAACATTGGGGGGGATGGACAATCACTCCTTATATTCTAAACAGACAATGAGAAGGTGATAAATTCCATCACTTTTGTTTCACTCAGGATGCATGAATCTGGATAGTTTAAGTGCCTCTGAGGACGTTACGCCTACCCACCCCAACCTCCACTCCCCACGGTGATTGAGAGAGGCAGAGAGGTCCAGGTTTTGAATAAACTCTCCCCATATTAATACAGTGCATTTGGTGTGTGTTCCTGCAATGAATGTCATATTATCCGCCACCCCGACAGCAGCCACAATACCTTCATTGTTAAACAGTTAACTATTCCCACCAGCTACTGACATTCATGAAGAACATGAATCCATATTCTCAGAGATGCAAGGTGCCTCCTTAAAGTTTAGACCATAAGACTATAAGATACAGGAGCAAAAAGTAGGCCAGTTTGCCTACCTCGTCTACGCTTCCATTCAAGCATCACTGATAAGTTTCTCAAGCCCATTCTCCGATGTTCTCCCCTTAACCCTTGATCCCGTGGATAATCAAAAAACCTATCATCGTCTCAAATATACTCAATGACCTGGCCCCACAGCCTTCTCTGTCAATAAATTGTAAAGATTCACCATTCCCTGGTTAAAGAAGTCTACTTATCAATGTTCCAAAAGGTGTTCGCTTTAAGCTAAGGCTGTGTCCTTGGTTCCTTGTCTCTCCTACCAATGGAAACATCTTACGAACATCCACTCTGTTCAGGTCACTCAGTATTCTGTATGTTTCAATTACATTTCCTCTCTTCCTTCTAAACTTTATCAAGTATAGACTCAACGACTCAAACATTCCTCATACAATAAACTTTTCACTCCTATGACTATTCCCGTGAAAATCTTCTGAACAAGCTCCAAGGACAGTACATCCTTTCTGAGATATGGCGCTCAACAGTGCGCACAACACTCCAAATGTAGTCTAACCAAAGCCGTATACTGCCTGTTCTTATATTCAATTTCTCTCGTAATAAATGCCATCAATAATAACTGCAACTGCCCTCCTAACTACTACCTCAACCTGCAAGCTTACCTTAAGAGAACCCTGCACTAGAACTCCCAAGTCCCTTTGCACTTCAGATTTCTGAATTTTCTCCCTATTTAGGAAATGGACCATGTCTCTATTCTTCGTGCCAAAGTGCATGAACTCACACTTTCCGATGTTAGAATGCATCTGCCAACCCCTTTACCTGGCCAATTCCTTCTTCAGTCCCTCCACCTCCTCTCTCCGACCTGACTCTCTAAGTACCTTTGTTTCGTTTGCAAACTTAGTCAGAGTGCCCTCAGTTCCATCATCTAGATTGTTAACGAATAAGGTAAAAAGTTATGGTCCCAACACTGTGCCTTGCTGTCCACCTGCTGCCATCCTGAGAAGGACCATTTTATCCCCACTTTCTGCTTTCTGCCGGACAGAAAAGCTTCTATCCATGCCTCTACCTTGCCTCTAACACCACGGACCCTTATCATACATTCCTGAAGAAGGGCTTATGCCCGAAACGTCGATTCTCCTGTTCCTTGGATGCTGCCTGACCTGCTGCGCTTTTCCAGCAACACATTTTCAGCTCTGATCTCCAGCATCTGCAGTCCTCACTTTCTCCTCCTTTATTCAGTTTTAATACCGTTACCTCTGATTCTAAATTCTCCATCTGAAATTGCAGAGTAAATTCAACCATATTATGATCACTGCCTCCTATGATTTCCT